>NC_090438.1:585170278-585871778 GCF_031143425.1 Pleurodeles waltl | reverse complement strand
ATAGGCTGCATTGAAGGATTCGATGGGATACTGTTTTTTACCGAACCATTAACTTTGGTTGGAATTATTCCTTCAGCAACATTTAATTTATACATATATGCATCCAGTGTTTTGTGGCATTATTGAGTAGCCACATTGTGTGTTTATGTGTTCTATATGTAAGCACTGAAAAACTGGAGTGGCTTCACTGCACAAATTACGTAATTGTTCGATAAACAGGATTTAGGTGAACCATTGTTATTTAATATCATTGTTTCCCAGGTTCCTTCTGGCGTATGGGTTTCTATTGTTATTTCATAGTAACACAAGTAGTAAGTGTTCAGAATTTCAACTTGCTGCTTAATATCAGACTGTTTATTTCACAATGTGCCTCAGTTATTAAGTGAGCATGTCTTGGAGTAAAGCACCTATTACTTAGAAATATGTTTATGTAGAAAAATACAAAGGAACCCTCTCTTTCTTTGCCATTATAAGAAATCCACCTGTTCTGTGTGATTGTTCTGTACTTTTCTCCTTTTGCTGGACCATATATGGTTTACTGTCTTTAAAACTCTGTGCGCTTTACCTCTGCTACTTAGTAGTAAATATACGTTCTCCCACTTTTGGTGCAATTGGCATACTGCTACCTGGCATATTTAACTTGCCCACAAGTCCTTGTATGTTGTAGAAAGTGTGCCTAAGGCCTAAAGGTAAATGCCACTAGTGGACAGCAGCATCAATTGTGTCACCCACTCCAGGGGCAGTGCAAAAATGTCTCCAGGCCTACCATTGTTGCCTGACTGTAGCAGTGTAAAACTGCAATTCAACCTGTCAAATTAAGCCCATTTGGCAGATAAAAAAAAAAAAAAACTTTTAAATATAAGTATGTCACCCCTATAAAGGTCTTGTAGTCCACAAGGCACAATGCATGATATTTAAAGGTAGGACATGTACACATTTAATGTGAACATGTCCTTACAGTGACTAGAACCCTCAAGCTATTTTCACTGTAGGAAGTCTGGCAGGCGCATATAGAAACAGCAGGAAGTGATACTAAATACTAATTATGTATCTCAAGGATGGGACCAGCTAGAAAAATAATTAAATAGCTATTTGTTAATAGTTATTAAAAATCCAATTCAATGGTGAAGTAAGATTTTTTATAAATATTAGGCATAAGTGGCTTTTAGAAATGTTCTACCTTTCCCCTGTTTAACTTTCCTGGAGGCTACTTTGCATTGGCCCTCCAGCTCTTCCCAGCCAATGATTAGCCATTAATAGGTGTGTAAAAGGTGTGCTATGCCTTCAAGGATCAAATAGGATGGCCTGAATGGGCAGAGATGACTCCTCTGAAATTCACAGAATATCCAGGGTAGGAGCTGTGGGCATCCTTTTTGATGTTACAGTGTCTACATGTTACACTTGGGGCATACTTGAAAGGGAGGGAGCAGGATGCCAAGACAGTTCTTGTGTCACCCCTGCCTGGTTGCAGGAGGACCTGCCATTGTCCTACCAAACATATATCTCTGGGATTGCCACAGACACACAGCCTTCCAGAGCCCAAGATGAGAGCTGCTCCATCTTCAAAATGCCCTAACACATGGCATTTGTGGTCTTTTTGCAGCGAGGCAAAGAGGAACTACTGAAAACATGAGTAGGTTTAGCCCCAGGAACTTTTACCCGATTAGTTAGGGGAATACCTAAGAGTTATCACAGTCCACTAGCTAATTCCAGGCATGAACATTGCACCTCCACGCATCCATTACAGAACACTTTCTGGGCCTACAGAAGATCAGAAGAGGACTGGACCTGATGTCTGTAACCTAAGAGGAGCCCTGAATGGTTGAACCTGCTCCCTTTTGCACCATGGACGAAGAAGTGGACAGCAGAGTTAAATTGGCAGACATCCTGTGTGGCTATACTGAGACAACTAGATGTAGGAGGCCTTTTACTGGAAGTACCCAGCTGACCAGCAGCAATGGGACCTGAACTGGACGTTTAGGCCTTTGGCCTGTACACTGTGATCCTCTATGTTCCTTCCTGTGAGTCTCTATGTTTCTCCCCTGAAGTCCTAGGGGTTTTTGGAGGTGTATTTGTGTGGTTCATGAGTTCCATTGCAATCAGCCTGATATTGCACCTAGGTACTGGTCTACCGCCATCATAGACAATCATTGGCGCTTTGTACTTTTTGGATCTATTTTACCAAATGTACGATACCTTAAATCTTTAACTAATCATATCTCTGGTCCCCCTTATTAGATTTGTGTCATTTTGGTGTAATTTTGTTTATCAAATTTGTATCTACTTTTTAAATTTAGTTTGAGATATTAATGTTTACATTTTACATTTTGACTTTCTTACTGTTTTAGTGTTCTATAAATATTTACACATTGCTCTGAATTAATCCTGTCTGTTGTGATAATTCCTAGACGTGTGATAATTCCTAGACGTGGGCCCACCACAAATATAAATCCAGTTTATTTTTGTCCTGGTCACCTTTTCCCCAGTATATGAGTCATGAATAGACTGTTGTTGCTACATCTTCCTTAAATTCCCCACCAATGGGGGCTGGTCCAAAATATTTGGAATGGCAGATTAAACATTTTGCTAAGCCCATGGTGCTGTTCCTGTTCAACTGCTGCTTTGTACGAGGGCAAAGGAGCCTCGCAAATTATGTCCTCAGCAATTTCAACAGAAGGGTAAATGAGTGCATTGCTCACTGACTTACTTTCTACAAAAGAAAAGAATCATTATTTCCAAAGTTACAGAGCTCATGTTAATGCTGGCCGGAAGAGGGTATGTAAGGTTCGTAAACACATTTTGTTTAGCAATTCAGCAGACATCACGATGCATATTGTAACTTAAAGTGAAATGGTGATTGCTAACATATTGATGTATATTTATAAGTACTGCACAGAAAAGTGTAGTGTAGTGTAGGAATTTACCCCATGCCAGGCATAAAGCATGCCTCACAAATACTAAAGCACTCCAAGCTATTTGCATCTCACAGAGTTAACACTCCTTGCCATGTTTTGTATTTAACAATGCACGGAAACTCTATTATTGTCACGGGATGTGGTGTCTCCTAAACGTTTGCTGTATGTTGTCTTTTTGCTATTTTAAATCAGGCAGCACAAGGTCCGGTAAGAATTCTGAGATAATGTTCTCTTTCATCATCATTTTCCTTTTCAGCACGCTATGGACATTGTCAGTATATCACCAACATGGGGACTTTTCCTACTAGCTTGCATTTTCTTTCCTCAGTGTGACCTCGTGTATGTTGGCAAAAAACATTATGTTTTTTCCACTTCCTCCCAAATGTCTTGTGATAGTAAAGTATGTAAGTAAGGGGCTTGTGGTCGCGTATGTTTTCCTCTCACAAATTTCCTCCTTTAAGCAGAGGAATGACATCAGCCTAGAATGTCTCACTTAAAAGCCTAACCACTAATCACCCCTCTCATAAATAGAAATGTCTGTCATTTCCATTTAAAATACATAATGAAAATAGCATCACACAGGAAACTTATTTTATGCTTCTTCAGAAAAGGTTCACTTATGCTATAAAAAGGTATTTGAATACATGTTTCAATGTGCAAAAGGTTTTTATTGTTAACAAATTCAGCATTACAGGCACTAATCGCATCATAGAAAGCTGAAACAAAAATGTGATCTGCACCAGGTGAGCATCATCAAATCTGGCTGGGCTGTGCTTGGCTGCTGATGTTTCACTGAACTCTGCAATCCCCAGACTCAGGCTCAAAATCGTAAATTAAGACAAGATTTCTAAGAATAACAAATAAAATGTCAACTTTCCTTCCTGGCAAGGATGTGATATAACTATAAGGTGTGTATATCCACCTACACATAGAAAATAAAATGTGCCTAAGTGCTCCAAAAATAGGGAATGTCGATGATGTCATCTATTTCTTTCAATAAAAAAAATGTCCCTTTCAGACTAATGCAGCACTTTCTAGTTCATTGTTAACACCCTGTGCTGATCCAGACCATGCAGCTTAGAAATGTTAACATACCCCAGACACGTACAATGCCACATCCAACAAACAGAATAAATCCCCTCTCACACACACACTAACAAGCAAGTGAAATACCAGGCAACTACAAGAAACGTATAAACTAAAAACAGGAAAAGTCCGTAGGCCTGACCTCGAGAAGCTGGTGCAGGCAAATGCCACAAAAAACATCAGAAAACATGCTGTCATCTAAAAGTGGAAACCATGTGCTGGCAATTATTCGTGCAAAGAAAAGGTGCTACTGGTTTTGAATCATTGTAACTTGAAAACATAGTTAAAACACCAAAGCGGACTTCAAAATAAAAAAAAAATAGCTAGGTTTATAGATCTTGCTCGTGAAAACTGTTGGTTTTACCAATGTTTTTTCTCTATATCACTGTGTTACACGTACATATGCAGTGGTAATCTTATACTGAATGTCCTTATGCTTTGACTAAATGCATCATAGTTAGCCTTTGTGGCCATCTTTGAATACATTTTGGTATTCTTTAAAACAATCAATGTAAAATGTAAATGTAAAAGGGCCCCCCGCGGATGCATACACTCACAGTGTTATAATTGAATAGATTGTCCTAAAGTATAAGAAAATTAATATAAACAAACCTACCATGACTGAGTGACCATGCATACGGACATCTTGGAATTATATGTTAACACTGCACCTGGAAAAAAAAACATGTACTATTAGTAATTCCACGTGCTCTATTGTCGCAGAATTTTTCTGGGGCACTTGGGGTGAGCCTCTTTAGTGTGAAATTGAGAGGTTATCAATATTCTGCACCTTTTTTAGTAAGACAAAACACGTAGTTGTTATAATAGCCCATGTCTGAAGAGGAGATTTTTTTTTACAAATGTTTCTTTTCCTCTTAAACTCTTCCTTTGACCAATCAAATAATCAAAGAGCGCTTCAGAACAAGGACAGAGGACTGCATCCAGGGTTATTTCAACCTCATCTCCAATTCCTCTGTTGGACCTGGACCATAACACTCTCTCCTACATAGGGGCACAGAGGTTCCAGGTGTCCATTCATTTACTAATCTATCTTGGCTAAGAGAGTCTCCTCTACCAGCAAGGAGGTCACTTGTTGAAGGACCTTGATAGGGAAGGCTTAAAGCCTTATGTAGTTCTGTATTCATCTTAATGCATGTAGACAAGATCTTTGATCAGGTCAAATGGTGTTTCTTGCTTGTAAACTTAAATAAATTGTGTTGCAATCTATATTTAGTGAACCACACAGAGGGAGTTTAAATAGCTCCTGTGGTGACGGTTGCAAAATGGACAATAATATATACCAGGAGTCTGATTATGTGCCATAAAGTGCTGCACCGGACAGCTCTGTTTGCATTAGCTACTGAAGTTCTATGTTGTTTGCATAGACAAAGCTATCAAATTACCTATCTACAAGTATTCAACTGAATGAGCTTGTTTAGCATTCAACAGATTAGACCTAAAAAATATAGGAATTTGTCTTTCACTCATCATCGGACAGGTGGTAGAGACCTCATCAAAGATCTATGGCAGGACCATAATAAAGCCAATAAAGGAACTGGGAAGTATACAATTGATACTAAACCGCATTCTTTGAACTATATGAACTATGGCCCTCATTACGACCTTGGCGGGTGGCTGAAGCAGCCCGCCAAGATCGGACTGCCGGGCGGCCGCGGCCATCAGGAGATCCCCGCTGGGCCGGTGGGCGGAAACCTAGTTTCCGCCCGCCAGCCCAGCAGGGATCTCGGCCGCAACACAGGAGCTGCCTCCAAATGGAGCCGGCAGTGTTGCGGCCGTGAGACGAGTGCAGTTGCACCCATCGCGCTTTTCACTGTCTGCATAGCAGACAGTGAAAAGCTGGACGGGGCCCTGCCAGAGGCCCCGCGACTCCCCGTACCGCCAGCCTTTTCCTGGCAGTTCAAACCACCAGGAAAAGGCTGGCGGTAGGGGGACTCGTAATCCCCTGGGCAGCGCTGCTAGCAGCGCTGCCCTGGCGGATTAAATCTGCCCGCCAGGACCAATGTGGCGGTAAACCGCCGGTCCCGGCGGTGCGACCACGGCGCTTCCGCCGCGGTCGTGATACCATGGGAAGCACCGCCAGCCTGTTGGTGGTGCTTCCGTCAGGGTTGTAATGACCCCCTATATGTCTTTCCTAATCTGAAGGGTACACCATTGAAAGATAGTTGTCTTCTTCCTCATCTGTAGACACTGGTAATTGGCGTTCTCAAACCCAGAGAAAAGTCCAACAAAATTATGTATTATATTTAATAAATATATTATATATTTGTATGACCTCCTGACTGTAGTTGGCTTCATGATGAGACAGCAGGTCCATCTAGATTTCCTCTTGGGTCAGGGGCCCTTTGTTTCCTGTGACTTCTAGTTAAGGTCTTACAAGCCTTAATGGCCCTTATAATATTCTGCCCTAATATGAACTTGGTCAATGCACGGGTCTATCCTGATGTACATTCCACAGAGCAGCACTGGGATAGGATCAGTCTGGCCAATATCTGTGGTTGAAAGCCCTGCCATGACCATGCCTTGTCACTACATTCTCTGGAGGCATCCTTCTCTGCACTTTACCCCTCTCTTGAGGCATTCTAACTTTATTGATGTTAATTAAGATTAGAGAACAAAATATGGCATGTTCTAAAAGCAGTTAACAGGATGGCAAGTGCTTATTTCTGTAGGACAAATCACAAAATGACAGATGCATCTCTCTTGAAGTAGTGTAGGCATGACGAAGAACAAATAAAGACCCAATTTGTTAGTGAAGTCAGAACAGGTTTCTGATGCAATGCCTCATGTACCACTCTGAATCTGCAAATAACAGACGACTTTAAATATCAAATGCTAATAATGCTCCTCTCCGCTTATGCCATCATGTTCCCAATTGTTCCACGTTTTTGCTGCTACTGACTGCGAAAAGAAGCCTGTATTTTGTCTGGTCTATTGTTTACATGTGAATGAACGGTTATGTGATTTAAAAATAGATATTACAGTGAAAACAATTAACAAATAAAACAGGGCTAAAGATAGAAATGCAAAACCAATATGAATCACCCTGTTAACAGATATTTCCGGATACTGTGGCCTAAAAATTGAGAAATTAAACAGAAGAAAGCAATTGTTTGATACTTTCCTTTGCTCAATCCAGAACTTTCAGGTTTCTCTGATGCGATTCTTCTCAATGTTACCACAGCATCCACTCCTAAGCCGCTGGCCAGGGATCAATAAACTACTGTAAAACCGCTTCCTTAAATTCTTGCAGCTATTTATGCACACAGCACCTGTTTTGTGTTTTCTCATGGAAATCACTGGAAAGACAAACAACAGTGTCATACATAGTAGTATTCAGTCTGCGCCGGAAGACTCTGGTGCTTGTTGCGGTAACCCACCCTTTGATGCCCAAACCAGTCGGTACTGTCTGCCGAGCCAATAGTTTGGGGTTGATGCGTCATCTGCAGTAGCCTTTCAAACAATGGGAATGATTTGTCCATAATTGCAAAGGGAAGCTGTAGCAAGAGGCGGCTGTATAAACACTGGACTGGTTTGTTCCATGTCAACAGCAAGTCACAGCCCATTTTTTCGTGGAGCATCACCAAGTCACAAAGGTTTGAGGCTTGCAACAGCAATTTCACATTGACTTCGGTCTTTCCGTTTGTGTTTTTCTTGTAAATGCCCCATCTACCGAGTACAAAATAAAAGCCCTGAGGACTGCACACAAATTTTCTAAATTTAACACTTTGGGCCTGATTACAACTTTGGAGGAGGTGTTAATCCGTCCCAAATGTGACAGATATACCACCAGCCGTATTACGAGTTCCATAGGATATAATGGACTCATAATGCGGCTGGTGGTATATCCGTCACTTTACCGTCACTTTTGGGACGGATTAACACCTCCTCCAAAGTTGTAATCAGGCCCTTTGTTTCCTAACATCATTTCTTATTGGCCCTACTTGGAAAAGATGCAGAATGTGGAAAGACCCTTGTAACAACACTGGAGAACATAACTCAAGGGACCCAATAGGTTATGTTGGCTCTGGAGCTCATGGAACAGACATGAGTTAAAAGCAAAACACGGAAAATCACACATTTTTTGGACTCCAGCAAAGGTTTCCCACTGTGATGCCTGTTGACCCAGGATTAAAGGTCTATAAAGTTCAATCTACAAAAGATGTTTGAGTTTATCATTAGTCAGGTGTATCTCTCAAACTGGGTAATATTAACAATCATTCACAGTGCTTAGGAGCAGCAGACGAGCGCTATTATTATTACTATGATCATTTTTATTATTTCACCTCATTTTACCCACTCAGCTAAGGTGGCCTTCTCATGAGAGATCATACTTAAATTGCCAAAACTGCATATTCTTATTGCTAGAGAACATACTCAAATGAAAGTGCCATTTTCACTTTTTGACTTCTTCATGGGTGCCAACCAGGCGTTATACATCTAACTTCCAATTTACTGCATTCTGGCTTCAACATTAAGACACACATTTTAAATTAGCTTGAGTAATTGATGTTTGAGTGACAGCTTCGGAATGGAAAAAAATTACTGGTAGAGAATTACATGCATCGATCCTTGAAAAGGTACATTTTAACAATTTAGATCTAGAAAAGAGAATCCAGGACCTTGGAAATAGCACTTATGACATGTGCCACAGAAAGCAGGGAAGGACTATATGGAATATAAAAAGATTAGAAAGGAGAGGTGATGCAAAATGTGGCAGATTTAAAACTCTCATGCATTCACAGTCATGCTGATATTTATTCATTTAGTTGGTTATTGATTTTGCACACGGCACAGGAGAACCAAAGAGTGGCAGAGTGCTTTTCTTCGATCAGAAATAAAACAAGCATTTACAATGCAGAGCTGATCGCGTTGTAAACTCTTAACCCGACTTTTCACCTATGGGGCAAAAAGTGCATTTATGTACATAACCCGAAAAAGTGAAATCAAGTATGTAAAGCGCTCGACTTCTGCCAAGCGAGATCGCGCTCGTAAATTAGAGAAAAAAATGTCCACGAGCACGATGGAAAACAGCGAGCCTCGCATGTTTTCTGTACTTGGTCGCTGCACTCGAGGAGGGCTAGCCACCGGAAAAGGCATGACATATGCGTGCCTTTGACTAATGAAAGCAAGCAGATTTTATTAGGGAAGCCCACAAACCAATAAAAAACACTGACGTGAAGTTGACAGGGCTCCGAGCCCTTTTCTAAATACAAAAGAGTCTCGCTGCGATACGCATGCGCGAGCTAATGCAACGCAGGCTCGACCCTAATAAAAAAGGGCAGAACACAAGAACACTACACAAAAAATACAATTGATTACGGTTTAAATAAAATGAGAAAATCTTAACAACCCAATTTCCCAAGTATACACAAAGAACTTACCTGATCCTAGTTGGATAATATAAAAACAATACTTATCAAATCTATTCACAGAAATCTATACAAGGAGAGTATTATCTAGAAGCAAAGGGCCTGTAAATTAGATATGCCAAAAGTTGGATTTGGATTGTTACATTTTGAATCCTTAAGTTAGGATTTTTCCATTTACAAAAACTTTAATTCACTTGTGTTGAAAATGCACTTACTTGCTGAAGCTTTTTTCACGAGTACGTCTGCTTAAGAAAAGGGCAAAAGGAATGTTAGGCGGGAAGATTGAACGGGCATTCAAACGCTCGTCTTTTGTGACTTTTGAAAGAAAGCATGCTTTCCAAGGTGGAATAGAGGAGGGCGCAGTCCCATTTTAGCTCCGATGTAGGGAAATTGTTTCTCCGTGGGGGAATACGTCCCCTGCGGGACACAAATAAGTATAAACCTACCTGACAATTGAATAGCTCAATCATGCTTACTCTTGCTGATTGTTCATCTAGTGGACAAAGCACCTGAAACAACTTCTGTAGATTTGAACGAGTACACTAAGAGGTTTTTCTGACTCAAATGAAAGTCAGAAATATCGTCCATATAAATGAACACGCCTGTGAGGAGTGACCAGCATTGATTCTGATTTACTGTAATCTCAGTGTTTTTTCATATTAAGATTAAATAGTTAAAGAACGCATGTTGCCATGTGCAAGAATAATGGAAGTAACACGTTGCAGAAGATGTGTTTTACTAAAGCTTTGTGGCCCTCTGCAAAGCCCCAGTCATTAAAGGCCTTCTCTATGACTTGTGCCTCTGATCAATAGTCAAGGGCCCGCGACCAGTAACAGGGACATTAAACACTGGTGTGCACAGAAGCAGAAAGGCTATAATGCCCCTAGAACATTCCACCCACTAAGGGTAGAAGGTTCTAACTTTAGCAGTGAGAAACAGAAAGACAAACACTATAATGTTTGAGCATAAGAACTATACCAAGTATTATCGCTCCTGTCCAAACCATTGGTGAAGTGCCGAAGAGTCCCATGTTCTAATATTTGTTTTCACAGTTACTCATGCTATAAACCTTTCACATAGGCAAACGTATTAAGTAGAGATTCATTGTACCCTTACTAGTGCCAGCATTTGTTCTCATGCCAACATTTAGAGGCATGCCTACAGAACTGGACATGCTGAACTAAGCTCTATCAATGTTTGTGATCCGTTCTTCTGTCCTTAGTCAATACTGTTTAGTAGTGAATTCTTCCGATCTATGTCAACATTGTTTAACAGCAATTCTTGTTCCAGAAGCTAGCGTTGTTTTCAAAGTACTCCTATTACTTGTGCTTTCCCTGCTTTCTCTAGATTCTCTTTCCTTAATCTTTGCTTTCATATGCATGATTGGTTGGTTCTCAGTGTCTAGTGTGCTCTATTTTCTTGCTTTCTGGTGAGTACTTGCATTTTGTTCATTTCCTACTGAGCATTATTTCTTTCTTGGCCGTTGTCTACCCTGGCTATTCATTAAGGCATCACTTATAGGCTCCTGTGTGCTCATCAGAATCCGTGGCAACAGCTGGCATCCCTTAAAGGTGTTTTTCATCCAGTGTACCAGACCTGCCAACTTACAAAAAAAAATCAGTGTGAGGAGGGGCGGTGCTTTGGAGGGACAGGGCCTCATGCCTACAGCTACATGAGAAAGACTGTGCCCTCCACAAAACACTCCCCCTCCCCATCCAATAAAACAGAAAGGATACCTGAGGCTGTCGTTGGTGTCCTGGGGTGTTTTCACTCCACTTTATGGGCATTGGAAAGTCGCCCTGAGAGGTGCTTTGTAGCTGTCTTTCCTGCCACCATGTGATTTCGGCTCCTCACCGGGTGACAGTGTGAAGAGAGTCAAAATCGTGTAACACACTGTGGCACCATGTGAGTTGGCATGTCTGGAGTATCGTACGTTGTTTACCTTTTATAACCACCAAAGGTAACAGATCCAACAGATGCTGTCCTTGCACATGTTCCTATTCGTGGGTATTTTGCTGCAATATTAAATTATGTTTTAATAAAATTTCAAGATATTCCATGATAATTTACCTTTTGAGTACATCATTAATGAGCATTGACTTTCTTGGTTCTCTGAAAGTCAATGGACCTCCTTATCCAATCCCTCTTCACCTATGGTTTCATGTGTGATCTTGAGGAGTTTGCCTTCCAATTTGTTTTCATTTTATCTCCATCTTTACAGTGACCCCAAATGGTAGGAAGCAATAGAAGTAAAAGAAACATTTATCTCAGAAAGCTCACTGACAAGGTCGACAAACATCATTGATGTTAGAATATTTTCCACAGACGGCGTGCGAAAACCATGATTTGTTACTGATATCCCTACACATGACTCCTACATCTGACTCCTACACAGACGCTAGTGGACAGTTCATTCAGCATATTACCTCTGCATATGCACATTATCCCTTTTGTGGCAAGCATAGGAGATACAGATGTGTGTGTCACACAGCATGTACTTGGTGATATGTAGGCAGTGACAGTGAAGGGTCTAATTTAGTTATCCATGTCAAAGAAAATAAGTTACAATTTACTGCACATTTTGCATATACACCTGTTGCCTGATGTTGTTGTGTGTGAATCGACTACAATGATAAATAAACATGCAATTGGAACTTGATGAGAACCAGTAGGCCCAACATACTTCAGGGCAGAGGCTCATAGATGCCGCTCTGCTGTGTCACATGTTGACTGTGTGTACCATTACAATCTTAGGGAACAAATAACTTGTTGCTTCAGGGAATGACCCATTGGTGCACCTTACAGGTAACCAACACATAGCGTGCACCTCCATAGATCATCTATGTAGTGACTAATTACTCTGAAACCATCCTCCCTTTGGGTTAGATATTTATATCTCCACACTGATATGGTCCAGCTTCACACTTGAGGCTAGACTTCCCTCGACATTGTATTACCTTTTGTGTCACTAGTTCACAACATAAGTGGATGGTTATCACCCTTTCTGTTACAAAGGTGGTTGCAGCACCTATGGTGAATATAAATATATGATGATCATGCAAGTTGCTGAAGGTATGCTTTCTGGTGCATATACTTGAATGTTAGCACACGGTTAAATTTGTCTGGGAAACACACCTTGAGACATTTAAAAACAGAGAACGGATTGGTGTGTTAACTGGCCATGTGCTATAAATGTTTTAATCACAGGTGGCGATTATGGACAATGTGGTGCTACTGATAGAGCGGAACGTGGTAACAATTTACCTGCGTTCGGACGCTCTGTAGGTCGATGAATCTTTTGACTAAGTGGGAACTCTCTGTACTCTTAATCGATCAATCACCTCTTATCGATAATCAATAACGAACATTAGCAACACCTTGAACAACATAACACTTAACAATTAATCCAGAATACATTTCGGCGAACCCTGACCTTTCAGTCAGGAATAACCACACCAGTTTATTGCAAAGTTAGTGAGTTTATTTCCCTATATTAACAAGGCTAGCACGATATAGATGTGTCTCAACACCAAATGATAAACATAAATGAACATTAATAGCGGTCCATATCGTCGGAACAAGTGTAATCTATGTAGCATTTGAATCACAAGGCATTCGATAATGGCAATGCAAAGCACTAATACGATGATCTGCAATGGGCTAATTGCGTACATTTAGTCAGCATAACAAGATCTCAAATTGCATCGTGCGACATATGGAATCCTCGTCTAACCTCAAATTAGCATCAGCATGTGGGACTTCATGCAAAAACAATTTGGCAACATCAATTTAGAAAACTCCTAGCTAGGGTCCTTATCAAAATCAGCAGTTGGTTACCTAAAGGAAACACAATGCAATTTTTTTACAATTTCCTTTCATAATTACCAATTCCGATCAGCAATCAATGAAGTCTTCGTCTCACAGGTATCATTTCTCGATCAGCATGGGTCGGGACAAAGGGGCAGGGGTGGATGGGGCAATTGCCTCACGGCGGCAAGGTAAGGCTACTACTTCATGCAAAGGGGCAAGTCAAGGTTAAAGTCTCTAGGGCAAGAATCATTAAAGTCTCTTTCTCTCGACTAGAGAAAGCATCAAAGTCTCTCAAGATGGCGTCGCAGCAAAATGGGTCATAGTAGCTACGAAGTCAAAATGGCGGGATGTCCGAAGATAGAGAGAGCTTTTCTCTCGTGCACCTGAGTTTTATAGACAACAGTTCAAGTCCAGTAGGGTCTCCATTGGAGGGTTCATAGGTTAGCTTCAAATTGACCAATCAAAAACGACAGTTCTCAAGCTTTTACTTAAGCATACATTATCCTTGGAGATGGGTACGTAAGTTGCAACATTGTCTCTCGATTAGCTTACTCTCAGAGCCTCCATTGTCCGCACCTGCAAGCCGACCTTGAATTAAAGAGAAAATATGCCATGCTGGCACCAACTTTAAGATAAGCATGTGAACAGTCTCTGTGGAAAAGTACAGCTTCAAGCAGAAATACACGTTTAATAGCACAGTGGAAAAATACGAACATCTAAACCGTGAGACCAGACAACTAGGCCAAAGCCTCCGTTAAAGTAATGCTAAGCTAAGGCATTTCAAATAAGCAAATCGTAGCACACGTTTATGATTATGTCGGATTAGTGCAATTCTAATACACCACGTTATATAAAGCACGCATATAAATGATGGCAAACTACTCTGAGGGCACATTTTGTCCCCGTACAATCTTTATTAGTTCGGTTAATATCACACATGATTATTTCAGCACTACGTTTATACGTTAATAAATCAAAACCTTCATTTTCTGCTTCATCACCATCAATGCTAAAGCAAACCAAAAGCACTGTATGAATGATACAAAGAAAAGGAGATAGGCAAGTAGAAGAGAAAGTAATAGAATGAAAGGAAAAAAACGAAAGGAAAATTAAAGGAACTAGGGTAAATAAATGATAAAAGTGCGGCTACAGGGAAAAATAGAACCAGACCTTAGAAAATAATGGGAGATGATGGGATAAAGAGAAAGAAAATATTAAAACAACTAATGATAAATTAATCACTCTGTACGTTGCAGGTTAAAATTGTTATGATACCATACGTGATTAATGAGCCTATTGTTCAATTCTGCCGTCAAACTGCTGGTCACTGGTTTCAATTCTTGTGAGACAGTACTATAGGTTTATATACTGACTAAATAAGTTGGCGCCAATAGTGAGGTCACAGACTCAAACAGTGGGTCAATGCACACATTGTAGACGTCTGTCTGTAACACATCAATGACACGAACCAGCCATGATTTATTCACTTCAGTGGTGTGCATGTATGTGTGTAACCTGGGCATTACAGGTTTCAGTCGTAGTGTGATAGCTCCCTCCCAGAATCACACCGACCAATTAGCATTACATAAGGCGATCATAAGGGTTAAAAAGAGAAAAGTTAAAGAACCAAAGTTAAATGTTTAGGTAGAAAATACATCAATGATGTAGCGAATACCGCCTCAGAGTCTGACTACCCTAAGCACTGCGTCTTCACCATATCCACAGACATGGTGCTATGTTGAGTTTGAAAAGGGAAAGGGGGCTTTTACATTAAAAAACTCATTGCTGTTGTGTGTCCGCCATCTTCAAGTGGTTTCAAGAGCAGAAAGCCTGCAAGAGCGTTTGATGAATGACTTCACTTCTTCCTTATTTGCAACCTGAGCCCTGTTGAAAATGGAAAATAAACGTGTGCAGAACGAACAAGAGTTTAAACAGAAACACATTCTTGAGGAAAATAAATTCAGAGAGTATTACTGATTAACTTTCTAAGGTAGAATAAAAGTGTTTTACAAGGACAGAGAACCGCACCGTTGTTCTGTTCTTGAATATCTGCAATTCAAGTTTCCTGAGAGGTGATAACCCTCGGCATAATCCCTGGCCTCCTCTGTAGTATTTTCTCATCAAGATAAAACCTGTGGAGTGCATGTTGAAAGTTAAGATTATTGCAAATTATACACATAAAAAGAGAGCTCTTTCATCAGAGATCTTGGATTTAAATTTAAACTCGTCTTTCCAGTTTATGGAGCACAAAAGAATCCAAACATGCTTTTATGTGGGGGAATTTGGGTTTCAAAATTTGTAGAGCATTAAACCCTAAATAACTTGCTTTGCTCACATTTAGATAATTCAGTTAAAGTTATATATACTTCAAAAGCATTATTTTTCTCACCAAAAATACCATGGTGGTATTAGCACATTGCTTTTTAATACGGATGCCAGACGTTTATGAAACATCACACTATTCCTATGAAGTTAAAAGGAAAACAAGAGTATAGAAGACTGAGAAACCTTGAGCAAATGTAAGCAGAGGTTATTGTGAGCAAAAAACAACAATGGAAATGCAACACTATTTAGGTTTGCAGTAGGGGTGTGTTCATTTTTCTCTCATGAACATCCCCTAATTCTTAAGGATACTACTATTACTACCTGTAGTTTGGAAATTATCAGCATGGGTGTTATGCTACAAACATGACTTTCTTGCCCCTTTAAGTTATTTCGAACTAAAGAAGAATGCCAACATCTGCATAATTTTAGAAGTCACAAGCTAAGTGATGTGAAAGTTAACACACAAGACATAGCACAGCGATTCTCACAGCCGACTAGCACTGACAGGAAATATTTCCATCTTGTGGGGAAAACCGACATCAGTATATGCAGGGTTGTGGTACAACTGAGAATTTGCTGTCACCTGTGATGTCACAATGTTGATTTATATGTGAGCATAATGAAAACATAATGTATGAACTAATGCTTAACTAATGTAAAGTGGTGCGGTCAAAGTCAATAATGAAGTGTACTCGATATAGTGTTAGAAGAAAATGTATTGCATGGTATAACAATTTACCCTTAAAATGATTATGATTTTATAACATTCATGTGCTAATGTTGTTACCTAATGTTAAGAAATGTAGATCCCGCTCCTATTCATTTGCATAAGTTAACAGTTCTATTTCGATTTATATTAGCTGTAACATGAAACCTAAATCAGAAATGTATAAATGACATTTATAATGTAAGTTTAAAGTATATTGTATAGTATGAGTTAAATGTGCAATTGTAATTCTGTGTTAGCTTGACCGTATTAGACTTGAATTTTCTTAGAGTGAGAAACTGTTTTTCATTTTTGATAATATGTCATTTCATTGCAGATGTTTTCACATTAAATTTTAGTTTGGGAATAGATGAGCTATTGTCTTACTCATAGAGAACCTGAGAAAACAACCTTGAAGAAGGTATATCCAGAAAAAGGGAATGTAAAGGCTGCTGCTAGTCATACATGCTGTAAAAGGTACAGGGGACTAAGGACAGAGACCTTCCCAGGACTGTTTTGGGAATGCACAGTATTGTTGCAAATTCCACCATGAGAAGAGAGAAAATGAGACCAAAGGTGGCTTGATCAAAAGAGGTGTTTCCTAACTGAATTTGCAGTATTAACTAGGACTTTCACTAATTGATAGCAGGAGAAGAAAGGCAGATTTCCCTTGGATTTGGAGAGGTACAGACCTCTTTCCCTTGCCCTGCATTTTCTCCATGCTTGCTGAGTGTGACTTAGACTTACATCTGACCCTTTAAGAAGACTCTTGACCGAGCCTCCCTTTTCACCTACTTTTTGCCTTCATTACTTAGTTTATTTTTGCCCCATATATACTTTTTCCGGATTCTCTTTGTGCTATATTTGCTTTTTACCTTTTGTCCCCATATTCTGTAATCAGATTTAGTTCAACCTTTCCAAAGTGAGCAAGGAGGATGTATATATGTGCCTAGTTAACTTAGTTAGATGATTCTACCTTGCACTAATGTGTTAGGGAATTGACCAGCAATTGTTTTCGGAGCATCATTTGGATATCCAGTGGTAATATTGTATCTTCACAGTATTTTCTCGAGATTGGTCTACAGTAACTTGAGTGTTAGTTTGTGATAAAACCCTTTAATTATACTTTTGATCTGGGTTTCACTGTGTGGCCAACTTGGTTACAATGTAAACTAATTGTTGATTGATGCTTTGTTTAATTGACTGTTAACCCCTGCTCGGATGCTAAGTTCTGTCAAAATTAAATAAAGCATACAGAAAATGCTCCATGAAAGCTGGTAGCAGAGCACAGTTCCATCCACAGGGAGGGAGATAGTAGTAGGGAAATAGGGTGTCCCATTATGAAATTGCCCAAACCCAGCCCAAATTCTGAGTCCATGGTTCGTACGGAGGACTGATGGAGTTCCAGTGTCATCCCAATGCAGCGGATGTGTGAGTACTAATAAGTTTGCACTTTGCATTGCTTTTGCTTAAGATTGCGGTGAAGTGAAGTGTTTGTGAAGTGTTTTGCAGAGGTTTGAAGTTGATGTGTAAATGTGGCACTTCTTGCTAAGAAGTTGAGTTGGTTAATGGGTCTCTCATGGCCTAAGATCTGGAGATACCATAAAGTGTAGAAGACACATGGTGCTATTGTTGTTTTGTCTGCTGTGTAAGTGGTGCTGTTCGGAAGACGTCCTTGACAGTACTATCAGTAGGGACTTTCTTTTGTGTGACTGTGAGATGTTGGTATAGTGCACTGGGAGGAGCTGTATCAATCCAAATGAGATCCACTGGTTGAATTTAATTTGAAGTGTAATTATGAACGTAGGTTGGAATGCGTAGCTTCAAACCGCCTTTGAAGTGATTGAAACTCGTTTACATTATTTTGCAGTTAGATTTGTGTGAGAGAGTGACTGTGAGAGAAATTGTAAAAGAGGCTAAACTGCTGCAAGGAGTGAGATGACATCACATTGTGATGCCCTGGTATAGGTCGGTTAGTGTGAAGGCGTGCTGGTATTGGTGGAATATGTCAAAGAGTTTTGCACTGGTATTGGTTGTGAACAATGAACAGAGAATTGCAGGTGAGGAATGACTTCCCGATTACGAACAAAAAGCTATTTATGAACTATTGTAATTTAATTGAATAATGAAGTTATTTAAAGGATTCAAAAGCCTAATTAAAAACAATGCATTTATTCTGGTTAAAGAGGGAGTGAAGACTCTAACCATTATGTATTGTTATGTAAAGTCAAATGTAGGGCTTCATGCATGTCTTTGGCTTGAGCAGTGGCACAAGATTACTGAGAAAGAGGGTGCATTAGCATTTCCATGCTATGGAACATATAATCTAAGATTTATTGAGAATTTGAGGCAAATTTGATATCAGATGAAATAGCCTCCTAGACGTGCACAGTTTGAAGCATATTATACTTGGGAGCACATAGCCCATCAGAAACAGAAAGAGAAATATGAGGGAAGAATCAGAAGAGTGATGAGGACTTGTGAGAAGCTAGATGGAATAATCAACAGAAAGCTTGGAGAGCAAACATAATTGAAGAAACTAGATTATATCCTGCCTTATATAGTGATGAGGGCAAGAAAGGAAAGAAGAGACAATAGACAAAGAGAATAGGAATGGAATTTATGAGAGTGAATCAGACGATGATTTTAGAAATGAGCTACTGTTAAATCGCCCCCGCCATACAACATTGTCCAGACAGGTGAAGCAATTGAGAAATTGAGAAATTAGACTTTTGACATACCTCCGGCACCCATAGAACAATATTCCAACCATACAGGACAGGTCTTAGGGATGACAGTTCCACAAAAGCTGAATAATTTGACTCCACATGTTTCCTGTGACAATAGGTCCTGTAGTTCTATTAAATGGTCCAGGAGGAAAATAAAATAATGCACATAGACTGACTGTTCCTTTACCAAGGACTGCCCAAAATAATGACAATTCAGGGAATGCAGCGATAATGAGACTTCCTTCAGTCCCGAGACAGATAACCTCTATACACAATTCATACCCAAATACGATGACAAGCCAGACTACATTGTCACCTGATGTGAGGTTTTCTCAAGGATACCCACCATTTTCTATGCCAAGATCAAACCCTACTCTGAATATTGTCTAAGCTCTACAAATGAAGAAGGATGCTCAGGGCACAGTGGCAAAACATTTCAACCCCCAGAGGGAGAAAGACCTGATGTGTCCAAAATTAAATTGGAACTGAATGAGATGATACCATGAACTCTTGACACAGCTCATTTAGACACCTACAGTTTATGTGTAAAGATATTACAAGATGTGCAGGACAAGCGTATGAGAGACTAGCTGACTTAGCCCAAAATATGAGGTTGATTGGAAGAAGTCAAAAGCCTTACAGAAAAGTTATAGTTTGGGTTTTAGTTAGAAAGATATTATTAATATGAGACCTCCAGGAATGAAATGGCAAATCAGAGAATTAATTGGCTGTGTTTGAAATGGAGTGAATCAGAGAGATGGGAAGGAAGGTAGGTAAAGAAGAAAGATGAGAAGAAAGTAAGAATAGATCTGACTTCAACTGGAGCACACAAAAGTGAGGGAGCTTGTTAGTACTGGGGTTTCTGGTTGACTTGTGTATGCACCTAACCCAGGCAGAACCCTAAACTCTTGACAGGTTAAGTCAGATACACCGGAGATAGCCTGTGTCCACCCTCTGGAAGCTTGTTGCACAGAATTCAGACTTAATTTCAGAGGCAATGTGTAAAGGGTTTGTGCAATACAATGGGTACTGTAACACAGTGAAAAATAACTCCATATCAGTGTAGAAAAATAAAGTAGTTTTATCTGAGCTAAATATGCCAAAAATGACAAAAATCCAATTAGTACTTTACAATTCACCAATAAAAAAGGTTTCAGTCACTCCTTCATAAAATATGCACATTGTCAGTTCCATCTTCTGGGCTAGCACTGCTAGCATGTGTCAAATGAGCAAAATCAAAAGGTTTCAGGTCCTCCTTATGAAGGAGACACTTTGTAAGCAAAAGAAAATAGGAAGCTAAATGCTAGCAGAACTACTGCATGTCAAATGAGGGAAACAACCAAGTTTGGTGCACTTCCTTATGAGGTAACCAGGTCCTTACCAAAGACAGCGAGTCGAGTGCTAGCACATGTCAGGGAACCTTTTCTCTGTGTTGTGGCGTGGCCACACTGGGTTCAAACTTTCAGCAGGAAATAAATGTGGTGCACTTGGGACCTGGAGGCCCAGGGAGTAGCCCTAGTCAATGCTCTAGGCCCTGCTGTCCCCGTACACGTTTTTCACAGCTGGGCTGTTGTCTTCCTTGTGTGCACCCTGCTACATGGAGGCTTCCCAAGGAGGGGAGGCATCCTGCAGCATTCGTGCAGAGTCAAAGTATGCGGTGGCACCTCAGGGTTTCATGATGCTGCAGCTTCACCTTTTGGCTGCTCATGTCTTGCCGAACAGGGAGGAAGCCGAAGTCAACCGGCAGTCCACGGTCAAGAGATCCGGGCTATCCACTCCGTTAAAGGAGAAGCTCAAGGATCTCATAGGTAACACTGAGATCTGCGCTCGCCTGCTTTTCTCGGTGCTGCAGCGTCCCCGTACACAGAGTGGGCTATCTCGCTGTAGAGAGTGCAGCTTGTGGGAAGTGGAGGTATAACAGCAGATGCTGTGTTGATCTGAGCACAACAAAGTATTTTTTGGCACTCAGACTTCTACAACAGGGGCAAGCCAACAATCCCTTGGAGTTCTTGGATAAACAAGGGTTATAGAGGGCAAATTTCAATTTCCCCCTGACAGCATAGGCAGCAGGCAGCAAGTCAAAACAGCAGAGCAAGTTGCAAAGTGGCAGTCCCTCCTGGCAGCACAGTAATCAGCAGGCAGCAGGCCAACACAGCAAAGCAAGTGACAAAAGGGCAGTAACACCTGACACCATAGCTCTACTTAGTTGCAAACTGTCAGTAGCACTACAAAGTGAACTAAATTGGGGATGTCTGGGGTCCAGTGCTTATACTAAAAATGGCCTTTGAGGTGGTGGAGACATCAAAGAGACCTTTGAACCTCACAAAGTTCCTGCCCTTCCTTCTCTGGCTCCAGACACAAAACAGGGGAGTATGCATCTCTTTGTGTGGGGGAAGGCACAGCCCTATTCAGGTGTAAGTGTCAGCCCCTCCCTCCTAATCTACCTCAGGAAGCCCATCAGCCTGGTGATGGGCCATCAGGATGCAAATGTCACATACAAGCTCCCTTTGTCTGACTGTCTTGATGGAATGCAGAAAGCGCAGCTGTCACCCTGCCCAGATGTGTATCCAGAGAGGGGCAGAGGCGCAGGATGGTTAAAGTAAGAAAATGCCAACTTCCTAAAAGTGGCATTTTCAGACCTGCAACTTAAAAACTAGGGGCCAGATTTAAGAGAAAAAGACGGTTCGTGTCACTGCGCCAAATTTGGCAGCATCACACACCATCATTTTCAAAATGCAGGGATGCACCATATTTACTGGAATAGGGTGCACTACTGTGTTTCCTCCTGTGCCGACACTAAGGTGGTCATTACAACCTTGGCGGTCGGTGTTAAAGCAGCGGTAAGACTGCCAACAGGCCGGAGGTAAAGATTTTGGAATTACGACAGTGGCGGAAACCGCCATCAAAGACAGCCACTTTAACACACCGCCTGCCACGGCGGTACAGACAAGCAGCGTGGCGGTCACCGCCAACAGACAGGTGGAACACAATGTACCGCCCATAGTATCACAACCCGCCAATCCGCCACCTTTTCCGGGGCGGATTCACCGTGGATAAAAACACGGCGGAAACAGCTTTTGCTATGGGAAAACGCTCACCTGAACACATCCCTCGAGGAACGAGGACTCCATGGACCCGGAACTCCAAATAAACCCTGGCCTTGTCTTTCTGGTCCTCTACGACCATCATCTACGTAGGCGCTGAAGACAACGGTGAGTACTGCACCTACGACATGTGGGAGGCAAAAGTTAGGGGGACACCCACCAAACACTCCCACCCAAACCCCCACCCTCGCATATTACAACATACACACCAATGCATCCACAAAAACCACAGTAACAACCCACAATCCCCCCGGAAGAATGAAAAGACAAAGCGAAATCCGTTCAAACATTGTAATGTTGCAATATACATGTCTTACAAAAATATACAGATATATACGAAAATCAGTCAGAAATATATACATTACGAGAAGTAGTGCAGATATGTACATAACAATGTCCGTGAACCAACAATCCAAAAATGCATGGGCAAGGCCCACAAAAGATACCTGACCATAATCGGAGAGAACACTGCCGGGGCATCAGATAGAAATACTACAGGCACCTCAGGGGGAATGGAAGGGGGGCACCTCAGCCGGATTACTGCAAAGCCAGATCCACAACGGGGGTCCATGCCCATTGATGTATCCTGGGGAGTGCAAAGCCACAGTCTCTCAAGTCTCTACAGTGGGTGGGGTGCCCACCGTGCCATCCTGGGGAGTGCAAAGCCACAGTCTCTCAAGTCTCTACAGTGGGTGGGGTACCCACCGTGCCATCCTGGGGAGTGCAAAGCCACAGTCTCTCAAGTCGATAACATTCTCCACTGGTTCTGGGGGGGACTGGTGCCCAGAGTGCCTCATCCTGTGCAGGACTGAGGTAGTGGATGCATCTCTCCACTGGTTCTGGAGGGGGACTTGTGCCCAGCCTGGATGAGTCTCCCCGTGAAAGTTCCTGTCCTGTCACTGTCCCAGCTGCACATCGGATAAGGATGCCTGATGTGGCGGTCTATTCATTCCTACCCGGTCTTTGCCCTGTTCAGCGGTCTTCACCATGGCGGTCTTTGCCCTGTTCAGCGGTGCTTTGCCATGGCAGTGCTTGCCCTGTTCAGCGGTCTTCACCATGGCGGTCTTTGCCCTGTTCAGCGGTGCTTTGCCATGGCGGTCTCTGGACTGTTCAGCGGTGCTTTGCCATGGCGGTCTCAGGACTGTTCAGCGGTGCTTTGCCATGGCGGTCTCTGGACTGTTCAGCGGTCTTCACCATGGCGGTCTTTGCCCTGTTCAGCTGTGCTTTGCCATGGCGGTCTCTGGACTGTTCAGCGGTCTTCACCATGGCGGTCTTTACCCTGTTCAGCGGTGCTTTGCCATGGCGGTCTCAGGACTGTTCAGCGGTCTTCACCATGGTGGTCTTTGCCCTGTTCAGCGGTGCTTTGCCATGGTGGTCTTTGCCCTTTTCAGCGGTGCTTTGCCATGGCGGTCTCAGGACTGTTCAGCGGTCTTCACCATGGCGGTCTTTGCCCTGTTCAGTGGTGCTTTGCCATGGTGGTCTCTGGACTGTTCAGCGGTGCTTTGCCATGCCGGTCTTTGCCCTGTTCAGCGGTGCTTTGCCATGGCGGTCTCAGGACTGTTCAGCGGTCTTCACCATGGCGGTCTTTGCCCTGTTCAGCGGTGCTTTGCCATGGCGGTCTCTGGACTGTTCAGCGGTGCTTTGTCATGGCGGGCCTGGTACGTACATTGGTGTGTGGCATGACGCTCCCTACACTGGTCAATGGTGTGTCGCATGACGTTCCATCATAGCCCACCTGGGCTGTGGCAGCCGGGGCCCTCCTGGGCACTGACTCCGGCGGTGGCGGTGGTCTCCTGACCAGTGACGATACTTGGGCCCTCCTGGGCTGTGACTCCGGCGGTGGTCTCCTGACCAGTGACGATACTTGGGCCCTCCTGGGCTGTGACTCCGGCGGTGGTCTCCTGACCAGTGACGATGCTTGGGCCCTCCTGGGCTGTGACTCTGGCGGTGGTCTCTTGACCAGTGATGAGGCTTGGGCCCTCCTGGGCAATGACTCCGGCGGTGGTCTCCTGACCAGTGACGATACTTGTGCCCTCCTGGGCAATGACTCCGGCGGTGGCGGGGGTCTCCTGACCAGTGACGACGGTGCTGGCGGTTGTGTCTTGACCGCCGGGAATGATGGCGCCCTTCTCCGCCTTGACACACACAACAGGCTGGGCAGACTTCCCCTGGCCCTTCCCCTCCTTTGGCGGAGTCACAGCTGACTCTCCAATCCCCTTGGAACCCATGTGAGTTGTTTTCCCACCAGGATTCTTCACACGGTCCCGTCGTCCTCTCCCCAATTTTAGAGCCTTTACAGGGGGTGGGCTGCCAGTGCCTTGGCTCTGGGTCACACTGCCTGCCTGGTGGCCGGTGCACTCCACAAACCTTGAACAGACACCACTGGTATTGGAGGCTTTTTGGCTGAGGCGCTACGACGGGACTGATGAATTGGAGGGGGGGGGGGGGGGGAGCAAAAAGGTCAACTTTACAGAGGGACAGTTTAGACGTACACTGGGATGGGTAGTGTGAGGGGGTCTGGGAGTGGAGGAAGAGGAGGTGGTTGTCGGAGGTGTCACTTAAGGTGTTTTGGGTGCAGGTGCAGGTACTGAAGGCTGTTTTGAGGTGGATGGATGTTGGGTGTCTGGTTGCCGGTGTTTGTGTACTTTGGGAGGGGGCGTCACAGACACACTGGGAGATGACACAGGGGACGTGTAAATGGCAGTGGAGGTGGTGAGTGCAGGTGAGCAGCTTGTGGTGCTGGGTCTCCTTGTGTGATTCATGGTGCCTGTAGATGTGGTGCATGCAGGTGTGTGTGTAGACGAGACTGGGAGGGAGGAGGGAGAAGAGGAGGAGGGGGACACAGTGGAGGCAGTGGATGTTGCTGTGTCTGTACATGGGTGAGGCTTGCGTGAGTGCCTGTGGGTTGTGTGGTGCCTATGTTTGCTTGAGCTACTTGTGTGTGCTGACTTGTGTGAATGCTGGTCTGTAGGTGTGCTTGGGATGGGCTGGGGTACAGGAGATTGGGTCTGGGTGGAGGAGGTTGGAGGGGGGAGGCTGGACACAGGGACAATGGCTGCCATCAGTGCTGAGGCCAGAGATTGCAGGGTTCGCTGAAGGACAGCCTGACCAGAATGAATGCCCTCCAGGAATGCATTACCTTGTTGCAACTCTCGTTCTACACCCTGGATGGCATTCACAATGGTAGACTGCCCAACAGTGAGTGACCTGAGGAGGTCAATGGCCTCCTCACTGAGGGCAGCAGGGGTGACTGGGGCAGGGCCTGAGGTGCCTGGGGCGAAGGTGATGCCCACCCTCCTGGGTGAGCGGGCACGGGGCGAACGCTGAGGGGCTGCTGGGAGGGCGGTGCTGGTAGGGGAGGTGGCGGCTGTACCTGTAGAATTGGGACGCACAGATGGTGCCGCCACCACAAGGGAGCCCCCATCGGCGAACGAGTCCGTGTCGCTGCTTGGTGATCCGGTGGCTGATGTGAAGCTCCCCTCGCCCTACGTCCCACTGGTGCATTCAGAGTCCGTGGTGTGGCCCTCCATGGCCATGTGGGATGCAGCTCCCTCGTGCTCCGGTGCCACTGTACCTCCGCCTGATGATGCTGATGTACAAAAGGACAGGGAGAGCAGAAAAAGGGGGGGGACAGAATAAAGAGAGTTTTAGTGCATGGCATACCACTACCGTTGGCGGACAAGACAGACACAGCAGCCCCCTGCATTACGCCGTGCTCCTGCCCTCTGCAGGTGCAATCTTTGGGATATGGCCTACATGGCAATGGTGGACATCTGCACACATGGATGCCACAGGGGCAACTATACCTGTACTTGACACTCTGCTGAGGTGGGGTAGAGTGCCACATGGCCTGCATTACGGAGGGGCCTTGCCTACCGAACACTCACTGGCCTAGGGACACCCACAGCCCACCTCCCCCACCCAGACACCTCCACTGCGCACAAAGTCATCAGAATGTGAGTGTACTCACCCCCTTGTGTCTGCTGTGATGCCCTCAAGCGCCCATCCAACTCAGGGTAGGCCACCGCCAGGATCCTGAACATCAGGGGGGTCATGGTGCGACGGGCACCCCACCCACGTTGGGAGGCCATCCCCAGCTGAGCCTCCGCCGTCTTCTTGCAGCGGCGAATGTCCTCCCATCTTTTACGGCAGTGGGTGCCCCATCTCTGGTGGGCCCCCCAGGGTCCGGACCTCTTTGGCGATGGCACGCCAAATGTCCCTCTTCTGGTGGGCGCTGACCTACATGACATGCACAAGGAAAGAGGATCAGTCATTACCAACTGCACCGTCGATGTGAGTGGCCCCCTCCCTCCTCTGGCCATGTGGCCCATTCATTCCCATGCATTAATGTTCTATGAACTCTGGCCCCTTCCCTCTTCCAACCAGCCCTCTCCACCCAGGCCTAGCCCATACAACGTGCTCCCTGTGTACTAACCTGTTGGTCTGAAGGACTGTAGAGTAGCGTGTACTGGGGGAGGACCCCGTCTACCAGTTTCTCCAACTCCTGTGCAGTGAAGGCAGGGGCCCTTTCCCCAGACGCAGCAGCCATTGTCGCTTCCAGACCGAGGTCACAGCAGCACTTGCAGTGTAGGTCCTCTCCTGTCGAAGGTCAGGTATCTAGTGATTGAACAGATAGAAAATGGCGGTGACGTCCGCGGCGGTGCGCATCATAACCCCCGGCGCACCTGTTCATTCCCTCCTGGGACCCACAGGGTCCAATGTTGACCAATGCAGCATTGCGCCGCGGTCTACGACTGCCTACCGCGACGGTGTGCAACGCCAGCGCAGTTACCCCACAATCCAATTGTCCCAGTTTAGAGGTCAGGCAGCCTCCATTTCAGGGGCCCACATGGCTTCATTTACCTGTGCGTCACAAATAGCTAGGCCTACACTCAACACACATACAGGAAGGGTTTTGTGTGTGGTGTAGTCTTGAGTGTAACTGTGGGTACATACCTGGAGGAATAATGACTGATTCGTCGCTGTTCTCCTTTGTAGGCACCGTCAGCTGGGACATGTGAGAAGATGGCGGAATCCTCCGGTGTACCGACCGCTTGTGGACCTGCTGACAATGGAAGAGCGACATGTCATCGTCACCTACCGGTTTGACCGTGCCACAATCCAGGAACTATGGGCCAGATGTAGCATTGTTCCAAATTGCGAGTTGCAATTTGCGAGTCGCTATGGGGTCGCAAAGACCCACCTCATTAATATTAATGAGGTGGGCCGCAATTTACGACCCCATAGCGATTCAGGGCACTCACGGGGATGGTGGCCTGCTGGGAACAGCAGACCACCATGTCCGTGACTGCTTTTAAATAAAGCAGTTTTTTTTTTTCAAAGTGCAACCCGTTTTCCTTAAAGGAAAACGAACAGCACTTTGAAAAAAAAAAACGAAACCTTTAGTTTCGGTATTTTTCAGGGCAGGTAGTGGTCCATTGGACCACTGCCTGCTCTGAAAAATTATTTTTAATGCCAGACACAAAGGGGAAGGGGTCCCCTTCCCATTTGCGACTGGGTAACCATCCACTTCAAGTGGAATTACATCGCATTGCGAGTCGCAAATAGGAAGGGAACACCCCTTCCTATTTGCGACTCGCAATGCGATGTAATTCCACTTGAAGTGGATGGTTACCCAGTCGCAAATGGGAACACCCTTTCCTATTTGCGAGTCGGAAATGCATTTTGCGAGTCGGTTCCGACTCGCAAAATGCTTTTCTACATTGCAAAGTGGCTTTAGCGACTCGCAAACGGCGATTTTGGCCGTTTGCGAGTCACTAAACCTTTGCTACATCTGGCCCTATGTACCCAGTTGGAGCCAGACCTGATGTCACCAATCCGCCATCCGAATGGAATCCCCCCTGACGTGCAGGTGCTGTCAGTGCTCCATTTCCTTGCAAGTGGGTCTTTTCAGACAACAGTGGCCATGGCATCGGGGATGTCCCAGCCTATGTTTTCCAACGTGCTGTCCAGAGTGTTGTCTGCCCTGCTGAAACACGTAAGGAGATACATCATTTTCCCTGAGGTGGCAGATTTGCCTACAGTGAAAGGTGACTTTTATGCCCTTGGACATATCCCTAACGTCATAGGTGCCATTGATGGGACCCATGTAGTTCTGGTCCCCCACAGGAGTGAACAGGTGTACAGGAACAGGAAGAGTTATCATTCTATGAATGTACAGATGGTCTGTTTGGCAGACCAGTACATCTCCCAGGTAAATGCTATGTTCCCTGGCTCAGTGCATGACGCCTACATCCTGAGGAATAGCAGCATCCCTGATATGATGGGTCAACTCCAGAGGCACCGTGTATGGCTATTGGGGGACTCTGGTTACCCCAACCTTTCGTGGCTATTGACCCCAGTGAGGAATCCCAGGACCAGGGCAGAGGAACGGTACAATGAGGCCCATGGGCGGACTAGGAGGGTGATCAAACGCACCTTCGGCCTCCTGAAGGCCAGGTTCAGGTTCCTCCATGTGACAGGTGGATCCCTATTCTACTCACTGAAGAAGGTGTGCCAGATCATCATCGCCTGCTCCATGCTTCATAATTTGGCTTTGCGACGCCAAGTGCCTTTTCTGCAGGAGGATGATCTAGATGACGGTGTTGTAGCAGCTGTTGAGCCTGTGGACAGTGATGAGGAGGAAGCTGAGGAAGAAGACAACGACAACAGGGAGTCAGTCATACAGCAATATTTCCAGTGACACACAGGTGAGAACATTTTCATGATTAACATTACATTAACTTTTACACGTCTACCTCTATCCTGTCTGTCGATTTCTACCAGTATTTGGTACATGAGTTGTACCTTTCCATTACGGTTTCACAGGTGTGGTTACCAACGTGTCATCTGCTTGCATCCTTCAAGGACTTGTGATGTGTGACATAGGTATGTTAACCTTACAATAGGAAATGCATTAGGACACTGTGATTGATAATACATATTTACTAAATCACAGACTGACTCAAGATTGTTTTGTGTTTCAAGGGTGTTTATTGAAGTGCTCAGGAATGGGAGGGGGTTGTAAAATGAGGAAGGGTGATGGTGGAGGAATGTCCAAGGCAGAGTCCAGTCTATTAGTCTCACAGGTGCACTGCCCATATGGGCATAGGAAGTGGAGCTGGGGCTGTTTAAGTATGGACAGGGTAACAAGGTGGGACAGTGGGAGGACAAACAGGGTGGTCTCATTTCCTGGCGGGGGTCTTGCCATCTTGCTCTGTCCTGTTCCTGGATCTCAGGGACCGCTTGCGTGGTAGTTGTCCGTCTGCAGGGGGTGGGGTGCTGGTGTGGTGGTCCTGTGGCGGGGCGTCCTGTACACTAGCGCCGGCGGAGGTGGTGGGCAGGTCATCGTCCTGGCTAGTGTCAGGGGCCCCTGGGAGTGCCACGGTGTCCCTCAAGGTCTGCTGTATGTCCTTCAGCACCCCTACGATGGTGCCCAAGGCGGAGCTGATGGTCCTGAGCTCCTCCCTGAACCCCACACACTGTTCCTCCTGCAGGCGCAGGGTCTCCTGCAACTTGTCCAGGACTGTCGCCATCGTCTCCTGGGAGTGGTGGTATGCTCCCATGATGGAGGAAAGGGCCTCGTGGAGAGTGGGTTCACTTGGCCTGTCCGCCCCCTGTCGCACGGCAGCCCTCCCAGTTCCCCTGTGTTCCTGCGCCTCCGTCCCCTGGACCGTGTGCCCACTACCACTGCCCCCAGGTCCCTGTTGTTGTTGGGGTGGTGGGTTATCCTGTGTTCCCTGTAGTGGTGGACACACCGCTGATTGACCTGTCCTGGGTAGGGAGGTTTGGGCCCGCTGGGTGGGTGCTGTGCTGGTGTTACCAGAGGGTGGAAGGTCGGTGTTGGGCTGTGCCTGTGCAAGGGGAGCCGACTGTCCCAAGGCCCACGATGGTCCGGGCTGGTCATCAGGATCCAGTAGGGCAGAGCTGCTATCGTCCCTGTGGACCTCTTCTGGGGGTGGAGTGGTGGTGTCTGGACCCTCTGGTGTGGTGACGGTCCTTCGGGTCCCTGTAGGGACATAAGAGCATGATTATTGCAGGTGTGTGTGTAATGGTGTGCAATGGGTGGGTGAGCGTGTACCCCAGTGCAAACATTCCTGTGTGGGAGCTTGTGTGATGGTGGTTTAGGGGGTTGTATGGGTATGTGCAGTGGGCATGCTTTAGTGCTGGGTGTCCATGCTTAGTTGTGTCATGCAGAGCTTGGTGTTGGGATGTGTGGTTTGTGTTATTAGTACATTAGTGAGGAGTTGGAGTGATAGGGGAGGGTGTGAGGGTGGGGGTGTGTGATAGCATGCAGGTGGGTCGGGGATTAGATAGTTAAGATTTGACTTACCAGTGTCCCATCCTCCACCGACTCCTGCGAGGCCCTCTGGAAGCATGATGGTCCAGACTTGCTCCTCCCATGTTGGGGAGGAGGTGGGGGTCTGCCGCCAGTCCGCTGAACCGCGATGTTGTGCCTGAAGACCGTTGAACGCACCTTCCCCCGTAGGTCGTTCCACCTCTTCCTGATGTCCTCCCTATTTCTTGGGTGCTGTCCCACGACGTTGACCCTGTCGACTATTCTTCGCCATAGCTCCATCTTCCTGGCTATTGATGTGTGTTGTACCTGTGAGCCAAATAGCTGTGGCTCTACCTGGATGATTTCCTCCACCATGACCCTGAGCTCCTCCTCGGAGAAGCAGGGGTGTCTTTGGCGTGACATGGGGTGGTGTGTGTGATGTGTGGGGCGGTGTGAGTGTTGATGTGTGTGGTGATGTGTAGTAGTGTGTGGTGTTTTGTGCGTTGGTGTGGGTTGGGTGATGGTGTTGTGTGCCTCTGTATGGTGGTGTTGTCTTGGCTGTGCAGTCTCTCTGGCCTTCTCTCGGTAATTGTGGTCGTAGGGGTTTGTGGGTGATGTGGGTGTGTGTTTTATATTGTGTTGTGTTGTGGGAGTGGTGTTTGTATGTGTATCAGGTGTGTGTTTTTTGAATTGTCCAATGTGGCGGTGTTTTGGAGATGTGTGTGTATTTTGAGCGTGGCGGTGTGTACCGCCAATGGAATACCGCGGTTGAAAGACCGCCGCATGGATTCGTGGGTCGTGATAGCATGGGCGTGTTTCTGTTGGCATGAAGGTGGAGGATTTGTTATCGCCAGTTTATCACTGACCTTTGGTGTGGCGGAGTTGTGTGGGTGTCTAAATTTCGGCAGGATTCCGAGATGTGTGTCATAATAGCTGTGGCGGTATTCCGCGGCCGCGGCGGTGTATTGGCGGTCTTCTGCACGGCGGTAAGCGGCTTTTACCGCCAATGTTGTAATGACCCCCTAAGTGTTCTGACATGCTTCAACACAGCAACCCTTGCACCACAGTGCAAGGATGGCTGCGTTGAGGGCGAGACAGTTTTTGTGCAGGAAGGAACACCTTCCTGCACAAAAACTATTTTAAATTGCAATTTGCTCTTTCTATGTGCGCTTCAGAATGCAGCACACATAGAAAGAGCAAAAAACAAAGAGAAATTAAAGCATTTCTCCTTTTTGAGCCATACTAACACCACCCCTGTGGTGGCGTGAGATTTTGCCACTGCCTCAGGTTAACAAAAACCCATAAATCTGGGGCAGCGTCAAAATGCAATGGGTGTTGCTGTGGCACAGCCACAGCAACACCATTGCAAGCTCCTTCAGTGCAAAGTGATGCATGTGAAGGGGCCGTATTTACAAGGGATTTAAATCCACCTTGTAATTACAGTGCAGTGTATAGCGCCACCGGAGTGTCACTAAAAGTGATTCTCCAGTGGTGCTAGGGGCTCTTAAATATGCCACTAACTTTACTAGAAGATGTGTTTTTAAATTGTGAGTCCAGAGACACCAAATTATAATTTTCTATCTGCTCTCCATGGGAAATTACACTTCAAAGATGTTTTAGGGCAATCCGCATGTTAACCTACAGGAGAGATTACCTTTTAGTAGTGACAATCTAATTTAGCAGTTTTTCGCTACTAGAACATGTAAAAAGAAAAAGTACATGTCCTACCTTTTCAATCCACTGCAATCTACCCTTGGAGTTGCTTAGGGCCTACCTTAGGTTTGTCTTATATGTAATTAAAGGGAAGGTTTGGGCTTGGCAAGAAGGTTAACTTGGTCAACACTGGCAGTTTAAAACAGTACAAGCAGGCGCTGTAATAGCAGGTTAAAGGGTAACTGATTGGGTGGCACAATCAGTGCTGCAGGACCACTAGCAGGATTTAATTCACAGGCTCTGGCCACATATAGTGAACTGTACTATGGATTTATAAGCAAATTAAATATGCCAATTGTGAATAAGCCAATGTTACCATGTTTTACAGTAAAGAGCATATGCACTTTAGCAGTGATAAAGTGCCCAGAATCCTAAAGCCAACAAAAATAGATTCAGAAAAAGGGGTGGAAGAAGGCAAAAAGTTTGGGTATGACCCTACAGGAAGGGCCAGGTCCAACAGAGACACACAAATGCTTCCTAAGAGGGAAGTTCCTGGAGGGGGTTATGTTCATGTTCCCTGGAGTAGAAGTTGCATTGGAGCATTAACAAATGATTCCTAAAATTCAGAGAGAAGCCTGTGGAATGGTACAGATAGACGAAACAATTTATGAAGCTTTCAAATGTTCTCTGGGAAGATTTGAACACATTGCTTGATATTGTTTTCCCGAGTGCTTTGAGGATTGAATGTAAATTGGCTATTGATTGGCCTGAGAAAGAACCTATTAGACGTCCATCGACAAAGCTCCATCTTTAATGGTGATGAAAAAGTACCAGCAGGAATTTTGTCATTAAAGGAAAAGGTGTCCCCTAAATATAGTTGTTGACTAAGGATTGATAGAACAACTTAGGAGTCCAAGGAAATGGTACATTCCTATTAGGAGAGATTGTAGCAGGCATTGAAGCATTTCAGTGGCACAGAGACTATTGAGGCAAAAGACATGGGACATTTTGTGTTCAGATTTACACAGGGATTGAAACCAGAAGTGAACAACATGATTCAGCAGCATTAGTTGGCAGAACTAACTGATTGATGAGATCCAGAAATATGCAAAATACTGCAGTGATGAAGTGGATCTGAAACAGAAAAAGTTGAAATAGAAGCTGATGATAGTGCAACTTAAGACTGCTGAAAGGAATCAGACTCTACAGTTTGTAGGCAATGTTGCTGGAATGCTGGAGTATATCAGCAGGGAGATCTGATGATGTAAGGAGGTACTGGGTTATAGCAGCAGGGTAGAGGACGAGGTGTTCCTATTAATCCAAGTACAGGTGTAGATGTGATGACCTTGAAGAAGAGTAATTCATGTCATGTGTGCGGCTAATTATACCATTGGAAGACAGAGTGTCCATTTAATTATTTAATAATCAGATGCAGAATGGTAGATTTGTGCAGATGCAGGTAAACAATCAGGTTCAGTGACAACAAATGCAGGACAGATAATGACAACTTTAAATGTGGGCGCCAGAGACAGTCAATGCTGCTTCCCCAAGCCATGATGCCCCAACAACAGTCCAATTTATCCCAACACTACACAAATCAAGTCCAGCATGCAAATTCCACTCTTTTGGTGTATCAGTACCTCGTACCTTTCAGATCCCTCCCAATGACGGTGTCCGGGGGGGAATGCATACATGGTGCATCCCTAAAGGTAGACCAGAGTGGTCCATACCTTGATTGTTACATGAATGGCCACCACATGTCATTTTTGTTGACACAGGTGATCCCCTCTGTACTGTGACAATGGAGGTTCCCAAACTACTCCTCATGCAAAAGAAGATCCAAGTTGTGGGAGTTGCAAACCAACAATTGACAAACCCTATAACAGAAGCTGAACCTGTAAAAATAGGGCCCTTTGAAGATGATCACCAATTTGTGGTGTGTGATTCAAGTCCTGTGAGTCTGCTTGGAGGTGACTTGTTATGCAAGTTAAACAGCTCCATCTATTGCACTCCAAGAGGCAATGGAATACAGACCCATGTATGTAGTGTTTAAAATTGTGAATTTTAAACACTACATACATAGGGGGTCATTTTGACCCTGGCGGTACGAGACCGCCAGGGCTAAAATGTCGGAAGCACCGCCAACAGGCTTGTGGTGCTTCCAGGCGTATTACGACTGCGGCGGTCGCACCGCCGGGGCCGGCGGTATTCCGCCACTTTTGCCCTGGCGGTGATAATATGCCTGGGCAGAGCTGCTTGCAGGGCTGCCCAGGGGATTACGAGTCCCCGACCGCCAGCCTTTTTCTGGCGGTTTGCACCACCAGGAAAAGGCTGGCGGAACGGGGAGTCATTGGGCCCCTGGGGGCCCCTGCACTGCCCATGCCACTGGCATGGGCAGTGCAGGGGCCCCCTGACAGGGCCCCATGAAGCTTTTCACTGTGAAAAGCGCGATGGGTGCAACTGCACTCGTCGCACGGCCGCAACACCGCCGGCTCCATTTGGAGCCGGCTCCCATGTTGCGGTCCACATCCCCGCTGGGCCGGCGGGCGGAAACTTGGTTTCCGCCCAGCGGGAATGTCAAAATGGGCACCGCGGGAGTACGGCCGCATGGCGGTTACAACTTAGCGGGCGGCGCTTGCCGCCCGCCAATGTTGGAATGACCCCCATAGTGTCATATTGTACCCTGTGCTGGCCAGTGATGATTTACACACAGATTTGAGAGATACTGTGTTACCTGAAGTCTGGGACTTTTCAGGAAAATAGATGGGACTCATTAAATGCATTGAGCCTGTCAAAATAACTGTGAAGTCAAATGTTAAGTACTCAAGAATCCCGTAATACAATATGACACTCGACAAATTACAAGGGTTACTCCAGTGATTGACTCCATGACTGAGAAGGGAATGCACAAGGAAGTAATATGAAGTCCATGTTACTCTCCCATTTAAGGACTGCGGAAACTCTATGGAAAATACAGCATAGCCTAGGATCTCAGAAAATCAACAAGCTTGTGCTTCCTTGTTGTCCCGTGGTACCAAATCCAGCTGTAATTTTGTTTCAGATTCCAGGTGAAGCTGAGTGGTTTACTGTGATTGTGTAATAGTTCTCACATTAAAGCTTAGTAAAGTCACAATGACAGATCCCAACTTCTAAATTTGCCCAGAAGGCCCAAATAGGTCAAAGCCAATTCTGACAGATGAGGAAGAGGGGAAGGAAAGAGAGAACAGAAGACAGCTAAGCTGTCTTGGCTGTAAAGGACGTGTCTCCAGTAATTTTGTCTATGTGCATCTCTTTCCTAAAACAAGACTAACTAATGTATTAAGTAAACATACACCTGTTCCTTTCCTAGCCCCACTCAATGTTTATTCTTCTATACTAATATGGTAGGTTCCTGTTAGTTCCCCTTTCCTGTCAGAGCAGGTAAGTGATGTGTGTGGTAATATTACCATCTAAAGTGAGGAAAATGCAAGATTATATTTATCATAAACTTAATCAGCAACGGCTAATGTGAAGGATTATTGTTTGTTGCCTGCCTTCACAATGCCTTCATTGGCCTTAAATCATATTTACTGAACAGAAGTGCAGTTGTGAAACAAACTAATACAAAACAACTGAGGGAACATGAATAACAATAACACAATAAGCCATATGCATTACATGAGGTACAAAGGGTCTGTAAGTAGTTCAAGTAATGTCTCTAAAACATATACTTCTCAGGGTAGGCTAAATAATGGCAGGATAAGAACATACATTATTTTAGCCATTTTGTTTGTTTCCACAGGTTAATCAACAGTACATGAAAAACACCCAGAGCACACCAAAGGCCAGAGTTTCAAACCCAAAGTCAGAAGAGTATGAAACAGTTTCTTTAATATTTTAATTATTAGACAAGTAAGTGCAATAGCCCCATGAGGTCCACTTCAGTTTGTCTTTCTTTTAGTGTTTTCTGAAGGTTTACAACATAAGAGAAATCACCAGGGATGTGGCTGAAAGATTTCCTCCAACAATGAGGCAGGGACAAGCAGAGGACGGCAAGGGAAAGAGAAAACATGATGCTGAAAAGCAAACGCACAGATCTCAAGGACATAGGAAAAACAGGTAAATCGGAACTTGATAACGCTATGGCGAATGACTAGAATGGCAAGCGGCGTCAGGCTGTTCTTGGGAATGGTTGGCTCCTGTTGTCAGTGGATACCGAACATTTGTAAAGCCTTTACAGAGGCTGAGACACAAGTGTCATAGGACTTTTGCCATGAAGGCAAAAATGCTGGTTTTGGGTGACAACACCACTGCGTAAAGGGGACTGCGTCGATCCCGCACCATCTGGTAGATGTCAACCTAACCCTTTCGGCTAGCTAGCAGCACCTCACCCAAATCCAGAAGTTAAGATGATTTGTGACAGCCTGACGCATGAAACTTTAACCCCTCAGGTGAGTCATGGTTGGCAACTCCAACCATTTCTCTCTTTAGAACAAGTCTCACAGAAGCACAGGAAGACAGTGAGATGCAGGACAGTTTTTAATTAATGTTTTGAAAAGACTGCAATCAATGACAAAATATATGAGTTGTGATTATTAGGGTAATTAGACATAGCACAATAAAAATGGTTACCATAAGTGAGAAGCAGATAAACATCCCAGCATAATGGAACAAGAATATGTCTATGAACCCCTACAAATCCATACTTACATTTCTAATCAAGAACATAGCAGTGATATCCCTTTTTCTGCCCATACTAGTGCACTGAAGGAACACCTGCCCTCATACCTGAGAAACATCGGTCTGCCCGTTGTCTCCTTGGTTGGCTGCAGAGACAGAGCTGAGGTCAGCAACGTGGAAATGAAGTGGTACACAGCATAGGATGGCTCCACTGGTTGGAATAAACTCTCTACCCTTCTATGGCCTGCATGATGTTTTTATAATCAAAACGTCTTGTGTTCTGAGAAACAAGCCTGGCGTGATCGTTTGTCTAAGTATTGAGGTTGGCTATGCACTCTTGTGGCGGTAATACTAGATAGGTTATCATGTTCAGCCTTGAGTTACAGTGTGAAAATGTTGTGCAAAGAACTAATAACAACACTTTTGCAGAAGAGCACCTGATTAGGAAAATACAACATCCCGCTAAAAGCAAGTTATGCTGAAATTAATTAAAATTAATAAATGAAATGAAGCATGTAACTAGGTAAAAGGACAAAAGCCCAGACAAAAATATGTGTGCCCAAGCAAGGCTCTAAAATGGACCCACAAGCACCTCCCCATTGTCGGGTCAGGAGTGCAAGGCCCAAGACCTAAACATAACTACACTTTAAAAAAACATAATTCTAAATGCTCACTAAAATATACATAAAGAGATAAAAATATTGATGTTGACAAGCAAGTCAGGCTGATAGGCAGGCGAAATTAAAAGGACAATAGAGAATTTTAAATAAAAAATGCCAAAGGTCTAATTCAGCAATGGTCATGATCCTGAAGGAAGTCTCCAATGTCATCAATGGAGACAGAAGATAGGAAGGACATCTCTTTGGCAGGTGATAGGATAACCTGCTCGTCAAAGGTAAGATCCACGGAGCATACATGTGCTGGTGCCTCAGCCATGGGACCAGAGGAGGAAGCAGCATTCCAAGCAGTGCCAGATGTAGAAGGAGCCATGACATCCACAAGGGGCGGCTCAGAGGATGCCTCATGTAACAACCACAGCCTCAATGAGCATGTTCATGAATACCCCTCATCCACAACATTAACAGATCAGTGTCCAAAGATGGTATGGACTGCACAGCACAGAACACTTTTGGTGCACATTCGAAGAAGCACAACAAGCAAAGGAAAATTAGCTGCACACAAGTGAGAATCAGTCTAAATGACAGTGACCAATTTAATTCAAGTTCTTCCAACAGTGAAGCTAAGAAATACTGTGTTATGTGATCATGACACAGGTGGGCTGAGCACCACAGCCATTGTGAATTAAGAAATTGCAACAGCAGAATACCACCAATTAGAGTCAAAGTTGTTAGAAATCCACCAAAGACATTTGAAAATAGTAATTGAATGGCTGAAGGTATAACACCAAAGACAGTCTGGATAGTGCTAACAAATCCAGAACCAACAGCCATATAAAAGTGCACAACCCCAGTACTATTAGATACATTAACAATCCTGCTCACCAATTCTCCAAAGTGTTTGGGGAAATTGGTATTTAATAGAGACTGTGGGGGTCATTCTAACCCTGGCGGTAAAAACCGCCAGGGCGAATGACCGCGGTAGCACCGCCAACAGGCTGGCGGTGCACCCGCCGCGGCCAGAAACGGAAAGTCGGCGGTGTACCGCCGACTTTCCGCTGCCCTTGAGAATCCTCCATGGCGGCGGAGCGCGCTCTGCCGCCATGTGGATTCTGACACCCCCTACCGCCATCCTGTTCCTGGCGGGTCTCCCGCCAGGAACAGGATGGCGGTAGGGGGTGCCGCGGGGCCCCTGGGGGCCCCTGCAGTGCCCATGCCAATGGCATGGGCACTGCAGGGGCCCCCGTAAGAGGGCCCCAAAAGGAATTTCAGTGTCTGCCTAGCAGACACTGAAATTCGCGACGGGTGCTACTGCACCCGTCGCACTCCAGCAACTCCGCCGGCTCCATTCGGAGCCGGCTTCATCGTTGCTGGGTCTTTCCTGCTGTGCTGGCGGGCTGCCTTTTGGCGGTCGCCCGCCAGCACAGCGGGAAAGCCAGAATGGCCGCCGCGGTCTTGTGACCGCGGTGCGGTCATTTGGCGGTAACCGCATGGCGGGCGGCGACCGCCGCCCGCCGCGGTTAGAATCACCGCCTGTATCTCTGCAGATGACCTTGCTTCTTGGAGGTCATAGGTCTTTCTGGCTGATGTCAGAGCCACATGTTTTTGAAACAGAAGAGCCTTCAGTCTGCTAAGCTTGTCAAAATTTACATTTGAAGTAGCCATGTGAGGTGACAATTCTGCTACTTTTATCTCATGCGTCGGAGAAATAACACATTGCCACAGCAAGTTAAATTTGAGAAACAGAAATGACATAAGCGATTCCAGCTTTCACATTACAGGAGCTGTCATCACTCGGCATCAAATAACCTCTGTTAGAAAATACATGAAACACTTGGTGAATCAAAGAAACAGGAGTACTGTTCAGATTGCAAGCCAAGTTTGCCACGGCTGCATTGCATGTACCATGAAGGACACCTGTTTACAAATTATAGAATGACTTACAGAAGTCTCACATTCACTTCCACCAAGAAGACTTCTGTTTTGCCGTTCAGACCTTTGTAATTCAAAAGGAAACTCCCACACTTCATGGATGTAACTGTCTTCTAACCCCTCAGATCTGTCCACAGGAAAATGTTTAAGCACAAAGTGAATTGGAAAATAAAAATTGACAAATTAATCACTCAATGTATTAGCCATACTGACAATGGAATTTTGGGCACAGTAAAAAACAAGTTTTCTAGCTTTTCAATGTTAAGCATGACGTAATTTGCCACTTTCTTAGCTATTATCTGTTGCTGATGTCTCAAATTAAAATGTGTCAAATAACTGCTTGGATTTAATATGCTGCCAGAGTACGTGGCCACTTTTGAGAACTTGCAAAGTCCATCCCAACTGCATAATGAACCTAAGCTGAATCTGTCCATGATATAAAAGTGGCATAGCTTTCTGAATGATGTCTATTACAGGTGAAACGTTTTGCATCAAAAACTTTACCACTGGCTAACGTCATTTGTTTGCGCCGCTCGGGCGTCAAATTTATACTTTGACGCACAGCGGCGCAAACCACTGGGGTGAGTCATTTTTTTTTACTCAAACCAATGAGTCACGTCGTAAAGAAAAACAACATTAACGCAGCGAAAATGGCTGTGAGCCGGTCTATGACTTCGCAAACCGGATACACGGCTTTTTTTTACGCAAAACGGCGCAAACACAGCAAAATGTGCTAAGGAGACCCAAAATGGATCCCAGATGCTTGCACAGACCCCAGGAAGATGACAACAGACCAGGAACCAGCCAGGAGGACCCACAGAAGACCCAGGACAGGAAAAGAAGAAAAAAAAGTGTCGCTTCAGTGCAGAGGAGCAGGAAATTCTGTTTAAAGAGGTTACGGAACACCAGCACCAACAGTTTGTCACCTCAAAGTTGCCAACCAGTAGGAGAGAGGCAATATGACAACAAATTGTTGACAAGATAAACAGTGTGGCTGAAGTACGGAGAACAGTCATCGAGTGCAAGAAACGCTGGCATGACTGCAAGCATAGGACCAAGGAAAAGATGTCCAGGAACAGGAAGGCAGCACTGCAGACTGGAGGTGGGAGTCCAACACTACAGGAGGCCCTGGACCACATGGAGGAAATGGTGGCAGCCACCATCCCTGAGGAGATCGTCACAGGGATTCAAGGACAGGACAGCGCAGACTACCAGGAGACAACACAGATGCAGGGTAAGTCGCATCGGGAATTAAAATGCACAAATGTTAACTGCAAGCGGGGGGCATACCAACTTCACAATGCATGTAAGTCATGATATTCAGGGAGTGGAATGGGTAAAGGGGCATGGCACAGGGGCATGGGCCGTTCAGAGGAACCCTGGGGCACAGTACTACATTACACCAACAACCTTTGCATGGGGGTATGCTGCCATGCCAAGGATTAGAGAAAGGTAAAGCCAGTCCAGGAGGGTAGGGTACAACGTAAAACTGGCCTGCTGTCACAAGTCAGCTGGTATTCTCCCTACATGAACTAGGGCTCAATTAACAGTCTCAGCCGATATCTGCAAGTGGAATTTAACATTGACAACAGTTGCCACTACCACCTCTGCTGTGTGTGCAGGTCAAGTAGATAATGGCAGTAACGTCCCCATGGATAAAACACACCCAAATTAGAGGGTTCAGGATGACAACTTTATCAATCCCCTGTAATCAGTACAAATGTTCTAATCCTGTCAAATGTGATTGTCCATAGTTGCTACAAACATCAGCCATAAACATTATGAGGTGCACAGCATTAATGTCATACCCATGCTGCATATGTCAGGGTCCACCCTGTGCCTGGGTCACAATAGCTCCAATGACACCATGCAGCATCCCAAATGTCATACTGCTCAGACAACAGCATTGAGTGGGAGGACATATGTCACCGGCTAGTTAAATTCACCCTCACAATCAGAAGAGGAAATGGAACACTGCTAGGACCATCAGTGCAATCCAATGTAGCACACATTCCCCAACATCAACATTAGACACTATCAATGCTGACATCTGTAGTGTGCCATGCCAATGCTATTCATAGTATATGCTAGGTCTCAGCGACATATAGCTGGATGTGAAATATCTGGGACTGGGTCAGTTCCAGATTGTGAAGTGTGGTGCTAGTGCCATCAGAACAACCGGAGCCAGTGCAAGGCCTCACCATGAGAATGGAAGTAGACGGAGGATTGAGTAGGACAAAAAGGTGGCACTTCACAATTTGGCCTGAACCAAGACCTAGAGGATGTGATGCTGACAAGTCCCCCAACTGACCACAATACATATGACATGCAGGTGGGGCATAGGCCATGGGAGAATGCTAATATGAAAGACAGGAGTAATGAACCGGAACCAAGATCACAATGTGAAGGCAGGCACGTCACATTACAAATCCCACAACACAGACACACTAATTGTACCATATCTCATTGCAGGGGATGATGGCTCTCCTACGGATATGCCTGTCCTGGACTTCTCTGATGACATGGATGACGAGCTGACAAACATCAGCCAGCAGACCCTCCAAGATGTCCTTGGGACCCTCCAGACCTCACCTTCAGTCGCAAGGAGGAGCACAGATACAGCAGCCATCACAGAGGGCCCACCCACCACCCCAATTGTACGGCCTGACAGCTCCAACCCAGCTGAGGACTCTGATGACACTGGCACCAGCTTTGAGAGAACTGTAGTTGGAGTACAGCGGGAGCTGACCAAGGAGGTGCGGGTGGGGATGGAAAATATGGCAGCCAGACTAGAGGGGGTGCGTTCGTGCATGATGTCAACTGCAGAACAGGCAGCAGCCATGCAAGAGCGAACATCAATCTTGAATGAACTCGAAAAAAGTGTGAAGGAAATCAGCACAGCTGTAAGAGAGTTGACACAACATCTCCAACAACAATCCTGTCAACGCGTACACTAATGCAATATTGACCCCCTCAGGGCCGACCTGGGTGCCAGATCACCTTCACCCGTAAGTGTACCCGGTAGCACTAGTCCCTGCCACATGCCCACCTATAACCAAGGTCCTGTGCTTTGTAACATGCCAGTCTTGCAACAGCTGCTCACAAGCACTGTTCTCCAGCCCACAGTTTGTCTTGTCACCCTGCCCTGTGATTGTCTCTCAATAACTCATTGGCAAATCCTGTCCGTCTGCACTGTCTGACACTTCACCCCAGCATGTCCAATGACATGTCCTTTAGCACTTGTGTAGGATCTCAATGGAAGGTGTCTCACTAATGGACTTACAATCATGGACATTGTACATTTAGCACTACAGAACTTTAAAATAATTAGCACTTACACAACAACTTTGTCTCTGTGTAATGTGACACATCAAACGTGATGGAGATCAGTGATGTTTACCTCAGGTCAATGATTATAGAATGTCAATACAACTGACCTGAAAGAATGTTGGCTGATAACTATGCACTGTGGTCTGGATTGTACCATCATCTGCCCTTCCTGAGGGTTAATTATGAGGGAAATAGAAACTATACAGTAAAATGCTGTGTTGGACAGAATAACGCTTCCAAAAGGGATGTCTAAGCCAAAAATTATTGCCTTCAAATTTTTCTTCAAGCCAATATTTACGCATGTGACATTTGATCCAAATGTTTATTTAACAGTAAAAAAGGAAGCTAAAACCTGGGAAAACACCTTACCTAACCTAACCTATCCTAACTACACATTACTCACAACAGGCCCTAACTAACCTAAGCTAAACTTACTTATCACATTTAACGAAACTATCTAAACATCAGCCCCCCGCACACCGGGACACATGGAGGACAACATATACTAACCTAAACACATACTATCTTATACTAAACAAATATATGTTTTGGGGGATTTTTATTTTTTTAGATTTTTTTATTATTATTTTTAACACCAAGGCCCTCATTCCAAGTCTGGCGGGCGGCGGTAGCCGCCCGCCAGGCGGGAACCGCCATTTGGCCGCTACGCGGCCAAAAGACCGCTGCCGGCATTACAACCTTCCCGCTGGGCTGGAGGGCGCTAACCATGTTAGCGCCGGCCGGCCCAGCGGGAAGGAGGCCTGCAACACAGAAGCCCCGTCGCGCTTTTCACTGTCTGCTAGGCAGACAGTGAAAAGCCGGCCGGGGCCCTGTTCGGGGGCCCCTGCACTGCCCATGCTAGTGGCATGGGTGGTGCAGGGGCCCCCAGGGGCCCCAAGACACCCGTTACCGCCAGCCTCTTCCTGGCGGTGACAACCGCCAGAAACAGGCTGGCGGTAAGGGGGTCAGAATCCCCATGGCAGCGCTGCTTGCAGCGCTGCCATGGCGGATTCGCCCAGCCGGGGCTAAAACGGCGGGAAACCGCCGGCCCCGGTTTTCTGACAGCGGCATTACCGCCGCGGTCAGAATGGGCTATGAAGCACCGCCAGCCTGTTGGTGGTGCTTCCGTCATCCGCGAACCTGGCGGTCATAGACCGCCAGGGTCAGAATGACCGCCCAAATCCCCAACTACTACTAACTGAACTAACAGCCTATTCTAACCTAACACTAAGCCCCCTAAACCCAATAATGAAAAGAACCAGGAAAGAGGAGGGAGGGGAGAGAATCATGGCTGAGGGTAAAATGTTGACAAGTTCGCCCTCAGCAGGGTCTTCTTTATGGCACGCACCCTCCTATTCACTTGTGCCACTTCCTGCTTCAGCCTATTCATTATCCTCAACATACGGTCAATGTCACGTTGCATCCGTTGAAAATCTGCTGGGCCAATGACTGCAGCAGGGGTGGTCTGGGTGCCAGTTGAAGATGTAGGACCCATTGTCGGTGCAATGCGTGTAAGAGGAGGTGCAGGTGGTGCTATGATAGGTCCGGGAGCAGTGGAGGTTGACGGTCCAGCAGTGGTGCCTGCTATGGTTGGTGCCACCTGGGTGGTAGTGGTGGTGCTGGTCATGGTGGTGGTTGTGGTGGACACGGAAAGGCCCCCTTGGGAAAATGCCCTCCACACTCTGGAGGCTCTTTCATGGGGATAACGCTGTACCATGTTGCGGAACCCAGACTCCACATCCAGAATGTGGCGGTAACGCATCGCCCGGCGCTAAAACTCCCGAATATGGATGGGATTCATATTAGCTGTTGTTAAAAAAAATATAAAACCAAACATTAGGTACTTCATTGTGTGATATGGCTCCAGAAGTAAATCAGACAATACATTTAATGTACCAGAAACAGGCCATATCATACAGATCACTGATTGTCCCTGAGGAAATACATGACAACGCAGCCTACACATGTCCTATCAAACAGCACAGCAATGCCCTAAAAGATGCGTACCAACTTAAATGACCCATGCATCATTGTTCAGCCATTTGTCACGTAAAAAATGCAGCAAGTCCTCCACATGTGACGGGCCAAATAATGACTAACTTCTGGATGACAATCAAGGGCCACAAGATCTGTGATTTGAAAAAGGAATTGCCAGGATAGAATGCAGTTGCTAATCATGAGTGGGTATCCTAGTTTCGGACAAGTGATTTACAGATTTACATGTCTGTGTACTAAACTTGGATCATCAGTCCTAGGTACACATTTCATAACCCTACGCCTGTGCCTGAGGAGGGGGATGGACAAGCAACAAATACTTTCCAACATCTAGGACACCCAGGAAAGCTTTGGACAGCTGTACATGGGTTTGGGCAGTCCACCACAGGTAAGGAAGATGTCCAACTAGGCTACACACAAACCTTGGACCATCCCATCCACATTTATGTTTGGAAATGCAGACAATTGTCAACATCATTTCGTACCAGTAATACATGACTTACAACAAGCAGATAGCTGCAAGCACACATCTGGCCATGAGCTGCATGCACACATATGACATTGTACTCAAGTGCTGCATACACATAGCACAACATGTGGAGCTACATGCTGCTAGGAAGTCAAACATACAGTCAAACATGTTCATTAGTGAACAGGGAGGCTCAAGTCTGTGGGTGAGACTTTGACATCCCTATTCTGTGAGATTCAGGGTCTGACTTGCTGACTAAATCATAAATATGGTCCTCCGCTAAAATGTCTTAATAAAAGTTTTATCAGAAAATGTCACCCTATTCACATGGCCGTGGCTACAGGGCTGCACTACAATCCCAAAATATGACTATACGCTAATGATTATTCAACTCAAAGATTGAAAAAAATGATACTCCACTCAAGTAACATATCCGATCATTTACCAGCGCATCATACCTTGCTATGTGTCCAACACACAGGAGTCAATCACACAACAGCAGCAAACACAACACAGAACAGAAATATCAATACTTACCAGAGATGTCTGGGTCCGCAAATTGAGCCACCTCTCCGATTGTGTAGGGGGCAGGTCCACCTGTAATGCATGGAAGGGAGAAATGTACTCAATGTCTGTGCACTGTACAGCACTTCCAAATACAATTACTGTGTGTAAGATTAAATCAGAAAGTCCAGCCTCTCAGGTATGATGATACTGCAACTGACATACCACTGCAAACATGTACAGACCCGGGCACTCCAGTGAGTGATACACACATATCTGCACACATGCAGTGACCCTAACTATCATGTGGTGGCAAACATGTTCCATCATTTGTTAGCAGACTCATTTATGGAGTGTACTCATCTCATCATGTGTATCAATGAGAGACATGCAAAGCCACTTTCCTGGAGGACTGCAATACCAGTCACTCGGGTGTTGTGGCTTGTTCATCAAAGGACAATCCTTTACTGTGTGACGCACCTGTGGGTTGAATTAAGGGCATGATTTATCATGCTTTCTATGGTCCCTTACATGTAGGGCCTGTGTTGTGTCTAGGTTTCATATGTTACGTTAAAAGGGTACCCTGAGCCACATATGCCCCTATGATACTGTAATGGCAGGGATCCTGTGCATTATTTGGAGAAAGTTTGAGGCTAGCCATGGATTGACCAGTTTCCATATTGGGATACAACAAAGAGATATATGTTGACAGTGTATATTGTATTCATCCATGACAGACTGCATGGGCACAGGTGTAGTCATTGCACCTGAAATGTGTCTCACATTGCCCTGTTTACCCAATATGGGTTTTGTAAATCACAGAGGAGCCACATTCATCATCTTACATTTGCCAATTTGGTTGATCAGCAGATAGATATCAAACTGGCACTGATATTATTAATACATGGTTTGGCAAATGTACCAGTGTGTCAATCATATTGATGGAGTTTGCAATTTGTATGTACCTTCGGAATAACAGCAGTCACAGGAATGCTCGTCTACTGATCTTAGCATAAACCCATGTCAGTGATAGCCTCGATACTGGGAGGTTAGTTATTAAACATATGCTGCACCTGATCTGCATGGGTGTGCCAAACTAAACTAGCTAAGTATTAGTCAACTTTATATGTATGATGGAATTGGTCAGTGGTCCCTTGCATGACATCATGCACTTAATTCATTGTGATCATGCATTCCCCAACGTCAGGTATCCCATGATGATCCCATGGGTTATGAGAAGTACATGGCAATAGAGTAGCACAGATGGCAAATGCTTTAGCTCGGGCCAGCTATTGTGACTAAGACCAGTGTGAAACACACAGGTACAATGTACAAAGGGCCATGGATAGTTGTTACCCCTCAATTTGTATAGTTTGCTTCATTTTATGTGCCACAGCTATGGTAAATTGCACCAAACATTTTGATATGAACCAGTGTGCATTACTTTTGGCATCCATCCCTAATTTAATTGCGGCACAACCAAGTCCAACTATCAGCCTAAGTTGTTACCTGAGGTCAGATATAACTTGTTACGTATGTGTCAGAATCCAGTTCAGACATGTATCAGAAATAATTTGGGGACACATTATTTCTTGAAAATATCTGGATTAAAACATGTCTTTCCTGGTACAATCACAGACCATGCATAAAACATATGTTAGAGCCACATTTGCATCATCGATTGACGTGAAGGCAGCACTAATTTACATGCTCCAGTTGTGTTTTGTAAGCTAGTGCAGCTGTTGCCTCAACAAATGACGGTAATGTGTAGGAATTATTGTATAACTCACAGCAACTGTATGTTTAACTTGCATTCCAAATGTCCAAAAACATTGCCTGCAGCATATGAACAAATCTGCTACTGTCACTACAGAGCATTTAAATGTGCACATTACTCTGAATTGTACTCACCAACAGGGCCACCAATCACAATCCCCAGGTGGTCCAGCAGGTCTTGCTCCCTGGCAACCAGGTCAGCCCAACGGTGTTTTAGCTGGTGGTCTTTGCGCAGTGTGTTGTATATTCTTTGTAGATGATACAGGATCTTTGCCCACCTGAGCCTCCTTGCCTCTTTGTAATACCTCTGTATCACACAACTTCATTCATTAATGGGAGGAAGTGGCACACCAGCCAAAGAAATCCCCCCAGCTCCTCCTCTCCCATCCTACCAAGACGTGGCCTACCTAATATGCTTGAAATAAAAGAAGTAATTAAGGGGTACAGAGGATAATGAAGGGAAAGTAGGAGAAGGAAATAAAAACGAATTAACAGTAAAACAGCCCAACTATCCCCAAACTAACACTACCCACAACAGACTCCCAACAGTGCAGAGACAAAAGTAGACACCAGAAATGACAAAAATACACTTACACAGGATAACACAGACAATTAAGAAACACCAAAAGACAATATAAAGACCCCAGAGGAGACAAATTCACAGTTACGTGCAGGTCTACTCATGAGTCTGTGGAGCCATTTCCTGCATTAACAAAGTATCCTTCACAGCTGAATTGAAAGAAAGCCGAAGAGGAATTGAGAACACACATGGGGATAGTCCAGCTATGGCACTGCAGACATTTTATGAGACTGACAACAGGGCAAACTTGGTGTGCTCACTACGTTAATGGATCAGGAATTTTAAACCGGCAGGTTTCATCACAACATTTGTACACAGGGTGGCCTCTAAGATTCCCACTGCAGCCGGGAACATCAGTGCCTCTGTGCTGATTAATCTCACAGCTATTCACCACGCAAGCCCCATCAATATGTTGGGGGCAATGTGAATCAGTGTGTGGACTGTCAGGGTACAAACATGTGTTGACATTTCATTCACATTTTCTAAAGTTGTTTGTTGTGCTGGAGGCACCATACCCAATCCATGCGTACAGCCATGGTACACTGTAACTATTTGTCACTCATGCATATCTGAAACCCAGACAAGGCATGGGACATGATTAGGCTATTTGAAGACAAGCTCCACCCCATGATACGATAAGTTAACTGATTACGCTATACAATGTATTTGAGTATTCATTGTAGACCTACTTGATACAATTCTCCTATGAGGAGAGTGAGGGCATGGAAAGCAACTATGAGACAAATGTAGCCACAGGGAACATTTATGGTGACGCAAAGACAGGAATCAGTCAGGCTAACAGGATGCAGGGTCAATCAGGAACAAAAATGAACAAGGCAAATACACAGTGAGCAGACTGAGACTGGTCAAAGCTGGAACAACATTGTGGAAAATGAAAACTGTATTTATCCTGTGTGTTGGAACATAACACTATAACCCAAGGCCTGTGTTACCCAGGTGATTTATACGGCAATGCATAACAGTGTTCTACATATGATGGCAGTTTATATGCTGTTCCAGACAGCTGCAAGGGCAGTGCATGTTCAAATGGCTGGTCTGCATGGAGGTAAACACAGGTGAGTGCAGCTTCAGTCTCTCACAAGTCCTGTAGGTGAGAATCAAGTTCAAAGAGCCAACAGTACCTTTCACATGGGAAGCAATGGACAGGTGATTACAGGCCCTACAGACTACAAGGCAGTGCATTATTTGACCAGAAGTCCATGCAGACAGAAGAACAATGACTATGGCATACCATACTAAAGAGGGAAGCACACTGGAGTCAGAATGTGAGTCTGGGTGTGTGTAGATGAGGGATTATCTGGGTACAAATATTCCATTTCCGGGGCCCCCTGAAGAAGGGTGGGGTGCGACTGAGAACATGGCAGTGACAGGGCTTATGACCTGGGATGGCATGTGCAGGGGATGTCTTGTGAGCAATGCTAGTCATACCTGGGGCACTCGTGCTATCCATTTGCTGCTTACATGAATTTCTTGTCACACATACTCCTTGCAAAGATAGCTGATGTAACACTTACTGCTATCAACGGTCTGGTCATACCTTCTTGTTACCAATGCTATACCACATCCACTTTCTTTTCCCTTAGTGAATTATGATGTCTTAGTTGTGTGCCATATGCTGCAATGAACCATGTTGCCAACATGTATGTGTGAAATAGCTGTGGTCCTCTGATATTGCCCTTCAAATGGGAAATGGACAGGATATATGTCATTTACAGTGTGTGTGAAGTTGGGTGTACATTCATACCCATCAGATGTGATGTGGATTTTTCAGTATCCTAATATGTATTTCTGCAATGCTCCATGAGGCTACACTCTGATTATGATTCTTAGTGATAATGTGATGCAAAAAATGATTACCCAGACCATGATATAGTGATTAGAATAGGTGTTTATTAACATATGGTAAGACAGTGGTGACGGTGAGTAGAGTTAAAAGAAATTTTGGACAATGTGCTGTCTCCGACGCAATCCTGCAGCTGTGTTTGGATGGTCCCCCTCATGTTGATGGACAACGTCCTCCTCTTCCTCCTCTTCAGGCATTTGTGGGTCACGTTCATATAGGGGAATGTTCCTCCTTACACATATGTTGTGCAGGATGGCACAGGTCCAAATGATCTTGCAGACCATTTCTGGTGAGTATAGGAGGCTGCCTCCGGTGATGTCGAGGCACCTGAATCTTGACTTCAGGATGCCAAAGGTCCTCTCGACTATGGTGCGTGTCCTCCGATGTGCATCATTATAGGCACACTCTGCTGCAGTGCTTGGGTTTGCAAATGGGGTCATGATCCATGGCTGGATCCCATACCCCTGATCAGCTTGAAAGAGAAAATGAGTGTGAGAAAATGTTGATGTTGCTTGCACCATGATTATCACTTTGAATGGCAGTTGTTCTCTCGTGTTGTCTGTGACTCATCGGTTTTTGTGTTATTGTGCGGAATCTTAGGCTTCTAGGAAGTACCATCAGCATTGGGTTGTTTTATTATCAGAGCTGGTGTTCGGCTGATTGACCAGATGTCAGCGGTATTTTTGTAGAGTTGCAGTACATTGTGTACTCCCTTGCATTATGTCATGTGAAAGAGGTGTCCATGTGTCTTAACTGGGGGTGACATGATACTTCCATACACAGAATAAATTCCACAGTGGTGGTAACACAGTTGCATCAATATGGCCTGGACATCCCATCAAATTTAACATATGCAATAGAATTAGTTAAACATCAGTGAGGCCACTAGATTTGGCAAGGTGACAATGTACAACACATCTCCATAAGTTGTCAGCACTGACGTGCTGTCAATTGACTATGCACAAATATCCCATGTGTGACAAGTTCTCTGCAAACCTATTTCGCTGCCCTTGCAGAGTCGACTCAGGTTCAAACGTGTACCTATACTACTGAGCCTTTTCCAGTTCAGCTGGCTAACTTGGTTGTGAGGTTGTCATTTACAGTGTCAGAAGGTCCATATGTATGTACATCTGTTGTGTATATGTGTAATTGTCTCAAACCGTATGTGTAGGAATGTGCACTTTCAATATTGTCACATCAATATGTGTTCAATATTGTCACATCAATATGTGTTCAATATGAGTCCACTTGCTTATTGGTAGTGGGCAATGTCAGAGCAGGAGTGATGTGAGATATTGGTACTGCCTCAATGATTCCATGTCACCTTCATTAGAATCATCATCATGCTATGTGTCTCATGGTGTTTGACCTGCAGCGAAACACATTACACACCCCTTACACAGTACTTATTGCTTGGAAGGGTGTTTCATTGAGTGTTATAGATATGATATTGAAAGATTAATCTTCCAAGTTGTACTGCCAGTTAAGGCCATGTCATTGTCACTGTGTGGTTTTAAATTGTTCCCTTGTGTCTGTGGAGTGGCATCTGTTTTAATTTGGATGTCATTTGTCCATAGATGTGTATCCCATTGGGTCAGGATATCAAACATGCCTAGCAGTGTCACAACCTCAGTGTCTTCCTGGCCACGTATCAATGTAGTGGTGTGTGTGTTGTGTGTCCTACAGGGTTGCTGTGCAGTGTGTATATAAGTAGGTTTCTGTACTTACCAACAAGTAGGCCATTTCCATATCATCCATCCTGGAAGTGTTGATTGATGGTACAGTGACAGAAGAGGAATGAATCATGTACACTCCCAGGATACTTTGCCACGATGTTGGTGATCAATCCCTGGTGATCGACAATGGCCTGCACATTGATGGAGTGTGTGTGCTTCCTGTTGCGGTATAGATGTTCAGCTGCAGCAGGTGGCACAATGCGTACATGTGTGCAGTCAATGGCACCAAGCATATGTGGGAAGCCATTGATTTGATAGAAGCCCTGTTTGGTTTCCTGTTGCTTCTGCTGTGTGCTGGGGAAGCTGATGTGGCGGGGTGTGAGGGAGATGATGGCATCCAATACCTTGGGTAGGAAGGCAGAGAATGAGGGCTGTGACATCCCGGCAACCAGGGCACCAGTGGTTTGAAAGGAGCCACTTGCCAAGATGTGGAGTACAGCTAGCAGCTTGGTTTCTAGTGGAATGGTGTGGGGTGTCTGCAAGCTGGGTGCCAACTGTGGCTCAATGTTGGGCAGCAGCTGCTGAATGGCTTGCTAGTTGAGTCTGTACCTCTAGATGATGTCTTGTTGCCGGAGTCCCAGAAGGGTTGTCCTGGTGCAGAATATCCTCTCCTGCCTTCTGCGTTACCTTTGGGGTCCCTGCTGGTGTTGTAGAAGCTGCTGTTGTTGGTGCTCTGCGTCGGCGTGCATGCTGGATGAAAAGCACCTCCATGTCTTCCTTTTGCAGCTCTGCTGTTGCTTGTGTGTGTTTTCCTTAAGTAGTGGTGTGTTTGCCCCATTTTAATGCCTGCCCTGACCCGGGCGTTATTTTTTGACGCAAATCGGGCTGTGCGCCATTTTCCGACTCTGCCTCCCAGCCGTGCGGGATTTGTGCGTGGTAGCATAAATATGGCGCACAGGTGTTTAAGTCATTTTCTGGACGGGAACGCCTACCTTGCATGTCATTAGTGCAAGGTGGTTTCCCGCATCCAGAAAATGATGCACACAGCAGATTTTTGGCGTTCGCGGGCTCGGGCGTCATTGTGTAAATATGGTGCACGGTTGCGCACATTCTGCGCAAACAGAGTATAAATATGCCCCTTACTGTTTAAATGTGGTTGGACAATGTCTTCATACCATTATTGACAATGGCTAGAGCTTTCTCTGTGTTTTCCTTAAAATCTGCCTCAAATGTGTGACTGCCATCAATTGCGTAACCTTCCATATTTCATTATATATTGCATTTAAGAAACGTCTTGAGCTTGGCTTTCTAGAACCTAGCAAGAAATCTTGTAAGTCGACAGCTGGTGATGTGGATGATAGCACCATTGTTGGCACCGTTTGCCCAAGCTGTATGTTGTAACAATACCTGAGTGTTGTGTGAGGTAACGAGGGTCCAGCTGGCTCACTTTATAACCCCATGTAGAGTTCACAAAACATGCATGACAACCATTTGTGTCCACTGGCCACAATAACAATCCGTCGGGACTTGAAAGTGATGAATTAAAGGTACAATTCTGAAACCAATTATTAAGCTGTTCTTCAGTGGCATTTAAAAGCTTTTGCCAATTGTCAAATTTTGCAAAGGTGGGAATATTGGGTGCATTCACTTATTTTATTCTGGCTAACCCAAGGCAAGTTGTTTGCATAACAGTGCCATTTAAAAATATAATTTGTAAAGGAATAAGGCATGTTCTAAATATAGCTTCCCTTCCCTGTATTTGACAATCTCATTTTCCCCCCACACTCTTTAAATCAATTGATTTCTTCCAAAACTCATAGCTCTCAGCATCCAACTGGGAAACAAAGGACTCTGAATAAACCAATTTGGTGTTGGTTAGCAATATTGTTTTCAATTTACAGGGAGGTAATTTGAAATAATATTTCTCAGCATTTTAAGCACCATACCCAGTAAAATATGCACTCTTGACTACATGTTTTTGAAATCCCCACCGATGGAGTTGGACACTGCTCCCAATGTGTGTAATTATAAACTAATTTTGGGGTACTAGCTCAATGCAAAACATAGGGGGTCAATCTGACCTTAGCGGTCCATGACCGCCATGGCGGAGTGCGGCGGAAGCACTGCCAACAGGCTGGCGGTGCTTCCTGGGCGATTCTGACCGCAGCGGTAAAGCCGCGGTCGGAAAAGGGGAGCCGGCGGTTTCCTGCCGGTTTCCCGCTGGCCCAGGGAAACCGCCATGGCGGCGCTGCTTGCAGCACCGCCATGGGGATTCCGACCCCCTTACCGGCAGCCTGTTTCTGGCGGTGTCCACCGCCGGAACCAGGATGGCGGGAACGGGTGCCGTGGGGCCTCTGGGGGCCCCTGCACTGCCCATGCCACTGGCATGGGCAGTGCAGGGGCCCCCTAACAGGGCCCCACAAAGATTTTCACTGTCTGCTTAGCAGAAAGTAAAAATCGCGACGGGTGCCACTGCACCCGTCGCACCCCTTCAACTCCGCCGGCTCCATTCCGAGCCGGCTTCATTGTTGAAGGGGCTGTCCCGCTGGGCCGGCCGGCGGTCTTCAGGCGGTCGCCCGCCGGCCCAGCGGGAAAGCCGGAATGACCGCCGCGGTCTTTTGACTGCGGTGCGGTCTTTCGGCGGGAACCACTTGGCGGGCGGCGACCGCCGCGGTCAGAATGACCGCCATAATGTACATAATGATGGTGACAGAACATTTCCCCATAATTTACAGTTGTCATATGAACATCTTCACTTTCCAATACTGAATATTCGAATTTTGAAGCTCAGAAAGCTTTGAATCAACTGTTTTTACATCCCAGTCATCAGAAACAGCCCCAAATGTAATAAAATCAGTCATAGAAACTTTAAAAACATATAGAATTTGGATGACATCTGTGGGGCCAAAGATATCATGAATATTTATCCCTAACAAATCTATTGTGAATTGGAGCAGCTGAAATGTTCACAAAGAGAAAGTCTCTTCAGACCATATGCGATGACAGGTAAGGTGTTAAAACCTGATCCACCAGCTCAACAGCAGAGTGTTCAGGAAGATAATAACCTTGTATCAGCAAGAAGAAAACAATGACAACGCCATTCCAAAGCAGAAAGTAATGCAGTGTGTCAGTATTATCCATAGATAGTACCATGGACCAACCAAGTAATTGTTTTTAAGCCTGTTGAAAAGCGTACATGCTCTTGATACAGGTGCAGTTGCTGATGCTGAAGAATTTGAAGAAAAGTCAATGTTGTCAAAGTAACCAGAAGCGTGTTGTGCAAAAAATGCAGCCAGTGCAGAACTAGTTGATGCACCCAATGTTGGTGGTTAATAAAAAACAATGTCATCCATTTGGGTTGCATTAGAATAGTAGAGATCTACATCTTGGACATTTCTTGTCAGTAAAGTGGTGACAGGAATCAACACAAGTTTATTCTTTGCCCCCCACAAACTCAGGGAGACAATTGTAGAATAGTTGAGAATTGTAGCATTGTTTAATGCTTGAAGAGATATATTTTGTGGGGTAGTGAGAGAGGCAAGTCAACTACCCAGGACTCCTCTTAGTCAACTGTGCAGGATCAGCTACATGGTGCAATTTGACTTAGTCAATAGAAACAAAGTGGTTTTCTTTCTCACCAGGTAGTGGTGGTAGAATGACAGTTCTGATACTGTGTATTCTCAAAACTGTGACCGGTGCTTGATATGATGGCCAAATTCCTTCTTTACAGCAATTTTTTCATTTACTAGATCCCCAGCTTTAGTAATCCAGCTGGTAGATGTTGTTGCCAAATCCCTCTTTCACAAGTTGGTGGCATATGTAGATGAATTTCCATCACTGAACTGTTGGATTTCCTGTAAAACAGCAACATCTTCATTTATGCCAAAAGGTGTTTTTGCTGCCACCACACCAGAGCCATCAAGGTCTGTGACCCACTCAGGTATCCCAAACAAGATCTCATAAGGGGTACGTCCTCCCAAAGACCTTCTGGATAGATTGTTTAATGCTCGCTGAACCCCATATAGGTGAGGTAGCCAACTACGACCAGAACCCAATACCCTTTCTGTTAAGCTTTGCTTTAAATCTCAGTTTTTCCTCTCCACAACTGAATTTCCATTTTGATGTTAGGTTGAGAAATAATGCACCCCAACACCCATAGTTGATACGGTGTCCCTGAATGCCCTAGAGGCAGAAGCAGGGCCTGGTCTGAGTGGAATGCTGCAACTGGATATGTCCTGATGAAGAATTACAAATCTTTGATAACAGTTTAGGAGTCAGCTGATCATTGTGGCCATACCCGCAGAAATACGGAGCATGAATCTACAGCGACTAGAATGTATTTGTATCTACCATCTGGTTGTAAAGGACCACATTGGTACGGGTATACACACTGTTATGGTTTGCTTGAAATTAGGAGGGTGTCTATGGTGGGCATTTGATGGTGGTCCTTTTAATTTGTTGGTAGATGTCACATCAAAGGACAAACTGTTTATTCTGTTTGTATAGACCTGGCCACCAGAAGCATCTTGCAATAGGGAGATAGTAGCTGCCACACTAGCATGGACAGAAGCAACACCCTCATGCACTACTTTCATGAGATCTAATCACTGGTCTTGTTTTGGTATCACACAATCACCCACCCTTGGAATTGTGGCAAATGCCATGTTTTAGGCACTTAGATGGTAGGACTATTTAGTAGGGTATGCTTTTGGCAATGGCTTTCCATCAGCCAAAGCTTTCACACTAGCCAGTGTTTCATCATTCATTCATGTCTGAGAACGAGCAATTGCAGCAACAGAAGCTGTTGCAACTGCAGATTTGGCAGCTTCACTGACTAAAGTGTTTCCTGCAACGTGTATTCCTACACATTGGTGACCCAATGTATGAACTACCTGGGCCTGTGACAGCTTCTTCTTAAGATCAGCTACCTTCCCCCACAAACATTTGTGATTGATGGTGCTCCCCTTGGAGTTTCTGAAACCATTAAGGTGCCAGTAATGTAAGCATTCATTGAAAGACTGGACACAGTAGTAAGAATCACACACAATCAAAGTAGAAAATTCAGGATCTGTGTATTCCAGTGCCAAAATTAGAGCCTTAAGCTCTGTAAGTTGTGCTGTGCAGTCCCCTTGGGTCTGCATGTTTGTATGTAGAGGGCTGAATTAACCGTCCCTCTTTCGCGTGGGCTCTCATTATCCTAAATGAGACTACTGGATTTCTAGGCAGCAGGGTCGTTCACGCTGTGTGGGACTGAGTCGGACCCACTTGGAAGGACCTCTGTCACCCTAAACCCGGTTTTGCTCCGGCTAACTAGCAGTGCCTCATTTCTACAAAAGGGAAGAGATGATTGGGCAGCGGAGCGCATGACATCTTTGGAACTTCTCAGGGAAGTCGTGGTCACTCAGATCCAAGCCAACTCTCTCATTTACAGTATGATCCCATATACAAATGACAAAGGCAGTATAAGTTTTATATATATTGTTTTAATAAAACAACTGCATCTTAGATATTAAGGCGTGAGCCGCAATAACCAGAACCATACAACACAGTAGGATTGAAATAGTCACGAGGAGAGTAAAACATAAGAACAATGCTATCATGGTGTTTAACAATTTCTACTCTCTCTCAGTTAGTTCTATTTCGAGCACAGCATGTTAAGCTTCTAACTTGCCTTTCTGAATCCCTGGGGAGACATCAGCCCTCATACCTGAGCAAAGGCCTGTGATCTGGTTCAGCATCTGCAACGAGGCAGTCAGCGTCTAGTTGTGGTTCCCTGGTCGGAATCTCCCTCTTGCGTGTATTGGGACAAGGAAGTGTTTTTATAACTAACATGTCAGCGTGATCACAAAGGCAGTCATTCTGACCGCGTGGTCACCGCTGAATGACCGCCCCGCGGTCAAAAGACCGCGGCGGCCATTCCAACTTTCCCGCTGGGCCGGCGGGCGCCCTCCAAAAGAGCACCCGCTGGCCCAGCGGGAAAGCCCCTGCAACAATGAAGCCGGCTCCGAATGGAGCCGGCGGAGTTGCAGGGGTGCGACGGGTGCAGTGGCACCCGTCGCGATTTTCACTGTCTGCTAAGCAGACAGTGAAAATCTTTGTGGGGCCCTGTTAGGGGGCCCCTGCACTGCCCATGCCAGTGGCATGGACAGTGCAGGGGCCCCCAGGGGCCCCACGACACCCGTTCCCGCCATCCTTCACCGCCAGAAACAGGCTGGCGGGAAGGGGGTCGGAATCCCCATGGCGGCGCTGCAAGCAGCGCCGCCATGGAGTATTCCCTGGGCCAGGGGAAAACCGGCGGGAAACCGCCGGTTCCCCTTTTCTGACCGCGGCTTTACCGCCGCGGTCAGAATAGCCCAGGAAGCACCGCCAGCCTGTTGGCGGTGCTTCCGCTGCCCTCCGCCCTGGCGGTCAGAGACCGCCAGGGTTGGAATGAGGGCCAAAATGTCCCTACGCAGGAATGCCAAAGACTAAACTCCTACCACGTCTATCGGCAATGTACCAGACTGTATCCTTGACTGAAGCACAGAGTCAACAGGAATGTGTTATGGAGAACTCCAGTGCTGAAGTAGGCTAAACAGTGTGATATAAAAAATAAAACAAGACCGTAGAACTGCCTATTTGAAAAATAACAGTACGTAGCTGAATAAAAGCATCTAGAGCAAAGTGCACAGAGGCTCTAAGCTGCGAGCAAAGGAATAAAATACATCCAGGGCAAAATGCACAAAGGCCTAAAGCCTGAAGCTAATGCGCAAAGGATACGAAAAACTGACCACACTACACCCTCCCCTTGTCGGTAGGAAGTGGTTCCAATAACATAAAAGTATGCCCCAGATTAAAATAATACATATATTTCGACAAGATCAGAGGACAACGAAAGTCATAAATTTGGGAAGCATGTGACAATAAAACCAAATTCAACATAATGCCAATTTGTATGTCATCAAAAAAAATCCAAATGTCAGACAGAAGCAATAGAAAGCAGGAGTTCCTCCACTTCGATATATGTCAATATCGGAAGATCCACGCCAAAAAGTATCATGAAGCAGGTGTGTTCCAAAGCCCCAAAACCATCCAGGGCGGCACCCCGTGCAGGGCCTATGAATGAGACAACACCATCTTCCTCCAGGAAGGGAATCTCATAAACTGCCTCACGAAGCAAACGCAACCGTAGTGCACAAGTCTGGGAATGAGCCCTAATCGGGAACATCAACAGATCAGTATCGACCACTGAGGGGCGCTGCAGTGAGAGACAGAGAGCCAGTGCATGTTCAAACAAGCACCAAAGGCACCGAAACACAGGTTGCACACAATCCAAAACTGGCCGGAATGTCAAAGACCAGTCACACTCCAATTGTCCCAGGAGTGTCGCTCCAAAATGCTGCATCATGCGTTCACGACACAGCTGCGCTGACGGGAGCACCAATATGTGATCTCGTCGCGGCGGGACAGCCATTGCGGAAGAACAGCAGCAACAGCAAAACCCCAGCCAATAAAGCCAAAGTAATTGGGAAAACCCCAAAAATGCTTCCGAAAATAGAGTGAATAGCCGAAGGTATTAAACCGAATATAGAAGAGAACGTGTGAGTAAAACCAACACCAACGGCTTTGAAAAAACGTGTAATTCCAGCAGTGGTGGACGCATTAAATATACGTCCCACGAGTTCACCAAAGTGACTCGGAAAGTTAGTATTCAAAAGGGACTGTATTTCCGCCGATGGCCTTGCCACCTGAAGTGCGTACGTCTCGCTAGCAGATGTAAGGACCACATGCTTTTGAAACAATAGAGCCTTTAGTCGACTCAACTTGTCGAAATTTACCTTGGAAGTAGCAATATGAGGCCAGATGTCCGCTACCTCCCTAATTTGAGTGGGGGGAAACAACACATTCCCGCAGCACTTAACGGCCTTGGTGACAACGACTACGGAAACTATTCCGGCACGCATGCCACAACAGGGCACACTGTTAAGAATAACGTAACTGCCGTTAGAAAGCACCTGGAAAGTGTTTTTAATTACTGGGACTGGAACTCCCTTCAGATAACAAGCTAAGTTAGCAATCGAGGCATTACATGCCCCGTGCAAGGACAGCTGTTTACAAACCATGGAATGGCCGACAGAAGTTTCGCATTCGCTACCGCTAAGAAAAACCTCCCTCAAACCATTAATACATCTGTATAGAAAGGGAAGCTCCCACACCTCGTGTATGTAACTGTCTCCCAACCGTTCATATCTACCCACCGGACAGTGCTTTAAACAAGAAGTAAATTGCAGAGTGGAGATAGGCAGATTAATCACCCCATGAATCAACCACTCAGCTGACGGAATCTCAGGAACAGTAAAAGGCAGTTTCTCCAATCTCTCAATGTTTAACATAACATATGTCGCTTCCTTTTTAGCCATCAGCTGTTGTTGACGAGTCAAATTAAAGGAAATAAATATCTCCCTGGCACGAATGTGCTGCCATGGAACGCGACCTGCCTTCTAGGTCTGTAGAGTCCAACCCAGCTGCATGATGGACCATGTCTGACTCTGCCCATGATATAAAGAAAACATATCCGATTTAATAATGTCTATAGCAGAGGAAACGATGTTGTCAATTGTATAAACACGGTCCGAAAGGGTATGTATCCCATTATCCACAACAGACAAAGCCTGTATAAAATTTTCCTGATCAATTTGTCTCAACCGGGCCGCTGTCTCTTGTTGTGAAAGCTTCCAAACCTCATTATATACTTCATATAGAAAACGCTTCTTCCACGGCATTCGGGGTCCTGACAAAAAATCTTGTAAGTCAGTATCATTAGACAGTAACGTGAGATGTGACTTAACTGCATCCAGCGTGGATTACTTCAACCATTGCTGACAAAGCTTCCCCACGCTGTATGTAGTAATGATATCAGCATGTTCTGTTGATATGTAGCGAGGGTCTGCCCTACTAGTCCTGAACCCCCCTGAAGAGGTGACAAAACGCTGATGACACCCTTTAGTGTCTATGGGCCATAATATCCACCCGCCCGGATGTATCAATGAAGTGTTAAGCGTACCATTCTGGACCCAGTGTGTAAACTCACTAAAAGTAGCATTAACATATCGCTGCCAATTGTTCAATTTGGAAGGGACAGGTATACCAGGCAAATTCAAATTCCCAATCATTGCTAAGCCCAAACAGCTAGTCTATTGCACAGTGTCATTGAGGAAAATCGTTTGGACAGGAATAATACATGCCCTAAAAAAAGTGTCCCTGCCTCGCATTTGCCAATTTTTCGTTCCCCAGACACTTTTCAAGTCAACAGTCCTGGACCAATATTCATACCCCTCAACCGAAAGTTTTGATACAAACAAATTTGAATACAGTAATTTAGTATCGGTCAATAACATTTGCTTATTAGCATACGGAGTAACTTTAAAATAGTAAGACTTAGCATTCTGTTGATCATGCCCAGAAAAATATGCAAATTTATCATAATACGTTTTAGAACTCCCCTGTGGAGGAGTCGGGCAATGTTCCCATTGCACATATTCAAATATCGATTTAGGGCTACTCGCTTTATGAATAAAGTGTTGTCCATAATAATTGTAGCAAAACATGTCACCATGATTATCTCTAAATAGGTAAGGATCTTCATCGTCATAGACAGTATAATATTGCAATTCTGTCAGCATAGAATCTACTGTCTTCACATCCCAATCATCAGAAACAATGCCTGGTAAAACGATATAATTCATTGATAACTTGAGAACCAATTTGAATCAATTCAGTGGGACCATATATATCAAACATCACTTTATCCCACACAATCCCATCTGGAATCGGTATCGCAGAAATGTTCACATAGGACAAGTCTCTTCAAACCATATGAGACGAAAAATGTGGTTTCAACACCATCTCCACGTGCTCAATGTCAGATCGTTCAGGAAGAAAATGACCATGTATTATCAAAAAAAAAGTAACCACAAATCCCAACCACAAGAAAAGAGTCATTACAGTCATAAAAAGCCACAAATAGTTCCAAGGAAAAACAAAATATGTGTGTTTAAGCCAACACAGCAGCTTATGTGGACCCCGGGCTGAAGATAGAGAGGACGTGGAGTCTGACACTGTATCATCAGTGTCGTTGAAGCAGCCAGATGCAGTTCATGCAAAAGGTGCAACTGTGAACAAAGAAGCATATGGTGGCTCTCGCCTTGGCACGCTATAAACCACATGTTCAGAAATATCATTAGAACGTACAGCAACTTGATCAAAAGACTCCAAATTAATCCTTGTCTGTGGAACAATCGCAAGATCAGCTTCCACCCTCCCCAAGCTCGGAGAGGAAACAGCATCAGTGCAAATCACCTGCAGCGGGACTTCTTCCCCAGTAGTGAGAGGGATTCCGGAACTACTGGGTGTCCCTTTTGGTCTGCTGTGCAGAATCGGCCACATGTTGTAACTTGACATTATCAATGGAAACAAAGCGATTTCCTTTGGCCCCGTGCAGCGGCGGTAAAATTACAGTTCTCGTGCCGCTAATCCCTAACACAGGGACAGGCACCCGATAAGAAGGACCAAATTCTTTCTTTACTGCGACCTTTTCACGCACAAGATCCCCAATCCTGGGTATCCAACCAGTAGGCGTTACTGGCTCATCCTTAATTCCTGTGGAGGCAGCACTTGCAGAAGAGTTATCTTCACTGAATTGTTGTAAATCCTGCAAAACAGTGACACGATCATTTATGTCAAAGGACGTATCTGCCGTCTCCACACCAGGACCATCTAGATCAGGAACATACATTCTTGTTCCAAACAGGCACTCATATGAAGTACGACCCCCCAGGGACCTTCTAGGCAAGTTATTAAGTGCTCTCTGTACTCCATACAGGTGGGCTAGCCAACTACGACCCGTACCTATAACTCTGGCCGTTAAGGATTGCTTTAAATCACGATTTAAACGCTCCACGACAGAATTTCCCTCAGGATGAAATGGAGACGAGAATTGGAGTTGGACCCAAAACGAAGCCATGGTGTCCCTGGATGCCTTAGAGGCAAAAGCAGGGCCCTGGTCCGAATGAAAAGCCGCAACTGCAAATGTATCGACAAAGATGCGCAAATCTTTAATAACAGTCTGAGCGTCAGCCAAACGCTGGGGCCAGACCCACACAAATCTGGAGCACGAATCTACAGCAACCAATATATATTTGTATGCACTATCTGGTGACAGCGGACCACAATGGTCCAAGTAAACACACTGTAAAGGCTTATTTGATATCAGAAGGGGCGTCTGCTGCGGGTGTCTAGCCGTGGAAACTTTAATTTGTTGACAGATGTCACAACAAAGGACATACTGCTTCATCTCTTTATAGAGACCAGGCCACCAATAACGAGCCTGTAAGAGTGAAATCGTGGCAGCCACACCAGCATATGCAGATGCCGCCCCTTCATGCGCTGCAGATATTAATCGAGGTCTCTCGACTTTATTGGGCATTTCACGTACACCAACGCCTGGAATTTTAACTACAGCGTTTAGCATACTACCCATGTAGTAACTATATTTAGAAGGGAATCCTTTAGGAAATGGCGTGCCATCAGCCGTAGCTTTTATGGCAGCCGAAATCTCTGTGTCTGGTTTGGAACTCGAACGAGTCACTGCGGCCACAGTGGCAACTGCCACTGCCACTGCCGATTTTGCGGCTTCATCAGCCAAAGTATTTCCAGCAACGTGTATTCCAACGCGCTGGTGTCCAAGTGTATGTACAACATGGACCATAGGAAGCGTTTCTTTCAGATTCGCAACCTTCCCCCACAGCAATTTGTGTTTAATGGTATTGCCTTTGGAATCTCTGAACCCATTCAACCTCCAGTAGTGCCAATATTCATTGAAAGACTGAACACAATAGTAGGAGTCACAGACCAGCAAGGTAAGTATCGCCGGATCCGAGTGCTCCAAGGCTAACAATAGAGCTTTCAGCTCAGCCAACTGTGCCGTACAATCTCCCAAGGTCTGTGTATAAGTATGTCGGGGGCAGAACACTTCCCCCTCCTTACTGCCGCTCACCACCGCACATGCAGCAGAATACTGTTGTTTAGTCCCAACCGCTGGCTGCGCAGAGCCATCTGTATACATGACCACCTGATATTGGTCAATAGGCAACATGCCAGCGGGAACTGGGTATTCCATTTCATATTGAAGAAATTCTTGAGTCTGCAGTTCAGGGTCAAATATGTAATCTACATCAGTGGCCGTCAAAGACGTTGCCCATTGTATCCATCGCGGGTGTAAAGCTTTCGAATTAGGAACACTTGCTTTTGTAACAGCCTCTAAGGCTGGAATCTGGGAAACGACAATGAAGCGTTGGCCCTGGGCAAGAGGTCTTTCTTTAATAACAGCCATCTGTACAGCAGTGAGAATTTTCTCTGTTTGTGCAAAACGTTGTTCTGCAGCCGAATACAAGTGAGATTTGTATGCTATCGAGACTGTATCACCCTCATTAAAGGTGACACATGTAAATCCAACGGCACCAGGTATAAACCTGATGACCAGATGCGTTTTATTATCCCGTGTGTGTAAATGTTTTACTGCTAAGAGATCAGTTTGAAAATCTCGAAGAATATGTGTATGCTCAATCGTCCAAAATCTACTCGAAAAATTTGGGCGAATCAACTCGTATAAGGGTTTGATACGTGTAGCATAATAAGGAATGTAAGTTCTGCCAAAATTCAGAAACCTCAACAATAACTGGAGCTTCCGAACCGTATTAGGAGGTTGCAACCGAGCACATTTCTCCAAAAAGTGTGGCGCTAGGCTCTTGCCCTCATTCGACAACTCATATCCCAGGAAAATGACGCTGAGGAAGGCAATCTTCGATTTTTTTAAATTAAACTTGTAGCCAATTTCAGCAAACCCCACAACAATGCGTGCTACCCGTCTTAGATGTTGCAGTAATTCATCATCCGTCAGATATATATCATCTACATATGATAAAGCTTCAGGGTCCAACTTGTGCAGAATTTCAGTTACACAAGTGAAAATAGTCCTGGGCTATTCTTATACCCCTGAGGCAGACGACAAAACTTTTTTTGTGAGCCAAACGCACTGAAACTGGTATAGTCCCGACTTTCGGGCGCTATATTTTGGCAGAAGAATCCATTCGAGATGTCTAATATTGTTTTGTATTTCTTACGCACTATATTATTCATGAGCGCTGCGCTGTGTGAATTCTGTATTGCATATATGCGTGTATGTCCATTTAAATGTCTGTAATCCACCACTATCCTATATGAATGATCCGGTTTAGAAACTGGAAATAAGGGATTATTCATCGGCGAGACACAGGGTTCAATTACTCCCTGGTACTCCAACTGTGTAAGAATTTTCCTCACCGATGCCCTTGCCTCAAATTTTATAGGATATTGCGGCTGCGGCTGAGGTTCGCCTTTTATTGGAATTACATGATAAGGTGATTGTCTATCCCACCCCACATGATTTCTATATAGGGCGGGGGCCTGTGCTAGAGCCCATGATTTACTATAGGACTCTGCTAGTTCTCCCGGAACAAGTGGTGAGAATGAAGGTGTAATAACCTCCTCCCCAACTGGACAGTCGCGAACAAAGTCAGGCGGCCAATCTTGTTCAGCCAGCAAAACGTCATACAATTTCACCATATGGTCCCAAAAGACGGCTTGTACAATGCGGTCAATGTCCCCTTCTAATTGCAAAGTTACTTTATATACTCTATCGGGATCAGAGACACGCATATCTGCCGTTTCGACTTGTATGAAGTCATCAGTTGCTTTCACCTCCAGATGCTCTAGAAGACTCCAGCGAACTATTGTGACCTCTGCCGCGCTGTCTAACAGTGCTAACGCCCATGTCTTGTTCTTCAAGAGAACTCTCTTCTTGAGCGGCATGTCTAATTGAGACTGCTGCCACTTTTGTTGGAGCGGTTTCTCTTCCTGTTTAATAGAAACCTCCATTGAGCGTTGTGATTCCTGTCTTGGTTTCACGTACTCAGTTCTCCGCTCTGACCGCCCACCTCTCTCACTTCTCTTGTCCGAGGAGTCCTGAAAGGAACGAGATTGGCGTGTATCAGTATATTGATATCTATCAGGCGTTTTCAAATTATCCCTATTCCTGAGATTATACCTATTCTGCGGGGTCTCCGGTTGCGGGGACTGCCCCTCATCTTTTTTAGATGTCTGTTGTTTCTTTTCCCGACGCTTCTTAGTACCCTTAGGCTGCTGTTGTTTAGCATTATCTTTATTATTTTTACCCTGTAATTGGGGTTTTTGCGGTCTAGCCCCTAGGCTATCACGACCGATACTTGAATATGTTTTTGCTATTATTCTCGGCAGTTCCCGCTCCTGATTAGGTTGCTGAACGTCTCCAAGACGCATACGCACTGCCAGCGCCACTGCCTCTCCTTTGAGATTACTCAAAATAATAGACAAAACTGCGGCAAAATTGCCCATGAGCTGCATCCCCAAATCTAAGGCCGGGGCAGCCCCATATTCATCTTGAATCTGTTTAAGCACTTCCGGTAGATTAGCCAATGTCAGAGTACCGTGTGCTGTTGTGTAGAGCACGGCAAACACCGTGCCCCAGGTATTACAATGGTCCACAGTGGGAACCATGCTATACGGCAAACACATCGTCAATATTCTATGTTTATCCTGAGGTCCCGTATGGGGAAATACTGCTTCCAGCGTGTTAATTTTTTGTGCCAGCCAAAATGGAGTTTCCTCACGTTTAGCCGGAGCCCTACCCATAACTGAGTGTACAGTGGCCGGATTGATACCTGGAACCACTGCCTGTGGGTGTGCCGGAGCAGCACGCGCTGCATTAGTATTTAAAGTCTGCATTACAAACTGAACCAGTCTTCTGTATGTGGTAGCTAGGTCTACATATAAAAACGACAAACATCAGCCACTGCCAAATTAGCAACCGCAGGATATGGTGTGTATGTAGCCAATAAAGGCCAGGTCGGACCATCATTACTCAGTGGACCTAACCTAACCTGTGCTACTGTGTGTGGGAGGGCGCCATCAAGCCAATTATGGTGTTCTTGATAAGATAAAGGTATCTCTAAGTATGCATAAGCCCTGTATTGTCCAGGGACATTCGCAACAGTGTAATCGTGAAAAGTATTTGTGCCCCCATCAGCTGCTGGAAATACGACCCAAGAATAAAAAAGTTCTGTTCTATAGGCTGCATGGGCGTCCACCACAAAAGTGACCGGACCCCCCAGGATCGTCAGACCATGTGCTATCAGATGTCCCGTGAGCGGTTGGCGCATATTAAGCGCTATATTCACTACCTGGGAATTTGCCATTTATACAAATAGCACTAGGACAGAGAAGGCACACCAATATCGGGGTTTTCCTTTCAAAGTTCAAGCTTGAACAACCGACCACTAAGTAACAGGATGCTCCTATCCCGTGGCGGCGGAAATCCCCAGCCCCACGGACGTCTCCGCTTACGGAACCGAGGAGTCAATATATATATGAGACTAAGAGAGTCAGCCGGACCTGAAAATTAGAGCCAGACCAATCGTTGGCGGCGACATGTCGCGTGGGCTCTCATTATCCTAAATGAGACTACTGGATTTCTAGGCAGCAGGGTCGTTCACGGTGTGGGGGACTGAGTCAGACCCACTTGGAAGGACCTCTGTCACCCTAAACCCGGTTTTGCTCCGGCTAACTAGCAGTGCCTCATTTCTCCAAAAGTGAAGAGATGATTGGGCAGCCGAGCACATGACATCTTTGGAACTTCTCAGGGAGGTCGTGGTCACTCAGATCCAAGCCAACTCTCTCATTTACAGTATGATCCCATATACAAATGACAAAGGCAGTATAAGTTTTATATATATTGTTTTAATAAAACAACTGCATTTTAGATATTAAGGCGTGAGCCGCAATAACCAGAACCATACAACACAGTAGGATTGAAATAGTCACGAGGAGAGTGAAACATAAGAACAATGCTATCATGGTGTTTAACAATTTCTACTCTCTCTCAGTTAGTTCTATTTCGAGCACAGCATGTTAAGCTTCTAACTTGCCTTTCTGAATCCCTGGGGAGACATCATCCCTCATACCTGATCAAAGGCCTGTGATCTGGTTCAGCATCTGCAACAAGGCAGTCAGCGTCTAGTTGTGGTTCCCTGGTCGGAATCTCCCTCTTGCGTGTATTGGGACAAGGAAGTGTTTTTATAACTAACATGTCAGCGTGATCACAAAATGTCCTTACGCAGGAATGCCAAAGACTAAACTCCTACCACGTCTATCGGCAATGTACCTGACTGTATCCTTGACTGAAGCACAGAGTGAACAGGAATGTGTTATGGAGAACTCCAGTGCTGAAGTAGGCTAAACAGTGTGATATAAAAAATAAAACAAGACCGTAGAACTGGCTATTTGAAAAATAACAGTACGAAGCCGAATAAAAGCATCTAGAGCAAAGTGCACAGAGGCTCTAAGCTGCGAGCAAAGGAATAAAATACATCCAGGGCAAAATGCACAAAGGCCTAAAGCCTGAAGCTTATGCGCAAAGGATACGTAAAGTCATTAAGAAGTTTTATGCGCTGCACATATTCAGGAATATAAGTTCTGCCAAAATTAAGAAAGTCCAGTGATGACTGTAGCTTCCTGATGGTTTTTGGAGGTTGTAGCAGTGAGCATATTTCTAGAAAGTGCTGGGCTAGGCTCCAGCCCTCATCCGATCATTTCTATGCTTAAAAGAGGACACTAAGAAAAGCAATTTTTATTTTCTTGAAACTGAATTTACAGACTTGCGCGGTGAATCCCACAATAATGCGATCCACCCTTGGCTAAGTGAGCAATGCGGTCATCATTTGTGACATAGATATCATTCACATAGGACAAGGCCTCTGAATCAATATCATATAACATTGGGGTCACATGGACAGAGATCAATACAGGACTGTTCTTATACCCCTGGGGAAAATAGCTACATTTCCTTTGGGAGCCAAGCACTGTAGAGGCACTTAAGTCCTGGCTTTCAGGTGCTAGATTTTGGCAGAAAAAAACATTGGAAATATTCAAGGTTGTTTTGTGTTTTTTGCGCACGATGATGCTAATCAGTGCTGTGCAGTGTGCATTTTGTGTTGCAAATGTGCATGTGTGACTGTTTCAGTGTCTCTAATCTAACACTATTCTATGTGAATGGTCAGGTTTTGCTACAGGAAACAAAGGGTTATTCATTGAAGAGACTAAAGGTTCAATCACTCCCGGCACTCAAGCTGTGAGAGTATTTTTCTCATTGGTGCTTTAGCCTCATGTTTAATTGGATACTGAGGTTGGCTGTGTGGTGAAGATCTTATTGGGATAACTTGGTATGGGAATCTTTATCCAACCCTACATGGTTATTGTATAGCACTGGCTCTTGGGCCAAATCCCAATCTGCGGCATAGGCTTTTTTTTTTACTATGTCTGGAACTAGGACTGAGAGAGAAGGCAAAAATACATCTTCCCCTTGTGGGAGCACACAGAAAAATTCAGGTGCCCAATCTTTTACTGCCAATAATATATCATAATTTGCTGTTAGTCTTCTCCAGAAGGTTACTTTCAATCTGTATTTTTAATGTGTAGACCCTGTTGGATGGGGAGAAAAGTCTGTCCGCAGTTTACTTCAAGGAAGTCGTCAGTCTGTGTCTCATTTCCAGAAGATCAGTAAGATTATGGTGACATAACATGCCGTCTTCTGCACTGTCTAGCAGAGTCACTACCCATGTCCTGTTCTTCAGTAGTGCTGTCAATAGTTTTGCATGTTTGGCTGAAATAGCTGCAAACTTTTTCATTCTGAATTGGGGTCTTTGTTGTGGAATTATGAGTCCTTTTTCAGCTTCACATAGTCAATTATGCTCACTGACTGCTATCCTCTCTGTGTCCTGAAAGGAATGAGATGGGTGACTGTCAGTTGATTGATATCTGTCAGGAGTTCTTTTAAAGTCGCTGTCTTTCTAAGGTTGTATCTTTTTTCTGAGGTCTCTGGTTGCTGAGATCCTTCCTTTGACTTCATCTATCTTTTAGTTATCCCAGCATTTTTCTAGCTCCCTTGTACTTGCTTAGTACCTTCCTTACCAGAAGTACTCTATATTTGTTGTTTAGTTGGTCTAGCCCCCAGACCCTCCCAACCCATACTAGTATAAGTTTCAGAAATAATCTTCAGCAACTTGCATTCTTGATCCCGTTACGGAATCTCCAGGAGCTGCTGGTGAATTGCCAATGCTGCTGCTTCCCCATTAATATTGCTTAAAATAATTGTGGAGACTTTGTCAAAATTGCGTATCAGTTTCATCCCCAAGTTCAGGGCAGGGGCTGCTCCATGTTCATTTTGAATCTGTTTTAACACTTTCAGAAGACTGTGCCCCAAGTAGAGGAAACTATTCCCAAAGGCAAGCACATTGTGAGAATACTGTGTTTATCTTGAGGTCCACTGTTTATTTTATTTTTTGCACAACCTAGAACGGAATCTTCTCCCACTCAGAGGGTGATTTTCCCATTATTAAATGGACAATTTGGGGATTTATTCCTGTAACAGCCAAATGATTTATAGTTGGAGCATCCCTCACTGGGCCGGTGTTTAAGTTCTGCACTACAAATTGTATTAAGCGTCTAAATATAGCTATGAGATAATTGTATAATGTAGACCTTCAGCTGCCTGCACAGCTTGTACATTGGGATGTGGTGTGTATGTAGACAATGTTAGCCATGTAGGTCCATCATTGCTTAGCGGTAATAACCGAGCAGATTGTATTACATGTGGGAGGGTGCCATTGAACCAATCATGGTGTTCTTGATAAGTTAGAGGTATCTCTAAGTATTGGTATGCTCTGTATTGTTGTGGTACATTTGCTATTTTGTATGTGTGAAATGTGTTTGAATCTGCATTGAAAGGTGACTCATAAGTAGAATATGTCTGTTCTGTATGTGTTGTGTGTCCCAACCACGAATGTAACATCCCCACCCTCATTTGTTAGTCCATTAGCCAAAAGAAACTGTGTGACAGGTTGTCTACAGTTTTCTGGGATATTTACTGCTTGTGCGTCCCCCATATTTAAACCGATAGGGATCAGAGATGGGGCAATCCTTTTAAGGTTCAAGCTTGAACAAGGGGGAGTATTCTCTAAGATGAGGGATGTCTCCGTATAAGGTAATTAGGGTACCTTTAGCATGGGTGAGAAAGGAATACTCAGGAGACCTGTAAAATGAGTGCCTTACCAACGTTGGCGGCACCATGTAAGAGGACTCTCACCATGTAGGCAAGACTGCTGGTTTTGGGTGGCAGCACCACCACATGAGTTTATCCCACACCGTCTGGCAGCTATTGGCCTAACCCTTTCGGTTAGCTAGCAACACCTCACCAAACCTAGAAGTAAGGGTGATTTTTGGCAGCCTGATGCATGACACACTGACTCCTTAGTGAAGTCTTGGTTAACAGGCCAAGCCCTTTTCTCTCATTAGAACAAACCTCACACAAGCACAGGCAGACAAAGAGATGCAGGACAGTTTTCAATGCATTTTTTAAAGGACTGCCATCTATGGTAAAATATATGAGCTGTGATTGTTAGGATGATTAGACATACCTCAATGAAAATGGTCACTATAAGTGAGAAGCAGATCAACAATCCCAGCATGATGGAACAAGCATATGTCTACGAACTACTACAAATCTGTACTTATATTTCAAAGTGAGAGCATAGCAGTGATAGCCCTTTTTCTGCCGGTGCTTGTCGATGTGCTTGTCGATGGAAGGAACACCCACCCCCATACCTGAGAAACAGGGGTCTGCCCATTGTCTCCTTGGTTGGCTGCAGAGACAAGGCTGAGGTCAGCAATGAAGTGGCACACAGCATCCTTTAGCTGGAATGATCTCTCTAACCTTCTCTGGCCTGCATGATGTTTTCATACCAAGACGTGTTGTGTTCTGAGAAGCAGGCCTGACACAATCATGTCTCTAAGTGTTGAGGCTGGCTACGCACTCTTGTCGTAGTAATACTAGATAGATTATCATGTGCTGCCTTGGGCAGAGCTACAGCATGAGAATGTTGTGCAAAGAACTAATAACAACACTTTTGAAGAGTAGCAGCTGATTAGGAAAATTAAACATCTCCTATGAAAACCACCTAGTCCGTAAAGGAAATACCCCCCTCACTCATCACCATCCCACAGTACTCACACTCCACTTTTTTCGATACCCAGCGAGGTCTAGGAGCCCGTGATTAATCTCCCGTGGTTTTAGCTCCGTATCATTGGTGAACCCCATACTTTTTTGTATTGATTGGTTAAGAGAGCTCACACCACGTTTTGGGTTCCCAGCTTCTCTAGAGACAGACCAAGGTACTCACTTCAATAGTGCAGACCAGAGGCTTCTGCTCCTGTTGAGCAAGTAGACGGGACATTGAAATCCATACTGGCTAAAGCTTGTGCTTCCACTTCTTTGAAATGGCTTGATGCATTGCCTCTTGTGTTACTGAGTCTTCATAGTATTCCAGACAGGAAGACAGGATTGTCTCCCTGTGAAATCATTATGAGCCGTGTCGTGAGATTACCAGCTGTGCCTCAAAATGTGCTTGTGAACATTGCAGATGACTTGGTACTTAATTACTGCAAAGGACTGGCTGATGTGGTTTGTTCTGTTTCTCATCAGATTGGAGAAGCTACAATATAGCTACAACAGGAACAGTGCCATGACCTACGGCCAGGCAATTGGGAAATGGTGAAGAAGCACATTTGGAAGTTGTGCTTGGAGACTCAGTGGAAGGGGCCTTTCCATGTTATTTTGGTAACTACAACTTCTGTGAAGTGTGGAGGTCTACCCAATTGGATACATGGGCACATACTCATAAAGTTCCTGGTCCCCTTGATGAAAAAGCACCTGTACCTGAAGGGCTGGTTACAGTGAGACAGAGGGAGCAAGTTAGTCAAGCTGTTGGGGATGAGCAAGTGTCTGAAACAGCACATGTAAGGTCTAAGGGGAGTCTGATTGGGTCAACAGTTGCAGCTGGTACAGAAGGGTTGAAACAAGAAACATTGACTGCACAAAACTCAGATGCTGATGAACGACCTAGTGATGTAGCACTGAGTTGTGCCTGGAGACATGTGGACAAGAGAATAGACTGTGCCTGAAGTGCGAGTTCCACAAATTATTCTGGATGACATTGAAGATTCTAGCCAAAGTGACAGTGATAATGAAGAGCCAGTAGTCTGGAGATCAAGGAAAGCAAAGGTATCCTGTTAAAGTTATGCAACACCTGAAATAACCTACTTTTGGCGAATGACTTGGGGAGAGAATTTGGAACCTTTTGGATTAAGATTTCACATCCAGTTTAACAATTTTGGGCTGATTCTTGTGGTTGAACTGAACTTTGAAATTCCATTGCCACTTGATAGACTGAGACATTATAGAGTGGATGTGATCATTAGCGACTGTGAACTGCACATTTTTTAAAGACTTTTGATAGACTTTGTATGGAACAATGAAGAGTCCCCAGGTCTGAGTATATAGCATTCATCCTTGGGTTGACATTTAGAAGAACACAGAGTAGATTTAGGGAAGACTAACATACGTAGATATTGCAATTAATATTTAAACTTTGTTAAAAAGATATTTGCTTGATACTGTGTTGCTCAAATCGAAAAGACTGAAAAAGACTATTGCTATTGCTACTGCTGAATTTTGTTAAATGGTCTGAATTTAGAAAAGCCATGGAGTTTAGAAACAAAAAGAGCAAATGTAGGTAAATATGTGTTAGCTATGACAGCCATAATGATGAGTTCATTGCTTATATGGATTAAGCTTACCTCTACCTTCTAAAGTAGAAAACATTAAATCTAGTGCCCCTGTATCTCCAGTTCCTGCTGACAGACAAACGCATTCATTAGATGAGAAAGAATTGCATGTAGATAGTTCTAGATGATACCTTCCTTCAAACGTGTATTGCAGGTTGCTTTATGAGTACAGTGACACCATAATTCAAAAGATTACTACGTCTGTATGGAATTACCTGCATTGGTTGGTGAAGAATTACATATCACAGTCTTCCCTTAACTTATGGTATCACGTGCAGATTGATAATGAGTCTTTTGTATGAACAAGAACACTTCCAGTATTATTATTCAAATTATGATTTGGTCTTTTTAGAAGTTCTTATTAAGAGCCATTTGAACAAAGTTCCAAGAGCAAGGAACATAGTAGGAGGATTCTTTCAACCCACGTTGGTACAATTTATGCACACAGAATCAATTTAACATGTGTCCTGACCAGAGATGAAAATTTGTTTTTGGGTCAAGTTGAAGACTGGAGAAGAGGGATGAACTGAAAAGCAGTGAAGGGCATAGGACTGTGAGGTTAGGAACATGAAGAGATGGAAAACATGGATGCAGAAAACCAAGCTGCCTTGCCCCTAGATTAGGGGATCTATGTATATATAGACCTTGATCAACAACTGACACAATATTTGTGGGAAAGAGTGGGTGTAGACATGTTTTTGAATTTAAAAGCACTTGGACCTTTATGTTGGCTGGATCCTGCTATACCTGGAATTTACTTCATTTGTAAAAGTCATTCACACTTTAGGCTTCCTAATGGATGGTATGGTACATGTTATTTAGGAATAGTTTTTCGAAAGATGTATCATGTGAACCATTTCAATGATCCTGTGTGGAAGTCGAAGGTGAACATAAGAACTAAGAAAGGAGCTAGTGCTCCTTGATGTGATGACTTGATTTGTCAGATGGGGGATTGGTACAGCAGAGAATTTGCTGTCACTTTTGATGTCACAATGTTGATCTATATGTGACCATAACAAAAACATAGGCCCTCATTATGAGATTGGCAACAAATGCCGCCTACCGCCACGGCGACAGCTGACAACATACCATCGCTGTGGCTACCGACCGTCCATGCAATTATGACCGTGGACGGAATACCGCTAGAAGGCTGGTGGAATTCCATCAACGATCATGGCGGCAGACGGTGGTAGAGCAGCGCTGCTGCCAGCAGCAGCACCACGCCAGCAAACTACCACCTACCATATCATGTTCCATGATACAGCCTGGTGGTGTATTGCAGGCGGACGCTGCTGCTGGCAGCAGCGCCGGGTATCGTCTCCTGCCGGAGGACCCCGTGCAAGCAGGTAAGTCGGGTTCCACCGACTGCCAGGGTTGTAATGAGGGCCATAATGTGTGAATTAATGCTTAACCAATGTAAATTAGTGCACTCAAAGTAAATAATGAAGTGTACTCACTATAGTGTTAGGAGGAAATGTATTGTGTGGTATACCCATGCTAATTGAAATGTATCCATTGATATGTTTTTATAACGATCATCATGTTATTAGAGAGAGTTTACCTTTGAAACTATAATAATATTATAACATGCATGTACTAATGTTATTGGCTAATGTTGAGGAACATAGTTCTCCCTCATTTTCATTTACATGTCTTAACAGTTCTATTTCATTTTATATTAATTGTAACATGAAATTTAAATGAGAAAAGTAAAGCTTACATTGGTAATGAAAGTTTAAATGCATATTGTATATTATGACTTAAATGTGCAGTTCTAGTTCTGTGTTAAGTTAACTGTGTTAGGCCTGACTTTTCTTAACATGAGAAACTGTTTTGCATTTTTAACATGTCATTTTATTGTCTTGGGAACACACAGTATTGTAGCAAATTCCACAGTGAGAAGGGAGAAGATGAGAACTAAAGTGGCGTGCAAGAAAGAGGCGTTTCCTAACTGAACTTGCAGTATTAACTAGGACTTTCACTAATCAATCACAGAAGAAACAAGACAGATTTCCCATTAGCTTGGAAAGGTACAGACCTTTTCCCTTGCCCTGCATTTTCCCCATGTTGGGGAGTGCGACATAGACTTACACCTGACCCTTTGAGAAGGCCCTTGACTGAGTTTCTGAAATATTGACAGCTTCCCTTTCCCCTACTTTTTGCCTTCATTAGTTAGTTTCTTTTTGTCCCAGATGTTCTTTTTCTGGATTCTCTTTGTCCTATATTTTCTTTTTATCTTTTGCTTTTTCCTTTTGTCCTCATATTTTGTAATGTCAGATATAATTGAACCTTTCCAAAGAGAGTAATAAGGATTTGCATATGTCCCTACCTAATTTAGTTGTTCTAACTTGCACTAATGTGTAAGAAAATTGATCAGCGATTGTTTTGGAGCATCAAATCATTCTGTTGATATTTTGTATTGCCATTACTGAGTGCCTGATATGCCTTATGCTGTCAAGATTAAAGTTTTTCTGCTGTTTGGATAATCAATTGCAATATTGTATCTTTACAGTATTTTCTTCAAATTTGTCTATATGAACTTGAGTGTTAGTTTGTAATAAAACCCTTTAATTTTACTTCTAATATGGTTTTCATTGTGTAGCTACAGTATATTGGTTACACTATAAATTAATTGTTAATGTTTGCTTTATTTTATTGACTGTTAACCTCTGCTCGGATGCCAAGAGCCGTTAACCTTGAATAGAGCATGCAGAAAATACTCCATCAGTTACAAAAAACTCTGCAAGATTCAAGCATCTCAATTATCAAGATGCAAATACGACTTAATTAGAGTAATAAAATGTTGTATGTGGGAGTTGACAGTGATCAGGAAGTAAAGACTCAAATAGTAAAAGCAGCACACTTCCTCTAAGATAATCAAATCCACTTTTAGTATATTTACCTTTTAGACACCGACTCAAATTGATTGCTCTTGAAATTCCTCTCAGTTTACTTCCCTCTGTATTCCTCATCACAATTAGCAGCCATAAATGTTATTGTAAGAAATAAATATTTCGGAGCATTAATACCAAACACTATAAAAATGTCAATTCATTCGTACATATTAATAGCAGTCAAATTTCAACATTATAGTCGCCTAGAATATGCAAGATCTAAAAAATGTGTGTGTTTGCAGATAAATTGACAGTGCTAAAAAACAGAATTTAATGACATGTTTGATAGTTCTAATGTTGGCCTTTATAAATACGGATTTAAGATATTTTTTTCTTAAATCTAAAAGAGCAGGATATACACAGAACAGATGTTCACTTCGAATCATCCTTATATCCACAAAGTTTACAATTTTGTAGACCTGCTTTGCACCACATTAGGAGTCCATAAAGTATTCCACATGCTGTGAGGACTGAATGAGCAAAATATCCTTTAATTTACTGCTGGTCCTCAGACTCTAGTTTATTAGGTCTTGGTGTTGAAGATGGGGAATGAATAGCATCTCAGGGGAGGTAGGTTATTGGTTTTGATGAGATCATCGACCTGCCTCAGACTGAAATTCCTTGAGGTACTCCTAATGTTTGATAATTCTTGAAATATCAAACTTCTAATGGAATTTTCGTTTACCAAGACATAGGTGGTCATTACAACCCTGGCGGATGGTGTTAAAGGTGCGGTAATACCGCAAACAGGCCGGCGGACAAAAAAAGGGAATCATGACCGTGGCGGAGACCGCCAACATAGACAGCCACTTTAACACTCCGCCCACCACGGCGGTACAGACAAGCAGTGCGGCGGTCACCGCCAACAGACAGACGGAAGACAATGTACCGCCCACAGTATCACAACCCGCCAATCCGCCACCTTTTCCGGGGTGGAATCACGGTGGATAAAAACACGGCGGAAACAGCTATTCCAATGTGAAAACGCTCACCTTAACACACTCCACAAGGAAGGAGGCCACCATGGAGCCCGAACTCCAAATACTCCCTGCGCTTGTCTTTCTGCTCCTCTACGATCACCATCTACGTAGGAGCCGAAGACAACGGTGAGTACTGCACCTACGACATAGGGGAGGGGGGAGGCAAAAGTCAGGGTGACACACACGCAACACCCCCAGCCCCAACCCGAGCCTCACCCACTACAACACACACACCAATGCATGTCCAAACAGCACAGTAACAACCCACAACCCCCCCCCCGGAAGAATGCAAAGACAAAAGGAAATCAGTTCAAACATTGTAATGTATCAAACCACAGTAACCAAATATATACAGATATATATATACATTGCAGATTTTATACATTACGAGAAGTAGTGCAGGTATGCACATATCAATGTCCGTTCACCACTGGGCCCAAAATGCATGGGCGAGGCCCACACTAGATACCTGTCCACAAACGGAGAGAACACTGCAGGGGCATCAGATAGAAATACAACAGGCACCTCAGGGGGCAGGGAAGGGGGGGGCACCTCAGCCGGATTACAGCACCATGCTAGATCCACGACGGGGCTCCATGCCCACTGTACCATCCTGGGGAGTGCAAAGCCACAGTCTCTCAAGTCTCTACAGTGGGTGGGTTGCCCACTGTTACATCCTGGGGAGTGCAAAGCCACAGTCCCTCAAGTCTCTACAGTGGGTGGCTTGCCCACTGTACCATCCTGGGGAGTGCAAAGCCACAGTCTCTCTAGTCTCTACAGTGGGTGGGTTGCCCACTGTTACATCCTGGGGAGTGCAAAGCCACAGTCTCTCAAGTCTCTACAGTGAGTGGCTTGCCCACTGTACCATCCGGGGGAGTGCAAAGCCACAGTCTCTCTAGTCTCTACAGTGGGTGGGTTGCCCACTGTTACATCCTGGGTAGTGCAAAGCCACAGTCTCTCAAGACTCTACAGTGGGTGGCTTGCCCACTGTACCATCCTGGGGAGTGAAAAGCCACAGTCTCTCTAGTCTCTACAGTGGGTGGGTTGCCCACTGTTACATCCTGGGGAGTGCAAAGCCACAGTCTCTCAAGTGGTTAACAGTCTCCACTGGTTCTGGAGGGGGACTGGTGCCCAGACTGCATCAGGATCCCCGTGACGGTTCCTGTTCCGTCACTGTCCCAACTGCACATGGGCTAACGATGCTTGATTTGCCGTTTTTGTCCCTGTCCAGCGGTGCTTTGCCCTGTTCAGCGGTCTTCACCATGGCGGTCTTTTCCCTGTTCAGCGGTGCTTTGCCCTGTTCAGCGGTGCTTTACCCTGTTCAGCAGTGCTTTGCCCTGTTCAGTGGTCTTCACCATGGCGGTGTTTTCCCTGTTCAGCTGTGCTTTGCCATGGCGGTCTCTGACCTGTTCAGCGGTGCTTTGCCCTGTTCAGCGGTCTTCACCATGGCGGTGTTTTCCCTGTTCAGCGGTGCTTTGCATGGCGGTCTCTGACCTGTTCAGCGGTACTTTGCCCTGTTCAGCGGTCTTCACCATGGCAGTGTTTTCCCTGTTCAGCAGTGCTTTGCCATGGCGGTCTGTGCCCTGTTCAGCGGTCTTCACCATGTCGGTCTTTTCCCTGTTCAGCGGTGCTTTCCCCTGTTCAGCGGTCTTCACCATGGCGGTGTTTTCCCTGTTCAGCGGTGCTTTGCCATGGGAGTCTGTGCCCTGTTCAGCAGTCTTCACCATGTCAGTCTTTTCCCTGTTCAGCGGTGCTTTGCCATGGCGGTCTCTGACCTGCTCCGTGGTGCTTGCCTTTGCTGTCTGACCTGTGCATTGGTGTGTGGCATGACGGTCCCTTATTGCCCAGCGGGGCTGTGGCTGCCGGGGCCCTCCTGGGCACTGACGCTGGCGGTGCTCTCCGGACCAGTGACTACAGTGCTGCCCTCCTGGGCACTGACTCTGGCGGTGGTCTCCTGACCAGTGACGATTGTGCTGCCCTCCTGGGCACCGACTCTGGTGGTGGTCTCCGGACCAGTGACAATTGTGCTGCCCTCCTGGGTACTGACTCTGGCGGTGGTCCCCTGACCAGTGACGATTGTGCTGCCCTCCTGGGCACTGACTCTGGCGGTGGTCTCCTGACCAGTGACAAATGTGCTGCCCTCCTGGGCACTGACTCTGGCGGTGGTCTCCTGACCAGTGACGATTGTGCTGCCCTCCTGGCACTGACTCTGGCGGTGGTCTCCGGCCCAGTGACGACAGTGCTGGCGGTGGCGTCCCAGCCGCCGGGGAGGATGGCTCCCTTCTCCGCTGTGCTGCTCTTTCCAGTCTGTGCAGACTTCTTCTGGCCCTTCACCACCTTTGGAGGAGTCACAGCTGACTCTGCACTCCCCCTGGGACCCTTGTGAGCAGTTTTCCCGCCAGGAGTCTTCACCCTGCCCCGTCGGCCACTTTCCAACTTGAGGTGCTTTACAGGGGGTGGACTGGCAGTGCTTTGGCTCCGTGTCACACTGGCTGCCCTAGTGGCCGGTGCACTCCACACACATTTAACACGCACCACTGGTACGGGACCTTTTTTGGCTGAGGTGCTACTACGGGACCTATCAATTGGAGGGGTGGGGGTGGGGGCAAAGAGGTCAACATTGCTGAGGAAGAGTTGCTGACGAAGACTGGGATGGGTAGCTGGAGGGGGTCTGGGAGTGGAGGAAGAGGAGGTGGTTGAAGGAGGTGTAACTTTAGGTGATTTGGGTGCAGGTGCAGGTACTGGAGGCTGTCGTGAGGTGGATGGATGTTGGGTGTGTGGGTGCCCGCGTTTGTGTACTTTGGGAGGGGGCATCACAGACACACTGGGAGTGGACACAGGGGACGTGTAAATGGTAGTGGGGGTGGTGAGTGCAGGTGAGCGGGGTGTGGTTCTGGGTGTTCTGGTGCGAGTCCTAGTGCCTGTAGATGTAGTGCATGCAGGTGAGAATGTAGACGACACTGGGAGGGAGGAGGGAGACGAAGAGGAGGGGGACACAGTGGAGGCAGTGGATGTTGCTGTGTCTGTATGTGAGTGATGCTTGTGTGAGTGCCTGTGGGTTGTGTGGTGCTTATGTTTGCCTGAGCTACTTTTGTGTGTTGAGGTGTATGCATGCTTGTCTGGTTGTGTGCTTGGGATAGGCTGGGGTACAGGGGATTGGGTCTGGGTGGAGGAAGTTGGAGGGGGGAGGCTAGACACAGGGACAATGGCTGCCATCAGTGCTGAGGCCAGAGATTGCAGGGTTCGATGAAGGGCAACCTGACCAGAATGAATGCCCTCCAGGAATGCATTACCGTGTTGCAACTCCCTTTCTACACCCTGGATGGCATTCACAATGGTAGACTGCCCAACAGTGAGTGACCTGAGGAGGTCAATGGCCTCCTCACTGAGGGCAGCAGGGGTGACAAGGGCAGGGGCTGAGGTGCCTGGGGCGAATGTGATGCCCACCCTCCTGGGTGAGCGGGCACGGGGCGAACACTGAGGGGCTGCTGGGAGGGCAGTGCTGGTAGGGGAGGTGGCGGTTGTACCTGTAGAAGTAGGGGGCACAGATGGTGCCACCACCACAAGGGAGCTCCCATCGGCGGACGAGTCTGTGTCGCTGTTTGGTGATCCGGTGACCGACGTGAAGCTCCCCTCGCCCTCCGTCCCACTGGTGTATTCAGAGTCTGTGGTGTGGCCCTCCATGGCCATGTGGGATGCAGCTCCCTCGTGCTCCAGTGTCACTGTACCTCCGCCTGATGATGATGATGGACAAAAGAAAAGGGAGAGCACAAAAAGGGGGGAGGACAAAAGAAAGACAGGTTGAGTGCATGGCTTACCGCTACCGTTGGCAGACAATACAGACACAGCAGCCCCCTGCACTACGCCGTGCTCTTGGCCTCTACAGATGCAATTCCTGGGAACTGGCCTACATGGCTATGGTGGACATCTGCACACATAGATGACACAGGGGCATGTATACCTGTACTTGGCACTCTAGTGAGGTGGGGTGGAGTGCCACATGGGCTGCATTCCGGAGGGGCCTAGCCTACATAACTCGCCCTGGCCTAGGGAAACCCACAGCCCTCCTCCCCCACCCAGACCTCTCCACTACACGCAAAGTCCGCAGAATGAGAGTGTACTCACCCCCTTGTGTCTGCTGTGATGCCCTCAAGCGCCCATCCAACTCCGGGTAGGCCACCGCCAGGATCCGGAACATCAGGGGGGTCATGGTGCGACGGGCACCCCCTCCCACGTTGGGAGGCCATCCCCAGCTGAGCCTCCGCCGTCTTCTTGCTCCAGCGGCGAATGTCCTCCCATCTTTTCCGGCATTGGGTGCCCCATCTCTGGTGGACCCCCAGGGTCCGGACGTCCTTGGTGATGGCACGCCAAATGTCCTTCTTCTGGTGGGCGCTGACCTACAATGACATGTACAGGGGAAGAAGAGAAGTCATTACCAACTGCACCGTCGATGTGAGTGGCCCCCATCCCTACATCCCTATCCCTACCCTTGCCATGTGGCACATGCATTCACAGTCCTTCATGTTCCCTGAACTCTGCCCCCTTCCAACTAACATCCAGCCCTCTCCACCCAGGCATAGCCCATACAACGTGCTCCCTGTGTACTTACCTGTTGGTCTGGAGGACCGTAGAGTAGCGTGTACTGGGGGAGGACCCCGTCCACGAGCTTCTCTAACTCCTGAGCAGTGAAGGCAGGGGCCCTTTCCCCAGACGCAGCAGCCATTGTCTCTTCCAGACCGAGGTCACAGCAGCACTTGCAGTGTAGGTCCTCTCCTGTCGAAGATCAGGCATCGAGTGATTGAACAGATAGAAAATGGCGGTCACGTCCGGCGCACTTCATCATTGGCTCCCGGGACCCATAGGGTCCAATGTTAACCAATGCAGCATTGTGCCGTGGTCTACGACCGTCTACCGCGACGGTGTACAACGCCAGCGCAGATACCTCACATTCCCATTGTCCCAGTTTAGAGGCCAGGCAGCCGCCATTTCAGGGGCCCACATTGCTTCATTTACTACTGCGTCACACATACCTAGGCCTACACTCAACACACATACAGGAAGAGTTATGTGTTTGGTGTGGTGTTCTGTGTATCTGTGGGTACATACCTGGGAATTTGTTGACTCTGTGGTCGCTGTTGTCCTTCCTAGGCACCGTCAGCTGGGACATTTGAGAAGATGGCGGAATCCTCCGGTGTACCGACCGCTGGTGGACCTGTTGACAATGGAGGAGCGACATTTAATCATCACCCACAGGTTTGACCGAGCCACTATCCAGGAACTATGTACCCAGTTGGAGCCAGACCTGATTTCACCAATCCGCCATCCCACTGGAATCCCCCCTGACGTGCAGGTGCTGTCAGTGCTCCATTTCCTTACAAGTCGGTCTTTTCAGACAACAGTGGCCATGGCATCAGGGATGTCCCAGCCTATGTTTTCCAACGTGTTATCCAGAGTGTTGTCTGCCCTGCTGAAACACGTAAGGAGCTACATCGTTTTCCCTCAGGTGGAGGATTTGACTACAGTGAAAGGTGACTTCTATGCCCTTGGACATATCCCCAACATCATAGGTGCTATTGATGGGACCCATGTAGCTCTGGTCCCCCCCCGTAGGAGTGAACAGGTGTACAGGAACCGGAAGAGTTATCATTCTATGAATATACAGATGGTATGTCTGGCAGACCAGTACATCTCCCAGGTAAATGCTATGTTCCCTGGCTCTGTGCATGACGCCTACAGCCTGCGGAATAGCAGTATCCCGATTGTGATGGGTCAACTCCAGAGGCACCGTGTGTGGCTATTAGGGGACTCTGGTTACCCTAACCTGTCATGGCTATTGACCCCAGTGAGGAATCCCAGGACCAGGGCAGAGAAACGCTACAATGAGGCCCATGGGCAGACTAGGAGGGTTATCGAACGCACCTTCGGCCTCCTGAAGGCCAGGTTGAGGTGTCTCCATATGAAAGGTGGTTCCCTATTTTACTCACCCAAGAAGGTGTGCCAGATCATCATCGCCTGCTCGATGCTTCACAATCTTGCTTTGCGACGCCAGATGCCTTTTCTGCAGGAGGATGGTCCAGATGGCGGTGTTGTGGCAGCTGTGGAGCCTGTGGAGCCTGTGGACAGTGATGAGGAGGAAGCTGAGGAAGAAGACATAGACAACAGGGTGTCAGTCATACAGCAATATTTCCAGTGACACACAGGTGAGAACATTTTATTTTACTATTACATTCACTTTCACACTTCTACCTCTATCCTGTCTGTCATTTAGTAGCAGTATTTGGTAACTGAGTGGTACCTTTCCATTACGGTTTCACAGGTGTGATTACCAACGTGTGTCATCTGCTTGCATCCTTAATGGACTTGTGATGTTTGACATAGGTATGTTGGCATTACAATTGAAAACACATTTTGGGGGTCATTCTAACTCTGGCGGGCGGCGGAGGCCGCCCGCCAGAGTTCCCCCGACAGAACACCGCTCCGCGGTCTGAAGACCGCCGCGGTGATTCTGTGTTTCCCGCTGGCCTGGCAGGCGACCGCCAGAAGGCCGCCCGCCAGCCCAGCGGGAAACCCCTTCCCACGAGGAAGCCGGCTCCAAATGGAGCCGGCGGAGTGGGAAGGTGCGACGGGTGCAGTTGCACCCGTCGCGAATTTCAGTGTCTGCTGAGCAGACACTGAAATTCTTTGTGGGGCCCTCTTACGGGGGCCCCTGCAGTGCCCATGCCATTGCCAGGGGCCCCACGACACCCCTCACCGCCATCCTGTTCCTGGCGGTCGAAACCGCCAGGAACAGGATGGCGGTGAGGGGGTCGGAATCCCCATGGCGGATGCCCATGGGCAGCGGAAAGTCGGCGGTACACCGCCGACTTTCCGTTTCTGGCCGCGGCTGAACCGCCGCGGTCAGAATGCCCGGCGGTGCACCGCCAGCCTGTCGGCGGTGCTACCGCCGACCCCGGCCCCGGCGGTCCTTGACCCCCTTTGTCTCTGTCATTGATAATACAAATTTACCAAATCACAGACTGACTCCAGATTGTTTTGTGCTTCAAGGGTGTTTATTTAAGTGCTCAAAAATGGAGGGGGGTTGTAAAATGGTGATGGGGGATGGTGAAGGAATGTCTATGGCAGAGTCCCGTCAATTGGTCACACAGGTGCACTGCCCATATGGGCATAGGAAGTGGAGCTGGGGCAGTTTAAGTATGGACAGGGTAACAAAGTGGGACAGTGGGAGGACAATCAGGGTGGTCTCATTTCCTGGTGGGGGTCTTGCTATCTTGCTCTGTCCTGTTCCTGGATCTCAGGGACCGCTTGCCGGTGGTTCTCCGTCTGCAGGGGGTGGGGTGCTGGTGTGGTGGTCATGTGGCGGGGCGTCCTGTCCACTAGTGCCGGCGGAGGTGGTGGGCAGTTCATCGTCCAGGCTAGTGTCAGGGGTCCCTTGGAGTGCCACGGTGTCCCTCATGGTCTTCTGTATGTCCTTCAGCACCCCTACGATGGTGCCCAGGGCGGAGCTGATGGTTCTGAGCTCCTCCCTGAACCCCAAATACTGCTCCTCCTGCAGGCGCTGGGTATCCTGAAACTTGGCCAGGACCGTCGCCATCGTCTCCTGGGAGTGGTGGTATGCTTCCATGATGGAGGAGAGGGCCTCGTGGAGAGTGGGTTCCCTTGGCCTGTCCGCCCCCTGTCGCACAGCAGCCCTCCCAGTTCCCCTGTGTTCCTGGGCCTCCGTCCCCTGGACCGTGTGCCCACTACCACTGTCCCTGTTGTTGTTGGGGTGGTGGGTTCTCCTGGGTTCCCTGTAGTGGTGGACACACAGCTGATTGACGTGTCCTGGGTACGGAGGTATGGGCCAGCTGGGTGGGTGCTGTGCTGGTGTTACCAGAGGGTGGAAGGTCAGTGTTGGGCTGTGCCTGTGCAAGGGGAACCGACTGTCCCGAGGCCCACGATGGTCCGGGCTGGTCATCAGGATCCAGTAGGGCAGAGCTGCTGTCGTCACTGTGGGCCTCTTCTGTGGGTGGAGTGGAGATGTCTGGACCCTCCTGTGTGGTGACGTTCCGTAGTGGTCCTGCAGGGATATAAGAGCATGATTATTGCATCTGTTTGTGTAATGGTGTGCAAATGGGTGGGTTTGCGTGTACCCCAGTGCAAGCATTCCTGTGTGGGGGTTTGTGTGATGATGGTTAGGGGGTTGTTATGGGTATGTGCAGTCAGCATGCTTTGGTGAGGGGTGACCATGCTTAGTTGTGTCATGCAGGGCTTGGTGTTGGGATGAATGGTTTGTGTTATTAGTACATTAGTGAGGAGTTGGAGTGATAGGGGAGGGAGTGAGGGTGGGGGTGTGTGATAGCATGCAGGTAGGGTGGGGGATATGATAGTTAAGATTTGACTTACCAGTGTCCATTCCTCCACCGACTCCTCCGAGGCCCTCAGGATGCATGATGGTCAAGACTTGCTCCTCCCATGTTGTTAGTTGTGGGGGAGGAGGTGGGGGGTCCGCTGCCAGTGCGTGTACCGCGATGTTGTGCCTGGAGACCACAGAATGCACCTTCCCCCGTAGGTCGTTCCACCTCTTCCTGATGTCCTCCCGATTTCTTGGATGCTGTCCCACAGCGTTGATCCTGTCCACGATTCTGCGCCATAGCTCCATCTTCCTGGCTATGGAGGTGTGCTGCACCTGTGAGCCAAATAGCTGTGGCTCTACCCGTAGGATTTCCTCCACCATGACCCTGAGCTCCTCCTCGGCAAACCTGGGGTGTCTTTGGTGTGACATGGGGTGGTGTGGGTGATGTGTGGGGTGGTGTATGTGTTGATGTGTGTGGTGATGTGTTGTGGTGTGTGGTGTTTTGTGCGTTGACTGTTGTATGGGTGATGGTGTTGTGTGCCTCTGTGTGGTGGGGTTCTCAATTGCTGTGCTCTCTGTCTCTCGGCTTCCTCAAAAATTCTGGTCGTAGGGGTTTGTGGGTGATGTGGGTGTGTGTTTTATATTGAATTGGGTGTGTGGGAGTGGTGTTTGTATGTGTATCAGGTGTGTGTATTTGGAATTGTCCAATGTGGCGGTGTTTTGGAGATGTGTGTGTATTTTGAGCGCGGCGGTGTGTACCGCCAATGGAATACCGCGGTTGAAAGACCGCTGCGTGGATTCGTGGGTCGTGATAGCATGGGCGTGTTTCTGTTGGCGTGACGGTGGAGGAATTGTTTTCGTCAGTTTAACACTGACCTTTGGTGTGGCGGACTTGTGTGGGTGTCTGAATTTCGGCGGACTCCGAGATGTGGGTCATATTAGCTGTGGCGGAATTCCGCGGCCGCGGCGGGGTATTGGCGGTCTTCTGCACGGCAGTAAACGGCTTTTACCGCCTATGTTGTAATGACCCCCATAGTAACAGACAAAATTGATCAGGGTGTCTGCATGAAGAGCAGAGAGAGACAGTAGTGAGAGCTCGAGGCATAATATTCTGTTAGGTGTAGATGGTTGAAGATTAAATAAGGATCAAGGGCCAGATGAATGACCATTTTTTTGAGACTCGCAATTTGCATTTTTTGGTAATCGCAAATTGCGAGTCGCAAAACAAAATGGATAAAAGTGTTTGAGACACTGTTAGCAATTCCCAAATGGATCTCAAGTGTCCGGCCCCATTAATATTCATGAGGCAGGTCGCTAGTTGCGAATGGCTGCTCTCACAGGGATAGTGGCCTGTCTGTGACAGCTTTTTAAATCAAGCAGTTTAAAAACAAAATCAGCCTGTTTTCCTTAAAGGAAGATGGGATGCATTTCAAAAATAAAAATGATATGTTTCAGTTTCATTTCTTCAGAGTAGGCAGTGGTCCAGGGGAGCACTGCCTGCTCTGAAAAAAGGTTGATGATCTCATTCACAAAGGGGAAGGGGTCCCTATGGACCCCTTCCTTTTTACAAATGGGTTACCACCAATTTTAAATTGGTAGTAACTGTGATTGTTTTTTGACTGCATTCACGATCACAAAACAATCATACATGGGCCTGAGAATCTCAATTAGGAAGGGAAGCTCCCTGGAACTCTCCTTCCTAATTGCAAGACGCAGTCCCTATTTTGCAAGTCGGTAAATGGTAACTGACTCGCAAAATAGGGATGTACATGCCACATGGCCATTTTGCCGTCGCAAAAAGCTAATTTTGCCATTTGCAACCACAAAATAACTTTGGACATCTGGCCCCTAATCCCCTTCACATAAATTTTGTAATAAGGACAGTAATTCCATGATTATTGAAGATTATAGATACATATAAAAGAGATGGAATTAATTTGATGTTAAAATGTTTTATGCCTGATCGATTGCTAGGCCACGGTACACTTTCAAAACTCTTTTTATAGAAGTAACGACAATATTGGCCTTTTTTTCTTCATTTATAATGGGATCTGCCAAAACTAATTTGTGATCCATTATTACACCCATGTAGTCATATTAGGTTACTTATTCAAAAGAGATATTATCGATTTTTTGTGACTTTTAGTCTTACCAAACAATGTAATTTCATTTTTGCCAAATTGATTTTTAATTCCTTGACATCATTAAATTCTTATAGTTTTTGTAACTGAAACTGCAAACCTACTTGAGTTAAAGATAGAAATGACAAGGACATCTGCATATGTAAGATATGAAATGGATTTTCCACCGTGCTTGGGAAGCAACCCATTGCATTGTGGAGATATGATGACAGGCCGGAAAACAAAAGGGAAAATCGTAAGGTTGCCAGCATTCAGTCTTGCTTAAGCCCATTGAGAGTTCTTATCTGTGGTGAAAGGGTTCCTTCAGTAAGCTATACTTGTCGCCAGGTGTTGTCATATGATGCCACCAGGAAGTGGAGCAATGATTGCTTAGGTGCCAATTTCTTAAGATTTCTGCAAAGTTTGGACCTATTAACTTTATCAAAAGCTGACACACAATCAATAAAACAAACAAACAATGTGAGCTTTTATGATGAGATATGATTGTCTAAGAGTTTCATTGTCACACGGTTGTCTGGAGTAGAACAACCTAACCTAAATCCAGTTTGATTAAACAGTAGTAAATTACAATTGATGGCTCATCAATCATGTATTTTAGCAGAAAAATCACAAAATAGCTTCCCTTCAGCATCCAATATTGTGTTTTTTGGATCGTCAAATTCACTTTTTCAATAATGGTTGAATAATGAAGATTTTGGAATTTGGTCAGTCTGAAGAATTTTGGTGAATAAAGACAATAACAATTGCTCCACAGCTAAGGGTCAGACCTAAAGCTATTAACTGATATCCTACTGGGCCCAGTCGCTATCGAATAACAGATTTTTTTTAAATCAATGAGCAAATATCATCCCTCTCAGTTCCCTTGGTCCTAGTTTGAGACCGTAAACCTGCCACCTGCATTGCTTGCATATAAACAGCTAATGTAAACGAACTATGATTGAAATGGTATATGGAAGTCAGCGCAGTACTAAAATATCCCATGCAATGCCAGACTAACCTCCAAATTGATTTTTGATTCTTGATTGTATGGCTAGGAATAGTTGGGACCATCTTGCTTCTTTCCACATTGTCTTTTATTTTATTTTTGTAAAAAACTTTCTTGCAGAATCAGCTTGTGGCACTCTAAAGCAGATGGCATTCTTAGGAGTTTTCATAGATGGCAGTGAAGAGCTCTTTTTCTGTGCTTAACAATATATCACTGGTTTCCAGATGAAGTCTGATTCTTGAGCAAGAATTGCAGGAAACTTAAGTAAACAGTGAATTTTAGAAAAAACTTCCAGTCCTGGGTCCAACTGAATGATGGACGAGCCCTCCACTTTTCATTATTTAGTCATAATGTGATAAATTCTTGATGCTTTAAAATTGGATTTGTAAATTAACAATCAAGTCTCATTTAAGTATTTTTTGATTTACCAATAACCATATATCCTATTTAATTAGATGTTTGCGGTTTCCCGGTCACTTTCTGCCTCTGGTATAATCCTGAAATTCCTGCATAATGAAAAATTAGAGATGTGATTAAGGGCCTGTTTACAACTTTGGAGGAGGTGTTAATCCGTCCCAAAAGTGACGGTAAAGTGACGGATATACCACCACCCGGATTACGAGTCCATTATATCCTATAGAACTCGTAATACGGCTGGTGGTATATCCATCACATTTGGGACGGATTAACACCTCCTCCAAAGTTGTAATCAGGCCCTAAATCGAGAGTCAATTACAATTTTTGCATTTGAGGGAATAAATTTTGGTTGAGCCGGCTAGTCGGCATGAAATATGCCATTCAAAGAATGAAATTCTAGCACATACTGCAATTTTAATATAAGGTTCGGTGAAGTATGACATTTGTTAAACTAATCCGGTGCTTGAGAAGATGCTACAGTAAAATCGGTATCCAGGAGACCTTCGGGAGTAGAGCTCTTTTCTAATGGAGAATATTATTGTCAAAATCACCTGTGATAATTACAGAGTTTAATCCGTGCGACATTTCCAAGGTCATCTAGCATTGGTAAAATTACCACTTTCTTTCTTAGAAACATTGGAGGGAAGTTAACATTCTGTAGTAAAAGTGGGTTACTGTCTTAAATGGCCAATTAAGATGCCTAAAATATAACCAGTTTTCGATTTTATCCTAACTGAGTTTAGATTAATCTCTTTATTAACATCCAAAGACCTCTGCTCGGACGCCCCAGTATCCTTTTTTTCACCCGAAGGTCATGCTTAAGATAATTTGAGAGCCTGTATTGTTTGTTGCAACCAAAGTATCTAATGAGGAGGGAGACAAAGGGCAAATTGCTGCTGTTGGATTTGATATGATGGTCAGTTTCAGCAATGTTCCAAGAGTACAGCAGCAGAGTTATCAATTTGAGATCCTAGTGCGTTATGCTTAGGTGCACAGTGATGTGGGCAAATCCGAAAATCAGTAATCACCACGGCCTTACAGCCTGACCTGTTGATCTCATTCCAGACTCTTGCTAATATTAATGAATACGTTATTGTATTTAGATTACTGTTTAACATTAGTTCGTGAGTGAATGTTCGTTGAAAAACATTTCAGAAGCTTTATGCCTGTATAAAGGTTCTCATAATATCTGGGGATATTTTATAGGAGACAGTTTACTGAGAATTATGCCCCAATTGACCAGTACAGATTCTTTTGTCCAAATATTTTGGACGATTGGTTCTGATGACTGGGCAGGCTGCTTCAGTGCTAGAAATAGACCCATGTATAAACCTTACATTCAAGAGGTGAGCCGAAGAAAATAATTTCGGCCCTCATTACAACCCTGGCGGTCAGAGATAAAGCGGCGGTAATACTGCCAACAGTCCGGCGGTAAAAAAAAATGGAATCATGACCATGGCGGAAACTGCCCACACACACAGCCACTTTAACACACCGACCACCACGGCGGTAGCAACAAGCACCGCAGCGGTAACTGCCAACAGCCAGGCGGAAGACAATGTACCATCCACAGTATTAGAACAGGACTATCCACCACCTTTTCCAGGGCGGTATCAACGACATCAAAATCACGGCAGAAACAGTACACAGAAGGCAAAGGACTCACCTCTGGAGACTCAAGGAAGAACCACGATGCCATGGAGCCCGGGCTGCATATCTTGCCCCAGCTTGTATACCTCTTCATGCATTACGAACAGCAACGCTGGCGAAGATGACCACGGTGAGTACTGCTGCCTAGCACACAAGGGAGGGTGGAGGAAAAAGAGAATGACACACACACGCAACATGCAACACCCCCACCCCAAAACCATACACACAAACAGATGCAGTAACATTACATATTCACCCGGTACCCCTCAGGAATAATGCAAGGACAAAAGGAATTGATTTAAGTGAGTGTCATAAGATCAAATAGTAGAAATTTGTGCTTCAAAATCAAAACAGTATATACATATATACAAATGGAGGGACACTGCCCAGTCCTCATTGTCCGTGGGCATCAGGGCCACATCACATAGGCCAAAGCCCCACTTGACTCCTGCAACAACACGGAGAGAACACTGCAGGGGCATCAGGTCAAAAATACACAGGCATCTCAGGGGGCAGGGAACGGGGGGCACCTCATCTGGAAGATTGTACAACACCACTGGTTCTGGAGAGTGTTACATGCCCATCACTCTGTCCTGGGTAGTGCAAGGCCACAGTCTCTCTAGTGGATGGTTTGCCCACTGCTTGGTCCTGGGAAGTGCAAAGCCACAGTCTCTCTAGTGGGTGGTTTGCCCACTGGTTCTGGAGGGGGCCTTGTGCCCAGTGTGCTTCATCCTGGCAAGGATGAGGTGAGTGGATGGCTTCTTCCACTGGTTCTGGATGGGGCCTTGTGCCCACTGTGCTTCATCCTGGCAAGGAGGGGTGAGTGGATGGCTTCTTCCACTTGTTCTGGAGGGGGCCATGTGCCCAGTGTGCTTTATCCTGGCAAGGAGGGGGTGAGTGGATGGCTCCTTCCACTGGTTCTGGAGGTGACCTTGTGCCCAGTGTGCTTCATCCTGACAAGGAGGGGATGAGTGGATGGCTTCTTCCACTGGTTCTGGTGGGGGCCTTGTGCCCAGTGTGCTTCATCCTGGCAAGGGAGTGGTGAGTGGATGGCTTCTTCCACTGGTTCTGGAGGGGGCCTTGTGCCCTGTGATGCAGCACTTGGGGAGTGAAGGATGTGAAGGACGTGAAGGACGGGGGGAGGGTTAGGGAAGAGGTCAACGCCAGAGAGGAAAAGCTTCTTAGGGACACTGAGGTGGGAAGAGGGTGAAGGTTTGGGAGTGGTTGTAGGAGGTGTCTGTCTGCTGTGTTTGGATGCAGGTGCTGTTGTGAGGTGGATGGCTGTTGGGTGTCTGAGTGCTTGTGTTTGTGTACTTTGGGAGGAGGGAGCACAGACACAGTGGGAGAGGACACAGGAGACGTCTGTATGGATGTGGGGGTGGTGACTGCTAGTGAGGTGGGTGTAGTGATAGGCGTGATGGTGATGGGGTAGTGGATGAGGGTGTAGTACATGCAGGTGTGAGTGGAGATGCTACTGGGAGGGTGGTGGACGAGTAGGAGGAGGAGGACACAATGGAGGCAGTGGATGTTGGTACGTCTGCATCTGGATGGTGTTTGTGTTACGTACTGCGCTGGACTTCTCACCTCTGGATACCGGGTTGTCGAATACACCAAGGGGGTCATTCCTACCCTGGCGGTCCGAGACCGCCAGGGTAGGGGACGGAGGAAGCACCGCCAACAGGCTGACGGTGCTTCTTGGGCTATTCTGACCGCGGCGGTAAAGCCGCGGTCAGAAAAGGGAAGCCGGCGGTTTCCCACCGGCTTCCCGCTGCCACTGTGAATCCTCCACGGCGGCGCTGCTCCGACCCCCTTCCCGCCAGCCTGGTTCTGGCGGTTTTCACCGCCAGAACCTGGCTGGCGGGAACGGGTGTCGTGGGGCCCCTGGGGGCCCCTGCAGTGCCCATGCCACTGGCATGGGCACTGCAGGGGCCCCCTAACAGGGCCCCACATTGATTTTCAGTGTCTGCGTGGCAGACACTGAAAATCGCGACGGGTGCAACTGCACCCGTCGCACACCAGCAACTCCGCCGGCTCCATTCGGAGCCGGCTTCCTCGTTGCTGGTGCTTTCCCGCTGGGCGGGCGGGCGGCCTTTTGGCGGTCGCCCACCAGCCCAGTGGGAAAGACAGAATGACCGCCGCGGTCTTTTGATCGCGGTACGGTCTTCTGGCGGTTCCCGCCAGGCGGGCGGCGGTGACCACCCAAGTCTTCTATGGGTTCTGGATACTCCCAGATAAGGGCGACCCCTTCTAGTAGCCACGGTGCCACGGTGCTGCTTGATAGGCTACGCCAAAGCAGACTGTACCCTCAAGAAGGAGTCCCAGAGGGAAAAAACCGCAACACTGGGGAAAAAATCTCAAACAGGAACTCCTGAAGAAAAACAAGAAAAAATAGGACTAAACAACAGGAAACAAAAATAGGCAAAAATCTCCTACGGCAAAAAGCAGGAACAAAGAACAGGAGCGAACAGCACAACCAGAAGGAAATGTTTGCAATGCAAGGTGGAACAAGACTGACTGACTTATATACTGAGAAAAGGGAAGTGACATCACAGGAAAAGGAAAGAACACCTTCTTGAATTGGGAAGAGCCCATAGACCAGTATAGGAAAAAGAAAGTAGTATAAAAGAAAAACAGAGCATGCTGGGACAAAAACACGAAGAAGACAGGATGGACACAACATGGACAGAGACAGGTAAAAAGACCAGACAAACCCACCAACAACAAAAAGAAGAAAAAAAAAAGGCTACAGGTAAGTGTAGCGCAACCGGGAGCGAAATATATGCTTCCCAGAATGTGTAGTCAAAAAACGCAGGGAAAGGCGCTCCAAGTATCGGTAGCGCGTTCCATCCGCGAGGACAGAAAGAGATGCCGCGTCTGAGCGTGGCGTTACAGTAGGTCCCCTCCCCGAGGCACCAGGTTTGTCAGGATGACTGTCAAAAAACAGGCGGACCAAACGGGGAGCATGGACGGAGGAAGCATCCTCCCAAGAACAGTCACTGAGAGGGTATCCTTTCCAATGGACCAAAAACTGTAGTTTGCGTCGAAAAACTCTGGAGTCACAGATTTCCTGGACTTCATACTCAGGCAGTCCGTTAATAGAAAGAGGTGGCGGACGCTGGAACTGGCGATGGTATGGATCAGGAACAAAGAGTTTTAACTGGGACACATGGAAAACAGGATGAACCCTCCAGGCATGAGGTAATTGGAGACGCACAACTAGAGGATTCAGGACTTGTGAAATCCGAAAAGGTCCATAAAAACGTGGCTTGAACTTATTGGTAGAAAACCAGGAAGGTGGGAACCTGGAAGAAAGCCACACCTTGTGGCCCACTTGATACAAAGGTGCGGCTTGTCGATAACGATCAACCTTTCGTTTCATTGCTTGTTTCGAAGCTAGGAGAGTTGTGTGAAGTAGGCCCTGGATTCGACGGATCTGTCGTGAAAAAGAAGTGACAGCAGGCACAGAAGAAGATGTTAGGGAGACAGTAGTGAAAGTCCTCGGTTGAAATCCATAGGTACAATAAAAGGGTGTGATCTTGGTCGCACTATGTATTGTGTTGTTATAGGAGAACTCGGCAAGAGCAAGATACTCCGACCAATTGCTTTGTGTGGCATTGCAGTAACATCTCAGATACTGCTGAAGTTCTTGATTCAACCTTTCAGTTTGCCCATTAGTTTGCGGATGGAAACCAGAGGATAAAGAAATCTCAATGTTAAATAAGGCACAAAAGGCCCTCCAGAAACGTGATACATATTGAGGCCCTCTGTCTGAAATTACCTCTTGCGGAAGACCATGGAGGCGAAAAATATCCAGCAGAAAAATGTGACTCATTTCTGTGTCCGTCGATAGTTTCTTCAAGGCTGAGAAATGGGCCATCTTGGTGAATGAATCTACGGTCACCATGATTACTTGGTTACCAGAGGAGGTAGATAGAGAGCATATGAAATCCGTGGATAGAGTACACCAAGGAGCGGAAGGAACCAGTAAAGGTCTTAATAAACCTGCCACCTTAGTTCAGGGTGTCTTAGTCTGAGCACAGACTGGGCATGCTGACACATAGGTTTCAGTGTCTGTCTTAAGCGAAGGCTACCAAAAAGATCGCTGAAGCAGTTCCTGGGTCTTCCTGATACCTTGATGACCGGCTATAGGAGAATCATAGCACATTTGTAGAGCTTCTGTCTGCACTTTCTTGGTAGGTAGAAAAAGAGCATGTTGATGATAGAAGTAGTTGTCCTTCTTTTTTTTCTTTTCTTTTTTTTCCTGCAAAAAAGGAGTCACTCTATCCCACTCTGAAGCAGACAGAAACTGGTACTCGGATTGAACGCGTTCTTGAAAAGATTGAGTAGCTCCAATGATTCTGCTAGACTCAATTAGAGGTGGAGTAGAGTTCTGGGCTATGTCAGGATATCTGCGGGATAAGGCTTCTGCCATTGAATTCTGGGAACCAGGTATGTACGTGATCATAAAATCGTACTGGCTAAAGAAGAAAGCCCATCGAGCCTGACGACTATTGTGACACTGAAAACTCTGAAGACATTGGAGATTACGATGATCAGTCCTGGCTTCAAAAGGCTCTCTGGAACCCATCAAGAAATGCCTCCATTCTTTACAAGCTACTTTGAGCGCGAGTAGTTCTCGTTCCAGTACAGAATAATTGTGTTCAGCCTCTGATAGGATATGAGACAGATAAAAGATAGGATGTTTCAGTCCATCGTTGTCTTGTTTTGTAGCAGAACTGCCCCAATAGCTCTGTCTGAGGCATCAGTCACAACGATACATTTCTTGGTATTGTCGGGATGACGCAATACGGGTGCTAGGGTAAAGGCTGTCTTCAATTCTTGAAACGCGCGTTCAGCATCCTTGGTCGAAACGAAACCCTTCTTCAGGTTCTCTTTCTTAATTGTTTGTGTTATGAAACTTTGTAGGTGGGCAAAGGTCTGAATAAACTGATGATAAAAGTATGATAAACCAAGGAAACATTGCGTTTCCTTAATTGACGTTGGAGAAGGCCAATCTAATATGGCACTGACTTTGTCAGGATCCATGGATATTCCGTGTTGATTAATACAGAACCCTAAATACTTTTCTTCAGATTTATGGAACTCACACTTCTCGGGTTTACAAAACAATTGGTTTTTCTTGAGTCTTTCCAGGACTTGCAGGACATGATTTATATGTTGCTCAGGATCACGGGAATATATCAAGATATCATCCAAATAAATGACTACATATTGGTTGAGTACATCAGAGAACACCAAATCCATAAATCGTTGAAAAACAGAAGGGGCGTTGGTCAGTCCAAAAGGCATAACACAGTACTCATAGGGCCCAAAAGGGGTACGGAAAGCTGTCTTCCATTCATCTCCTTCCTTGATCCGAAGGAGATGATAGGCACCCCGTAAGTCTAATTTGGTAAACATCTTGGCTTCTTGAATGGCATCCAATATATCTCTGATTAAAGGCAGCGGATATCGATCCTTAATCGTTAGTCTGTTGAGTTCACGAAAGTCAACACAAGGATGCAGATCCTTGGTCTTCTTTGGGACGAAGAGGAGAGGAGCCCCAGCGGGGGACGTGGAAGGAGCAATCAAACCGTTGTGCAAGTTGTCATCTAAATATTCCTTTAGCACCTTCTTTTCTTGGTCTGTCAGAGAATACATTCGACCAAAGGGGACGACTTCATCAGGAATTAAAGGAATAGCACAGTCATAACTGCGATGAGGCGGCAAAATAGGATTACTAGGTTTCTGAAAAATCCTGATATATTCCTGATAACAATCTGGAACTCCCTGGATCATATTGATAGAGTTAGTGTTATCCTTAGTTGACTGACAGAACCTTTTGGGAGTCCAATAAGAAGTAGTGGAATAACAATTCTGTTGACAAAATAAAGACGTTAGTGATATAGTTCTTGTTTCCCAATTGATATAGGGGTTGTGTCGGGCTAACCAGGGTATTCCCAAAATCATGATGTGATTTGGTGAGGCTATGAGATCAAAGGCAACATGTTCTTGATGCCCCCCAAATGTCAAACAAAGAGTAGAAGTTGAGGCCACCACAGGTCCTGAGGTTAACGGAGAGCCATCCACCGTGTGAACCTGCTCAGGAGTCTCTTTAAGAATGCGGGGAATTCCTCTACTCGTAGCCCAGGTCTCATCCAGATAGAGTCCACTGGCTCCACAATCAAGGAGAGCCAGAAGGTGTTCTTCTTGATCTTGTGAACTTTGTAACTTGACTGAGAGGATAAACAGGGTGGACATCCTTTTTTTGGAGGAACATATTGATGGTACTTCAGCTCCTCCCGTCTCCTTCCTCCTTACAGGGGACGGGAGCTGGCGTTTCCCACAGGTCTTGAGGGACGTACCGGACAACTACGGATCAGGTGGCCAGCCTTACCACAGTACAGACAAAGTCCCTTTCGTCGTCGTTCCTCCCTTTCTGACTCCATCAATGGCCCACGAACCAGATCGATCTGCATGGGTTCTTCAGGGGGAGTTGGATGGGCTTCGGATGGAATATCTTCCGTTCCCCGACTGCTAGCATGAAAGGTACCAGACTGGTATGGAGTTCGCGTTCAACGTCTCTCCATCTTGCGCTCTCGAAGTCCATATTTGATGTTCATAGATTGATCCATTAATTCCTTCAAAGAACAAGCTGGAGAAGAATGTACAAGCTCATCTTTAATTTCTTCACGTAGGCCTCGGCGGAAAAGAGTTATGAAGGTGCGTTCCACCCAGGAGGTTTCAGCTGCCAGCTGTTTGAAGCAGGTTATATACTGCAGAACATCCGGATTACCCTACTGAATGTCACATAAGGCTTCTTCAGCTGCTGCTTCTACCCCAGGTCTCTCAAACATTTGTTTAAAAAGAGTCAGGAAAGTGGAATAGTTAGCCAGGACTGGGTCTTCTGCAGAAACAAGAGGAGTCGCCCAAGCAAGCACCAGACCAGACAAGGTGCTGATCAGATAGCCCACCTTAGCTTTATCCGAAGAAAACTGGAGTGGACGAAAAGCAAAGAAAACCATCAGGGCGTCCAAAAATTCCTTCATCTTTAGAGGATCTCTAGAATATCGAGGAGTAGTGGCAGATACGGGTGGTATGTCCATTGACAGGGAAGACAAGACCTGTCGTAGCGCAGTGTTCTCTGCCCGTAACTGTTGTATCTCTTGGGCTTGTTGTTGGACAGTCTGCAACATGGCTTGAGCATTTTCTGATGCCTCTCCCTGTGGATCTTCCATGGCGATCTTGCAACGCGGAGTCCTTTGGCGTTGCAATCTGTTACGTACTGCGTGGACTTCTCACCTCTGGATACTGAGTTGTCGATTACACCAAGGCGGTCATTCTGAATGCGGCGGGCGGCAGTCGCCACCCGCCATGCGGTCACTGCCGAATGACCGCCCCGCGGTCAAAAGACCGCGGCGGCCATTCCAACTTTCCCACTGGGCCGGCGGGAGACCGCCCGCCGGCCCAGCGGTAAAGCCCCTGCAACGAGGAAGCCGGCTCCGAATGGAGCCGGCGGAGTTGCAGGGGTGCGACGGGTGCAGTGGCACCCGTCGCGATTTTCACTGTCTGCTAAGCAGACAGTGAAAATCTTTGTGGGGCCCTGTTAGGGGGCCCCACAACACCCGTTCCCGCCATCCTGGTTCTGGCGGTGAAAACTGGCAGATACAGGGTGGCGGAAAGGGGGTCGGAATCCCCATGGCGGCGCTGCAAGCAGCGCCGCCATGGAGGATTCCCTGGGCCAGGGAAAACCGTCGGGAAACCGCTGGTTCCCCTTTTCTGACCGCGGCTTTACCGCCACGGTCAGAATAGCCCTGGAAGCACCGCCAGCCTGTTGGCGGTGCTTCCGCGGTCTGGCGGTCATGGACCGCCAGGGTCGGAATGACCCCCCAAGTCTTCTACGGGTTCTGGATACTCCCAGATAAGGGTGACCCCTTCTAGTAGCCACGGTGCCGCTTGACAGGCTACGCTAAAGCAGACTGTACCCTCAAGAAGGAGTCCCAGAGGGAAAAAAAAACAACACTGGGGAAAAAACCTCAAACAGGAACTCCTGAAGAAAAACAAGAAAGAAACAGGACTAAACAACAGGAAACAAAAATAGGCAAAAATCTCTCAAGGCAAAAAGCAGGAACAAAGAACAGGCAAAAATCTCCCAAGGCAAAAAGCAGGAACAAAGAACAGGCAAAAATCTCCCAAGGCAAAAAGCAGGAACAAAGAACAGGAGTGAACAGCACAACCAGAAGGAAGTGTTTTCAACGCAAGGTGGAACAAGACTGACTGACTTATATACTGAGAAAAGGGAAGTGACATCACAGGAAAAGGAAAGAACACCATCTTGAATTGGGAAGAGCCCATAGACCAGTATAGGAAAAAGAAAGTAGTATAAAAGAAAAACAGAGCATGCTGGGACAAAAACACGAAGAAGACAAGATGGACACAACATGGACGGAGACAGGTAAAAACACCAGACAAACCCACCAACAACAAAAAGAAGAAAAAAAAAGGCTACAGGTAAGAGTAGCGCAACCGGGAGCGAAATATATGCTTCCCAGAATGTGTAGTCAAAAAACACGGGGAACGGTAGCGCGTTCCATCCGCAAGGACAGAAAGAGACACTGCGTCTGAGCGCGCCATTACAGTTTGTGTGAGTGCCTGTGGGATGATGTGTGGTGCTTGTGTCTGCCTGAGCCACTCCTGTGTGTTGTCCTGGGTGCATGCTGGTCTGAATGTGTGCATGGGATAGGTTGGGGTTGAGGGGAAAGGGACTGGGTAGAGGAAGTTAGAGGGGGGAGGCTAGAGACAGGGACAATGGCTGCCATCAGGGAGGAGGCCAGAGCCTGGATTGATCTCTGTTGGGCCGTCATGCCAGAGTGAATGCCCTCCAGATACATTTTTTTGTTGCAAATGGGCTGCCAGCCCCTAGATGGCATTCACTATGGTTGACTGCCCAACAGAGATGGATCACAGGAGGTCAATAACCTCCTCACTCAGGGCAGCAGGGCTAACTGGGACAGGGCCTGAGGTGCCTGGGGTGAAGGAGATGCCCACCCTCCTGGGTGCGCAGGCACAGGACACATGCTGAGGGGCTGCTGTGAGGGCGGTGCTGGTACGGGGGTGGCGGCTGTAACTGTAGTTGCGGTGGGCACATAGGTGTCCGACACCAACAGGGAGCTTCCATCGGAGGAGGTATCACTGTCCAAACTGTCCCCTCCTGTCCCCGCCGTGGAGTTCCCCTCACCCTCCGTCCCACTGGTGCCCTCACCATCAGTGGATTCGGTCTCCTGGGCCCTGTGAGATACAGCTCCCTCCGTCGCTGGTGCCTCTGCTCCTTCACCAGATGATGCTAATGCACATAAGGACAGGGTGACAAAACAAAAAGGGGGGAGACAAAGGATACTCTTGGTCTATGGCAGCAACAACACAACTGTTGGCGTACACGACACACACACGGGGAACAGCCCTGCGCACTAGGCAAAGCACTACCAGTCACAATGCTAGTCACCAGGCAATGGACAGGAATACCTAATGCCAATAGCAGCATACCTGAGACCCACAGACCCCTGCCCAGTAGTGGATGCCTACTAGCTTGGTAGGAGGAGGTGTTTATCAGCCCCTGCCCAACATGGGACCCACCCTGGAATGTCCAGCCTGGCCTAGGGGCACCTACAGGCCAAATCCCCCACCCTGAGACCACCCCACCACGTGCAAGTAGTCTATTGGGAAACTGTACTCACCCCATTGTGGCTGCTGTGATGCCCTTAAGTGCTCATCTAGCTCCGGATAGGCTCCGCCAGTATGCGGGCCATCAGGGGGTCAGGGTTCGACGGGCACCCCTTCCTCGTTGGGAGGCCATCCCCATCTGGGCCTCCGCCGTCTTCCTTGCCCAGCGTCTCAGGTCCTCCCACCATTTGCGACAGTGGGTGCTCCACCTGCCATAGACCACCAGGGTCCGCACATCCTTGGCGATGGCATGCCATATAGCCTTTTTCTGATGATCGCTGACCTGAAGAAAAATAAACATAGAAAAAGGTATCAGTCATACCGTCCGGCCTGTTACACTCATGGCCCCCCCCATAGCCCTCCCATCCCCTTACGCACAGAGATTGCCCACCACACATGCAACACACTGCCCAGAACCCTTCCACTAACCCCCCCACACGAGGCCCTCACACACAGCACTGTATGCATCAATGTCCCTTGCATCATGCTTACAGTGTACTCACCTGTTGGTCTGGAGGCCCATGCAGCATTCGGAACTGGGGTAGGACCCCATCCACCAGTCTCTCCAACTCCGTAGAGGTGAAGGTAGGGGCCCTTTCCCCAGTGACACGAGCCATGGTAGGTTCCAGACACAGGTCACAGCAGCACTTGCAGTGATGGTCCTCTCCTGTTGAAGGTCAGGTAACAAGTGAGTGAACAGATCGAAAATGGCAGTCACGTCCGCGGCGGTGCGTACTGTCACTGCTGGCATACATCACCATTGGCCACTGTAACCCATAGAGCCCAATGACAACCAATGAGGAGTTGCATGGCAGTACGCGACCGCCTTCCAAAACAGCGCTCAACGTCAGCGGCATTACCTCATTTCCACATGTCCATCCACACAGGACAGGCGAATGCCAATTCAGCGGGGGGCAGACCATGGCACCTAACTGCGTCACAGTACACATAGGCACCATTTGGGCCTATCCAACAACATACTGTTACAGTCACAACATGCAATGCAGTGTAGTGTCAGAAATGTGGAATACTGACCAGCTGCTCACTGTTTTGCCCCATAGATTACAACCGCTGCGGATGAATAGGAGATGGAGTCATCCCCCCGTGTACAGACCCCTGGTGGACTTGGCAGCAGTGGAGTACAGACACATTATCCTCACCTATAGACTGGAAAGGGCCACAATCACAGAGCTGTGTGCCCAATTGGAGCCTGACCTAATATCTGCTATCTGTCAGCTCACTGGGATCCCTCCTCTTATGCAAGACCTATCTGTGCTCCATTTCTTGGCAACTGGCTCCTTCCAAGTGACAGTGGGCTTGGCAGCAGGAATGTCTCAGCCAATGTTCTCAATAGTGCTGACCAAAGTGCTGGCTGCCCTGACTAAACATATGCGCAGATAAATTTTTTTCCCCCATGTGTAGGATTAGACACAGTGAAAGCTGATTTACATGCAATGGGACATATCCCCAACATTATTGGGGCAATAGATGGTACACATATTGCATTTGACCGCCCTCTGGAGAAATGAAGAGGTCTTCAGAAATTGAAAAAGCTTTCCCTCAATGAATGTGCAGATAGTGTGCCTGGCAGACAAGTATATCCCCCATGTCACTGCAAAGTATCTTGGATCTCTGCATGATGCCTATATCCTGAGGAATAGCAGCATCCCATATGTTATGGCTCAACTCCAGAGGCACCGTGTGTGGCTAATAGGTGAGCCAGTGGTTCCCACCCAGTATATGTTGGTGTATAGGTATGGTGTTGGCCATAAGGGTTAGTGTTTGGCTAACAGGTATCCATCGATATTTGCAGGTGACTCTGGTTACCTCAACCTCTCATGGCTACTGACCCCTGTGAGGAATCCCAGGACAAGGGAAGAGGAACATTACAATGAGGCACATGGGCAAACAAGAAGAATAATAGAGAGGACATTCAGCCTCCTGAATGCCATGTTTCATTGCCTTCATCTAATAGGTGGATCCCTGTACTAGTCACCCAAGAAAGTGTGCCAGATCATCGTGGCATGCTGCATGTTGCATAACCTAGCCTTGAGACGCCAGGTGCCTTTTCTGCAGGAGGATGGGGCTGGAGATGGGCATGTGGCAGTAGTGGACCCTGTGGACAGTGAATATGAGGAGGCAGAGGATGAGGATGAGGACAACAGAACAGCTATTATATGACAGTACTTCCAGTGACACACAGGTAAGACACTGTAACTTCACTTTGCATTGGCAGTTTTGTATTTGACATTGTACATGGTAGGCAGATTCTCCCAATTCTATGGCCACTTACTGTACCCTTTGGCATCTCTATTTTCAGATATCTGTGCCCCACTCGGACACCTGGTGTGTTGACTGCAGCCAACTACAGGTCATTCCTATGTATACATTACTGTACAGCTGTATTGCTGTGTTTAAACCTTCTTAAATGAATACATACTTAAATCATTTGACATACTCCATACTTGTATTTTTTCAAAGGGTGTTTATTTAAGTGCTAATAAGTAGAGGGGTATGTGCAATGAGCTGGGGTGATGGTGGAGGAAAGTCCAGGAGGGAGTCTGGACTCTTTGTATCACAGATGCATTGTCCAAGGGGGCATAGGAAGTGGAACAATGGCAGTTCAAGGTGGACAGGGTGACAGAGAGGAACACAAGGGTGACAATCAGGAGAGTATTATTTACTGGTGGGGGTCTTGGCAATGTTCTCTGGCTTCTGCCTGTATCGCAGGGACAGTTTGCGGGGTGGTTCTCATTCTGCAGGGGGAGGGGTGCTGGTGGCCTGTTTGTCCTGTGGCAGGGCCTCCTTTCCACTAGCGGCAGCAGAGGTGGAGACTGTTTATCGGTGTTACTAGTGTCAGGGGCCCAGTGGTGTGCAACTGCCTCCCTCAAGATGTTGGCAATGTCTGCCAGCACCCCTGCAATGGTGACCAGGGTGGTGTGGATGTCCTTCAGGTCCTCCCTCATCCCCAGGTACTGTCTCTCCTGCAGCTGCTGGGTCTCCTGCAACTTGTCCAGTATCTGGCCCATTATCTCCTGGGAATGGTGGTATGCTCCCAGGATGTTGGTGAGTGCCTCCTGGATAAGTGGTTCCCTGGGCCTGTCCTCTTCCTGTCGCACAGCAGTCCTCCCAGCTTCCCTGTTGTCCTGTGCCTCTGTCCCCTGAACTGTGTGCCCACTGCCACTGACCCCAGATCCCTGATCACCCTGTGTTTGTGGGGTTGCCTGGGGTCCCTGTAGTGGTGGACACACTGCTGATTGGTGTGTCCTGGGGACAGAGGTATGGGCCCGCTGGGTGGGTGCTGTGCTGGTGTTTCCTGAGGGGGGAGGCTCTGTGGTGGTATGGGACTGTGCCTGGGTAAGCAACTGTCCGGAGATCCCTGATGGGCCAGGTTGGTCATCCAGATCCAGGTGTCCAGAGCTGCTGTCATCACTGTGGGCCTCTTCTGTGGGTGGACTGGATGTTGCTGGCACCTCCTCTCCGGTGATGTTGTGTGGGGGACCTGGGGGGATGTAAATGCAGTGTTATTGTTTCTGCAGGTGACATCTTGTGCATGGGTGTGTTGCCCTGTATGCTTGTGATTGCCCTTTCAGCTTTGCCTTGCGTGAGTAGTGATTTTGTGGGCTAGGTGATTCTCTCTAATGTGCATGCTTTAGTGATGGGTGTCTATGCAGGGCTGTGAGTGATGTCCAATTATTGGTGGTGCATGCAGGGCTTGGTATTGGGATGGGTGAGTTGTGCTGGTGGGGTGTATGTGAGGTGGTGGGGTGATGAGGGTGAGGGTAGGGGTGGGGGTATGTGATGGCATGCAGGTAGGGGGGTTGATAGTAATAGAGATTTGACTTACCAGAGTCCAGTCCTCCTGCTACTCCTGCCAGGCCCTCAGGATGCATGATTGTCAAGACTTGCTCCTCCCAGGTTGTTAGTTGTGGGGGAGGGGTTGGGGTCCACCGGCAGTCCTCTGTACAGCTATCTGGTGTCTTGCAACCATGGAACGTACCTTCCCCCATAGGTCGTTCCACCTCTTCCTGATGTCATCCCTTGTTCTGAGGTACTGTCCCACGGCGTTGACCCTGTCCACGATTCTCTGCTATAGCTACATCTTCCTTGTAATGGATGTCTGCTGCACCTGTGATCCGAATAGCTGTGTCTCTACCCGGATGATTTCCTCCACCATGACCCTTAGCTCCTGCTCTGAAAACCTGCGGTGTCTTTGTGCTGTCATGGGTGTAGTGTGTGTGGTATGTGTGAGGGTGTGTGGGGTGATGTGTTGGGGTGTGTGCTGTAAGGTGCGTGGATGGTGTATGGGTGATGGTGTTATGTGACTCTGGTTCTGTGGGTGCTCTTGGTGTCTCTCTCTCTCTGTTGTCAATTTATTTGAGTCATAAAGGGTTGTGGTTAGTGTGTGTGTGTGTGTGTGTGTTTTATAGTGGTGTGGGTGGGTGGATGTGGTGTGTGTATGTGTGTCAGGTGTGTGTAGTTTGAATTGTCAAATGTAGCGTTATTTTGTATGTGTGTGTGTGCATTTTGAGGGCAGCAGTATGTACTGCCAATGGTTTAGCACCCTTGAATGTCCGCCGCGGTGATTTGCGGGTCATAATGCTGTGGGCGTAGTTCTGTTGGAATAACAGTGTGGGTTTTGCTACCATCAGTTTATCACTGACCTTTGGGCTGGCGGACTTGTGTGTGTGGCTGTATAGGTAGCGGTAAACTGCTGCGGCAGCTGTATGTTGGCGGCAGTCGGCATGGCGGTAAGCGGGACTTACCGCCAATGTCATAATCAGGGCCTTTGTGTTTTGAAATTGAGACAAGATCATTAAAATATTTTGCCAGTTTAAAGTGTCATGCTGAACTTCAGAAACATATTCTGGAATGAAATGCAGCTCCAACCTTCCCAGGAGGGCTATTCATTGGAACGGGAGCCACGCAGCAACCCCTCAAGGAGCCAGTGAAGGCCCTGGGGACCTCTACCCCAAAAGGCTGTCCCCTGCTAGGTCCCGTGGTGCCCACCCGCTCAATGTAGCTGTTTGCTGTCGCTTGGCTGCAGCTTTACAGCAAACAATCTACTTGCAGTGAGGGGGAGCTGTCATATAACTCTCCCTCCCTGCAAGCAAAAATGCAGGCATGGCAACAGAGGAAACAATTACCCTTAAAGAGAGGGAGGTGCTCTTGCAGCTCCCTCTCTGAGACAGCAATGCTGGATCCTGTAGGAGGCGGGGAGAGAGTAGGGACTGTGGGGGTATTTAGGCTCTCCCACGGTCTCCAACATTGTGCCTGGGTTCCCTGCTGGTCACCAAGGTCACATGGCTGTGCCCTGGGGGTGGGGTCCTCGGGACTGAGATCAGCTCTGGGGAGGTGAGTCATGTGGTCCCCCTCCTCCCAAACAATAATAAATAATTAGGCTGTGTCCTGGAGGATGGGGCTGAAATCCGCCTGTGGAGAAGGGCGTGTGACCCCCTTCCCATATTTTTTTAAAAATTTAGGCCAGGACTCAGGAAATAGGGTCCCCGGGGCAAAAAATGATCTGCATCATGCAACCCCCCTCCCACAGGCTAGGCCCTGCAGCCAACCCATGCTGTGCACGGCTGAATGCTGTGAGCAATGCAGGATTGGGTTGTTGTAGAGGTTGGCTGGAGGACCTGGCCACACGGCCTGGCCACAGACCAGGCCCTGTGGCCAGTGACTGCTGCCCATGGTCTTCGGCTGTGCACAGCACAGGGTAGGTTTTATAGGGGTTGGCCAGAGGCCCTGGCTGCAGGCCAAGCTTTGTGGCCAACCGCTGCTGTGTACTGTAGAATGCTGTGTAGTGGTGATTGGATTAACGTATAGTAATACAAATTATTATATGCTAAAAAAATGTAGAAATTTACTGAAAAAAGCCAAAGGTTACAGGGACGTTATAGTTAGGAAATAGAAACAAAGGTTACAGAGAAGTTATAGTTAGGTTCTGAATTTACTTGTACAAAAACCATAGAAATTCAGCAGTTATTGTTATAGTTCTTTCAAATAACTATAACTCACACCCTAAGATAACTCATGACCTCGCCATGCACTGCTAATTACCCTCGATATTACAGCAATTATGACAAGTTCTGTGACATCTTTCAAACTATAAATGAAACATTAGCAGTCAAATGTTTGAAGAAATAGCTGTGCTTGGTGTGGACGCGAGTTATAGTTACCATAGGGCGCAAGTTATATTTACGTGAAAGAACCACCCAACCCCGCACTGCACACAGAGTTTGGCTGACCCCTTATAATAACCATCCAATCCCGTGCTGCACATGGCTGTGCACAGCGGGGATTGGCTGGAGTGATATATAAATATATATATATATATATATATATATATATATATATATATACATATGTGCACACTTAAAACACAAAGATTACAGGGACGTTATAGTTAGGCTCACACTTTAAACGCACCAAGCATAGAAATTCACCAGTTATAGTTAGAGTTATCTCAAGTAACTATAGCTCGTGCCCCCACCATGCACAGTGTTTTTTCTCAAAGGTTTTACTGCAAATATTATATCGATGTTATCAGTGATGTTATCAAAGATATCATGAATGCCGTAATTTGTGGGGTAATTAGCAGTGCATGGCGAGGGCGCAAGTTATAGTTACCTTAGGACACGTGTCCAGAATCATGAGGGCAAGGAACAAAATTAAACTATTGCTCCTGTGTGCAGGGAGCTGAATTTTCAGCAGTTCCATGTGTGCAGTAGCAATTCCGGCTTTCACAGGAGTCGGGGAGCCAACTAGGACCATAGGGGCCTTGAGAAGCCCCCCAGGTTCTCTTTGTGCACATGGCCAAGGCAAAGCAAGTGTGTTTTCTCTGCATGGAACCATGAATAGTTATTTGTAATCCTTGATAGAGGTTTTTGTATCATTGCTTATGTCAAGCACAATATCTCATGTAGTGCCCGTGACGAGTGGGTTCTTTCTTGTCATCTGCTGCTGAGACCAGAGATCATGTTCTAAACATTTAAAAACTTCAAATATATATTTTGCCTTGAGGTCCCATCCACTTGGCCCCACTCATATACATTAGTAAAATGCAATTTCTTCCCCCCATTTTCCCAGTAAGATGGAGAGCTTACTAAAAGAACCCCACGATCGTGAGTCCCACTGATTTTGGAGACGTGTTTTCAATATATAAGAATATGATCACATCTCGTCCACCAAATAAACAAGCACTTCAAGAGCGCTGTAGGGTAGGCTGCAGGACCTGGCCACAGGCCAGGCCCTGTGGCAAACCCTGCCTGTGCATGGCCAAAGGCCATCCATGGCATGGTGTTTGGTGATTATGAGGAGTTGGCTGCAGGGCTGGTACAGCCTCCCCCGCAGCTGTGGTGACGGCCCCCTCTCAAGGAGTGAATATGTAACTTATGCTGGGACCCACACAGCCACCCCTGCAGCCTCAGGGACCACCACCTCCCTGGGGCAATGGATTGCAAATTAGGGGAGGCTGAACTAAAATAATGACATGGGGTCCTGCCTGGCCCCCGCACCCTTGAGACCACCACCTCCCCGGGGCAAAGTTGAAGGTTGGAGGAGGGCTGTGCAGCCCCCTTCATCAAGCCAATAATGTCCCTGGGGACCACCATCTCCCAAGGCTGGCTCCTGCCATGTCTGGGGTGCCCGCCCCTGGGACATAGCTGTTTGCTTTGACTTGGCGGGAGCTTTGACAGCTCCCAGCAAGTCAGAGCAAACATAACTTCACCCCCAGCAAGCGAGAGCTGTCAAACAGCTCTCGCTTTCTGGGAGCAGAGGTTTTCTCTGTTTCCCCGACTGCAGATATGCATGCAGGGAAACTCAAGAAACAATTGCTCTCACAGACAGGAAGCTACATGTTTAGTAGCTCCCTGTCTGTGACATCAATGCCGGCTCTCACATGGGGCGGGGAGCTGTCTGGGCCTGCCGGGGCCTTCAGGCTTCACCAAGATCCCTCATGGTGCTGACTGGGTGCCGCCCATCTGACATGGCTAGGTCCCAAAGATGGTGTCCCTGGGATCCAAAACTGGCCATGGGGGAGGGGACATGCAGATTACCTCCCCCAAGAAATAAATATGGTATAGGACCGGGCCCCGGGGGATTGGGTCCCCGCTGCTGAAATTGACTGGGGGAGGAAGGCTTCACGGCCCCACTCCTCCATTTATTGAAGGCTGGGCTCCCAAGGGTTGGCATCCCCAGGGCCAAAATAGACCTAGGGAGGTGGCTTCATGGCTCCTCTTCTCTCTTTAATAGTGGTGGGCCACAGGAGATGGCGGAGGGGGCCGCACGACTCCTCTTCCCCTTACTGGCCACTCACCCAATGAGGTGGTACGTATTAACTAACCAATAGAAAGTTTTCCAGTTGGATAGCCATTTTGTGCAAAACTGTGGGCTCTTGTTGGATAAACAAGCAGGTGAGCTTCCATTCTGGCTGTTTCACAGAAATTAAACCTCAACAGGAAGCATTTACAACTATAAACATAGCATGTTCCCCAGTTTAAGCTCCTTTTCTGTAAAGGACAAATGATCCTAACTCCTGTGCTTGGCAAAGGCAAAAGCAAGTGTGTTTACTCAATGATTGCATATTGAAAAATTATCTGAACTCCTTTGTGGGGGTGGCTGCATCTTTCATCTATTGGAGGGCAATCAGACACTCTCACACCCATAAAGGCCCTCTTACCCACTCTCACACCCAGAGAGACACTCTCACAGCCACTCTCACACCCAGAGACACGCTCTGACAGCTATTTTCACACCCAGAGTGACAGGCCCTGTGGTCTATTGCCACCAAAGGCCATGTGCAGCATGGTGTTGGGTGAGTTGGCCAAAAGGACTTTGGTCATGCATGGCACAGGTTTGGGTAGTTATAGGGAGTTGGCCAAAGGGCCTGGCCATAGGCCATGTCCTTCTGCAATGCATGGTGGTTTGTTGGAATAATAAAGTTAAAAAAACAGAAATTCACTGAAAAAAACAAAGGTTACAGGGACATTATAGTTAGGTACAGAATTTACTCGAACAAAATCATAGACATTCAGCAGATATAGTTAGAGTAATTACAAGTACTATGGGGGTCATTCTGACCCTGGCGGTCACCGACTGCCAGGGCCAACGACCACGGAAGCACCGCCAACAGGCTGGCGGTGCTTCCTGGGCCATTCTGACCGCGGCGGTAAAGCCGCGGTCAGAAAAGGGGAACTGGCGGTTTCCCGCTGGTTTACCCCTGGCCCAGGGAATCCTCCATGGCAGCGCTGCTTGCAGCGCCGCCATGGGGATTCCGACCCCCTTCCCGCCATCCTGTTCCTAGCGGTTTTTACCGCCAGGAACAGGATGGCGGGAACGGGTGTCGTGGGTCCCTGGGGGCCCCTGCACTGCCCATGCCACTGGCATGGGCAGTGCAGGGGCCCCCTAACAGGGCCCCACAAAGATTTTCAGTGTCTGCTTTGCAGACACTGAAAATCGCGACGGGTGCCACTGCACCCGTCGCACCTCTGCAAATCCGCCAGGTCCATTCGGAGCCGGCTTCCTCTTTGCAGGGGCTTTCCCGCTGGGCCGGCGGGCGATCTTTTGGAGATCACCCGCCGGCCCAGCGGGAAAGTTAGAATGACCGCCGCGGTCATTTGACCGCAGTGCGGTCTTTTGGCGGTTTCTGCCCGGCGGGTGGCGCCCGCCGCCCGCCGGGGTCGGAATGACCCCCTATGACTCGTACCTTAAGGTAACTACAACTCACGTCCTCATGAATATATATATATTACCTACTGGCGGTCGCCAGTAGGTAGTTGTAATTAGGACCATATTTCCACAGAAAAAGCGTTTTTTGACCTTCCTATGTCGTTGTCAGCATTTGGCAAATCCTCACTAAATTTTCCCTAAAAAGTGCCCTGGTGATTCTTGGTGTGCATGGAAATTTTCAGGGTGATCCGTCAAGCAGGAGCCGAGAAAAAGGGAGCTAAAAAAACACTGCATTTCTCATGTTAATTCCCATAGGATCTGTCAACATGTCTATGGCCGGAACCACTGGATGGAATTACAACAAATTGTGCAGAAAGTTAGCTGTCAGTGCGCAGATTGTGTTTTTTGTTACTTGGCATAAATCAGTTCAGTAGTTTTAAAGAAATGTAGGCAAATTCCCATTTTATATCTCTGGGCACGAATTATTTGCAAACAAAGAGGAGCTTGTGCGGGAAATGCACAGCTCTGACTGGCTGCCAATTCAGAGCCAAGTCCCAGAAAGAAGGTTAAAAAACAATAAAAGCGACCAGGGTAGAGATACCTTAACCCCTTAGCACTGGTCATGGGTTCCCAGAGGGATACCCCAGAGCAAAAAAAAACAAATTCTTATTTTTTTACATCAGCTATCAAAGTGATGATTATAAAATCATGGATAAATTGTAACCAGCTTACAATCTTGCCCAAGATTCCCTCATTTCGTCCCCTGGCAATAACTTTCTCTCAGCACTATTTCCCAATCTCAACATTTTGTTTGTTAACCAAGATGAATGTATCCTTCAGAATCAGAAAACCTTTTTGAAAAAATCATTTAGGGCAGTGGTTCCCAACCTTTTGATTTCTGTGGACCCCCACTTTAACATTAATGGAACCCAGGGACCCCCACTGAATCATCATGGGAATCCGGGGACCCCCGCCTGAGTCATTACTGGAAGCTGGGGACCTAATTTATCAATATTTGTTAATATTTTTTCATTTTCTAGGCTCTCGCGGACCCCCTAAGAAGGCTTCGCGAACCCCCAGGTGTCCCCGGACCACAGGTTGGGAACCACTGATTTAGGGTAAAAGTTTATATTTTCCCAAATCATGATTTGAAATAAATGTCTACCATCCGAATTATTTCAACAATCAATTCCTTTATTTTAATTTGTATTTTAGTTCATAAAAAGAAGAATAAGATGTTGCATATTTGCTACACTTTAAAGGAATGATTTTGAAATAGCATCACGTTTTGTATGTGATAGAAGGTTGACTTCAAAATAGCCTCAAAATTGCCTCTGATGTCAAAGGAGTTTCCAATATGTTTGTGGCTTCCGGTAGAGAAGTCCCTGGTTTAATGTTATCATACTTTTGGCGAAAGTGTAAACTCTTCCAAGTCGGTCTTCTGTTTGATCCCATCTGAATTTTCTGTTTTTTCACTTAATTATATCCTCTTCATATTCATCTTTAATTTTTTTGAGAATCTCATAATAATTTTTTGTTATTCCCACCGATGGAAATAACATTCCCTGACAAATAAAGAAATTGGAAGACAACTTATGGACCGAATCCAACAAAATGTTTAGACATCTCAATTTATATTGCACTGGAAAAATATGAGAAATAAAGGGAAGAGGTGAATTTCCTCACAAAAGAATTGTGGAAGCCAATTGCAGAGAACTAACAAAAAAGAATTTCCCTGATTTATGCAGAATCACTATAATGTCTGCCTTTTAACGCAGTTGTCACCAAACTTTATCTTTCTAGGAGCTGTGATATTACCAACTTCTTCAATTAATGACATAGATACAACATCTAAGGTGACATTCTTCTGGGTCAAAAGTCTACTCCTCACCATGTCAAGGTTAAGTGAGAACGGCTACAGAAACATAATCAAAATAATGTTGTCTGAGTTGACTTCCTTTTGCCTTATATGTCCATAAGGAAACACCTGAAACGCATACCTTGAGGCACATAATCTATGTCAGACATTGCTAAATTTATGTAAAAAATCGCAAACTCTGATAAGATTTAGGATATTACCCACTGCCAGCACACTTCACACTTTGCAGATGATGCATCTCACCTGAAGACTGAAGCTGGTAAGGTTAAGTCCCAGAGGAAGACTGTCTGACTGCTACCGCAATGAGTGTTTGCCCTTCGTGGGGAACACTGTTTTCACACCTACAGTGATAAAGACAGCCTATGCTGTTAACAAGGTATGTAGTGAATCTGTTTTCCCTAGGAAACTCTAACCTGCGAGTTGATCTGCCTTCCATGCACTCATAGTGTAGTGCATAGAAGTAGGCATCAGGGTGTTAGGTTCTAGATAATATTCTAAGGGCATTTGAACAATACTAGAAGTGTTAATTTAATTCTTGTTATTTATAATGTGTCTTGCGGCTGTTTTTATAATATTCTGTACAGTTGTTTTAGATGTACTGAGAAACAGATTGTTCCTGTGGTAGTAAAACATTTAACATAAAGTGGTCATTCTTCTTAGTAATGTGTGATACCGCGAATCACGAAATAAGGTTTGTTGCTATTCCCACAGTACCGCTGATCCATTCATGGAAGTGTGAGTAGCCCAAAATGTCAATTACACATTGAATAGTGTCATGCAGGGCTACAATAACTTTTCTTTCAGATCCATCGCTGGTGCATTAAATGAAGTTCAACTGTGTCATACGTGGGTGAGAAAAAGCACCCCTTGTAGAGTTACTCCAAAGTCATACGTTATGCAACAGTTTCTTTCTTTTTACTTTCTTGTCCTAGTTTCACAATGTCCTTGTTGTAACAAACAAAACTTATAAACTGTTGTTTCACAACAAATCCTAAATAAATAAAGGATTTTTTTCTTGATGAATTGCATTTAAAGGTAACAAATATACCACAAAACAAGCAACGTATTCCTAATTTGCGAGCTTTCATTCCCTACAAATACTTCTCATGCCAGAGGTAGGAGACTTTGGGCCTCACTTAGATCTAAACAAATGACAAGCCATTGTGGCAGGTTGATGAAATCTGCCAGAAGAGAACTACTTCCTAGATTTAGAGATCCCCACACACATACCTGGTGGATCTCTTTGCCTCCAGAGCATCTGCCATTGAGTAAGTGGTACTGAAAGCCCAGATGAATGTCGGGCTGGAGTCACGTTTCTATATCTGACTTGGCATTCATGTTTTCTTATGCAAAAGCAAGCTAGCACAGTAGACGTTTGTTTTGCAAAAGCAAAAAAAGCATTGGCCCAGATTTACAGGGACGTTTTTCTGTGGGCAATTGTTTGTTTCTTTGCCCGGGACTTTGCATGGTATAGGGGCAGTGAAAATAAGTGATGCAGCCCTATCCTCAATAGAACTGGGCTATGCCAACTGTTACTGGCAGTCCTCCGTGGACAGTACATCAATTCAATGGTTTCAGATGGTAGAGCCTGCTGATGCTCTGCCCGATGCTTCAGAAACCCAGCGAATCCCCTGATTGTAAATTAGTGGGAGGATCCACGTGTTTGGAGGGGTGGTAACTCAGCCAATTTATGGTGCAGTACCTAGTCTGATATACTCTATTTGAGGCCCTCCAACATAACAACTGTTTAAGTTACAGCTTCTGGTGCCTGTAAAGTTGTTTGGGTTCCAAACCTACAACAAACGGTTCATTTGTAGGTTACTGTAATAATCGTGGGGTGTTTCTTTTCTTAATTCTTAATAGATAAGATTTATGGTTTCCTGTTGCAAGCTGAAACGTGAGGTTTCTAACCCTTAAGAGAAGCCTTTAGTGTGAGGCCAGAAATGTGTCTCTGTTCCAAAAAGAGGCTCACCTCAGCTCACATAGGACGACGAATGGCTTCTTGAAAGACACCAAACTGTTGTTTGTTGTAGCTAATCTGTGCAATATGTGTATAAATCTCCTCCTCATGAAAGTTGTGCACCAGTGAATAGCAATAGAACTCTTTATAGTAAGGGCATGAATTAATGGACCTAGCTAAAATTAAATGGCAGTGATATTTTTACTTTCATACTCCAGGGGACAAAAACTATTGAAGTGCTTTGTTTGAAACACTTGTTTATGAGAAAGATAGAGGTCAGTTGTATAAATTACAAAAACAGTTCACTGTGGTTGTTCGATAGTTTTTTGGCATTAGCATAAAAATTGCAGAAATTGATTCTGCCATTGTTTTTCTTTTGAAACTAAATGACAACCCGCGTAATTGTCTGACAGCAAAAAGTGTAGCGTTCCACTTCTGTAAAACTGTTCTCCCGGAATGACCACGTTTCTTTGATTACAGTGTGATGGTGTTTTATTACAAAGCGTTTACCTCTGACAATAGCTGCATTCCCAAAACTAAGGATCCTCTAGATTGAACATTGATGGTCTTGCCCATGGAGTGGAGAACAATGTAGAAGATTTCTGTCAGAACTGCTAGTTTCAGAAGACTCTGCTCTGAAGAACAATTGAGTCTTTCAAGATACATATCAGCCTTCATTGGTAAATGAAGTATAGAACTGGTTTCTCAGGCTCTATTCAAGACTTTCAATCATGAAATCTTTTGCGTTCTAACAAACAGTTTAAGTAGAAAGAAAATTAGAAATCACAGATCAGCGTTCTCAAATCTACAAACGTCACGACATGGACACACCCCTGCATCTTTGACTGAACTCTAGGCATCTTTGTGACAGATCTATCCCCGATACAGGGCCAGCTTCACTGAGAGCAAATTAGCAAAAGGTCACTTTCCATCAAACGATACAAAGGATAAGAAAAAAACATACCACAAAATAATCTCAGCACGCTACTATAAAATAAAGGAATTTAGTTGCTAGCAATATTCTATATTAAATCTCAAAGAACCTTGGGATCACCTTTGAAAAATATGAGGGTGTCTGGTGGATCCATGTGTGAGATAGTAAATGTTTTATTTGGTGTACTGCAGTGCTGCATTGAAGCCTCTCCTCCAAATATACAACAGAGTAAGTGGAGCAAAGTTGATACAAGTTGCCAAAGTTAAGGCTTAAATACAAAAACTGATGGTTTAAAGTGAATGTTAGTTAAAAAAAAGAGTATAGATTGAGAGGATGATTACTATAAGCTGGTGCTCAGCTATATCATGGGATAAGTTGGCTAAAGTTGCTTTTATGCTATTTGACGGCGAATATCCTATTTTTTCAGTTTTGTTTAGTTTTTCAATTCTAATTTTTACCTAATTTACTTAGGTTTAAATTTAGATTTATATTCCTGTGGTCATTATGTGGGTTTAGGTACTGAAAATAGACAACGTTCATAATAATAACTGTGATTGACAGCTGAAAGTGTTTCTTTACATGAAATAGATGCATTGGTAGATTGTTAAGAACTTCAAAAAGATAACAAGTTGAATATCATGTTTAAGCTTCTTCATAGTCACATCATCCACATCATCATATTAAAATGACTAAAACGCGAGTTATTTTCTATCCCTCCTCACAACCTGCTCATTTCACCCTTCCCACCATCCACCTTTCATCCTGCATTGTTTTTTTTAAATGGAGGCAGAATGCTAACAAGCATTAGTAAAGCCAATAGGTCCCCCTATACAAAAGCTATAGACTTTGGGCAATGTGTTTTTGAAATGTTGTACATCAGTGTGGCTGCTGTTCAGCATGACTTAATGAGTGTTACGGAATGGAATGGGGGGAGTAGAGTGTTGTAGAGTTGAGTTGAGGAGAGTAGAGTTCAATGGTTCAGTGACAGAGAGTGTGGTGGTATGGAGTGGAATAGGGTGGAGTGGGTTGGAGTGGACTGAGGTAGTGGAGTGGATTGGACTAGAGTTGAGTGGATTGGACTGAAGTAGAATGAGATGAATGGAGTGGGGTGGATTGAAATGAGGTGAGGTGGATTGGAGTGGGGTGATTAAATTGGATTGGGATAGGCGGATTGGACTAGAGTTGAGTGGGTGGATATGAGTGGGGTGGGGTGGATTGGATTTGGCAGAGTGGGGTGGATTGGACTAGAGTAGGGAGAATTGCAGTGGAGTGGGGTGGACTAAAGTGAGGTGGGTGAATTGGAGGGGCGTTGACTGGATTGAAGTGGGGATAGCCTGGAGTGGGGTGGATTAGAGTGGGGTGGATTGGGGTGGATTGGATTGGGGTAGGGCGGGGTGGTTGGGATTGGGGTGCAGTGGGTTGGATTGTGGTGGGGCGGATTGGAGTGAGGTGAATTGGTCTGGAGTGGGGTAGATAGGACTGGAGTGGATTGGACTGGAGTAGGGTGGATTGGACTGAAGTGGGGTTGGGTGGAATTGAGTGGGATGGAATGGAGTGGATTGGATTGAGTGGGGCAAACTGGACTGGGGTGGACTGGATTGAGGTAGATTGAATTGGGCTAGATTGGATTGAGGTGGACCGGATTAGGGTGAAGTGGATTGGAGTGTGGTGGGGTAGGGTGAGGTGGATTGGAGTGGGGCGGGGTGGGGTGGATTAGAGTAGACTGGATTTGAGTAGGGTGGATTGTGGTGGATTGGACTGGAGTACGTCGGACTCAACTGGAGTGGGTTGAATTGAATTGGAGTGAGGGGATTGGAGTGAGATGAACTGGAATAGAGTGGGTAGATTGGATTGAGTGGCGTGGATTGGATTGGAGTGCATTTAATTGGTGTGGGCTGAATTGGATAGTTTTGGGATGGATTGGATTGGCATGGGTTGGGGTGGGGTGGATTAAGGTGGTTTGGAGTCGGGTGGATTTGACAGGAGTGGTGTGAGTTAAGGTTGATTGTATTGGAAAGAACTGTATTGGTGTTAATTGGATTGGGGGACTGCAGTACAACGAAGTGGATTAGAGTAGAGTGAAGTGGTGTGGAGTGAGGTGGATTAGAATAGAATGGGGTGGATAGACATAGAGTATGGTGGATTGGGGTACAGTTGGGAGGGCTGGATTAGAATGGAGTGGATTGGAGTGGGGTGGAGTGAATGGGGTGGAGTGTATTGGAGTGGGGTGAATTGTTATGGTGCCGTGTGGATTGGATTGAGGTGGACTGCAGTACAGTGAGGTGGATTTGAGTAGAGTGAAGTGGTGTGGAGTGGGGAGGATTAGAGTAGAATGGGGTGGATTTACATAGAGTTGGATGGATTGGAGTACAGTGGGGTGAATTGAAGTAGAGTGGGTAGGGCTGGATTAGAATGGGGTGGATTAGAGTAAGGTGGAGAGAATAGGGTGGAGTGGATTGGAGTGGGGTAAACTGAAATGGGGTGGTGTGGACTGGACGGGTGGATTTGATTAGAGTGGAGTGGATTGGATTGGGTGGAGTGGGTTGGATTAGATTGGGGTGTGGTAGGGTGGACTAGAGTGAGTTGAAATGCATTGAGGGAGGGTGGATTGGATTTGGTGTGGGGTGAGGTGGATTGAGTGGGTGAACTGGAATGGAGTGGGATGGAGAGGAATGGAGTGAGGTGGATTGGATTGAGTGGAGTGGATTGGATTGGGGTGGGATGGATTGGATTGGAATGGGGTGGATTGGATTGGGGTGGAATAGATTGGGGTGAGGTGCGGTGGACTGGATTGGAGTGGGGTGGATTGGATTGAAGTGTGGTGGGTTGGACTGGAGTGGGATGAATTGGATTGGAGTAGGGTGGATTAGATTGGTATGAATGCAGTGGATTGGATTGGTGTAGGGTAGGGTGGATAGGATTAGATTGGAGTGGAGTGGATTAAGGTAGTGTGGGATGGATTGGATAGGTGTGGGGTGGATTGAGGTGACCTGGATTGAACTGGGATGGATTAAATTGGATTAGAGTGAGATGGACTGGAGTGATGTGGGTGGATTGGAGTGGGTGGATTGGGTTAGATTGGATTGGGGTGGTTTGTGGTGAGATGGGTTGGATTGGAGTGTGGTGTGTTGGACTGTCATAGGGTGGATTGGACTGGACTGGAGTGGGATGGATTATGGTGAATCGGAGTGGGGTTGATTGGATTGGATTGTGGTGGGATAGATTGGATTAGGGTGGATTGGATTGGTGTAGGGTGGATTATGGTGGATTGGAGTGGGGTGAATTGCCGTGGAGTGGGATGGATTAATTTGGGTGAGGTGGACTGGATTGGTGCAGGGCAGTCTGGAGTGGAGCAGACTGGAGTATTTTTGGATTGAAATGGGGCAGATGTTTTGGACCAGATCGGGACACATTGTTTTGGATTGTAGTGTGGCAGACTGTTTTGGATTGGAGAGGGTGCAAATTGGTTTGGGGCAGATTGTTTTGGATTGGTGTGGGGCAGACTGGAGTGGGCAGACGAAGCTGGACTGAAGTGTGTTGTATTGTTTTGGATTGTAATAGGGCAGATTGTTGTAAATTGGAGTGGGACAGATTGTTTTGTATTGGAGTGTGGCAAATTGTTTTGGTTTGAAGTGGGGCATATTGGAGTGGGGCAGATTCTTTTATATTGGAGTGGGGCTGATTGTTTTGGATTGAAGTGGGGCATATTAGAGAGGGGCACATTGCTTTCGATTGGAGTGAACAGATTGGCGTAAATTGGAGTGGGGCAGATCATTTTGGATTGGAGTGGGGCAGATTGCTTTGGATTGCAGTAGCAGACTGCTTTAGATTGGAATGGAGCAGGTTGGAATGGGGCAGATTGTTATGGTTTGTACTGGGATAGATTGACGTGGGGCAGATTGTTTTTAATTGCAACGGGCAGACTGGAGTGGGGCATACTTTTTCAAATTGGAGTGGGGCAGTTGGTTTTGGATTGTTGTGGGGTAGACTGTTTTGGAATGGAGTAGGGCAGATTGTTTTGCATTGGAGAGATACAGATTGGAGCAGGACAGATTGTTTTAGTTTGGAACAGAGCAGATTGTTTTGGATTGGGGCACATTGGAGTGGGACATATTGAAGTAGCATGGATTGGGGGTGTGGTGGACTGGATTGAAGTTGGCTGAATTGGACTGGAATGGGGCAGACTGGATTCGATTGAGGGAATTGGAGCGGGCCAGTTTGTTTCAGACAGGAGTGGGGCACATTGTTTTGGATTGGACTATGGCAGACTGGAGTGGGGCAGAATATTTTAGATTAGAGTGGAGTAGATTGTTTTGGATTGGAGTGGGGCAGTTTGGAGTGGTTAAGATTGTTTTGGACTGGAGTGGGGCAGATTGGAATGGGCTGGATTTTTCTGGATTGGAGTGGGGCTGAATGCTTCGGATTTGAGTGGGACAGGTTGGAGTGGGTGGATTGTTTTGGATTGGAGTGGGAAAATTGTTCTGCATTGGAGTGAGACAGATTGGATTGGGGCTGATCATTTTGGTTTGCACAGGAACATATTGGAGTGAGGAAGATTGTGTTGGATTGTAGTGGGGCAGATTGTTTTCGATTGTAGTGGGGCAGAGTTTTTGGATTGGAGTGAGGCAGATTGTTTTTGATGGAAGGGGCAGATTGGAGTGGGAGTGTTGGTAGTATTGGACTGTGGTGGATTGGGATGGAGTGGGGTGGATTATACTTATGTGTGGCAAATTGGATTGAAGTGTGGTGGATTAGACTGGAGTGGGGTGGATTGGACTGGATGTGACTGTTCAAAGTGGGACAGATTGTTTTAAATTGGAGTGGACAGATTATTTTGGAATGGAGTGGGGCAGGTTGAAGTGGGCACTTTGTTTTGGGTTGGAGTGGAGCATACTGGAGTGGGGCACATCATTTTCAATTGGAACAGGACATATTGCTTTGGACTGAAGTGGGGAAGGTTGGAGTGGGAGATTTCATTTTGGAATGGAGTGGGGCAGATTGTTTTGGATTAAGGTGTCACTGATTTTTGTGGATTGGAGTGAGGTAGATTGTTTTGGATTGTGGTATTGGAATGGGCAGTTTGTTTTGTATTGGAGTGGGACAGATTGTTTTAATTTGGAGTGGGTGGGTTGGGAGGATTGGAGTGTTTGTGGACTGTAGTGGATTGAGTGAGTGGTGTAAATTGGAGTGGGGCAGATTGGATTGGAGTCGAGGAGTTGTTGTGGGGCAAACTGTTTTGGATTAGAGTGGGGCTAATTGATGTGGAGCAGATTGTTTTGGAGTGTGGCACATTGTATTGGATGGGAGTGGGCAGATTATATTCGACTGGAGTGGGGCACATTGAAGTGGGGCACATTGTTTTGGGCTGGAGTGGGGTAGATTGGATTGGGGAATATAATTTTTGATTCAAGTGGTACAGACTACTTTGAATTGCAGCGAGGAAGATAGGAGTGGGGCAGGTTGTTTTGGATTGGAGTGGGGCAGATTGTTTTGGATTGTGGTGGGGCACATTTGTGTGAATTGGAGTGGCGCTGATTGTTTTGAATTGGTATTTATCAGATTAGAGTGGGGTGGGAGCATTGGAGTGTGGTGGACAGGAGTGGATTGGGGTGAGTGGTTTGGATTGGAGTGGGGTGGATTGGATTGGAGTCAGTGAATTGGAGTAGGGCAGATTGTTTTGGATTGGAGTGGGGCAGATTGATTTAGATTGGAATGGGATAGATTGTTTTGGATTGGAGTGGAGTAGAGTGTTTTGGATTAGAGTGGGATAGATTGTTTTAGATTGGAGAAGGGCAGGTTGGAGTGGGGCAGATTGTTTTAGATTGGAGAGGAGCAGGTTGGAGTGGACACATTGTTTTGGAATGGAATGGGCAGTTTGGTTTGGAGTGTAGTGGGGTAGATTGAATTGGGGCCAATTGTTTTGGTTCATACTGGGACAGAATGGAGTGGGGCACATTGTTTTGGACTGCAGTGAGGCAGATTGTTTTGGATTGTAGTGGGGCAAACGTTTTTGAATTTTAGCGGGGCAGATTGGAGTGGGGCTGAACATGGTGAGGTGGACTGGATTGGGGTGGGGTGGGGTAGATTGGCGTTGGGTGGATTAGAGTGGAGTGGGGGATTTCAGTGGGGCAGATTGTTTCAGATTGGAGTAGGAGGATTGTTTTGGATTGGAGTGGGGCAGATGGGATTGTGGCAGATTGTTCTGGATTAGAGTGGGGCAGATTGTTTTGGATTGGAATGGGGCAGATTGGAGTGTGGTGGATTTTAGTGGGGTGGATTGTCATAAAGTGGACTGGATTGGAGTGGGGAAGACTAGATTGAAGTGGGGGATTGGAGTGGGGCAGATTGTTTTGAATTGGAGTGGGCAGATTGTTGTAGACTAGAGTGGGGCAGATTGTTTTGGATTCAAATGGGGCAATTTGGAGTGGGGTAGATTGGAGTGGAGTGGGTAGGAGTGGGGCAGATTGTAGTGGGATGTACTGTGGTGAGGTGAACTAGATTAGAGTGGTGTGGATTGGAGTGGGGCACATTAGATTGGGGTAGGGGATTGGAGTGGGGCAGATTGTTTCAGAATGGAGTGGGCAGACTGTTTTGGATTGGAGTGTGGCAGATTGTTTTAGATTAGAGTGAGGGTAGATTGATGTGGATTGGAAAGGAGCAGATTGTTTTGATTGGAGTGGTGGAGATTGGAGTGGGGCAGATTGTTTTGGATTGGAGTGGGTGGATTGTTTTGCATTAGAGTGTGACAAATTGTTTTAGATTACAGTGGGGCAGATTGTTTTGGACTGGAGTAGGGCATATTGTTTTGGATTCAAGTGGGGCAGATTGTTTTGGATTAGGGTGGGGCAAATTATTGTGGATTGGAGTGGGGCAGATTGTTTTGGATTGCTGTAATAGAGTGAGGCGGTTTGTCTTGGATTGAAGTGGGGCAGGTTAGAGTGGGATGGATTGGAGTGTTGTGGACTGGGGTGTATTTGGGTGACTGGTTTGGATTGGAGTGGGACAGATTGGATTGGAGTGGGGTGCTTTGGGTGTGTACTGCACCATTATCTGTTTAAATATATTTATGAAAATTGCACTTAAGACAGAAAGAATGTTGCTTTGCAATATTTAGAACAAGGTAACAGTCATCTTTTGAGAACAAACCCAATGTGCAACAAAGAAACATGAGTGCAAAGTGAGAAAAGAAGATTTGGCAAAACAAAAAAATAATTAACTATCGAAAATACAACTTTGCAATTTTATTTGCACTGCTGGGCACATTTTTGGTAGTCACACATCTTCTGTTTGCAGGATACTAGAAATTAAAAAAAACAAATAGTACCTTAATCATGTTTAGAGCGTCACATGGCACTGATTAAGATGAATAAATCAATGCTTAGTCCCTGCTCAATGGACGGGAACGGAAATGATGATATGGCATCCAGTACTGAATTACGAGGCTGTAAAAAAGAGTGCCATGCAAACCAACAAATGGTAAGTGACAGGAGGGCTCTAAGTCATTTTCTAACTACAACAGCATCTCACTAGCAATACACATGTGCTAGAGCATGCTATTGGAGGCTCTGCCCTAAAAAGGGACACACCATACATTTTCCTCTTTCTACACTTGCCTTATATTTCTTATAAGTCCCTTCACCTACCTCTTCAGCTTTCCACCAAATATTTTTTTGTTCTTGAATCTTTTTCACTCCTCTTCATTTGTCTTCTTTTCCACTTTCTATCCATCTCATGCGTTTTCTTGTTCAATCTCTCCAAATCTGTCCCATTTTGTATTCATATTAAATGAAGGACTAAAATGAGTTTACGTTAAGAGTGTTCTTATTAAAATGTAGATTAAGAATTTAAACATTAAATTAATTTTAATTAATCCTACTTAGACTGAATTAAATGAAATTTATTCATGCAAGTTACATAAGTGCAGAAAAAACAAACAATGCATGTTTACATCAGTTCTAATATGTTATAAACCATGTTTGCAATTAATTAATTTGTTTTGTATATTTGAATAGAATTGTAAGGTGCTCAATAGGTTTAATAATGTATTGAATGTATTTATGTATATTAAGGCTTCTTAGCTTGACTAGGACTGAGAGATTCATTTTGCAGCACTAATGGAAAATCATTTGTTTATTCTGTCCCCCCTGAACTGAATTATTTTTATTAGGCTGTTAATGTGATGTTGAATGTCCTATTGTATTAAAGGCAAAGAAACATGCTTCAGAATTAACAATGTTGCATTATTTGTTCTAGCTGTTCAACGAGATATGGAACCCATGATTCTTATGTGAAACAGGTTTAGTTTTGTGAGAGAAAACTCTAAAGTAACAAATAACTAGAGAATGTAATATTTTGTCAGAACTGTGTGAAATCATTGAAATAACAATGCACTTTAGCTGAGAAAATCTGGAACAGTTGCAAATTTGATGGTGCCTTTGACATCCATTGGACACTGAATCAGATGCCTGAAGTGAGACCACCTGAAGAGCCAATAAATGGATCATGCCTACTTTTAATTAGCAAGAGACTTTGAAACTTTGTTAGTCTTCTCCTGCCTCAAAGCTGTTCAGAACTCTGTCAGAGTCCATCTACTTTTATCTTAAGTCTGTTGTCACCCTCTGTCTCCCTAAGTTCCCAGGTGAGTTTTCTCACCTTAGTCTAAATTGCCCTATTCTGTTATGTGGGTCAGTACAAATAAGGCCAACTAATTCTGAACTGCTGATTTGTCCTATGTGCAGCCTGTGTTCTGCACTGTCCTGATGTTGCTGTCAACTAACACCAGAAGAAGGTGACACTAGCTTATTTGTTTATAGTGAGTCACCATTGTTAGATGATTTTTCAAACTATTTTTGTCTCTCTTTTATCTTTTACTTTTCACTGCATGTGTTAGCCCGTTCCCACACATGCAAGTCTAAATTCGGGTTAGTGACAGGAATGGCCCAGCCCTGAAATCTAAAATCTGAACTTTGAGTGTTAAAACTGTATTTTGCTGATTTACTGATGTCACCTTAATCTGCTTTGAAACATGACAATAATTTGCATTTTGTGCCGTTGCCTATCTATATTATTCTGTTGGAGTGTTTAACAGTATTGTTGTTCAGAAGGTTAAATCTTTTTAGATGTTTTCGTCAGCCTATGTTTTTCATATATCTATATTACTTCGTTTTGTGCACCATTTACGTGACATTAATTTATGGATTGTAATAAAGCTTGGAAACTCTATTCAGTTTGGAGTTTGAATTAGTGTTAAACTGTTCATGGTGTTTAGAATTGTTTATAGCATAATGTCATTGATTTGTGATTGAATGATTCTGACTACTAGACTCTTTGCCAAGTCCAAAGATCTAGTCAACCCCTCCCTATAGGTGAGAATAGTGATGGTGTCTCACCTGCGCGTTTGTGGTTTCTGAACCCGAAGCAAGGAGAAAATCTTACCTGCACAGCCTGCCAACAGTGTGCAAACAAAAAGCACACTGGATACTGGCAAAAATATTTTGTATTATGATGACCACTGCCTTCATTACAATAGTATATAGTAGGAAAAATCACAAAGATACATTTTGTGAGAAAGGCCAGATACACTTTGTAAGGTATATTAAATGAGAAGTAATGTAGTTCATTTCCCTCTTGAATTCCAAACTTTGGGAAATATTGGGACTTCTTAACTGAGTTCCTGCCACTGAAAACTAAAGAATGTAAGGTTTAAAAGCCACTTGAACAGCCTTGCTTGCTGCAAGTTTTATGGTATTGATCTTCTTAGTAATGTTAAGTATACACCAAAGGTTATGGTAAGCTCTTAAACTAACTAGTTATTTTCACTGATTCTCCTCTCATGCCCTTTGACTCAATGTTATTTTATTTTTATCTAAAGTTTGACACAACTTCTCATTCCACATTATTATTTCCTGTTACTAAAAAGATTGTTACATGACCCATTCACTGTAAGAAAAATATATTTTAATCAGTGCAGTTTGGTAATATTTGAGCATAAAAACATAGGCCCTCATTACAACCCTGGCGGTAAATGCCGCCGACCGCCGTGCTGACGGCTGCCAACATACTGTGACTGTGGTGGCATACCGTTACGGGTATTATGACCCACACAGAGAAATCTGCCACTATACAGACACCCTCACAAGTCCGCCAGACCAAAGGTCAGTGATAAACTGGCGGTACCCAAACCCACACCATTACGCCAACAGAAATACTAACAAAACTACACCACATTGGACAATTCAAAATACACACCTGACACACATACACACACCACACCCACACATCCAATCCAATATAAAACACCCACCCACATTACCCACAACCCCTTACAATGAAAAATAATATTGCCAACTGAGAGAGAGACAAGCCAGGAGCGCCCACTCAATCTGAGCCACATAACACCATCACCCATACACCATCCACGCACCTCACAGCACACACCCCAACACATCACCCCACACACCCTCACACATACCACTCACACTACACCCATGGCACCACAAAGACACCCCAGGTTCTCAGAGGAGGAGCAAGGAAGATGAAGCAATGGCAGAGAGTCGTGGACAGGGTCAACGCCATGGGACAGCACCCCAGCACAAGGGATGACATCAGGAAGAGGTGGAACGACATTACGGGGAAGGTGCATTCTGTGGTAGCAAGACACCAGATAGCTGTACAGAGGACTGGTGGTAAACCCCCACCACCTCCCCCACAACTAACAACATGGAAGGAGCAAGTCTTGGCGATCATGCATCCTTAGGGCCTGGCAGGAGTAGCAGGAGGACTGGACTCTGGTAAGTCAAATCTTTATTACTATATCCCCCACCCTACCTGCATGCCATCACAAACTCCTACCCTCACCCACATCACTCCGCCACCTCACATATACCCCACTATCACAACCCACCCATCCCAATACCAAGCCCTGCATGCAACACCAATGCATGGACACCCATCACTAAAGCATGTACATTAGAGAGAATCACCTAGCCCACAAATTCACCACTCACACAAGGCAAAGCTGAGAGGGCAATCACAACCATACAGGGAAACACACCCATGCACAAGATGGCACACGCAGATACAATAATACAGCATTTACATCCCCACAGGACCCCCACTCAACGTCACCCGAGCAGAGGTGCCACCACAATCCAGTACCCCAGGGAAGCGGTCCACAGTGATGACAGCAGCTCTGCATGCCTGGATCACGATGACCAGCCTGGCCCATCAGGGACCTTTGGACAGTCGGTTACCGTGCCACAGTCCCATACCACCACCGAACCTCCCCCCTCAAGAAACACCAGGACAGCACCCACCCAGCGGGCCCATCCCTCTGTCCCCAGGACACGTCAATCATCAGTGTGTCCACCACTACAGGGACCTCAGGCAACCCCATAGACACAGGACAATCAGGGACCTGGGGTCAGTGGCAGTGGGCACATGGTTCAGGGGACAGAGGCACAGGACAACAGGGAAGCTGGGAGGACTGCTGTGTGACGGGGGACAGGCCCAGGGAACCCACTCTCCACGAGGCACTTGCAGGGATCCTGGGAGCATACCACCATTCCCAGGAGACTTTGGGCCACATACTGTACAAGTTGCGGGAGACCCAGCGGCTGCAGGAGGGATAGTACCTGGGGATCAGGGAGGACCTCAAACACATCCACACCATCCTGGTCACCATTGCAAGGATGCTGGCTGACATGGCCAACACCATGAAGGAGGTAGTGGCACACCAACGGGCCCCTGACACTAGCCACACCGAAGATCATCCCTCCACCTCCGCCGGCGCTAGTGGACAGGAGGCCCACCAGAGGACCAACAGGCCACCAGCACCCCACTCTCTGCAGAAGGAGAACCACCCCGCAAAAGGTCCCTGCGATCCAGGCAGAAGCCAGAGAACATTGCCAAGACCCCCGCCAGAAAATAAGACTCTCCTGAATGTCACCTTTGTGTCCCACGCTGTTAAACTGTCCACCTTGAACTGCCATTGCTCACCTTCCTATACCCCATTGGGCAATGAACCTAAGATACTAAGAGACTGGACTCTAACTGGACATTCCTCCACCATCACCCCAGCCCATTGCACATCCCCCTCCACCTCTTAGCACTTAAATAAACACCCTTGGAACAAATACAAGTATGGAGTCTGTCAATTGATTGAAATATGTATTAGTTTAACAAGCTGTAAACATTTCAATTCATATATACAGTTATATATACCTAGGTATGACCTGTAGTGGGCAGCAGTAAACCCACCAGGAGCCAGAGTGGGCCACAGAAATCTGAAAATAGAGATGCCAAAGGGTACAGTAAGTGGCCATAGACATAGGGAAATCAGACTGCCATGTCCAATGTCTAACACAAAATTGCAGTGGAAAGTGAAATTACAGTGTCTTACCTGTGTGTCACTGGAAGTACTGTTGAATGAGTGAACTTCTGTTGTCCACATCTTCTTCCTCTGCCTCCTCTTCATCACTGTCCACAGGCTACACCACTGCCACAAGACCATCTCCAGGCTCATCCTCCTGCAGAAAAGGCACCTGGCATCTCAAGGCCAGGTTGTGCAACATGCAACATGCAACGATGATCTGGCACACCTTCTTGGGTGAGTAGTACAGGGATCCACCTGTCAGATGGAGGCACCGTAATCTGGCCTTCAGGAGGCCAAATGTTTTTTCAATTATCCTCCTTGTTCGCCCATGTGCCTCATTGTAACATTCCTCTGCCCTTGTACAGGCATTCCTCACTGGGGTCAGTAGCCATGAGAGGTTGGGGTAACCAGAGTCACCTACAAATATTGAGGGATACCTGTTAGACACACACTCACCCTTAGGTACAACCACACACCCATATAACTACATCAACTGGGTGGGGACCATGGGCTCACCTATTAGCCACACCCTGTGCCTCTGGAGTTGAGACATCACATATGGAATGCTGCTATTCCTCAAGATAAAGGCATCATGCACAGAGCCAAGTCTGAGGTGAAGATAATGTGCCTGTCCTTCATAGTCGCCAGGTCCACCAGGGGTCTGTACATGGGGGATGTCTCCATCTCCTATTCATCCTCAGCGGTTGAACTCTAGGGTGGAAAACGGTGAGCAGAGGGTTATATTCACACATATGTGAAAATAAAAATGCATTTCTTAACATTGGGCCCTATGACTTCCAGGAGCCAATGGCAATGTACGCCGGCAGTGACGGTATGCACCGCTGCGGACGTGACCGCCATTATCTATCTGTTCACTCACTTGCTACCTGACCTTCAACAGGAGAGGACCTACACTGCAAGTGCTGCTGTGACCTGTGTCTGGAAGCAACAATGGATTGAGTGTCTGGGGAAAGGGCCCCTGCCTTCACTTCAGAGGAATTGGAGAGACTGGTGGATGGGGGCAGTAAATACCCCGGTATACTTTACACCTCCAGACAAACAGGTGAGTACACTGTGAGCATAATGCGTGGGCCATGAATATATGGATTGCTGTGTGTTTAAAACTTGTGTGGGGGGAGGGGCTGAGGGGTCCTGGACAGAGCGCTGCATGTCTGGTGGTCAATGTCTGTGCGTAAGGGGATGGGAGGGATATTGTGGGCCATGAGTATAACAGTCCGGACGGTATGACTAATCCCTTTTTTCTATGCATATTTACCTGCAGGTCAGCGCCCATCAGAAAAAGGGTATTTGGTGTGCCATCCCCAAGGAGGTGCGGACCCTGGGGGTCTTTGACAGGCAGAGCACCCACTGCCGCAAACGGTGGGAGGACCTGCGCTGCTGTGCAAGGAAGACGGCAGAGGCCCAGCTGTGGCTGGCCTCCCAACGAGGAAGGGGTGCCCGTCGTACCCTGACCCCCCTGATGTTCCGCATCCTGGCAGTGGCCTATCTGGAGTTGGATGGGCGCTTGAAGGCATCACAGCAGCCACAAGGGGGTGAGTACAGATTCAGATTCATTACTTTGCACATGTTAAGGTTGTACCTGGGTGGGTTATGTGGGCTGTGGGTGTCCCTTGGCCAGGGCGAACTAGCAGGGTTAGGTCCCTTGTTGGGCACTCTCTGAAGCACTCCAACCCCAATAGTGTTAGTGGGCATCTACTACTGGGCAGGGTCCTGTTGGTTTCAGGTGTGCAGCTAATGGCATGGGCAATGTACTCCATGGGCCGGTGACTAGCTTTGTAACTGGTAGTGCATGGCCTACTGTATAGGGCTGATACCTGTGTGTTGTGTACGCCAACGGTAGTGTTGTTGCTGGCACTGACCAAGTGTATCCTCTGTCACCCCCCCTTGTTTTGTCACCCTGTCCTGGTGTGCATTAGCATCATCTGGCAGAGGAGCAGAGTCACTGGCGATGGAGGGAGCTGCATCCCACATGGGCCTGGTGGCTGAATCCACCGACGGTGAGGGCACCAGTGGGACGGAGGGTAAGGGGAGCACCACGACGGAGACAGGAGGGGACACTACAGACAGCGACTCCTCCTCCGATGGAAGCTTCCTGGTGGTGGCAGACACCTTTGTGCCCACCCCAACAACCGGTACAGCCGCCACCCCCCTACCAGCACCGCCCTCCTAGCAGCCCCTCAGCATGTTTCCCGTGCCCGCTCACCCAGGAGGGTGGGCATCTCCTTTGCCCCAGGCACCTCAGGCCCTGCCCCAGTCAGCCCTGCTGCCCTCGGTGAGCTGGCTATTGACCTCCTGAGATCTCTCGCTGTTGGACAGTCAACCATACTGAATGCCATCCAGGTTGTTGAGAGGCATTTGCAATAAACAAATGCATACCTGGAGGGCATTCACTGTGGCGTGGCGGCCCAACAGAGAGCATTTCAGGCTCTGGCCTCCGCACTGATGGCAGCCATTGTCCCTGTCTCCAGCCTCCCCTCCAACTTCCTCTACCCAGTCCCAATCCCCTCAAACCCAACCTATCCCAAGCACACCTTCAGACCAGCATTCACCCAAATCAACAGACAGAAGTGGCTCTGGCAAACACAATCACCACACTTCATCTCACAGGCACTCACACAAGCACAATCCCCATGCAGACACACCAACATCCACGGCCTCCACTGTGTCCCCCTCCTCTTCGTCGTCCTCCTCCCTCCCAGTAGCGTCTCCACTCACACCTGCATGCACCACATCCTCATCCACTACCTCCATCACCAGCACACCTAACACTACACAGCCCTCACTGACAGTCACCACCCCCACATCCATGCACACGTCCCCTGTGTACTCTCCCACTGCGTCTGTGACCCCTCCTCCCAAAGTACACAAACACAAGCACACACCCAACCAACAGCCATCCACCTCACAACAGCATCCAGCTCATTCACCTGCACACAAACACAGCAGACTGACACCTCCTACAACCACTCCCTCTTCCTCCACTCCCAAACCTTCATCCTCTTCCCACCCCAATGTCCCTAAGAAGCTTTTCCTCGCTAACATTGACCTCTTCCCTACCCCTCCCACCCCCGTCCTTCACCTCAGGCTAGGGTGGCCAGAACCCAGCCCAGCACCTCAGCCACCAAGTCCACGTCCGCTGTGGTTTCTGCAGCTCTGAGAGGCTCTAAGGAGGCACCCGTCAGCCCAGCCAGTGTGCCACCAACACCTGCCAAGGAAAAGAAGGTTCCGCCACCAGGAAAGGGCAAAAAAGGGAGAGCATCCAGCAAGGAGAAGGAGGCACAACCAGCCAGCAAGGCCAAGGCAAAGACTCCAGCTGGCAGAAGCAAGGAGGCACCACCATTTGTCAAGGGCAGGAAGGAGCACAGAACACCAGCCAGGGCACTTCAGCCATCCAAGGCTGCAGGGGAAGGGCTGGAGCCTCCCCACACAACTGGCAGCACCGCCACCTGCACCGCGGCGAGCACCCCCATCTGCACCGTGGCCTGCAGCGCTACCTGCACCATCGCAAGCACCCTCCACAAGCAGCACCACTGCCAGCAGCAGCAGCCCCAGTGGGCAGCCATCCGAGGCTGCAGGGGAAGGGCTGGAGCCTCCCCCCACCATGGGCAGCACCGACACCTGCACCGGCACTGCAACCACTGTACAGCCGTCCCCGCCGGCGGAGGGACTGTAGTCCTGCCTCCATGGTGTGTCATGCATCCTGCCCACAGAAAATCGTGTGGGTCTGACACCCAGGTGAGTGACTGTGACCTTGTACACCCCATGTGCTTCATCACTGGACACAAAGTCCCCTCCAGAACCAGTGGGAGAAGGCATCCACTCACCCTATCCTTGGCAGGATGAAGCACACTGGGCACTAGGCCCCCTCCAGAACCAGTGGAAGAAGGCATCCACTCAGCCCCTCCTTACCAGGATGAAGCACACTGGACACAAGACCCCTTCCAGAACCAGTAGAAGAAGGCATACACTCAGCCCCTCCTTGCCAGGGTGAAGCACACTGGGCACAAGGCCCCCTCCAGAACCCGTGGGCAAACCACCCACTTGAGAGACTGTGGCTTTGCACTCCCCAGGACAAAGCAGTGGGCATACCACCCACTTGAGAGACTGTGGCCTTGCACTCCCCAGGACCAAGCAGTGGGCATGTAGCCCCCTCCAGGAGCAGTGGGATTGTACCATCTTCCGGCTGAGGTGCCCTGCGTCCTACTGAGGTGCCTGTGTATTTTCAACCTGATGCCCCTGCTTAGTTCTCTCCATATTGAGGCAGGAGTCAAGTGTGGGCTTGGCCTATGTGTTTTGGCCCAGTGGGCCACGGACATTTTGAGTGGACATTGTCCCGCCTTTTGTATGTATTGTAAATACTGTTTTTGAATTATGAATGTATTTCTAACTACTTCTAATATTACACTCATTTGACTCCATTCCTTTTGTCCTTGCATTATTCCAGAGTTTTATGGGGTGTATAGGTAATGTTGTTGCATGTGTTTGTGTGTATGGTTTTGGGGGTGATGGTTGGTGTGGGTGTGTTGCATGTTGCGTGTGTGTGCCACTCACTTTTTCCTCCCCCCCTCTCCTGTGTGCTAGGTGCAGTACTCACTGTGGTCGTTGTCGCCAGCATTGGTGCTCCTAGGATATGAGCAGATACACCAGCATGGGGAAGACCTGCAGCTCGAGATCCATGGCGTCCTGGTTCTTCCTTGAGTGTCAAGAGGTGAGTCGGTTCCCTTCAGTTTACTGTTTCTGCCGTGCTTTTGATGGCATTGGTACCGCCTCGGAAAAGGTGGCGGATAGGCCTCTTGTAATACAGTGGGCGGAACCTTGTCTTACGCCTGGCTGTTGGTGGTTACCGCCGTGGTGTTTGTTGCTACCGGCGTGGCGGTCAGAGTGTTAAAGTGGCTGTATGTGTTGGGGGTTTCCGCCGTGGTCATGATTAAATTTTTTTAACCGCCAGCCTATTGGCAGTGTTACCGCCACTTTAACACTGACCGCCAGGATTGTAATGAGGGCCATAGTCTTGGTGAAGTAAAGCATGAAGGGCAGGAAACATTACAAGGCAGAAAAATACTGACTGCAGTGGTGATGGTCAAAAGTAAACTCAGAATTGTTAAGGTTAGTGGCAATATGGCAGGTGGCATTACTCTATGCATCTATGTATGTATGTATGTGCCTGTGGTATTCTATAGTACAAACCTATCCAAAAGGCAGCAGAGCACTGTATATGGTCAATGTGTACATGGTCAAAGTCACTGTACAAGCTCAAAGTCAATGTGTAATAGAAGAGGAAGCTGGTTTGTGGCCAATTAATGCATTGTGCTGTAGTCTTCGTTAGCAGCGATTTTACATCTCTTTCCTAAATGAGCAGCGTTTTGGCAATCCTGATGGATACAGAGATGTTGTCCCATATCTTGTGTGGAAAGATGCTAAAAGATCTGTTGTTTTCTTTCCCTTTCTATACTTCTTAGTCTGCAGTCTGGTGGCTGAAAGTGTGCTGAGAACCACCAGAGACGTCAGCTTGTCTGCAAGATAAGTGGGAATACTGGTGATATTGGCTTTGTAATGATGCAGCTGGTTTGTGAGATGGTGAGGGCTGGCAAGGGGAGCCAATAGAGTTCCATCAGGGTGAGGATGATGTGATCATATTTTTTATTGCCCTGAGTAAGATGTACACTGGTGCATAGGATTCCCCTTAACGGTGCCAGTGTGGAGCTTGGGAGGCCATGGATTCGGGTGTTACAACCATTCAATGCAGGAGTACTAGGGCTTAAACTTTAAACAGCAGTGCTGAAGTTGCTTTCTCGTTTTACTTTCTTTAGAAGAGAGAGCTGTTACCAGACAGTCTTCTTGGTAATGTGTTCTTTAATGGTGATATGGGTGTCCAGAGTGAAATCAAGTGACTTGGCATTCATTTAGAGTTGAGGTTCGGAGCCATCAAAGTTCATGTCATTGAGCTTGGTTTGTGCTGAATCATGTTTGTGGTTCTTGGTAAATAACAGGAATCCTGTCTTGGTTCAGTTAAAATTCAGTTAGGCACTGGAAATCCAGGTCTGGATGAGGTGCGAGCAGTGTTTGTGTCACAGGGTGACTGAAGCAGAGGAGACTTTCAAGTAGAATTGTGCATCATCATTATATTGGCTAATCTTGAAGCTATTATTTGAGTAGAGAGCTAAATGTCCCCATAAAAGGTTGAAGATGGCAGGAGACAACATGGAACCCGGGGGGGCTTCACACGTGATAGGGTTTCTTTGTGACTTGGAGGGGCCCATATGACCAAACTGGTGTAGCTAGAAAGGGGGAATGAAAACCAGTGAAGGACATTGCTAGTGCATCTCATTTGTGACTCAAGGTTGTATATCAGGCTGTGATGGTCAATTGTGTCAAAGGCAGGAGAGAGGTCCAGCAAGATCAGGAAGAAGGGGAATCTTTCTATGTAGTCAAGAGGTCATCATGTATGGTGTGTAAGTTGGCAGGGTCATGCTGCAGCATGAACTAAAGACAAGCAGGCAGTCATGTAGGAAATGGTTAGCGTTGGTGTGCTCTTATAGTTGAACATGTTTTTTCAATGATCTTGCTGTGAATAGTAAGTGAGTGATGGGGCAGTAATCCATGAGGTCATCAGGCAGGGGCATAGCTTGGTCAGTAAGATTGGGAGTGTGAGCTTTAGATTTTCCAACAACACTGGCATACAATGTTAACATGCATTATACGACACAAGCAGGACACATAAGAGGTGCAAAAGGGAGGTGGAAAGGAAGACAAATATGGATTGGTAGGGGTATTGAATGAGAGAAAACACAATGGTCTCACCGCCAACGGGCCGGTGCTGAAGAACACCACATTACCAGTGTGGCAGTTTTGCCTCTGCCAAACCGCTACATCTCCACTGGTACCGCCATGGCATTGGGGCTGCCAGGCCAGAGGACAGCACCTCTGGGCCAGCGGTTTTCTGAAGACCGCCTGTGGTAGTAAGAGTCATCTTTGCACCAGGATTTCCGCAGCAGTAACACCGCCACAAAAACCCTGGCAGAAAGGCTGCCGGTGACAGGAAATTTCTTTCCTGCCACCGGCAGATGACTCCCCCAACCCCCTTCCATGACAGCACCCCCCTGCCCCCAACACTTACATACACGCCTTCACCCACACGCATACATGCACTCATTCACTTGCACCAACAGACACGTATTCACACAAAAATACCAGCACGCACTCACTTCAACAATCACACACCCATTCACACATACATACCAACACACATTCACACACGCAGACACACACACATACACACTTACATTCACACATGCAGACATACACCCACTCACACATGCACACACAACACCCCCACCCTTGAACCCCCTCCCCTGTCAGACGATCGACTTACCTTGTCCCACGAGGAGGTCATCCGCCAGGGAACGGGACCTGACACTTTCACTGGCGACAGCGCCCCACCATCAGGACACCACCATGCCGTATTACTGCTGGTAATAAAGCAGGTGAAGTCCTTTCGGTGTTATGGTGAAGGCTGTGAAACCGCCTCTGTGTCCCGACTGCCAGCATGACTACTGACAGATTTCCACCCAAATTGTGTCAGAAATCCTTCAGTAATCATAACATGGTGGTCGGAAGACGTAATGAGGGCCTATATTTGCAAATAACCAACATCTTGAAGACTTTTGAAGCAGAGTGGGAAAGAATGTGTGAGTTTTTGTCTGTTTTGTATACATATTCCTGTTGAAATGAGACAGACACCTGACTGAAAGCACCTGCACCCAACTGTTTACCAGAAAATACATTTATTAAGGTAGTGTAACACTCTGATGCTATGCCCCTGTCATCAGGGTTCAATGTAGGTTTCTTTAGGAGTTGGAGGGTCTGGCCAGCCTTAAAAGCTTCTGAGGAGATACTTTGAGTGAGGGAAGAATTGACAATGGTAAACAGGGATAAGAGATCATCTCCAGAGACAGCTTAGAATAAAGACAATGGTAAAACTTTGGGGAATATTTATAAGCCCCAAGAGCCACATTGCGCCACATTTGCGGCATTTATTTTGATGCAAATGTGGCATCAAGGTGGCCTTACCCATGCATCACATTTACAAAGTGGTGCAATGCTTGCATTGTGCCACTTTGTAAACTCTTGCGCCACATTATGCCTGGTGCAGGCATAATGTATGCACAGGGGGTGTTCCCCATTAGTGGGGCTGATAAAATGGTGCAAGTACATTGTTTGGTACTTTTAATGCCTGAGCAGAGCAGGCTTTAAAAGGGGGCATACCATTACTTAGAATGGGACCCTATGTACTCTGCAGGAGTAGCACCAACATGTTGGTGCTACTCCTGCAGAGTGCATCAATAGCGTCACATAAAATGACCCTGTGCCATGGTGCAACGTATTTCAAATATGGCACACACATGGTGGCGGTAGGGGGGGCACTAAGGGGTGCAAGGAAAGTGGAGCTGCACACAGTGCAGCACCACTTTCCTTAAATCTACCCCTACATCTTTATAAGAACTGACTTTGAGGCAGATCTCTTAGAGCTAGTGTTTGAAGGCTGGTCATTGCTGCATTTTGCAGGAAGGTGTGGGTATAAGAGTTGAAGTAGGCTTGGTATTGTTGATGTGCTGAGAGCTATTCTATATTTTTTCACTGAAAAGAGGTTTATCCATTGCATCTTTCTGCAGGGTACAATAGCCTCCCCCACAAAAGATACTATGGGAACATATGCTTCATAAACCTTGGTTCATTACAAAGGACTGTAGTTAGCCAGTCAAACAGTAAGCCCGTACGTCCAGAAAAGAGAGATCACCTCTGTCCTACTGCAATTGAAGAAACTGTATATTTAACCTCTGTTTCTTACAACCCCAGATACATTTTTGCCAGCATGCCTCAATTTTACTAAAGAAAACCTTTGCAAGATAAAGGGCTATGCACCTAAGGAGGTAAAGATAGCAAGGTAGGATGATCATTTGAATTAAGTTACCCCTCCTAATCAGTCCCAGATGTAACTGATTCTGTTTATTGAAAACGTCGACTGTCTGCTTACAGATTTGACCAAAATTATACTTGATGATCTTTTCCATCCACAATGACATTCAACAGTCAGGTATGTTGACAACTCTTCCCAGCGCCTGTCTTGCGCAGGCACAGAGACATTTACCAAGACCTGAGGTTTTTAAGATTCAGCATATAGCCTGAGACGGAGCCAAATTCTCTTGCTATCACTTCTACTGCCTAAAGAGCAACAGACAGAGTATAAGTAAAAATAGTCACATCATCTGCATAGGCAAGAACTCCAGACAATATATATGCAAAGCACGGATGGCCTTGGCCGATTTGAGAGCTTGGATATAAAGCTCGATGTAAAGAGCAAAGAGCTGAGATGAGAGAGGACAACACTGCTGGGTGCCTCTGGATCTCTGGATATTATTATAGGATCCGAAAGAAAACCTGAGCAAGAGACCCTAGCCATCAGATCTTCATACAATTGCTGTACCCGAGAAATAAACTGTGGGCCCAACCCCGAAGCACCCATCGTTTCCCACAAAAAGTCAAATGCATTTTCTGCAAGTTTTAGAATTCTGACTGGACACCCATCCACCGACTGACTCTAAAAAAGTAATTACCATATTTACATGTGCAGTTGTATCACGTCTGGGAATAAACCTGTGCAGATTTTCATTGACCAAGCTATAAATCACTGAAGATAATCCATTTGCCAAGATACGGGCATATATCTTGGAGTTGGCATTAATTATTGAAATCTGCCAGTAAGAGCACATTGCATGGAATCTTTCCCCTTCTTGGGAAAAATTACAAGATGAGTCTCACCCCAAGATCCAGGCATCTGGCTCGAAGATTTGAAACAGTTAAAGAGATTATGCAAAGCAGGTGTTAAAAAATGTGAAAAGACTAAAGACCATTTACCAGAGGATTTACTTGCTGCCATTTGGCTCACTGCAACCTTGAATTCAAGCAAGGTTATTGGTTCTCCCAGACTTGGCCTCTGTGGCCTTCTCAGTTCCTGATAGTAGTGCGCCCTGAGAAACAGATTATTCACGTTGATTGGAGCAACACAGTCCTCCCGATAAAGCATATGGCAGAATCAGCTAAATTCCTCCCTGATGCGTTCCTCATCTGTGACCTGTTCCCCTTTGTCGTTACAATTTTCTGAAAGGTATTAATTCTAGTTCTGTCCCTGATCTTAAAGGAGTGTAATAGCCCCATCTCCTCATTGTTTTCGAAGCTCAGCAATTGCTTAGCCTCTTTGATCAACCTATCCATTCATTCTCCCTAAGGGTAGCTTGAGATATCACTAATTTTTCTGATACTGTTCTGATACTGAGATAGACTTCTGCCAATCTTGACTAACCGTGCACTGTGCCCTCCTATGTTCAATAGAAACGAGGAGCGTATTCGAGCTTCCTCTTTGCCAAACCCCTTATGCTGATACAAGAAGTAGTTTAAAATGTGACCCCTACAGAAAGATGAAAGTCCATCTGAGTTGATAAAGGCTGAGCCAAAATTGAACTTTAAGCAATCCCTCACATGATTATTCATAAAATGGATGTACGAGGTCCATAGGCTTGGGAAGGTCATTCGGCTTGGAAAAACAAAGATCATGAATTATGATCAGATATTAGTCTCGGATTTACAAGAAGTGGCTGGCAAAAATGTATCAATCCACAAGAATGGGTTGTGGAGAGAGGAGTAAAATATAAATCCAAACACCCTGGGACGACAGCTGCACCAAACATCAGCAGTCACATAGAAGGCCATTAGATGTTTCAAGGCATCTCTAAAGTGTGGCTTCCCACTTGCAGATGAGCTCAGCTGAGCTCAGCTCCCCATGGTGAGAAGTGTGGAGACATACATCAAAGTCACTACACAGTATCAGAGGCTTATGCCAGTGGTGCTGTTAGCCCACAAACCATCAGAAACTGCTCCATCATCCCCATTAGGGCCATGTACTAATTTGAACATTCTCCATTATAACAGCTACTTGAGTCCTCCTTACGCCAGATAACAACCCTACTCGTATTCTGCATCAGGAGAGCAATCATTAGGTTGTCTATGGGGAAGTCTTTGAAGGATATAAAGGTGTAGTCTTGTTTGTTGATCTTGGCTTCTTGGTAGTATTCTGACCATGGAGTTAGAGATAGTAAAGTGGTTAGCGTAATCCAAGCATACGGGTGGTTTGCATTTTATTTTTGGTGATGTTGAGAAGACAGAGTCAAGGATGTGGCCTTTAAAGTGTGTTGCATGACATTCTGTACCACTTTGAATGGATCAGTGTGGTTGAAAGGGTGTCTCTTTCGTTTTTGGGGTTTGTGTTGTCTGGGCAGTTTAAGTCACCCAAGAGGATGGTGTGGACATGTTGGATGGAGGAAGTGGAGAAAAGATCTGATAATTCTTCACTGAAGTCCTTGTTCTTAATGGTAGACTTGTAAATGTGATGGAAGGTGGTGATCTGAGTTGCAGAGAGAGGAAAATGACATGTTAGTGGCTCAGTGGAGTTGAGCTGAGTTTTACTTGCTTACCTAGACTGCAGGATCAGGAGGACTTATGGACGACAGTGCGGTATCAACCCTTCTTAAGATCATGTTCCACACAGACAATGCTGTAGCCTGGGGGAAGAAAGATGGCTAGGATATGTGAAGATGTAGGTTTCTACCATGTTATGTGATGAAAAGTGCATCAAGCTTGTGATAGGTGATGAGGTCTGTGACGTTTGGTGAGTGAAGTACTGCAGAGAAAGCGTTGATGGGTTGGAATATGTGTTCTGTGGTTTTGAGGGGGGTGGTAGTTGTTGGGATGTGCATAAGATTTGGTCAATGTATCGTGCAAATGCGATATGAGTGTCTAGGTTATCTACATCTGAGTGTGATCATGCAGTTTGTCAGTGTGAGGCACTGGGCGAGGCACATGATTTTATCTTACGTTGTAAGTTTAATTGGAAAAGGGGTTCTGGCCCACAGCCCATCCAGCCCTAACAGGCCCAAACAGGCAAAACACAAGGCAGGATATCATATTACTTACTTTTCAGGCAGCCCTGCCAAGTTTTGCAGGTCCATGCATGACGTTTCCAGTCCAGGTGTTTTCTTTGAATTCTGTCACTTTTGTTTATTCCATTATAAAACAGGACTACATGTCCCAGAACTCAGAGGGAAAAGCCTAGATTGGAGCAGCACATCAACCATGGACCTCAGTAGCTTAGCAGCTATGTGCAGATGGAGGACAGGAAATACAGAGATTTCACTTCCTGTGCAGAATGGTGATGGTAAATGACGTCCTCTTGATAGACTTCTTATTTTAAAGACAGTTTTGGTGGGAAACCAGTGTTATCACTTCCTTTGCTTATGGATAATTGGAAATGAGTCGTTTTGCTTCCTGTGCAGATGGATGATGCGAAAAGTGATTGATTGAAAACGATTTAAAGAAGGCGAGCCTCAATTTCAGAGAGTAAATAAATTAAATGTGAAGGCTGTAAAATGAGTACCTTTATTATTATTCACTTCTTGTGCAAGTGAGAAGGCTGAGTGTTATATACTTGAGCTCCAACCAAGGGAGTGTAGAGCTGCGCACAGGGTAATATGAACCAAGCCTCACCTCTGGCTCACTGTTTGATAGTTTGACATAGCTTGAGGCTTGAGCGCTGTAGAAGATAATACAGAGGCATGACATAGCGTGTCACTATTTTAAATCATCCCAAAAAACAATATTACATAATTAATTTCATACTGGACGCAACCCTTAGTCAAATGAAGAAATAACATTCAAATCATGATGACATTAATGTAACTGGCCAGGGAAAATTTAGGGTTAATACATTGAAAGTATCTAATTCTAGCTCTTCAATAAAATACATTCAAGAACGAATAAACAGTAATGACAGGGTAAATCATGAAGAGTTGTCATGTGTCTACAGGAATTATCCCTGAAAAATGTCATAACGTGCATGCAAAAAGTTTGCAGAATTCACAAAAGCACAGAAAAGATAGCTGGGGTGATCTAACAATTTAAGACCAAATTATGTGCCAAGTTTTCCTGAATTATGTGCTAAGGAAATGTGAATTACCCCACATACTATTGAATTTAGATGGAAAATGTATGGCGTATTTTAAGGCTAGATTATTCATTAAGCTACATGCAGGACATATGATCTGACCTAACAAAAACGTCACAAATTTTTATGCCAACGCTTCAGAGGTTAACAATAAAAACTGAGTGCCATTAAATTTGGTATTAATAACACTAATCTTGTGAGGACCAGTGCATTATGAGGTTCCATGGGTGTTCCTATGCAACACCCGTGGATTTTGCGGAATTCCCAGATTTTTTTCCCATAAGTGGTAGACCTGAAAATGCACCAGAACTGCTATGCCTCCCCAGGTGAGGTGAGAAATGTTTAATCCTCGTTGTTTCCTCTTTCTGTGTGTGCTGCATTCTTCAGAACTCACATACAGAGGAAATGTCTCAGGGGATTGCTTTTGTGCAGGAAGTTGCCCTTTCCTGCAAAAAAATATTCAAGCACAAAAACATTCCTCTTTACAACGCATGCACCTACAACGGTGCAGTATTGTGCTAGGCAACCAAAAGGGTGCCGGGCAGGGAACCAAACGGAATGTGCTGTTTATTTTAAATACACCTGATTCCTGACCTTTGCATGTCATTCAGCGCAGCAAGGTGACTTGGTGCGCTGCAAGGCTTCCTTAAAATTATGCCCCAATATTTTTAGCACAAAGTTTTGGACATGCTTTTGCTTTGCTGAGTTTCTAAATTGGAGTAAACTGGACTTAATATAAGTGATACATAAAGTGCCGGAAAGTGATCCAATCTAAATATATTTTCAAGATGTGTGTAGAAAGAGGAAATGTGTGAAAAAAAGATGAACACGTAATTTACAAATTATGAAAAATCTATCGTTTTCCTAATTCTAGGCTTGGTTAATGTGGGAAAAATAATTCTAAATTATCAATGTATGCGAAGAGAATAGCAGGCGATCTTCATCGTTTTTGGAAAGAAGGGGCAAAAAAACTCTTCCTAGTACTCACTGCGCCCTATAAATGATGTCACAGTGTCCGAAAATCTAAGGTTAGGCTACTATCGAATAATTATTCAGAAGATTTATGCATCACGAAATAAGTAATTCTATTGACAAGATCATATCTTCCTCTGATTTCCTTGAATCCCCCTACATGTGCAAAATTGCTGAAATTATTTTTTTACATTCGTGAACATTTTGTGAAGCTACAATTTCAGAATAAAAAGTGGTTTGATGGTATCTTGCATGAATTTCTTATGAAAACACGCACATTGGATAAACAAATCGCATAACATAGCAGCAGGACAATGGTTTGAGAAGAACATGTTTTTCAGCAAGATATGTTCGGTGCGGACCAGTTTCTCTGATCAAAAATTATGTGAAACTGCATAATGTAAATTTTTGAGATTTTTTGTGAATTTTACATTATGCTCAATTTAGAATTGTTGTTAGTAATGCTGGCATATTTAGATTTTGCTTGGGCCTAAACAATAACATCCGCAATTCTCGGAGGGATAAGATATTACAATAAATCTTCCTGGGCAAACCTGAACAACACAGCTCTGTCACAGATTTAACGCTCTATTCACACAGTGATATCTATCTACAGATATTTCCACATTCCTGGTATTCACCAATTTTCAGGCAGAGATATACTCCCAGTAGTAGGATTACACATCTTCACCCCTTACATGAGGGTTTGGAGATGCAACCGAATTAATGGCCATATGACTTCCACTAGTAAGTTTACAACCAGACACATACTTGCAGGTAGACACACACCTGTAGGCAGAGATCTCTCCGGCAAAGACATAGATCATTACCTATGCCTTGTAGCGCTCCCAAAAAGAGAATTGGAAAATATAATTAATTAGAGATAAAACACAAAATGTGACTGTACAAGCATGCCAATGAAGCCCCCATTTTGGGCTGTGTGCACTTCCCATTTTAATGCATGACCTTGCAAATGTTAGACATTAGTCCCAGCCTACAAATGTAGCTTACACCACTGAAGAGAGATAGGAAACTAACTGAAGAGGAGATATCTCTTCTATCAAACTATGTTGTAGATCCCTACAGGGGATCTCCTTCCATACACCATCAGTGGATCAGAGAAGGTGCCCTGTGGTAAGAGCTCACAGACTCTGTCAATCCATTGGAGATGATGGTATACACTGTATGGGACCTGAAAAGTGGGGATGGTTGAAGGGCAGGTTTTCTAGGAAACAGTGGTTAAGGCTAATTCTCACGGCACGCTTGGATCCTACCTCACCCCTCTCGACAAATATACTCTTGCCACCATGCAATGTGATCTGCTGTGTGGCATACCTGTTTTAGGGAATCCCAGAGTCAGGAAATAACAAAACCCCTCAATAAACCCCCTCTCTTTTTCTTCTAAAACATAACATGGCATACTCTCTTCAAACAGCATGCATCTCTCCCCTCGCAGATATGCACACATCTCACACATTTCAATCACATAAAACTGTTCCTGCCTCTTTAAAGAGCAAACTACATACGCTAATATTCACATATTCTAACTTTTATATTTACAGCCCCATTGACCACTGCCTATTCTAAAAAAAAGAAAACTTTTCTTTTTTGGTTTTAAATGCATCCCGTTTTCCGTAAAGGAAAATGGAATGCATGTAAATAAAAAAACTGCCATATTTAAAAGCAGTCACAGACATGTTGGTCTGCTGTCCCTGGCAGGCCACCACTCCTTTGACTGCAACCTTTCCTAATGGGGCTGCAAATTGTGTCCTATGTCATGAATATTTGATGAGGTAGGTCATTTGCAACCCCATTGGAAATCGCAAACAGTGTGAGTTAGTATTGCATATTTGGTTTAGCAACTCGCAATTTGCGACTCGCAAATGAGTCGCAAATTGCGAGTCGCAAAACTCACGGTCATACATCTGTCCCTTTATCAACTATGTTATAGCATCTTAATTATTTAGATTTACACCTAGAACAATACATTCACGTACAGCTATAGTACGCTTACACATAAAAAGTGTAAGAACAAATCCAAGTTGGCTTTCAGAAATTAACATTTTTTATAAACGTTCCTCCAAAAAGCAAAAATAGAAATTGGGGTATGGAGTTTTAGGGATGGAAAGTGAACTGTCCTTGAAAAGGGGGGAGTCCAGAGAAGAGTCAATTTGGAGGGGCTGGAAAAGTATCCAAAAATAGCCACGGGGTACTAGAGAAGAATGTCGCCCTCCTCTTCCACCCTTGAAGGCAGACACTAAGAAAAAATGGAGGGGAAGGAGAGGGTGTAGCTGAAGGCACTCTAAAATGCTGAGAGCCAGAACATGGTTAAAAGTGTGATCAGTGACGAAAACAAGACAAGCTGAGTGATATTACTGCCATGCCAGTTTCTGTTCATTTCAGTCTGCTCTCTGTTCAACGTGTGAAGATTTCATCCTTTGTGGCTCAGGAAAACCTTGTGAAATGTGCACTCTCAATCACCTCATGCACAGAGATGTCTCTTTGTGCAGTTATGTGCGAGGAAACCATAATGTATAGAAAATATTTAATGGTTTTCAGAGACATATGGATTCCTTCGTCATATTGATAACCCTCAAACCAATCTGTTGGTCCTTGCTGCTGTTAGGGCTACTATGTTTATGCAGCATTGAGGACCAAAGTATGCAATAAGCTCATCTAAATGATGCTGTAAAACACAAATTATGCCTCACTCTCCTCGCTGGTACTATTATTTTCATCCATTTTAGCTGGAAATATTCTTGCAAAACCTGCAAATTAAGGTGTACATTATGTCACAAGAGTAGTAAATCCATTATTATGTAGTAAACACTGCTGTCATAGAACCACATAAATTCACTGACCCTTCACTTTTATCAGCAATTGATTCATGGAAACACCTAAACATTCTAACTTCAGTCAGTGCCCATTGTCAGCTGCACTTAAATAATGTCTTAGACCAGTAGAAATACTACTAGAATTAAGGACTGTGCCTGGGAATACTGCAACATCTGTTTATCTGCCAGTCAGCGTCCTGTGCATGTATGCTTTGTTATTTCTAAAGTGCAAACTTAGCTAGCTATCAAAGGTGCGTTGTACAGGGCAAGCCTCAGTGAGGATACATGGGGGAAAGAGGAAACACTAGGGGAAGTGGTGACAAGTCTACCTATCTGAGGTGGTGTTCCTCAAAGAGATGAGTTTCCAGATTCTTCCTGAATTGTAATAGGGTTGCCGCTTTTCTGATGTTAGAGGGATATTATTCCATGTCTGAGGGTCATAGGCTGGGAAGGCTTGTTGTCTTCTTTTTCTCCTCCCTGCTGTGTTTCATCTCTAATCTGGTGATGTTGGAGCTCCTCGTCTGCCACTATCCTCCAGATATTGTTCATTTGCTAGCTAGGTAGACAGAAGTCTTGGTGTAGAGGGCCTTCTAATTGATGCAGCTGATCATGAAGCTCATCTGGGCTTGCAGGAGAAGCCACTGTAGATTCTTTAATGTGACATGGATGGATTTCTTCAACCGCTTGATGAGCCATGTTGCTGCCTGAAGGATAGGCTTTGGGGAGGAAGGAAATTCCGTGATGCCACTGAGCAAGACATTGCATCCATCTAGGTGGGAGAGGACTAGGGCTTGAAGTGTCGCTCCGAAGTCTTCTTCTGGGAAAAAAAGGTTTCACTTTCTTAGGTTGGGAGAGTGAGAACCAAGTTTTTTTTGGCTTGGCATTGTGTTATTTGAGTAAGAGCATTAATGTTGAGGACAAATTCGAGGGATTTGGCCTGTTCTTTCATTAGGAGTGTGAAACCCGCTAGGTTTACCTTATAGACCTGTGATTCAATTAGAGAATGTTTAGTATTATTGCCAATCAGGATAAATGTGGCCTTTGTGGGACTTGGCATCGGGTAGTTTGGTGGCATCCATAATTGGATACATTCAATGCAAGCTTTGAGTTACTTTCTGTCATTGGTTGAGATTGCAAGATAGTGTTGGGTGCTGTGTCAGAAAATAAAATACCATTACGATTTATGCTACAGCCTGTTTCCATAATATGAGAGTGTAATTAAAATACATGTGAAAGTACAGTTCAAATATTCATTTATCTGACGCCTTTTATTCAGATACTAAACAAGTATTCAGATATCTGCTCAACCCACAAGGTGATCAGAAGTAATAACTGAAAGTCAAATAGGCCAGTGCAGTTCATTGTGCTTGAGAGGTTTCATGCCCCAAGCATCTGTTGTTGGTGACAAGTTTGATATTTACCTTGGCGATTACCCTCATATTCTAGTCTTTCAGATCTATCCCCATGCAGTAGAGTTAACTATCGGCAGTATGTCATGATGCCATTGTCTTTATTGACCCAACATAACGTTCAGCACACTAGAAAAAAGAACACCATAACATACAAGTTTTCACAATCCTCAAGTAGGTAAATCCCCATAACATCACCTGTCCACCTTGTCCATTGCATCTCTCTCTACTTCTCCCACCTCCTTACGCTTCACCTATGTGTACTTCACAGCTTTCTCTTTCTTGTTATATTTCATCTGTCCAACTCACAGTAGTCACTAATTTCTGTTTTTCTCTCCACAACACTTATCTATCTAATTCTATATCCATGTCAACTCTCTGTACCATCTCTCTTTCTCTTCCTCATCAATCTTTCTTTCTCGTCTTCCTGCATACTTCACCATGCCTCATCTACCTCACCCTTATCTTTCTGCATCTCAATGTACTACTCTATCTCTTTCTCAACTGTACAATTCTGACTTCTTCTGTACCCCATCTCTGTTTGTATCTTTCACTGTCTCTCTTTACCTTCCTTTCTGCCTTACACTTCTATTTTCCTGACATACCTTTCTATATCTCACTTATCATTTTTTCCTTCTTCCTATATCAGCACTCTCTACCCTAAATCTCTTTGTATTTCTCTCAGTACCTCATGTTTTCTGTCTTGCTCTCTCTATACATCATCCAGGACAGTCAGGCATTTTCTTCCACCAAGCTTTTGACTGGTGGAATTGAGCCCTTGGAGGCCAATTTTGAAAGCCCAGGGCTGTTTCTACACATCCCCTCCACATTCATACACACCCCCACCCCCACACTCCTCATGCATTCACACACACACCACCATGCATGCATGCAGTCACATACAAACACACCCATTCCGACCCACACACTAGTACACATACACACATACACCACACATATGCACCTACCACACACCCCCACCTTCCTGTCAGTCCACTTGTCTGTCTGGGCCGCACAGCATCACATGTCTAGGTGGTCATCCGAGAGGGGGTGGATGTCAGCGGTTCCACCACCGTGCAAGGACCGCCTTGCCATATTACTGCTCGTGATATATGGTGGGCAGAGTACTTCGAGCTTGGCGGTGCTGGCAGTGGACCCGCCTTTCACCCACCGTCAGTCAGACCAATGGTGTCGGATTTCTGCCTGTTTATGGGGAGAAATTCATTGTTTCATCTTATTAAGGCAGTCTTCAGACCGCCAACACTGGCAGCCTTTTGGCGTCCGTTTCGGCGGCAGTCTTGGCAAAAGAACAGCAAAGTCAAAATGAGGGCCTATGTGTGCCCTGATCTGAGGTGAAATTACAATTTTGAGTGAATAACGCATATAGATGTATGATTGATTGTGTTGGTTAACAAGTATGTGATGTTTTTGACAATGCATGTTATTTACAATAGCTGATTTGATAGTGACATCATGTTGGTGCATTGATGATGCATATTATTTACAATTGCTAGTTTGGTAGTGACATCTTAGTAGTGCAAAAATGGTGTTTCAAGATGGTATGTGTTTGATGGAGTCATAGTCCTATATTCATAAGTGTCAAACCACTGTAATGTAGCAACAAAACCAGAAGCTCCAATTAAATGTGGGACAACAAGTCAGTAAGGTACCTGTATAACATGACTTCTGTTCTGTGCCCCACCCTGGAAGCCTAGACATGTCCATAGCTCACAGTTAAAGTTTACATGTAACACCTATTTCATGGAGGTGTTGTGCAAACACAACAGACCAGTGATTTTGCACAGTGTTTCTGGGGCATAATAAAACACCCCCGTTTTATCAAACATCAGAAGCATGAGTTGAGGTTGCCAAAAGTGTGTTCAACGAAGGCTTCCCTATGTGTTTGTGCCGTGTTGCACCCCTGCTGAGGCAGGATGATTGGACGTTGGCAGGGGATGGAGACTTTACGAGGGCATACCCAGTATCATCTGCAACAGACACATTTGTTTTAATGTGGTTACCCTGAGAATGCTAAAGAGATTCCGTGCATGCATGTAATCAATATTAGCCTCATGAGTGTATAGTGTGAGGAAGTAAAGTTAAGAGTGACAATGTTTGTGATGACTTTCCTTTGGTATATATACAGTCCCAGTGTGGGTTAAGTAAATGTACCTAGTAGCCACACTTAATTGAAATCCCCTGCAACCAACTGACATGCAATAACCAACCGTCGGGAAATGTTGTTATTCTATACGTACCAGCAATGGGCAACTTAGAAGTCAGTGAAGCTGCCACGGCATTGCAGACAGCTTGCATTTTGTTGGAGTTCCAGTAAAATGGTGTTCCCTACACTGGGGTGGGTAAACTACCATGTGATGTGGGTACTATCAGTGACTGTGGCATGGTGATACAGAGGTGCACTCGGTGGGTAATGCATCTCAGTACGTGACACAAGCACTGTGATTGGCTTGCCTGTAAAATTGGCCAATAATGTCACCAGTGACCCTCTTTAAAGAATTAATGCCCGGAAAGTGGAGTGCAGCCAATATTTTGACATGTTCAGGGATGACCTGTGAGCCGGTAGTAGGTGAAGTGTGTTCATGCTTGAAATCAACAACAGCAAAGATCACATCATGTGAGACGGTGAAATATAGCAACTACTGCTTCCCTGGATTTCCCAAAAATGTTCATTCTCTGCTTTTCATCATCTTGCTCTCTCTTCTCAAATTCTTCCTCAAAACTATGAGCAAGGTAACAAAGGCGTTCGCTGCCATGGTGAAGAGGTTGGTTGAACTCTGGCTCGTTTTTTATGTGGGCAGGCTGTGTGCCATTGGTTCGTGGTGGGGAGTTTCACTCGGTGATGGCTCTACTAGAGTAATTACTGTTGAATCCAGCAGCTGCTTCACCTAACGTGTATTAAATGTGAATGAAGACTTGTTGATATACTTATCTTCTAATTCTAACTATAACTAAATGTATGTATTATTTCTACATTAAAATAAAACTTTAATTTAAAAATACCTTTCTTAAAATAAACGTATGTTTTACTATTTCTCTCGACCTGCTGGCAGTATTATTCAATGCTTCATTTATTTGTATGATTCCCTTCAGTACCTATGAGTTGTCGTGTGAGGTGTGCAACTTATTCCACGTGTTAGGTACAGATGATTTGAGCCTATTTCATCAGTAGTACAATAAAGTAGATGTGAGCGTTGCGTTGATGATTAGAACTTGTCTTACTTTTCAGATGTGTTTTTGTATTTGTATGTGCCTTCCGGAGCCTCGTCTAATCCCTTTTATCCTCCCATTTTGAAGTAAACAGTCCCCTTTTTCAAAGCATTCACCTTGATCCCTCCACAGTAATACCAAAAAGTATACTTTTGCATGCATATTTCTCTGCACATAAGCAACAAGACCATCATAGACAGAGATCTCTGACGCACCTTAGTGAATAGCATTTTTGAGTACACAAAGCAGTATTACTAAATTATTACATAACATACTAAAAAATGCTTTGGTGAATAAGCCTTCTAGCCCCGAACTCTCTAGAAATAAGCAAGATCCTACTCTTCTAAAAAATATACGGCAGGGTCACTATTGTATAGGCATAGCTGTGGCATAAAAGATTCTAATTAAGGTTTCTTGAAGAGTGAGGGTACCACACACGATTTCAAAGATCATGTATCACACCCCAGGCTTACAGAGGTGTTAAGCAGCTCTAAAACATGAATGACAACACCACATGACCAGATTTTTCAGCAGTTATGACAATCACCCCTGTAGAACCCAGATTAGCTGCTAGTGTATAACTTTACAACATCTGGAAGGGAAAGAAGACCAAATGAGGCCAGAGATAGACTTCTTGAAATTATGTTTGACAGTTCCATACTATATTTAGGGTTGGATTATACAATGAGTTGGGCCAGACCACCCTCCGCTGTGCTCTAAGAACCTGTATTTCTCTGCCTCACCCTGTGTCATTTCGCTTTGCCCTATTTCATTCTCTATGATGTTTTACTCTCAGCGAACTTGACGATTATACAAGCCACTGATGGTCCTCCCTTAGACCTTCTGGCCAGGCTTTGATGCCGAAGGGGCATCCAGAGTGCAGCCGCACCCATTCCAGAAAGTAACTAGTGCAATCAGTGCAAGGCTTCTGAGAGACTGCTACTGGTGACAGCATGAATACAATGAAAAGAGAGATATTTTTACCTCTACCCTTCGGGGGAGGGAGATGCTTGGTTTCCTCCCCCATGTAAATCATTCACTGACTCTGCCTGAGTATAACTGTTGGAAATTATGAGATTGTGTGTTGACCTAGTGTATAGTGGATCCATTGTATGCCATGTGTGAGTGGTTGGTTTCTGTGAGATTACACATGGTTGATGGTGAAACTGGGAGCTTGGATACTCACATTCTAGCACATTGCTGCCTGCTAAGTTTTACTTTTTGTAGTTGTATATAATACAAATTTGACCGAAGGGCATTAGACCACTTTACATGAGAACCAGAAAGTGTACATGAGAACCGGTTGTTATATTGTTTCTTAGGCACAGGTAGTGTTGTCCGACGAATCTCTGTGAAGTAGCATCTGTGTCTCATCCACAGAGCTCTGTACTATTCCCCCTTTCTTGCTCAGAATTAATATCTGAAAGATCTGGTTCTTTGTCTAGCATTCCGTTCTAGCTTTGTAACATTCATTTAATAAAAGCAGTCTCCTTAAGATACGTACACCACAAATCTCAGACACCAGTCAGTGAAGGACACCTCGGAACCATTTGAAAATTAAGCTCCAGAATAACGAATGTTCTGCAGTGCCAAACTGACGGCCGATTGTGTGGCATGTACCTGTCAAAATTACCAACATCTTAGAATGGCCAGACAGGAAAAAATATATATAATTTGAATTATTTAACATACTTTCCAACAAAGAAGAGAATGGCCCTCAACATTAGGGGGGTCATTACAACATTGGCGGTAAAAGCCGCTTACCGCCGTGCAGAAGACCGCCAATACACCGCTGCGGCCGTGGAATTCCGCCACAGCTATTATGACCCACATCTCAGAATCCGCCGAAATTCAGACACCCACACAAGTCCGCCACACCAAAGGTCAGTGATAAACTGGCGATAACAATTCCTTCACCTCCACGCCAACAGAAACACGTCCATGCCATTACGACCCACGAATCCACGCGGCGGTCTTTCAACCGCGGTATTCCATTGGCGGTACACACCGCCGCGCTCAAAATACACACACATCTCCAAAACACCGCCACATTGGACAATTTCAAATACACACACCTGATACACATTCAAACAACACTCCCACACACCCAACACAATATAAAACACACACCCACATCACCCACAAATCCTTACTACCAGAAATTTAGATGAAGGCCAGAGAGACAGCACACCAAAGACAACCCCACCATACAGAGGCACACAACACCATCACCCACACAACATCCACGCACAAAACACCACACACCACTACACATCACCACACACATCACGAGGAGGAGCTCCGGGTCATGGTGGAGGAAATTGTCCTGGTAGAGCCACAGCTATTTGGCTCACAGGTGCAGCACACATCCATAGCCAGGAAGATGGAGCTATGGCACAGAATAGTGGACAGGGTCAATGCTGTGGGATAGCACCCAAGAAATCGGGAGGACATCAGGAAGAGGTGGAACGACCTACGGGGGAAGGTGAGTTCAACGGTCTCCAGGCACAACATCGCGGTTCAGCGGACTGGCGGCGGACCCCACCTCCTCCCCCACAACTAACAACATGGGAGGAGCAAGTCTTGACCATCATGCATCCAGAGGGCCTCAGAGGAGTCGGTGGAGGAATGTACACTGGTAAGTCAAATCTTAACTATCATATCCCCCACCCTACCTGCTTGCTATCACACACCCTCACCCCCTCCCCTATCACTCCAACTCCTCACTAATGTACTAATAACACAAACTACACATCCCAACACCAAGCCCTGCATGACACAACAAAGCATGGACACCCATCACGAAAGCATGCCCACTGCACATACCCATAACAACCCCCTAACCATCATCACACAAGCCCCCACACAGGAATGCTTGCACTGGGGTACACGCACACCCACCCATTGCACACCATCACACACACATGCAATAATCATGCTCTTATGCCCCTGCAGGATCACGAAGGACCGTCACCACACTGGAGGGTCCAGACAACTCCACTCCACCCACAGAAGAGGCCCACAGTGACAATAGCAGCTCTGCCCTACTGGATCCTGATGACCAGCCCGGACCATCGTGGGCCTTGGGACAGTCGGTTCCCCTTGCACAGGCACAGTCCAACACTGACCTTCCACCCTCTGGTAACACCAGCACAGCACCCACCCAGCGGACCCAAACCTCTGTACCCAGGACAGGTCAATCAGCTGTGTGTCCACCACTACAGGGAACCCAGGATAACCCACCACCCCAACAACAGGGACCTGGGGGCAGTGGTAGTGGGCACACGGTCCAGGGGATGGAGGCACAGGAACACAGGGGAACTGGGAGGGCTGCTGTACGTCAGGTGGCGGACAGGCCAAGGGAACCTACTCTCCACGAGGCCCTATCCTCCATCATGGGAGCATACCACCACTCCCAGGAGACGATGGCAATGGTCCTGGTCAAGTTTCAGGAGACCCAGCACCTGCAGGAGGACCAGTATTTGGGGTTCAGGGAGGAGCTCAGGACCATCAGCTCCGCCTTGGGCACCATCGTAGGGGTGCTGAAGGACATACAGCAGACCATGAGGGACACCGTGGCACTCCAAGGGGCCCCTGACACTAGCCAGGACGATGAACTGCCCACCACCTCCGCCGGTGCTAGTGGACAGGACGCCCCGCCACAGGACCACCACACCAGCACCCCACCCCCTGCAGACGGAGAACCACCTCGCAAGCAGTCCCTGAGATCCAGAAACAGGACAGAGCAAGATGGCAAGACCCCCGCCAGGAAATGAGACCACCCTGATTGTCCCCCCACTGTCCCACTTTGTTACCCTGTCCATACTTAAACTGCCCCAGCTCCACTTCCTATGCCCATATGGGCAGTGCACCTGTGAGACTAATAGACTGGACTCTGCCATGGACATTCCTCCGCCATCACCCATCACCATTTTTCAACCCCCCTCCATTTTTTAGCACTTCAATAAACACCCTTGAAACACAAAACAATCTGGAGTCAGTCTATGGTTTAGTAAAATGTAACATCTATGACAGTGTAAAAATGCGTTGTTTGTTGTAAAGGCAACATACCAATGTCACACATCACAAGTCCTTGAAGGACGCATGCAGATGACACACGTTGGTAACCACACCTGTGAAACCGTAATGGAAAGAAACAACTCAGTTACCAAGTAATCCCATGAAATTACACACAGGATAGAGGAGGAAGTGTGACAGTGAATGTAATGGTAAAAATGAAAATGTTCTCACCTGTGTTTCACTGGAAATATTGCTGTATGACTCCCTGTTGTCGTTGTCTTCTTCCTCTGCTTCATCCTCATCACTGTCCACAGGCTCCAGAGGCTCCACAGCTGCCACAACACTGTCATCTGGACCATCCTCCTGCAGAAAAGGCACCTGGCGTCGCAAAGCAAGATTGTGAAGTATCGAGCAGGCGATGATGATCTGGCACACCTTCTTCGGTGAGTAGAATAGGGAACCACCTGTCATATGGAGGCACCTGAACCTGGCCTTAAGGAGGCCGAAGGTGCGTTTGATCACCCTCCTAGTCCGCCCATGGGCCTCAGTGTAGCGTTCCTCTGCCCTGGTCCTGGGATTCCTCACTGGGGTCAGTATCCAGGACAGGTTGGGGTAACCAGAGTCCCCTAATAGCCACACACGGTGCCTCTGGAGTTGACCCATCATATCAGGGATGCTGCTATTCCGCAGGATGTAGGCGTCATGCACTGAGCCAGGGAACATAGCATTAACCTGGGAGATGTACTGGTCTGCCAAACAGACCATCTGTACATTCATGGAATGATAACTCTTCCGGTTCCTGTACACCTGTTCACTCCTGTGGGGGGGGACCAGAGCTACATGGGTCCCATCAATGGCACCTATGACGTTGGGGATATGTCCTAGGGCATAGAAGTCACCTTTCACTGTAGCCAAATCTTCAACCTCAGGGAAAATTATGTATCTCCTTACGTGTCTCAGCAGGGCAGACAACATTCTGGACAACACATTGGAAAACATAGGCTGGGACATCCCTGATGCCATGGCCACTGTTGTCTGAAATGACCCACTTGCAAGGAAATGGAGTACTGACCGCACCTGCACGTCAGGGGGGATTCCAGTGGGATGGCGGATTGGTGACATCAGGTCTGGCTCCAACTGGGTACATAGTTCCTGGATTGTGGCACAGTCAAACCTGTAGGTGACGAGTAAATGTCGCTCCTCCATTGTCAACAGGTCCACCAGCGGTCGGTACACCGGAGGATTCCGCCATCTTCTCAAATGTCCCAGCTGACGGCGCCTAGGAAGGACAACAGCGACGATCAAGTCAATTTTTTTCCAGGTATGTACCCACAGTTACACAGAAGACGACACCAAACACAAAACCCTTCCTGTATGTGTGTTGAGTGTAGGTCTAGCTATGTGTGACGCAGAAGTAAATGAAGCAATGTGGGCCCCTGAAATGGCGGCTGCCTGACCTCTAAACTGGGACAATGGGATTGTGGGGTAACTGCGTTGGCATTGCACACCATCGCGGTAGGTGGGCGTAGACCGCGGCGCATTGCTGCATTGGTTAACATAGTACCCAATGGGTCCCAGGAGCCAATGAACAGGTGCGCCGGCGGTGATGATACGCACCCCCGCGGACGTGACAGCCATTTTCTATCTGTTCAATCACTAGATACCTGATCTGCAACAGGAGAGGACCTACACTGCAAGTGCTGCTGTGACCTCGGTCTGGAAGAGACAATGGCTGCTGCGTCTGGGGAAAGGGCCCCTGCCTTCACTGCTCAGGAGTTGGAGAAACTGGTAGACGGGGTCCTCCCCCAGTACACGCTACTCTACGGTCCTCCAGACCAACAGGTTAGTACACAGGGAGCACGTTGTATGGGCTAGGCCTGGGTGGAGAGGGCTGGTTGTAAGAGGGAAGGGGGCAGAGTTCAGGGAACATTAATGCATGTGAATGGATGGGCCACATGGCTAGAGTAGGGAGGGGGGCCACTCACATTGACGGGGCAGTTGGTAATGACTTCTCTTCTTCCCTTGTGCATGTCATGTAGGTCAGCGCCCACCAGAAGAAGGACATTTGGCATGCCATCGCCAAGGACGTCCGGACCCTGGGGGTCCACCAGAGACGGGGCACCCACTGCCGGAAAAGATGGGAGGACATTCGCCGCTGGAGCAAGAAGACGGCGGAGGCTCAGCTGGGGATGGCCTCCCAACATGGGAGGGGTGCCCGTCGCACCATGACCCCCCTGATGTTCAGGATCCTGGCGGTGGCATACCTGGAGTTGGATGGGTGCTTGAGGGCATCACAGCAGACACAAGGGGGTGAGTACACTCTCAATCTGCAGACTTTGCACGCAGTGGAGGGGTCTGGGTGGGGGTGGAGGCCTGTGGGTGTAGCTAGGCCAGGCAGAAAAACTTAGACTAGGCCCCTCCGTAATGCTAGCCATGTGGCACTCTACCCCACCGCAGTAGAGTGCAAAGTACAGGTATAGATGCCCCTGTGGCATCCATGTGTGCAGAAGTCCACCATAGCCATGGAGGCCAGATCCCAGAAATTGCATGTGCAGAGGCCAGGAGCACGGCGTAGTGCAGGGGGCTGCTGTGTCTGTATTGTCCGCCAACGGTAGCGGTATGCCATGCACTCAACCTATCTATCTTCCATCCCTCCACCCCCTTTTTGTGCATTACCATCATCAGGCGGAGTTACATTGGCAACGGAGCACGAGGGAGCTGCATCCCACATGGCCATGGAGGGCCACACCACGGACTCAGAATGCACCAGTGGGACGGAGGGCGAGGGGAGCTTCACGTCGGCCACCGGATCACCAAGCAGCGGCACAGACTCGTCCGCCGATGGGAGCTCCCTCGTGGTGGCGGCACCATCTGTGTGCCCCACTTCTACAGGTACAGCCGGCACCTCCCCTACCAGCACCGCCCTCCCAGCAGCCCCTCAGCCTTCGCCCCGTGCCTGCTCACCCAGGAGGATGGGCATCACCTTTGCCCCAGACACCTCAGGCCCTGCCCCTGTCACCCCTGCTGCCCTCAGTGAGGAGGCCATTGACCTCCTCAGGTCACTCACTGTTGGGCAGTCTACCATTGTGAATGCCATCCAGGGTGTAGAAAGGGAGTTGCAACACGGTAATGCATTCCTGGAGAGCATTCATTCTGGTCAGGCTGTCCTTCAGCGAACCCTGCAATCTCTGGCCTCAGCACTGATGGCAGCCATCGTCCCTGTGTCTAGCCTCCCACCTCCAACCTCCTCCACCCAGACCCAATCACCTGTACTCCAGCCCATCCCAAGCACACCTACAGACCAGCATGCACACAAGTCAACACACAAGGGAAGCTCAGGCAAACATAGGCACCACACAACCCACAGGCACACACACAAGCATCACCCACGTGGAGACACATCAACATCCACTGCCTCCACTGTGTCCCCCTCCTCCTCTTCTCCTTCCTCCCTCCCAGTGTCGTCTACACTCTCCCTGCATGCACTACATCTACAGGCACCAGGAGTCGCACCAGAACACCCAGCACCACACCCCGCTCACCTGCACTCACCACCTCCACTCCCATTTACACGTCCCCTGTGTCCTCTCCCAGTGTGTCAGTGACGCCCCCTCCCAAAGTACACAAACGCGTGCACCCACACACCCAACATCCATCCACCTCACGACAGCCTCCAGTACCTGTACCTGCACCCAAAACACCTAAAGTGACACCTCCTACAACCACCTACAACCACCTCCTCTTCCTCCACTCCCAGGCCCCCTCAAATACCCATCCCAGTGTTCGTCAGAAACTGTCCCTCTGTAAAGTTGACCTTTTTGCCCCCACCGCCCCTCCCTCCAATTCATCAGTCCCGTCGTAGCGCCATGCATTTTTGGACTAGTGGTGCACAGACATTGATATGTGCATATCTGCACTACTTCTCGTAATGTATATATTTTTGAATGATTTTATGATATATCTGTATATTTTTGAAACATGTATATTGATACATTACAATGTTTGAACTGATTTCGTTTTGTCTTTGCATTCTTCCAGGGGGGTTCTTCCAGGGGGGTTGTGGGTTGTTACTGTGATTTTTGTGAATGCATTGGTGTGTGTGTTGTAAAATGCGAGGGTGGGGGTGTTTCGTGTGTGTCCCCCTTAATTTTGCCTCCCCCCTCCCCTATGTCGTAGGTGCAGTACTCACTGTTGTCTTCGCCCACGCCGGCGTTGCTCTTCGTAGATGAGTAGGAATACAAGGGCCGGTAGAATTTGTAATTCTGGCTCCGTGGAGTCCTCCTTCCTCGTGGGATGTGTACAGGTGAGCGTTTTCCCATTGCAGTAACTGTTTCCGCCGTGTTTTTATCCACGGTGAATCCGCACCGGAAAAGGTGGCGGATTGGTAGGTTGTGATACTATGGGCGGTACATTGTCTCCCGCCTGTCTGTTGGCGGTGACCGCCGCGCTGCTTGTCTGTACCGCTGTGGCGGGCGGTGTGTTAAAGTGGCTGTCTTTGTTGGCGGTTTCCGCCAGGGTCATAATTCCCTTTTTTTGTCCGCCGGCCTGTTTGCAGTATTGCCACACCTTTAACACCGTCCGCCAGGGTTGTAATGACCCCCCTAGATCTTTATCCTGAACGTTAGTCATAAAAATAAAGGACAACAATTTAAGTATAGTAAACAAACCTAAAGATTTACAACTGGCACGAAATAATGAGGGACTTAATATGAGCTAAGGTCTGTCACGGTCTCTTACTGGTGGTGTGGGGAAGGGTGTGGTGATAGCTGTAGTACTTTTGTGTTTTAGTACTTTTGGTTCAGGGAGGTGGTGGGCCTGTTATGGGCGGAGTAGATGGGGCATGTTGGAGAGCTGTTTTAGTCGTGTTGTATTTGATTAGGGTCTATGGAGGTGATAGGCCTATTACGGGTGAAATTTGTGGGGTGAGTTGGGCAAGGGGTAGTTGTATTTGTTTTCTGTTTGCTATGAATGGAGCTGGACCTGAGGCATTTAGTGAGGATGGCAGTTGAATTTTGAATGAATATTTTGGAGTCATACATAACAGCCTCTTTCTTTAGTAGCTTAGTGTTTTCTTTTGCTGTTTGAAAATCCATGGGATCCCTGGTAAACCATGGAAGGTCTATATACCTATCTACCGACAGAGGCCAAGCCCTGACCATGGCCCATCACAAAGAGCAAAGAATGTCTATTCATCATCATCTCTGTCTGTATCTGAGCTCCTTTGCCTGGCTACTTTAAAGCGAGTATTCACCATCCAGAAGTCAAAGTTGGAAAAGTGACAATACCAAACTTTTGCACAACCCTTCATCTTGACTTAATGTCACTTGAGCACTCTTCCATCAGAATGGAGCTGTGTACTGCCCTCCCCTATGGAGCCACCACTAAGCAGTAATTACTAACCATAGAAGATATGCCATATCAGGTTAAGCTGCCTGCCAGCCTGAACCCAAACACTTCCTTCTTCTTAGGTCTTACCCGGCCCCTATACCAGTTAGTAGCAGATGAGTTAGGGTTTTTGCAAAAGGAACTAATTGCTGGAGTCACTAAAAGGCCCATTCAGAGAAGACATCATAGGAAACAAAAGGTTTGTCTTATTCTGAGTGGAGCAGAAACAACAAAAGCATTCTCATTCTCATTTTGCAACACTGACCTGAAATAAAAGATATAGGCCCATATTTATACTTTTTGACGCAAAACTGCGCTAACGCAGTTTTGCGGCAAAAAAATTAGCGCCGGCTAACGCCATTCTGAAGCGCCATGCGGGCGCCGTATTTATTGAATGGCGTTAGCCGGCGTTAGCCGGCGTTAGCCGACCGGCGTTAGCCGACCGGCGCTGCCTGGTGTGCGTGAAAAAAAACACGTACACCAGGCAGCGCCGGCGTAGGGAAAAATGGCGTTTGGGCGTCCAAAAATGGGGCAAGTCAGGCTGAGGCAAAAAAATCGTCTTAACCCGATTTGAGCCATTTTTTGGGGCGTCCAGACGCCATTAACATGACTCCTGTCTTAGCAAAGACAGGAGTCATGCCCCCTTGCCCAATGACCATGCCCAGGGGACTTCTGTCCCCTGGGCATGGTCATTGGGCATAGTGGCATGTAGGGGGGCACAAATCAGGCCCCCCTATGCCAAAAAAAAAAATCAAAAAAATACTTACCACAACTTACCTTTTCTTCCCTGGGATGGGTCCCTCCATCCTTGGGTGTCCTCCTGGGGTGGGCAAGGGTGGCAGGGGGTGTCCCTGGGGGCTTGGGAGGGCACCTCTGGGCTCATTCTGAGCCCACAGGTCCCTTAACGCCTGCCCTGACCCAGGCGCTAAAATCCGGCGCAAATGCGGGTTTTTTAGTCCCGCCCACTCCCGGGCGTCATTTTTGCCCGGGAGTATAAATACGACGCATATGCATCGGAGTCATTTTTTAAGACAGGAACGCCTACCTTGCATATCATTAACGCAAGGAAGGTGTTCACGCCAAAAAATGACGCTAACTCCATGAACTTTGGCGCTAGACGCGTCTAACGCCAAAGTATAAATATGGAGTTAGTTTTGCTTCGAATTTGCGTCGAAAAAAACGACGCAAATTCGGCGCAAACGGAGTATAAATATGCCCCATAGGGTCTGACTTAGATCTTGATGGTCTTACCACCAAGAAACGTCAGCAGTAAGCCTGAGAAGACCATCAAGGCAGCGGTGTTCTTTCCACCATATTTACATGTCATAGTCCTGCAGTCACTGTACTGGCGGTAGTTCGCTGACTGCCGGAGATGGAAGTGGGACTCAATGTACTGCATACAATGGCAGTGGCTATGGAAGGGAGGTAAGAGACACATGCACACTGTTCCTTAGCCACAGGTTCATCCCCGCACTACACACTAAACAATACCTACACACATTTACCCATTGCCAGTCCAACACAACACAACCCATACGTGCAGAAAGCACACATTAAAACAAATCCATGTCACAACATGCACACACCATTGACACTGCACCCACACAACCACAACAAACAACACAACTACACACTGAGCTACACAATTACACTCACACACAGTTCACCTCACCCTGCAAATCACATTTCATACACACATAGACGTTTTGACTCACACACACAACTCGCAGCACAACATGACAGGTAAAGATTCTCTGACAATGTGTACACATGGACACAGTTGAAAGGTGTGAATGTACTGTCATTGTGGTGCCAGAATTAATTTGCTCATGAATACTGCCACAATAACAACAGTTTTGTATGTGTGATATATGTGTTGTGACTTTTGTATCCCCACCCATGTCTGACCCACTCATGTCCTCGACATGTGCATGTTACAGTGATTAAAAAAATTACTGTGACATGTATGTGTTTCCAGTGGTCTCCCGCTCAGTGCCCACCCAACTTACATTGGCAGTACGGCATCCCTAACATGTAGTCCTTTGATAGGGGGTTGTGTTTTCTCCGTGGGTCACTGACAGCAGCAAGGGATGGTGTTGTCAAGTCATAGCCAGTTGAAGATAGGGTAGAAAGTGGTAAAAAGGTGAGTATCCCACCCTTTTCCCCCCACAATCCACCAACTTAGGAGGGACAGTTGGACCGCCACTTTTTCTTTGGTGGTAAGGCACATCTAAATCTGCACGGTGGGAAATCTGGCTGTGGTACCTCCGGCATCTCCTTTTCTCTTTCCCGTCGTTGATGCAGCCAATGTGTCTTGGCAGAGAGGGCGGTTTGAATGCAGTCTTTTGTCTATGGGACCGCCAACATCGAAATACGGCAGGCAGACCATCGCGGCAGCTGGCAGGTTTACAGTCGAAAAGTCGACTACAGGACCGTTACTGCCAAGATCTAAATCAGGCCCATAGTGAATACAAATACCATTGTTCGCTTGTTTAGTAGATTATTTGGCAGTGTTTGCCAAGGTAAAACCTCCAGATCTTATTGGGTAAACTAATGGAATGGAGCATTCATCCGCCCTTGGTGTAAGCCATTGTCACCTTCTATTCAGACACATTCGTCAGAGTGAATATCAGAAATGGCTATAAAGTCTTTGAATGGATAGACACGAATACTGGCTCCCTTTTTATTTATACTTTATACAGCCCAAATTGGTGAGCCTCTGTCCAGAGCCAGGTCCTTTTTCATAAGGAACGGCTCCCAAAAGTTGCAGATAATTTAATATGCTCATAATGTAGTTGTACTAGATCAAACAGAATTGGTCTTGGAGCAATGAGCAAACTGAATAAATAAAATGAACATAAACTGGTGATAAATGTTTCCAAAAAACAAAGGTTACAGGTTTTGGAAAAAATATTAATAAGGAATAGGAAACCTGGTTAACTGACTCTGTTAGGTTAGGATATACATCACCACGTAACTATCTAGTTTGTCTACCTGACACTGTAAACATAAATTAATCCAACTCACATAATGCAAAAAGGGCCATCATTTTTGCACTGTGAAGATTAAATGAAAAATGTATAGGCCAGCTGCTGAAGGTTACAAAAGCTACGTTTTTACAGACTTATGGCTCTCATTATGACTTTTGCGGACTCTGATTGAAACCGCCAAAGCCATGGGTGCCAGAAGACCGCCAGTGCTGTGACTGTAGGGGGTGGGGGTTCAGGTGCTTGTTTGTGGGGTAGTCGTCTACCGGTGACAGGTAAGCGATTCCCTGTCGCCGGAAGCCTTACCGCCATGGTTTTGTGGCGGGCCCATGGCGGTGGGCCAACTCCTAATACCGCCGGCAGTCCTCTGTTGGAGATGAACATCTCTGGCCCGGCAGTTGCCAACCCGCCACACTCATAATGTGGAGGTTCTCACTGCCAGCTGTTGACGGTGATACTGCACATTAACCCTGGTGGACTGAGGAGACCGCCAAGGTCATAATGACCACCTATATCTCATGGGCAATGCAATTTTCCATCAACATTTGCACTTACCTTGGCCAAATTACGTTATATTCCATATAGAAGAATTTTTCAAAAGTTCATTCCCTGCATTTAAATACTCCTAGAATTCGGCATGCTCAATCAGGATTTGTTGTGTAAATCTGCTTTTATTAAAATATCATTACCAGGCAAAGCATTTAAAACTGTATTCCCTAAAATTTATTTTACAAACAATGTTTAGGTCCCATAACAACAGCCTAAGTACATGCTTCATGTACCTTGCCACTTCAAATAAAGATTTAAAGATGAATATGGTTACTGAAAATGAAATACCATCTGCCTCTTTGAAGGCTAAGTTAAAATCGCAGCTATCAATATGTCAAGCAGTAGATCTAGAAAAATTTAGAGGCATATTTAATAAGAAATCATGCAACACAGCAAGACACCTTGCTGCGCTGTGTGATAGGGAAAGAGCAGGATTGTGCCATATTTAACATAAGAACGTTTATTCCTCTTTTTCCAGTGCTGACGCACATAGTGCTGCCTAGCGCCAACGCAGGCACCCTTGTATAATGGTGCAAGGGTCTCTGAGTGGTAAGCAGGATTGTTTTTGTGCAGAAAGGGGTAGTGTCCGGCAGAATACCAATCCTCTGAGGCATGTTCCTCATTTTTTGTGTGCTGGCAAATGCAGCGCACATAGAAAGAGGAACAAGGTGGTCAGGAGAAGCGTTTTGATGCATTCCCAGGTCTACCAGCATTGGTAACTATGGGAATGTGCCAAAATCCATGCATGGATGCGTAGGAACTCCTATGCTCCACCGATGGAACACCTTTGCAGGGCAGAGTAAGGCAATGCAGCGATTTACGCAATATTGTGGCTTGCTTGGCTTGATAAATATAATTTAAGATTTGCATCGCTCTTGAGTCCCGTTGCGTGGTGCAAGAGAGACACAACTCTTTGATAAATTTGGCCCTTAAATTAACCAGTCATGCACAACTAATTAGCACCTCTTATGCAATATCTTTTGAGGATGTCAATAACCAAGTTTTGCAGGTAGAATATAATGAGGGTGTGGTTTACGGTTTTTCCTTATAAGGAGTTCTGAGGTCGGGGGAAAAAAACTTATAAACAACTCACAACATTGTAGATTTTGCAACTTCTCGAAGGAATACATCTTGCATCTATTTTACTATTGCCCTGAGTTGAACCTAGAAATACACTAAGGGCCTGATTACAACTTTGGCGGAGGGGGTTAATCCGTCCCAAATGCGACGGATATCCCACCCGCCATGTTACAAGTCCATTATATCCTATTGAACTCGTAATACGGTGGGCGGGATATCCGTCACATTTGGGACTGATTATGCCCCTCCGCCGAAGTTGTAATCAGGCCCTAACTCCTTAAACTGGTGATTCTAAAAACAGAATTTCTAATTGTAAAGAGGCATTAAAAGTCTGCCTGAAACTGGAATTTAAACTGAAGTTGCGTGCTCTGCCATCGGCCACGTTTTTATATAAGGCTTTTTAAAAAGAATGAGTTCCTAATTAATTGATTACAAAAATAATAGCTTGTTTACTACAAAGTACATTAGCTGGTTACGATGTTACCCATGTTTTATTATGCAACTCTTATGATGTTTTTATGTTTCACTACTTTTTTGGCAAAATTTAAGTTTTAACATTTGGAATGTGTTACTGATGTCACAAACTGTAATGATTTTCAGTAATTCAAACTGAGTGGAAAATCGAAGACAGAGACCAGAATGAATCAACACTGTGTACAAAGTCACTTTCAAAAGCAAGTGTAGTAAATGATAAAATGAAAACCAGAAATCAGGTTGAGATGATGCGGGTAGATAGACTGATTCTCCATTGAGCAGGGATTATGAAAAAAGGTTTACACTACTATCCTTGGCCTATTAGTGAGTATAGTTATAATTTACTTTTTGCACTATAATCTCCCTTTATGGCCATGGTAAGGGGAATAGTATGGACAAATTTGCAAGTTAATTAACATCCTTCTGTAATGGTTTAGCTTTTGTTAGTGTGTCTGACCTTATTTGGTTATTTATCAATAGGTTGTAAGGGGACTAGTTAGAGGTTTGATGGACCTTTTGACTGCAGTAGTTCCCACCATAGGACTCAGTACCAATACAAATCAATGGTAGTACCAATCAATGACATTAATAATCTTGGGAGTCAATAATTTCCACTCACCGTGACCCCTTGGCCATGAATAACCACACCTTTAGGTAAAAGTTAGAATGCTTATGTCCCTATACAGTATTAACAATGCTAATATCACGTTGCTTAGTCTCAAAATCAAATGATAAGCATACAGGAACAATACTGGTTGACCGAATCTTATAAAGAATCTCAATTTAATCAAAGCTTGTACCACTACACATTCTAAAGTTACAGTACAAATTAATAGCAAGAATGACCGCGAACTAGAAATGGCATACAATGAGTACTCAGCAAAGACAAGACATCAACTGTTGTTACATGTAGCTGGCATCAGTGAGTGAGTATCCTAACTAACCTTCTGATTAGAATGGCATGTTTGGGCTACATGCAAACAATTTAGTCAATGCAAATTTGGAAAAACATCTAACTATGGCTCTATCAAAATTAGCGGTTGGTAACTAAGGACAAAAGCAAATAGACATAGCAATCAGGAACATCGGCTTATACCTTGCCTCAGTTGGTTCACCAAGCTGTGACTTGTCTTCCTCAATTGTACATCTGTTCAGTCAGCAAAGCATCAGAATTCAGCATTAAAGTTCAAGAAAGCAAAGTTTCCTCATGCAGTTCAGAAAGAATAATAGCTTCCGTCTCCAGACCTTTAAGAAGAATGGGGCCAATGGCCCTTTAGGACGGTTCGGAAGAATGGGGCTAATGGCTTCTATGGACAGGTAGGAACAATGGGGCTAATGGCTTCTCTCCTCTCAGTGCAGTATGGCTAAGTTAGATTCCATAAAACTACTTCCCACATTGCTATTGGTCAAAGAATCGTATGTTTATGTTTAATCCAATGAAAGTAGAACCTCAAATCTAAGAATTTACGAAACCTTCGTTCACATGTCGATGATTGGCTTCTCTTCACCCGTTCCCGTCGTTGGGCTCGTCAGTAACAATTTTGTACCAGCTCATACTCCAGTCAGTGCATCTATTGTCCGCTCCTGGGAACGTCGCCTTTACACACACTAAGTTATACAAAGTATCCTTAGACAGTACAACATAATCTAGCAAGCAGTTCTCAAGGGAAAGGATTCTAGCTACTAACATTCAGTCAATGCAATGGAAAATTACAATTTAATTCTCTAAGCAGCCATTTTATAATGCGTCTGAGCAATGCATCTTGACATGAGGCCGTGCAACTAGGCCCAAGACCTCACTAAATTAAGGCGTATTAATTATAAAGCAAATACATAATACATATCCGTTAATATGACATACTACTACATTAATCCAAACATGAGCTCGACATTTTACATTAATAAGCTGTTAATAAGTACACTTCGTGGTTATTAGTGGTCACTCAAGTAGGCACATTTTCAAACTTGTGTATTATTTTCTCTATGCTAATTCATTTTCTATTCAAATTTAACATTCAGAATACATGAATATTCATTAGTAAAATTTCAGCGTTAACAATTCCTCCTCTGATGACTAAATATGTCATCACATTTACATCTTCCCACACAAATTTTCGTTTCAGCTAAAATTTGTCATCTCTATCCCTTTAAGTCTTTGTTCCCTCTTCAAATTTTCCCTAAACAAATTTTCCCTTTTTATCTCTTCCCTCCTTTGATCAATCTTTATTTTCTTTGATTTAATCATGTGATACAATTTATATATTCCCCACGCACCAATTATGCAAATCATAATAATCAATGGCCCTTGTATTATTTTTAATACTATCCCTTTCCCAATGCTGCTGAGCCAAATCCCACTAAAGCAAATCCTTTGCCAACTTTCTCCCAAACACCTGGTTCCTTCAACTCTTTCAATCAGCACTAAAGTAAGCTTCTAATTTATTTTCTATTATCAGGAATATATGAACAACAATGCTTCAAATTCAGCTTTTTGCAAACGCTACCATCCTTTGCTAAAAGAAGGTCAAACGCAAGGCGGTTCTGAAGAATCATAGATCTTACCGCAACCACTTCTGTATCCATTAGGATCATGGCCCCTGAAAACATGTTATCCACAATAGTTGACAACATTTGAATCTTTATAGAATTCAGAACAACTCCTACTGAAGAAATCATTGCTCCAAATATATTTCCCACTAAACTAGGAGACTCTCTTTTTTGTTTACTGTGATGTAATTCAGTCATTTTTGGTAATCTTTTCATGTTCTCAAGTTGAAATATCTTTGGGAAAACTATGCCCATGTAACATGTGCAGTACCATGCTCTTGGAAGATGGTAATAAGCTTGCGGTCCACAGATGTAATAAATTTCAGAAATCGTTGGATCCTGTCCATTCAACATAAATGTCCATTTACTCTGAAACAAAAACACATGACTACATTCACTCGTTACCACAAACAACGTGTCAGTACTAGATTTAGGGCTATAGGTACAAAGCTTTCCTACGTGTTGCACATCTAAAGCTAACCTTCTTTGTGTTTTTATTTCAATAAATGCATAATCATTTCTAAAAGTCCTTTTCTCTTAGTCTTTTTCTAACTTTTTCTTTAATACCTTTCTCCTGTCATCTGTCTCATCTAAGAAGCTCTTTTCTAGAGGTGTGAGCAAGCCTGTCAAATTGTTCCTGTGCGCATATGCAGTGCCAAAGTTTAAAGTAGGCTCAAAGAATCCTCTCTCAAATTCTATAGTGTTCTGCTTGGCTACTCTACTCAGGTACTTAGTTATGGGGACAAATGAAAACATGTCATAATTGAAATAAAAATACTGGATGTACTCCTGGTTATAGAATCATGTTAGTAACAGACTACCACTTATCCAGTAAGTGAGGGTCAAACTAAGATAGGTAACTCCTACGACTGGTGAAGGAATCTGCTTGCAAGCATAACAATTTCTCACACCCATCGTCTCAACATACTCACTCAATAAGTGATAGAAGACATTAGAAGAAAGTTCTCATTGTGCATTATCTATGTGCAGCTACGTCTCATCTAAAATGATCTTCTCTATTTCTGTGAGTGCAGTAGTTGTCTCTGAAGCTGAAGTATGGTTGGCTTCATTCTTATCAAGAGCATTTATTCCCACAATCAATACCAGGCACAATGCCATGCATACAATCTCCAAACCAATACTCAAGTATTTACAGCATCTAGTCTTCCTACCCGGCTGGCTACGGTTACTCATGATCTGTAAAGAATCAGATAGTAGAAGAGAAAAATAATAACTATACAGCAAAAATCAAAAGCAAAATCTTCAATCTTCATTCAGCAATTATAACAGATTTCAGTCTTACTTCCAGGATCCTTTTTGTCAAAATAGGTAAGGTTGTCAAAAATCAGTTTAGCAGCTTGTCAAATCAGGTTATCTTGTCAAATCAGGTTATCAAAAGTAGTTTTTGGTTGCTTTCAACAGTCTCTTTTTCTTTGTACTTTTCTCAGATTGGTTTAAACAGTTCAGTTCATTGGTTTCCTTCAAGTGTCAAGATATTGACCTGGAATGTCTCGATCAAAAAAAAAAGACAAAAACTCTCTTTACCATTCACTTGTTGTTGCATGCGCCCATTCAGGACCAGCGTACCTCCGACTTGCAATTCTCTTTCTTTTCAACTTTCAATCTCCATTCAACTCTCCTTCACTCAGATCTTCTCTCCTTGTCGTATTTACTTCCTCCTCCATTGTTGTCACTGATTGCTTCCTTTCTCTCTGCTTGTGACTCCGGCCACTTATGTCCTTTCAGTGGACCTTTGGTCAAAGCTCTTTTTAGTGTCGAGCTTGCAATGTCTTCTTGCTCTGCCGGATTTTCTCTTGACAGACCTGCAACTGGTTCAGGAGGATTCAGACCACACTGGCATTGATCCGCCTCAACTCCTTCCCATTCAGGGTCTGTTGTGTGCTCTGTCTGTCTTTCAAGATCATCTATTTCTGGGAGAGCCCTCCTCTGACTAGACTCTCCTGCTTTCTCAATTGAAATTGGTTCACTTTCACTTTCCTGTAGGCCTTCTCCTTCATCTCTCCTAGATGGGGCTGAACCATTCTTGATTTGCTCAGATACGGTCTCAGTTCTTCTGTCTCCTCTTTCCGGCTCTGAGGTTGGTCTGGCCGTTGTTGGTACTCTCAACAACTCCTCTTCATTGTCCATAGGACATGCCATCTTCCCTTTATGGTTTGCTTGGATCCATTTTGGAACTCCAGCACACTTCACAGCTGTTATAGTGATCAAAACTGCCTGGAAAGGGCATTACCACAGAGGCTCCAAACACATCTTCCTCACGTGCCTTCTGATCAGAACCCAGTCACCTGCTCTCAGGTTGTGTCCTTGATCTTGAGACGGTTGCAGAAAGAGCGAACCACATCAGCCAGACCCTTGCAGTAGTGCAACACCATATCATCTGTTATGTTCACAGGAGCATTTGCAGGAACCGCTGGGAACCTCATTGCTCTGCCCATGAGGATCTCATGTGATGACAGTCCTGTCTTCCTGCTGGGTGTGTTTCTCATTGTCATCAGAACTAAAGGTAGTACGTCTGGCCATTTCAGATTCATGGATGCACACATTTTCACCATTCTTGATTTCAAGGTCCCATTCATCTGTTTCACAAGTCCTGAGGCTTCAGGACGGTGACCACAATGCAACTTCTGCTCAATGTTTAAGGCTGCACATAGTAACTTAATTACTTCATTGTTGAAGTGACTTCCTCTATCTGATTCTAAAGAGATTGGAAACCCAAAACGTAGTATCAGTTCCTTAAGCAGTCATTTTGCTACTGTGAGGCTATCATTTCTTCTTTTAGGATAAGCTTCAATCCAATGACTAAAGATGCAGACAATCACCAACACATATCTCAATCCTCCACACACAGTTATCTCAATAAAATCCATCTGCATTCTACTGAGTGGACCTCCTTCTTTTCCAAAGTGGCTCAAATTGACCACTGTCCCTTTACCCGTGTTCATTTGTTGACGAATGACGCAACAATGGCAAACTGCTTCAGCAATCTTTCTAAACTTCGAATTGAATCAATTGTGCTTGTACTATCGAATCATTTCATCCCTCCCAATATGTGCTTGACCATGATAATATCTAGCCATTTGAGTCAACAAACTGTTCGGCAATACCAATAGACCTTCTTCTGAAATCCACAGTTCATCCTGTTGCTGCACACATTTCATTTTGACCCATGACCTTTTTTGCTCCTTGTGAATATTATTTTGTAGTGTTCTCAGCTCTTCCAAGGTATCTATTACATGTAATGCATAACTTGAACATGTCTCATCTTCCTCAGGTAACAATTCCAACTTCTCCTTGAATGATATACAGTTCAATGCCAAAACCTTGCAACTTGATCCACATATCCATTTCCCATTGATACAAAATCTTGCGTTTTCAGATCTGCACTGCATTTCACCATGGCAATCTTCTCAGGCATTTGGATAGCTTGCAACAACTCCTGAATTCTCTCACCATTTCTTACTGGTGAACCAGAAGAGGCCAAGAAACCTCTCTGAGACCACAAATGGCCAAAATCATGCACTTTTCCAAATCCATATTGGCTATCCGTGTAGATGGTAACTTTAAGCTGCGCAGAAACATGACATGCTCTACTAAGGGCTACCAGTTCAGCTACTTGTGAAGATTGTACTCGTTGAAGCCAGGGCGCTTCAAGTATACCAGAAATTGTGCACACTGCATATCCTGCTCTCAGTATTCAAGTATTGTCTCTTAGATTGGAACCATCAACAAAGAAAATTTGGTCATTTTCTTCCAAACAGTTGTCTCTAATATCAGGTCTCGGTTTTGTGCACAGATCAGTTACTTCAAGACAATCATGTTCAATATCTTCCAATTTTTCAATTTCAAAAATATCATTTGGGAGTAAGGTTGCCAGATTAAGCACTGTACATCTTTTCAATGACACATTTGGGGACCCCAGGATGCTAGTTTCATAGCGAGTCAGCCTGGCACCTGTTAGGTATTGCGTCTTTGTTCTTGTAAGTAAAACATTGAGGGACAATGATAGTCAGGGGATGTCCCATCACAATGCCTTCACACTGTGTGAGGCTCTGTCCAACCACTGTGACTGAATGCAAACAGCCTGGTAGAGCCGCTGCAACTGGGTCCAAAGTGGCTGAAAAATATGCTACTGGGCGGTTTACACCTCCATTGAGTCAAGAGAGACAAAGAACATGCATCACGCTCGTGACAAAACAACGTAAAGGGTTTTGTGTAGTCAGGCATTCCTAAAGCTGAGGCTTTGCACAAACTCTCTGTCAATTCAAAAAATGCTTTCATAGAGGCCCGATCTAACACCAGGAGATCAGTGACTTCTTTGTGAGTCGGCTTCTACAATGGCTTTGAAATTACTGAAAAGTTGGGAATCCACTGGCGACAGTAGCCTACCGTCCCCAAAAACATCCTGACATCTCTCTGTGTGGCTAGGGAATTCATCTGCAATATGTCTGTAAACCTTTCTCTGGATATTTTCCTAATCCCCTTCTTAATCTGATGACCCAAATATTTTACTTCTCTCTGACAGTATTGCAATTTAGTTCATATTTGCACTCTTCCTTTGTTCTGGACGCAATCAACAAATCATCAATGTACTGTACCAATTTCAATTGGAAAAGCATTTCCAACGACTCCAGGTTCTTTTTCAAGATCTGATTGAATATGGAAGTTGACTCCGAAAACCCCTGAGGAATTCTACACCAACAGTAAACTTGATCTAAAAATTTGAAACAGAAGAGAAATTGACTATCCTCATAAAGAGTCACAGAAAAGAGTACTTGTGACAAGTCCATAATGGTGAACCATACAGCATCGCATGGAATCTGGAACACAATCACGGCTGGATTTGGTACTACGGGACAACATTTGATCACAATGTCATTTTTTTCTCAGATCCTGAACAATTCGAACTTTCCCACAGGGCTTTCACAGTCCTATATTTGGTGAATTACATGGGCTGCTCAACACGTCTTTCAAAACCCCTTGGTTTAGAAATTCTGCAATTATGGGAGCAACCTTTTCAATGATGCCTTTGTGTTGTGTGGTACTGGGGAATCTGGGGAAAAATTGTGTTTAGCTTTACCGGAACATTAACTGGCTCAACATCTTTTATCAGACCAATGTCTTTCCCTGTCAAATCCCAGACTTTCTCTTTAACTGTTCCCTGTAAGTCGGAAGGGAGATCCTTTACTGTAAAAACTGGAAAGAAACTAATCAGAGAGTACTCCTCATTTATTACGTCACACTCTGACTCATCCTCATCATCTGTCTCATCCTCATCACCGTTCGTCTGTATCTCAATTCCATTATTTGAGCAAGTAATCAAGCATCTTGTTTTACATAGCAGGTCCCTTCCCAGTAGGGATACCGGACTTGAGTCACAAGCCACAAATTTGTGTTTTCCCTTATAGTTGCCAATTTTAACCTGAACTGGTTCCGTAATTGGGTTGGTCAAATACTGATTCGCTACTCCTATGATCTGGACTGTTTTTCCCGAAAGGGGAAAGTTTGGAATTTCTGTAGTTCTTACTGTAGAACATGTAGCTCCTGTGTCAACCAAGAATGAACCTTTGTGACCCATTACTTTTCCCTTCACATATGGGCCTTTCTGATCTACTTCTAAGGAAGCTGCAAGCACACACTCTTCTTCATCAGAACTCATGTTCACCCAATCATTGTTTATTCCATTCTCACTGTGTAACGGGAATTAGTGTACTGTGTTATTACTCTGGTTAAACCTTTGACCTATGACCTGTTGAGGAAGCATCACCTGCTGCTGCTCCATTGAGGCTTGAGGTATTTGGATTTGCTGTCTAGGTACCATTTGAACCTGCTGTTGCATTGGCTGTGACTTTGCCGTCTGCAAACGTAGCATTTGTACCTGGTGCATGGGTTGAAAATTCTGCATCTTATTCACATTGCTTTGAAAATTTGGGTTCTAACCCCTCTTTCTCAGGCCTCTCATTTTGAAACAAATTCATGTCACTTGTTTGCTGAACAACACCTTCCTCTACCATCATCGGACACTCCCGCTTCCAATGTCCGATCCTTCCAAAAGCGTCAAATGGCAACAATCTCTTCATTTCCTGTACATCATTCTGAACCACTACAGTACCCAAATCAGGACTATGTTTTCCGTTTCCATTTCTTCTGCGATCTCTACCTCTCGACTGATTTTGAAATACCACATTTCCCTGCTGTTGCTGCTGCTGCTGAACATTTACCTGCATCCCTATTTTTGCCGCTCTAATCTGCATTACCATTGCCTTTTCTTTCAACTTCCTCAGCTTCAACTCAATCTCATCACTACAGTATTTTTCATACTGCAATACCTTATCAATCGGCTTCTCTTCCCCGCAAATCAAATGACTCTTAATCATCTGGCAAATTTCAGGTCTCTCTCCTTCCACAAATCTGAACACAAAGTGAATCATGTCTTTTGGCTCGATTGTTTCTGTATCACTGTAATGCTTAAACGCCTGCAACAGTTCTCATAATACGCATGTCTTGACTCTTTTGCTTCTTAGGCTGTCCTGTTTATTCTCTGCCAGTCAATGTTTTTGGGCAAAATTCTCTTTTTCAAAAATTCAATCACTTTATAGTAGTATTTCATCACCTCGGAAGATGGTGCACCTGTAATCAGGTCTCTCTCTGGTTCTTTTGTCGGCCAATCTACCCTTCTCTTGCACTCAATCCATAAGTCTGCTAGAACTACTATCTCCAATAGAGTGTTGAAATCCATCCACAGGCATTTTGCAAGTTTCAAAAACCTGTCTGTCTGCTGGTACCATTCTACTGGTTTCTCTCTCAACCTGGGATAATCGTTCGTAAAGGACAGAATGTCACTTCTGCTCCAAGGGACATGGACAAAATTCCCTCCTGGAATCTCTCTCATTGGTAAAAATTTTACCGGGTCTTCAACCTGCTGCACATTTGCAGTAAGATTTGTGGAATCCCTTTTCCTTTAATCTCCCTTTCTTTACACATCTGCCTTCCCACTTGTTTAATGCTCCCCATTTCTGGACGCTTTGGATTAACTCCCAAAGGTGTGCCTTCATTCCTGCATATCTCATGTGTTCAAAATCTTTTGAGTCAAAATCTAATCTGTAACTCCTCTTCAAGTGTTTTGTTTTCTCTATTTCTATGCCGCATTTCTCTGCCGAGTCTGCTAGCTTTTGATGCATTTCGCTTGCTTCCCTTGTAATTTTCAAGCACAGATATCTCAGTTCTGCTTTGGTGTAGGATTTGAGTCTGTTCACACCCATAGTTCCTTTGATAAGTTCACCCCCTTCCATCCCTAGTCTTGTATAGTCATGTACTGCTCTCCCATAGGAGCACTCGGCGGGATATTCAGCTTATCTAACCATTCAGTCAATTGTTGGGCAGTCAAACCTTGCAGTGAAATGTTGTTGGGCTGGGTATTTGGCAATGGTTTTACAGTCAGTATTGGAGACGGCGGTGTCAGTAACTTCAGGCTATGACTGAGTTTGACCCTGTTCCAGTATCTGGAGGAATTCTGAATGGACTAAGGTCTAACAATGATCTAGTTCCATCAAAGGGCTGTCCCACAGGAGAATCTACTCCTGCACTCTCATCAAGTCCTTCCCTCATTGAATTCTGACTCAGGACGCCCTGTCCATTGGTACTGTTATTTACCTGGACAAAAAAAGGTATGACTGGACCAATGGTGACAGGTACAGACACGGCGTCTGGACTTGGTCTAACATCCAGGTTCTGTGGGTGCATAATTCCCGTATTCTGACTCATCAGTATGGACATATCTGTCTGTGTCTCTGTTAAAGGAGTGTACTTTGGCATTGCTTTTGACTGCACTTGAGGCAGGCTGATCCAATATTGGTTTTGTGAAAACCTGTCCTGGTGGCACTATTAGGTTTGTGGCAGTTTCCACTATGGGTACGTCAGGGTAAATTCTTGGGACATTTGGCTGTGGCATCTGATTTTGTGCTGCCGATGTAATAGGTAGGTTAAGAATGCTATGCATTGGACTCTGTGTGATGCTAGGATTTATCTGCACTGGACTCATCATCATTTTAACTGATGTCGGTGCCGAAGGGTTTACGCTAGTGCTCCTATCACTCTCTTGTGCTGCATATGGTAGGGGATGATTTCTCAGTAACTGTAAAATGAACTCATCATCATCTTTCTCTTCCTCAAGTGTAAAAGATTTACTAGATTCTTTTGATCTCCGCACCCTACCCTTGAAGGGACTTCTGTTTGTCTTTCTGGTAGCTTTCCTTTCTTCTCTCTCACTGTCCTGTGTAATTGCATGAAACAACTTAATTTCCTGTAAAGTCTTGGTTCTCCAAAATTTCTGATCGCTGTCCCACCTAGCCTCCGCTAGTGTTGTTTCTGCCTTTCTCATTCTCCTCTCAAACGTCTGTTGTTGTTTCTGTCTGGCTACTAATTCCCAGATTGCTAATGCCTCGATCTGTGCTGGTCTCGTAGGGGTTTTTAAATTATATAGCACCCTCCTCAGATTCTCTAAGCTCCTCAAATTAAATCTTCCGTGGGCAGGAAACACTAAACTCCCATCTTTCTCACGTCACTTTGCACCATTGTTTCAGCCAAAGACATGGCACAGCACCCTTTTCTTCGATTACAATGTAAGCTGATGTACCTTCTGGAGGTGCAATATCTCAAATACTCGTTGTGATATATGTATCTCCCCTTAAGGAACTCTTTAAAGCTTTGAAAAATTTCATTTCAGTGACCTTTATGTTATTTTAAATCAAATCAGGAAGTGACTTTCAATCCCAGAATCCATTTCACTGACCTTCTCAGCCAATTGCGCCTCACGGTTAACCGCCAATCCATGCACGACCCTTCTCACTAACCAAACTATCCCAGCATGTCGCGCGAACTGCGGCTGACAAAGTCTTGTGGCTTGTCCTCCTAGACTCAGAGTCATACTAGACTAATGCAAAATGATTGTGAGCACTAAATAAAATCAAAACCCAATTTGTCCATTTACTACAGGTAGGGTAACACAATCGCTTCAAAAACCTTACATATTTTTCACTGACGGCGTTTCACTCTAGCAGATACTCCTTCTTTCTCAGTTTCCCGGATTTGCAAGCAAAATTCGACCCACAAATTTTACTCTAAACTGATCAGTGGATCTGTCCTGGTACACATAGGACTCGACAGATCTCAGTCGAAAAATTATTTCGCTCGACCACGTCCCATCGACCTACTAAACAGACGAATTACAACAAAAAACAAGCGTCCCATACACTTTTCAATATACTCCGGAGTCTTAGACCTTGCAGGGCCCCTATACCAACAACCATGTGGACAATTTTTGAGCACAAAGCACCACACGCACATCATAATTCACCTGCGATTTGCATAAATTGTGCAAGTGTAAAACCGATTCCATTCACACTGTCACTAGAATCCTCAAATAATCATTGACAAGCTCCAAGGTTCTGGGGAAATCATTCTAAGTACTGAGGGATACATTTTCTCTCCACTTTGTATCATCGAATCTGAAATCCAAACTTTCTGCGAATTTTCTCCTGAGGGGACTAACCGTGAACAGGGCCTTTACAATGAGCTCTTAAGGAGACAACCCATCATACTGTGCTACCATCACTGTTAGCGAGCCAACCTTATTTGATTATTTATCATTTGTTTATAAGGGGATGCGCTAGAGGTGCGATTGACGTTTTGACTGCACTTAGAGTAGTTCCCACCATTTGACTCAGTACCAATACAAATCAATGGCAATACCAACCAATAACATTAATAATCTTGGGAGTCAATACTTTCCACTCACTGTGACCCCTTGGCCATGAATATCCACACCTTTAGGTAAAAGTTAGAATGTTTTTTTCCCTATATTAACAATGCTAATATCACGTAACTTAGCCTCAAAATGATAAGCATACAGGAATAATACTGGTTGACTGAATCTTTTAAAGAATCTCAATTTAATCAAAGATTGGACCAGTACACATTCCAAAGTTACTTCACAAATTAATAACAAGAATAACAGTGCAATAGAAGTGGCATACATTTAGTATTCAGCAAAGAAAAGACATCAACTGTTGCTACATGTAGCAGGCATCAATCAGTGAGTGTCCTAACTAAACTTCTGATTAGAATGGCATGTGTGGGCTACATGCAAAACAAATTAGTCAACACAAATTTGGAAAATACCTAACTATGGCTCCATCAAAATTAGCGGTTGGTACCTAAGGACAAAAGCAAATAGACATAGCAATCAGAAACACCGTCGTATACCTTGCCTCAGTATGGTTCAGCAAGCTGTGACTTGTCTTTGTCATTTGGAGATCTGTTCAGTCAGCAAAGCATCGGAATTCAGCATTAAAGTTCAAGAAAGCAAAGTCTCTTCCTGCAGTTCGGAAGGAATAATAGCTGTCCTCTCTGGATGGTTAAGAAGAATGGGGCGAATGGCCCCTCAAGATGGTTAGGGAGAATAGGGTTAATGGTTCCAAGGGACGGTTAGGAAGAATGGGGATAATGGCCTCTCTGGATGGATAGGAAGAATGGGGCTAATGGCTTCTCTGAAAGGTTAGGCAGACTGAGGCTAATGGTTTCTCTGGACGGTTAGGAAGAATGGGGCTGATGGCGTCTTTCCTCTCAGTGCAGTTCGGCTAAGCTAGATTCCATAAAACTTCTTCCTACGTTGCAATTGGTCAAATAATTGTACGTTTACGTTTAGTCCAATGAAAGTAGATTCTCAAATCTAAGAATTTACTAAACCTTCATTCACAAGACGATGATTGGCTCCTCTTCTCCCGTTCCCATTATTGGGCTCATCAGCTAACAATTTTGTATCAGCTTATGCTCCAGTTAGTACATCTATTGTCTGCTCCTGGAAACGTCACCTTTACACACACTAAACTATACAAAGTGTCATTAGCTAGCACAACATAGTCTAGCAAGCAGTTCTCATGGGAAAGGATTCTAGCTACTAACATTTATTTGATCAATGCAATGGAAATTTACAATTTAATTCTCTAAGCAGCCAGTTAATGAATCATCTGAGCAATGCAGCTTGACACCAGGTTGAGCAATTAGACCCAAGACCTCACTAAATTAAGGAATATTATTAATAAAGCAAATTGATAATACATAACCATTAATATGACATACTACTGAATTAATCCAAACATGAGCTCAACATTTTACATTAATAAGCTGTTAATAAGTAGGCACATTTTCAAACTTGTGTATTATTTTCTCTATGTTAATTCATTTTCTATTCAAATTTAACATTCAGAATACATGAATATTCATTCATAAAATTTCAGTATTGACACTTTGCTTACACAACATCCACTCCACATTTGTGAGATCTCTTGATGATGATTATGATTATGGTATGAGTCAGTAGTCTGCATTTTTCAAATAGGTTACTCTTGAAGTCTTTTGTCCTATAGAAGTGGATAGGAAGAAGTTCTGCTCGTAGGGAAGGGAATGTCATATTATAACTTTCAAAAAGAGGCACATTTGTTAGGCAAGAAAAAAAAGGAAATTAAGTCTTAGTCTAGATCAAGTAACATTTCTCAGATAAAGCAAGAGATGCTGCAGTGCAGTTGACAAAAAGCCAATCTAGTAGTACTCCTTGCAACACATGGAGGCATTCATTTAGGATGTTCACCAAAACATTAAAAATGTAGGCTGTACTTAAAACCCTTCCATCCATCACAAAAATCATAATTTGGCAATCAATGATCTAATTGCCTATTCCAAGTGTGGTATTTATCTATATATTTGTCTCTTTTTCCATGGAAGAGTCATCCATAAGCAGTGCAGTTGTAAGAATTTTATCTGACACCCAAGGATGTGAATGAAATGTTAGGCATGGAAGGCATCTTGTTCTTTAGCTAAATGGAGGTGGCCATTTCAGACTTAGAGACCTTTGTCAGAGCAACATTTGTAGCTCATTCTAAACTTAAATTAGTTACTTTTCCTAATCAACTCTCACCCCTGAGTCACCATGCCAAAATGGCTACTTTCTACTTGATTTTCTGTCTGTGACGTGCACACTGGATCATTTAAAGTTATTTACATTAGCACTCAAGTAAAAAAAAATGGGTTTTTTACAGCTGACAATTCTGTTGTAATGTGTTACATTTTTTATTCCAAAAAGTAGTATTCCTCTTCAGATTCAGACAAGATGGCTGGAGGATGATCATTCCCCACCTTTGTGATGCCAGAGAAATTACTCTTATCCACTATTGTGTCTTCTGGGTGGGAGACAACAGTTTTAGGCATGAAATTGTTATTCATGTTATTCATTGTCAGTCTCTTTATATTTTGAGGAGAGAGACTGAACCTTCTGACCTTGAAAGTCACACCAGCTGCACTTAACACCCATTCTGAGGTTACTCCGGCTACAGGACATGGTAAACACTTCATTGGAAGGTTGCTGCTTTCTGCCTACGGTTCCTTTAACAAATGCCAGTTGGTCAATGGCTGTTGTTCAAAGCAGACTCCTCTTTTGTCACCCAGGCAGTCTAGTACATCTTCTCTTTTTTCATAGCTGTTGACATTTGCTGTTTCTGAGTATCTTGCACTTTTGTTTTGATTTAAGTCCTGGAATATTAATAAACAAACCACATGTTGTTTCGGCAGTGAAAGCAATGCCATTATAGTTGTTTCTGGACTCAGAGCCACCACCACACTCTCCAGAGGTTGGAGACAGCAATTCAGTTATTTTGTGCTCTTAAAAACTATAATCGTTCATCTTCCAGTTCATTCAGTTTCCAGATGATCTAATTTGATTAGGTGGAGACACACATCTTAACCTGAAAAAGGACTAAAAGTACATAGCCCCTTTTATGCACCATGGACCCTGTATGATGGTCCATGGTGCACAGTGGTACTCTTTGGAAGACACAATGGGCCAGAACTTGGCAGTAAGGGTCCCCCTGTCGATTTACCATTGGATTTCCCAATTGCCGCCTTGGCGGACACCTGCTCTATTTAGGTGTTGGAGGTCCCCTAAATGAAAGAATGCCAATGAACTGCAGCCACCACCAGGATTCTTCACCATATCGACAGACCCATAAGCAAAATAAGCAAAAGCGGTGGGACTCTAGCCACTCCTACTGGAGAGCCAATCGCAATGTGCCTTCCTGCCGATCTAACTGTGGCGGCTAAACCTCCACACTTGAGTTGGCAGATTTTAAGGGATATAAGTACTTTTTTTACTACTTTTCCCATTTCTCGCCTCCATGAATCCAATCCCACAAGTCCTAACTTTCCTGCTGCTACTGGACTAAGATGAAAATCAACCCGTCATCACTGGAACCGAAGGTAAGTCACTGTTTTACATGTTAATATCAGAATTGTATGTGTACATTAGCAATGGACTTGTGTATGTTTAAAAAAATATTTGCAAGCAATAGTATAATGATGTGCACTGCATATATGTGTAATGCAGTAGACTTAAAAATGTAAAGAAACACACCTCAATATATTAACAGTTGCCAATCTGGTACTAACTGCCTTCATGCAAATCAATCAATCTATCAATCAATCATTGTTTATAAAGCACAGCTACTCACCCGTTAGGGTCTCAAGACACTGGAGGGGGGTGTAGCGTGTACCGGAGGTGAAATTTAAAAAAACATGTCTTCAGTTCCTTCGTGAAGCTGGGGAGAGAGGTGGTTTGTCTGATGTGGATTGGAAGGGCGTTCCAGGTGGTGGCGGTGAGGTAGGAGAAGGAGCGCCCTCCTGTTCTGGCTTTCCTGATGTGGGGTACTTCTGCGAGAGAGAGCTGGGCTGACCGTAGGGTCTTGTGGGGCATGTGAAATTGAGTCGCTGGTTAAGGTAGGCAGGTCTGGTGTTGTGGAGGGCTTTGTGTGCGTAGGTGAGGATTTTGAAAGTGATTCTTTTCTCTATTGGGAGCCAGTGCAGTGTGCGTAGGTGTTGTGAGATGTGGCAGTGCTGGGGTAGGCTGAGGATCAATCTGGCGGCGGCATTCTGGAAGTTTTGCAATTTGTGGGTGAGTTTTTTTTTATTCCGGCATAGAGTGCATTGCTGTAGTCCAGTCTGCTGGCGATGAGGGTGTGTGTGACGGTCTTTCTATGTTCAAGGGGGATCCATTTGATGGTCTTGCGTAGGAGGGTGCAGAAGCAGGTGGAGGCGACTGAGTTGATCTGATGGTTCATGCTGAGGTCAGGGTCCAGGATGATTCCGAGGTTGCAGGCTTGGCTGGCAGGCTGGGCGGGTTTCCAAGGGTGGGTGACCACCAGGAGTCACTCCATGCGTTGAGCTGAGGGCCCAGGATGAGTACTTCGGTCTTGTTTGTGTTGAGTTGAAGGCAGATGTCTCTCATCCAGTTTGCGACTGCTTGCATGCCCTCGCAGAAGTTGTGTCTACCCTTTTTCTGGTTCGTTGGAGAGGATGAGTTGAGTGTCGTCTGCGGATGTTTATTCCATAGCTTCTGGCGATGGTGGCTAGTAGGACCATGTTGACGTTGAACAGCATGGGGCTGAGGGAGGATCCTTGGGACACTCCGCAGGTGGTGGGTGTTGGTTCTGCGAGGAAGGGGGCGAGTCTCGCTCGTTGCATTCTGCCAGAGAGGAAGGACTATATCCAATCGAGGGCCTTGCTCTCATGCCGGCTTCGTGGAGTCTTCTTATCAGGGTGTGATGGGAGACTGTGTCTAAAGCTGCCTAGAGGTCAAGTAAGATGAGTGCCACCATCTCTCCCTTGTCCAGTAGGGAGCGGATGTCGTCTGTTGCAGACAGGAAGGCTGTTTCGGTGCTGTGGTATGACCTGAATTCGGATTGGGAGATGTTGAGGATGTTGTGGCTTTCTAAAAACGTGGTGAGTTGGCTGTTGACTGCTTTTTCTATGACTTTCGTAGGAAATCCCAGTAGGGAGATGGGCCTGAAGTATTTGAGGTCGGTGGGGTCAGCCAAGGGTTTTTTGAGGAGGGGGTTGATCTCAGCGTGTCCAGTCATCGGGGAAGGTGGCAGCAGCTAGTGAGCAGTTGATGGCGAGGCAGAGCTTGGGTCGATGGTGTCTGCAGCTCTGTTGAAGACGTGATGGGGGCATGAGTCCGCGGGGCCCAAGATTGTATGGACTTCATGATTTTCAATGTATCTTCGGTGGAGAGAGGTGTCCAGGTGGAGATTGTGGATTTATTGGTGTCAGTGGTTGGAAGTGGGGGTTCTGCGCATGGGTTGTCCTTTTTGAAACTGTCATAGATGGTCTTGATTTTGTGGTGGAAGTATGTTTTGAGTCTGTCGCATAGGTCCTGTGAGGGTGGATGTCCGTTGTTTCAGTGTAGGGTTGGGTGAACTCCTCGATGATGCTGCTGTGTGCCTGTGAGGAAATCCTGTCTTGGATAGCCTTCTTTCTGGTGTTTCTGATGAGTTGGTGGTGTGTGGTGGTGGTGGCTTTGAAGTTGCTGTGGGCTTCTGGGGATTTGGTGTTGCCCCAGATTTTCTTAAGGCGGCGACAGATGTGTCTTGATTTCCGTAGTGAACCAGCTGGCTCTCTTTGCGTGGGTGTTGTTTTTCTTTTTGAGGGCGGCTATGGTGTTGGGGCAGTCAGAGACCCAGTTGTGGAAGGTGAGTGCTGCGGTGTTTGGGTCATCGTTGCATGCGATGGTGGGGGCGGCGATGGCGAAGGAGGCGGTGAGCTGCTCGTCAGTTATTCTTGTCCAGTCTCCACTCAATGGATGGTGTTGGGGTCTGGTGATGATGGGTGTGTTGAAGGTGAAGTGGATGCATCTGTGATCTGTCCATGGGAGGTCTGTGTTGTGGCTGAAGGTAGCGGAGGTTCCTGTAGTGAAGATGGGTTTGAGGGTGTGTCCTGCTTAGTGTGTTGGCTCTGTCATGATCTGTCGTAGTCCTATGCTGTTGAGGTTGTCTAGGAGGGATGCAGTCTTAGGATCTTGTAGTTTCTCGAGGTGGAAGTTGAGTTCTCCCAGCAGGGTGTAGTTGGTTGCTGGAGTCGGCGAAAGGTGTGCGAGGTACGGAAGGGTGGTAGATGATGGGTCCCCTAATGGTGAATGTCGGGCTGGTGTGTAGCTTAAAGTCGAGGTGTTCCATCAGGTTATCAGGTTAGTGGCTTCTTTGGAGTCTGTGGAGTGTGTGTTCAGGCAGAGGTTGGACCTGTAGACGATGGCGATTCTCCCCCCAGGGCGGGTGGGGTGATCTTTCCGGGTGATCTTGTACCCTTGGGGGATGGCGATGTCTGGGCCTTAGGTGTTGTTGGTCAAGGTATCGGTGAGGAATGTGACGTCTGGGGTGATGCTGTCGAGGAGGTCCCAAATTTCGGTTGGCGTGTTTATGGAGGGAGCAGACGTTGAGGAGGATGCATTTCAGGGGTGTCAGGTTTGGTGAATTGTTGCGGGTGGGTTGTGCTGGGTCCCGGGTCTTGGTGGTGGTGCAGGTTTGATGGCAGTGGAAGCAGCTGAAGGGACCGTGTGTGTTGCCTGGAGCTGCTTACTTGCAGTTGTTGTTCCTTTCTAGGTTGAGGGCAATAAGTACAGCTGTTGTGTAGAGGCGGCGGGTGGCAGGACCAGGGGTCCTGGCACTGGACGGGCGCAAACAGACTTGCCTTAGGCGCGCCTTCCATTAAGTAGGGAGAGGGGAGGAGAGGACAGCTGGGAGCAGAAAACAGTGCAAAAAAAAGGGGCCCGGCCGTGGGGCAGCAGTGGCGGGGATGGAGCACAAGAGAGGCGAGGGGGGTGGGGCCACAGGGGCAGCAGTGGTGGGGGAGAGCAAGAGTGGTGAGAGAGAGCGGAGTTAGGGGAGAAAAATGAGGAAGAGAGTAGAAGCAGAAAGCGAGAGATACGCAAGAGGAGCACAAAAAGAAACAGAACACAAAAGGAAAAGCACACAGAAAAAAGAGGCAAAAGAGGAAAAAAGTGAAAAGAAGGCAGAGGGCAGCCTAGCAGAAGAGCAGAGCTCTCCCACTAGACACCAGGGATGAGTCACAGGCAGAAGCCTGCAGATGGAGGAGGGCCTCGAACTCCTGACAAAGGTCAGGGTTCAGAGGACAGAAGGGCTTCACTTGCCGGTGGAGCTACGAGGTGGCAGAGCAGTTCACTGACTAGGTCAGTGAGGTTGCTTGTCCTACTGCACAGTGGGCGCCATTAAGTAGGGAAGGAGGAGGAGAGTAGGGGAGGAGAGGACAGCCAGGAGGTGGGAGCAGAAAATTGTGAGAAAAAGGGGGTGAGGCCGCGAGGGCAGCAGCGGCAGGGATGGAGCACAAGAGAGAGGAGGGGGCGGGCCGCAAGGGCAGCAGCAGCGGGGGAGAGCGAGAGTGGAGAGAGAGCAGAGTGAGGGGGAGAAAAATGAGGAAAAGAGTAAAAGCAGAAAGTGAGAGACACAAGAGGAGCACAAAAGGAAACAGAACACAGCACACAGGAAAAAAGAGGCAAAAGAGGAAAAAGTGAAAAGAAGGCAGAGGACAGCCTATCAGAAGAGCAGAGCTCTCCCACTAGGCACCAGGGATGACGCACAGGCAGAAGCCTGTGGGTTGAGGAGGCCTCGAACTCCTGACAGAGGTCAGGGTTCAGAGGACAGAAGGGCTTCACTTGCCGGTGGAGCTATGAGGGGGCAGAGCAGTTCACTGACAAGGTCACCAACACAAAAGTCACATCAGTTCCTAATTCAAAATAGGTCCATGCATGTGTGTGTAATTATTTTCCCTAAACTACTGTTACGTAGGCTCTCATTTTTCTAATGAGACTACTGGATTTGGGCAGCAGAATCACTTGCACTTTGGGGGACTGAGTCTGAACCCACTACAAGTGACACCTGTTGGCCTAATCCGGGTTTTGCGCCAGCAAACTAGCAGTGCCTCATCTCCACCCAAGAGCAGGATGATTGGGCGGCCGAGCGCATGACACAGTTGATTCCTCAGGGAAATCGTGGTCACTCAGATCGCATCTGTTTCTCTCAGTTACATTACCCTCACATATACAAGGACAATCAGAGGCAGTATATATTTCAATAAGATTTAATGAAGCAACTGCATCTTAGATAATAAAGCATGTACTGCAATAACTAGGACGATGAAGGATTAAAAATGTGACAAGGAGAGTAAAGCATAAAAATAACGCTACCATATTGTCACTAGAATCATAAAAATAATTCCTACCTAGGCTATGTTAGAGCACAGCATGTTAAGCTCTAGTTCTGCCCTTCAGGTTCCCCTGGGAACACATCATCCCTCATAGAGCAAGAGGCCTGTGGTCTACATGAGCAGCTGTAGCGAAGCGCTCAGTAATCAGGATACAGTAGTGGTCATCTGGCTGAAATCTCCCTCTAACATACATATGTCAAGTAGTGTTTTTATAATGAAACAGCTGATGTTCCAAGAAAGGATCCCAACGTAAGAGTGTGTATGTTTCTATGAACACTAGAGAGAAAGCATTACCACGTTTGCCGGCAACCTATCTTACTGCAGCTTTGAGAAAAGCACAGAGAGAAAGAAATGTCTTGTTTAAGAACATCGTGCTGGCCTAGGCAAAGAACAGCTAGGTAGAGAAAATAAAACAAGACTGCAAATGCGGCTTTTATTAAAATAATAAAACAAAGCTAAATAAAAATATGTCTAGGTTAAAGGGCACAGCGGCAGGTCTAGTTTGCTAAAATTACGTGCATGAAGCTAGAATTAAAAAGGCTACACAACGCCCTCCCCTTGCCTGTTCAAAAGTGGTTCAAAGCCTAATAATGTGTAAAAGCTACTAAAATTCAACCTAAGGCATATATATAAGAATGTCAATAATGACAAGTTAAAAAGACACTTGAGCATTTGTAAAAAGGACAATTTAAAATGGTAACTGTGGCATAAAAAAGGCTGAATTTCAAGAGTTAGAGTCATTTTGGAAGTTGCCAATCGAATCCGGGATAATCGAAGACAGGAAATCTTCCACTTCGGCAGATAGTAGAGTAGGAAGTTCATCGGCAAGGAAAACCAAGGAGCATTCGTGTTCCAAAGCCTGAGCTCTAGGCAAGGCAGCAGCATTCTGTGGTGTGCCCAACAATGAGTTTAGAGCTGCATCCTCCATGAAGGGCAACTCATAAGCAGCTATCCGTAGCAAACGCACCCTGAACGTGCATGTCTGGTAATGAGCCCTCAGCAAGAACATAAACAGATCAGCGTCCAATGAAAGCAAGCCCTGCATAGAAAGACAAACTTTCAGTGCATGTTCGAATGAGCATCAGAGGTACCGAAGCACGGGCTGCACATAATGCAAAACCGGTCTGAATGAAAGAGACCAGTCACACTCCAATTGCTCCAGGAGTATTGCTCCAAAGTACTGTATTATGCGTTCACAACACAGCTGATCTGGTGGAAGTGCTTTCAGTCCTCCTTGTTGCGGTGGGACAGCCATTGCACAGAAAAAGTAGCAATAGCAAGATGCCACCTATTACAACCAAAGTCATCAGAAATCCCCTGAAATACTGGAGAATATTGGGTGGATGGCTGATGGTAATAAACCAAATATAAAGGAGAAGGTGTGAACGAAACCAGAACCAACAGCCTTAAAGAAATTTGTGATTCCAGTACTACTGGATGCATTAAATATTCGTCCCACGAGCTCACCAAAGTGTCTTGGAAAGTTAGTACTTAAAAGGGACTGTTTCTCTGCTGATGACCTTGCCACCTGAGGCGCATAGGTCCCACGTGCAGATGTGAGCGCCACATATTTTGGAACAATAAAGCCTTGAGTCTGCTCAACTTGTCAAAATTCACATTTGAAGTAGCTATATGGGGCCAAATCTCAGCTACTTCCCTCTGTCACATAGGAGGAAAAAGTACATTTCCGCAGCATGTAACAATCTAAGAGACCGAAACAACATAAACTTTTCCGACTCACATCCCACAACAGTTTTCACTATTGAGCAGGACATAGTTGCCATTTCAGAGCACCTGGGATGCAGGTCTAATCAAGGGGACTGGAACTCCCTTCAGAAAACAAGCCAAGTTCGCTGCCGAAGCATTGCACTGCCCGTGCAAGGACAGCTGTTTACAAAACATCGAATGGCTGACAGAAGTCTTGCATTCACTACCGCTAAGAAAGAACTCTTTCATGCAACTGAGACATTTGTATGAGAAGGGCAGCTCCCACACCTCATGGATGTAACTATCTCCTAGCCTTTCATATCTGCCCACTGGAATGTGTTTTAAGCAGGACGTGAATTGAAGCATTGAAATATCCAGATTAATGACCCCCTGTTTTAACCACTGAGGAGATGGTATTTCAGCCACAGTAAAAGGCAACTTTTCAAACTTTTCAATATTTAACATGACATAAGTCACTTCTTTCTTAGCCATTAGTTGTTGTTGTCACGTTAAATTAAATGTGGAAAATATATCCCTTGCGCTAACGTGTTGCCAGGGAACACGACCTGCCTTCAATGTTTGTAGTGTCCAACCCATCTGCCTAATGGACCTTAGTTGGCTCTGTCCATGGTGTAAAGAATAGATATCACTTGGTTTTATGTCTATTGCAGAAGAAACAATGTTGTTTAAGGTGTATATCCGGTCGGACAGGGTATTAATCCCATTTTCTACAACAGCTAATGCCTTCTGTAAGTTTTCCTGATCTATTTGCCTTAACCGGGCAGCAACTTCTTGTTGAGAAAGCTTCCAAATGTAATCAAAGACTGCATATAAGAAGCACTTTCTGCGTTGTTTTCTGGGGCCTAGCAGGAAATCCTGTAAGTCAGTGTTATTAGACAGGAGACTGAGGTGATCTCTAACAGCATCTAGTGAGGAACTCTTCAACGATTGCTGGCATAGTTTCCCTACACTGTATTTTGTTACTATAACCGCATGTTCGGATGACCCATAGCGAGGGTCTGGCCTACTTATTCTAAAACTCCTGTAGAGTTCATAAAGTCTTTATGACACTCATTGGTATCTAGTGGCCACAATAACTATCCACCAGGACGTGACAGTGAAGCATTAAACGTACCATTCTGGACCCATTCATCGAGCTGATCTTCTGTCGCGTTTATATACTTTTGCCATTTGTAAAATTTAGCAGGGGCAGGAATATTGGGCGCATTCAATTCCTTAATCTTTGCTTAGCCTAAACAACTTGTCTGTTGTACATTTTCATTTAAAAATATCATTTGAACAGGTATCAGGCATGCTCTAAATAAAGCTTCCTTCTCTGTTAACATGCCAATCTCTTGTTCCCCACACACCTTTTAAGTCAATCGACTGCAACCAATATTCACAGCCTTCTATAGCCAACCGGGAGACAAAGGAATCCGAATAAATGAATTTTGTATCTGTCAATAGTATATGTACATTTTCCATCAATGGTAATTTGAAATAATATGACTCAGCATTTTTAACATTGTGCCCAGAATTTGCTAACTTTTCAGAATATGTTTTAGAACTCCCTTGTCATGGAGTTGGACAATGTTCCCATTGTGTGTAATTTAAAATAGTCTTTGGGGTACTTGCTCTGTGAATGAAATGGTGCCCATAATAATTGTAGCAAAACATATCACCATAATTCTCTTTAGATTGATAAACATCTTCACTTTCAAATACAGTGAAATACAAAAATTCAGTCATCATAGAATCAACTGTTTTCACATCCCAGTCATCAGAACTTCGGGTATTATTACATAATTTATTGAAAGTTTAAAAACATATAGGCGGTCATTACAACATTGGCGGTAAAAGCCGCTAACCGCCGTGCAGAAGACCGCCAACACACCGCCGCGGCCGCAGAAATCCGCCACAGCTATTATGACCCACAGCTCGGAATCTGCCGAAATTCAGACACCCACACAAGTCTGCCTCACCAAAGGTCAGTGATAAACTGGCAAAAACAAAACCTCCACCGTCACACCAACAGAAATACGCCCACACTATCACGACACACGAATCCATGCGGTGGTCTTTCAACTGCTGTATTCCATTGGCGATACACACCACCGCACTCAAAATACACACACATTTACAAAACACATCCACTTTGGACAATTCGAAACACATACACCTGATACACATGCACACACCACTCCCACACATCCAATACAATAAAAAACACACACCCACATCACCCACAAACCCCTACAACCAAAAATGTGAAAGAAGGCCAGATACAGACACGACAATCTACAAACAAGCATCCACAGGCACTGAACACCATCACTCACACAACATCCACGCACCTCACACAACACACCACTAAATATCACCCCACACATCACAACATACACCAACCCACACATCACCCACACCACCCCATGGCACAGCAAAGACACCCCAGGTTCTCTGAGGAGGAGCTCAGAGTCATGGTGAGGAAATCATCCGGGAAGAGCCACAGCTATTCGGATCACAGGTGCAGAACACCTCCATAGCTAAGAAGATGGAGCTATGGCGCAGAATAGTGGACAGGGTTAACGCAGTGGGACAGCACCCAAGAAATCGGGATGACATCAGGAAGAGGTGGAACTACCTATGGGGGAAGGTGCGTTCCGTGTTCTCAAGACACCACCTTGCGGTTCAGCGGACTGGCGGCGGACCCCGACCTCCTCCCCCACAACTAACAACAAGAGGGGGGAGCAGGTCTTGGCGATTCTGCATCCTGAGGGCCTTACAGGAGTAGATGGAGGAATGGACTCTGGTAAGTCAAAGCTTTAATATTACATCCCCCAACCTACCTGCATGTCATCACATACCCCCACCCTCACCCTCATCCCCATCACTCCAACTCCTCACAAATGTCCCAACATCACAAACCACCCATCCCAAACCCAAGCCCTGCATGCAACACTAAAGCATGGACACCCATCACTAAAGCATGCCCACTGCACATACCCATACTCCCCCCGAAACCACAATCACACAAGGTCCCACACAGGAATGCAAGCACTGGGGTACACAGTCACCCACCTATTGCGCACCATGGCACACACAGATGTAATAAACATCCTTTTATACCCCTGCAGGACCCCTACCCAACGTCACCAGACAGGAGGGTCCACACATGTCTACACCACCAACTGAAGAGGCCCACAGTGATGACAGCAGCTCTGTCCAACTGGATCTAGATGACAAGCCCGGCCCATCGGGGACCTCAGGACAGTTGGTTCCCCTCACACAGTCACAGGCCACTACAGAGCTTCCCCCCTCTGGAAACACCAGCACAGCACCCACCCAGCGGGCCCATACCTCTGTCCCCAGGACACGTCAATCAGCAGTGTGTCCACCACAACAGGGAACCCAGGCTAACCCACCATCTCAACAACATCAGGGACCTGGGGGCAGTGGTAGTGGGCACACGGTCCAGGGGATGGAGGCCCAGGAACACAGGGGAACTGGGAGGGCTTCTGTGCGACAGGGGGAGGACAGGCCAAGGGAACCCACTCTCCACGAGGCCCTCTCCAACATCATAGGAGCCTACCAGCACTCCCAGGAGATGATGGCAACAGTACTGGCCAAGTTTAAGGATACCCCGCGCCTGCAGGAGGAACAGTATTTGGGCTTCAGGGAGGAACTCAGAGCCATCAATTCCACCCTGGGCACCATCGTAGGGGTGCTGAAGGAAGTACTCAACACCAGGAGGGACACTGTGGCACAACAAGGGGCCCCTGGCACTAGCCTGGACGATGAACTGCCCACCTCCTCCGCCGGCGCTAGTGGAGAGGAGGCACCGCCACAGGACCACCATACTAGCACCCCACCCCTTGCAGAGGGAGAACCACCCCGCAAGCGGTCCCTGAGATCCAGGACAAAGACAGAGAATGATGCCAAGACCCCCGCCAAGAAGTGAGACCACCCTGAATGTCATCTGTCTGTCCCACTTTGTCACCCTGTCCATCCACAAACTGCCCCAGCTCCACTTCCTATGCCCATTTGGGCAATGCACCTGTGAGACTAATAGACTGGACTCTGCCATCGACATTCCTCCACCATCACCCCTCACCAGTTTACAACCCCCTCCAATATTGAGCACTTAAATAAACACTCTTAAAGCACAAAACATTCTGGAGTCAGTCTGCGATTTTGAAATAGTGTATTAGCAATTACAGTGTCAAAATGCTCTTTCATATGTAATGTCAACATACCTATGTCACACAGCTCTAGTCCATGAGGAAACAAAGCAGATGTCACACAGTGGGACCCACATGTGTGAAATCGTAAGGGAAAGTGACAACTCAGTAACCATACACTGGGTGAAAACGACAGACAGTAGAGAGGTAGTAGTGTTAAAGTACATGTAGTAGGCAGGTTTGTATTCTTACCTGTGTCTCACTGGAAATATTGCAGGATCACCGAGTTCCTGTTGTCGATATCCTCTTCTTCTACTTTCTCATCTTCACCGTCCACAGGCTCCACAGCTGCAACAACACCGCCATCTGGACCATCCTCCTGCAGAAAATGCACCTGTCGTCAAAAGCTAAGTTGTCAAGCATACAGCAGGCCACGATGATCTAGCACACCTTCTTTGATGAATAGAATAGGGATCCACCTGTCATATAGAGGCACCTGAACCTGGCCTTCAGGAGGCCGAAGGTCCGCTCTATTATCTGCCAAGTTCGCCCAGGGGCCTCATTGTAGCGTTCCTCTGCCCTTGTCCTGGGATTCCTCACTGGGTCAGTAGCCATGACAGGTTAGGGAAACCACAGTCACCTGCAAATGGCAAGGGACAACTGTTAGACACGCACTAACCTGTAGGGATATCCCAAGACTCAGACAACCACTCCCACAGACTTGCTTCCAGGTGCTTACCGAATAGCCACACACGGTGCCTCTGGAGTTGCCCCATCACATAAGGGATGCTGCTATTCCGCAGGATGTAAGCGTCATGCACTGAGCCAGGGAACTTGGCATTAACATGGGAGATGTACTGGTCTGCCAAACACACCATCTGCACATTCATGGAATGATAACTCTTCTGGTTTCTGTACACCTGTTCACTCCTGCCGGGGGGTACCAAAGCCACCATGGGTCCCATCAATGGCACCTATGATGTTGGGGATATGCCCCAGGGCATAGAAGTCTCCTTTCACTGTAGGCAAATCCTCCACCTGAGGGAAAACGATGTAGCTCCGCATGTGTTTCAGCATGGCAGACAACACTCTGGACAACACATTGGAAAAGATAGGCTGGGACATCGCTGATGCTATGGCCACTGTTGTTTGAAATGACCCACTTGCAAGGAAATGGAGTACTGACAACACCTGCACTTGAGGGGGGATTCCTGTGGGATGGCAGATAGCTGACATCTGGTCTGGCTCCAGCTGGGCACACAGTTCCAGGATTGTGGCACGGTCAAGCCTGTAGGAGATGATAACATGTCTTTCCTCCATTGTCGACAGGTCCACCAGCGGTCTGTATACCGGAGGATGCCGCCATCTCCTCACATGTCCCAGCGGACGGTGCCTATGAAGGACAACAGCGAGCACAGAGTCAACCAACTCAGAGGTACGTACCCACAGCTTACACAGAACACGAATCATAATTCGATATTTGGCCTGTACGAGTGTTGAGGCAAGGCCTAGGTATGTGTGACGCAGTTAAAAATTAAACCATGTGGGCCCCTGAAATGGTGGCTGCCTGACCTGTAAAGTGGGGCAATGGGATGTGAGGTAACTGCGCTGGCGTTGTACACCGCCGTGGTAGGCGGTTGAAGAACGTGGCACAATGCTGCATTGGTTAACATTGGACCCTATGGGTTCCAGGAGACAATGACGATGTACGCCGGCGGTGACGGTACCCACTGCCGCGGACGTAACCGCCATTTTCTATCTGTTCAATCACTCGATACCTGATCTTCGACAGGAGAGGACCTACACTGCAAGTGCTGCTGTGACCTCGGTCTGGAAAAGACAATGGCTCGTGCGTCTGGGGAAAGGGCCCCTGCCTTCACATCGGAGGAGTTGGAGAAACTCGTGGATGGGGTCCTCCCCCAGTACACGCTACTCTACGGTCCTCCAGACAAACAGGTAAATACACTGGGAGCATGCTGTATGGGCTATGCCTGTGTGGAGTGGGGTGGATGAAAGATGGGGGGGGAGATTGAGGCGTGCATGAAACGACAGTGAGTGCATGTGCATCATGGCAATGGTAGGGATGGGGGCCAATGACTGTGATGGTGCATTTGGTAATAACTTTTCTTTTCCCCCTGTACAATTCATGTAGGTCAGCGCCCACCAGAAAAAAGATATTTGCCGTGCCATCGCCAAGGACGTCCGGGCCCTGGGGGTCTACCACAGACGGAGCACCCACTGCCGTAAGAGATGGGAGGAGCAAGAAGACGGCAGAGGCCCAGCGGGGGATGGCCTCCCAACGTGGGAGGGGTGCCCATCGCACCATGACCCCCCTGATGTTCAGGATCCTGGCGGTGGCGTACCCGGAGTTGGATGGGCGCTTGAGGGCATCACAGCAGCCACAAAGGGGTGAGTACACTCTCATTCTGCTGATTTTGCACGCAGTGGAGGTGTCTGGGTGGGGGAGGTGGGCTGTGGGTTTCCCTAGGCCTGGGTGAGTGTGCTAGTTAGGTCCCTTTGTTCTGGCAGACCCTGTGGCACCCCAAACCCACCTGTGTACAGTGCCAAGTACACCTAGTCAGGCTCCTGTGTCATCCATGTGTGCCGATGTCGTCCATAGCCTTGTAGGCCATGTCCCAGGGATTGAACAGTGGAGGCCAAGTCCGCACTCAACATGTCTTTCTTCTGTCGCCCCCCCCCTTTTTGTGGTCTCGCTGTTCTTGTGTGCATTAGCATCATCAGGCGGAGGAGTAGTGGCACCTGAGCAGGAGGGAGCTGCATCCCACATGGCCCTGGAGGGCCACACTACGGACTCGGAGTTCACCAGTGGGAAGGAGGGTGAGGGGAGCTCCACGGCGGGGACAGGAGCTGACACCAGTGACACAGACTCGTCCTCTGATGGGAGCTCCCTTGTGGTGGTGGCAACATCTGTGCCCCCCGCAACTACAGGTACAGCCGCCCTCCCCCTCTACCAGCACCGCCCTCCCAGCAGCCCCTCAGCCTTTGCCCCGTGCCCGCTCACCCAGGAGGGTGGGCATCACCTTCGCCCCAGGCACCTCAGCCCCTGCCTCAGTCACCCCTGCTGCCCTCAGTGAGGAGGCCATTGACCTCTTCAGGTCCCTCACTGTTGGGCAGTCTACCATTTTGAATGCCATCCAGGGTGTAAAAAGGCAGTTGCAACAAACAAATGCATTCCTGGAGGGCATTCATTCTGGTCAGGTGGCCCTTCAGCAAGCTTTTCAGACTCTGGCCTCAGCACTGATGGCAGCCATTGTCCCTGTCTCTAGCCTCCCCCCTCCAACTTCCACCCAGACCCAATCCCCTCTCCCTCAGCCTATCCCTAGCACACATTCAGATCAGCATATACACACGTCAACACACAAGGGAAGGTCTGCAAAACATAAGCACCACACATCCCACAGGCACTCACGCAAGCATCACACACATGCAGACACACCAACATCCACTGCCTCCACTGTGTCCCATTCCTCCTTGTCTCCCTCCTCGCTCCCTGTCTCGTCTACACTCACACCTGCATGCACTACATCTATAGCCACTACTTCCATCACCAGCACACCCACCACCACACCCCGCTCACGTGCAGTCACCTCCGCCATTCACACGTCCTCTCCCAGTGTGTCTGTGACGCCCCCTCCCAAGATACACAAACGCAGGCACACACCCACCCAACAGCCATCCACCTCACGACAGCCTCCAGCGCATGCACCTTCACCCAAAGTCACCAAACGAATACCTCCTACAAACACAACCTCTTCCTCACTCCCAAACCCCCTCCAGCTACCCGTCCCAGTGTTCCAAAAAAACTTTTCCTGTCCAACCTTGACCTCTTTCCCACACCTCCCCCACCCCGTCCGTCTCCTAGGGTCCGACTCTCCAGGTCCCAACCTAGCACCTCAGCCACAACATCTCCGGGATCAGTGGTGCCTGTAGTCACCGGAATCTGGAGTGCACCGGCCACCAGGGCAGCCAGTGTGGTACAGAGCCACAGCACGGACAGTCCCCCACCTGTCAAGTATTAAAAGTTGGCCAGTGCCCGGCGGGAGAGGGGGAAGACTCCAGCCACCAAAGCCGCTCCCAGGGGTACAGGTGGGAGTGTGGATTCATCTGAGACACCTTCCAAGGTAGGGAAGGGCCACAAGAAAGTCAGCAAGGCTGAGAAGAGCAGCACGACGGAGAAGACCGCCATCATCCCCTCTGCCCATGAGGCCACCGCCACCTGCCCTGCTGCTCAGGAGGCCACAGCCACCAGCACAGCTGCCCAGAAGGCCACCGCCAGCACCAGCCCTGCTGCCCAGGAGGCCACCGCCACCAGCACAGCTGCCCAGGAGGCCACCGCCAGCACCAGCCCTGCTGCCCAGGAGGTGACCGCCACCAGCCCTGCTGCCCAGGAGGCGACCGCCACCAGCCCTGCTACCCGGTAGGCCAACGCCACCAGCACAGCTGCCCATTAGGCCTCTTCCAGCCCCGCTGGTCCAGACAGGACCGCCAGCACCAGCCCCGCTGGGCCAGACAGGACCGCCAGCACCTGCCCCGCTGGGCCAGACAGGACCACCATCACCAGCCCCGCTGGGCCAGACAGGACCGCCAGCACCAGCCCCGCTGGGCCATGAAGGACCACCAGCACCAGCCCCGCTGGTCCAGACAGGACCGCCAGCACCAGCCCCGCTGGGCCAGACAGGACTGCCAGCACCTGCCCCGCTGGGCCAGACAGGACCGCCAGCACCAGCCCCGCTGGGCCAGACAGGACCGCCGCCACCAGCCCTGCTACCCAGTAGGCCAACGCCACCAGCACAGCTGCCCATTAGGCCTCTGCCAGCACCAGCCCCGCTGGGCCAGACAGGACCGCCAGCACCTGCCCTGCTGGGCCAGACAGGACCGCCAGCAACAGCCCCGCTGGGCCAGACAGGACCACCAGCACCAGCCCCGCTGGGCCATGAAGGACCGCCAGCACCAGCCCCGCTGGGCCAGACAGGACCGCCAGCACCAGCCCCACTGGGCCAGACAGGACCACCAGCAGCTGAGTCACTGCAAAGGACCCCGCAGCAACAAGCACCGCTGAACAGGGCACCGCCGCCACAAGCACCGCTGAACAGGGCACCGCCGCAACAAGCACTGCTGAACAGGGCACCGCCACCACTAGCACCGCTGAACAGGGCACCGCCGCCACTAGCACAGCTGGCCCATGAGTGCCAAGGGCACTGACGCTACTGAGCCCATCACGAGCAGGATGAATCACTCTGGGCACCAAGCCCCCTCCAGAACCAGTGGATATTGCCATCCACTACCTCTGTCCTTGGCAGGATGAAGCACTCTGGGCACAAAGCCCCCTCCAGAACCAGTGGAGTATCACATCCACCACCTCTGTCCTTGGCAGGATGAAGCACTCTGGGCACAAAACCCCCTCCAGAACCAGTGGATATTGCCATCCACCACCTCTGTCCTTGGCAAGATGAAGCACTCTGGGCACAAAGCCCCCTCCAGAACCAGTGGATATTGCCATCCACTACCTCTGTCATTGGCAGGATGAAGTACTCTGGGCACAAAGCCCCCTCCAGAACCTATGGAGTATCACATCCTCTACCTCTGTCCTTGGCAGGATGAAGCACTCTGGGCACAAAGCCCCCTCCAGAACCAGTGGAGAAGGGCATCCACTTGAGAGACTGTGGCTTTGCACTCCCCAGGATGGAACAGTGGGCAAACCACCCACTGTAGAGACTTGAGAGACTGTGGCTTTGCACTCCCCAGGATGGAACAATGGGCAAACCACCCACTTGTGAGACTTGAGAGACTGTGGCTTTGCACTCCCCAGGATGGAACAGTGGGCAACCCACCCACTGTAGAGACTTGAGAGACTGTGGCCTTGCACTCCACAGGATGGAACAGTGGGCAACCCACCCACTGTAGAGACTTAAGAGACTGTGGCTTTGCACTCCTCAGGATGGAACAGTGGGCAAACCACCCACTGTTGAGACTTGAGAGACTGTGGCTTTGCACTCCCCAGGATAAAGCAGCAGCAAACCACCCACTTGTAAGACTTGAGAGGCTGTGGCTTTGCACTCCCCAGGATGGAACAGTGGGCATGTGGCCCCCTCGTGGATTTGGCATCGTGCACTCAACCGGCTGAGGTGCCCCCCCTTTCCCTTCCCCCTGAGGTGCCTGTTTTATTGCTATCTGATGCCCCTGCAGTGTTCTCTCCGTCATGTTCGGGCATTGAATGTGGGCCTCGTCCATACCGTGTGGGCCCAGTGTTCCACAGACTTCAATGGAGCACTACCTGGACTACTATTCTTGGTGTATATTTTGTTTATAGTGTATATATATATATTTTTGCGTACTGGATTTTAATATATTACAATGGTTACACTCATTTTCTTTTGTCCTTGCATTCTTCCGGGGGGTTGCAGGGTGTAACTGTAATGTATCAATATGTATTAGTGTGTGTGTTGTCGTGGGTGAGGGTGGGGGTGTTGCGTATTGCGTGTGTGTGTGTCCCTGTTTTTTCCCTCCCCTGTGTCGTAGGTGCAGTACTCACCGTGGTCTTCGCCGCCGGCGTTCGTGCTCCTGGTAGAGGAGCAAAAAGATAAGAGCTGGCAGGATCTGGAGCTCGGGTTCCATGGTGTCCTGATTCCTCGTGGGGTGTGTAGAGGTGAGCGTTTTACCTTCGAAGTCCTGTTTCCGCCATATTTTTGTTCGCGGTGAATCCGCCCCGGAAAAGGTGGCGGACTGGTAGGTTGTGAAACTGTGGGTGGTACATTGTCCTCCGCCTGTCTGTTGGCGGTGACCGCCGCGCTGTTTGTTTGTACCGCCATGGCGGTCGGAGTGTTAAAGTGGCTGTCTTTGTTGGCGGTTTCCACCACGGTCGTGATTCCATTTTTTTCCACCCGCCTGTTTGCGGTTTTACCGTCACTTTAACACCGACCGCCAGGGTTGCAATCACCACCATAGTATTTGAATGACCTCTCTTGGGCCGTATATATCAAATGTGACTTTATCCCAAATAATCCCATCAGGAATTTGTATAGCGGAAATGTTCACGAAAGTCAAATCTCTGCGGACCTTGTTAGAAGAAAAATTGGGTTTTAGGACCTCATTCAACTGTTGATCTTACGGGAAGAAAATTACCATGTATTAATAGAAAGAAAGTTATGACAAAGCCAATCAAAAGGAGGAAAGCTAACACAGTCAAAGAAAGCCAGACATAGTTCCATGGGAAGATTAAGTAATTTGTTTTAAGCCAGTTTATCAGCTGACGTATTTTTGGCAGTTCAGATGTAGAAGAACCAAATGAGTCCAAAAAAACGTTGTTGATGTCGGCAAAGTATCCAGAAGCAGTTTGTATAAAAACTAGAGCTGTATTTGTAGGAGGAGAACTGGTAGGAGTCTCCCGTAATGGTTCACAGTAAATAATGCCATCCGTCTGTGCAGAAGTTGTGTCAAATTGATCAGTAATTTCTATATTGTTTGTTGTAAAAGATGTTAGTGGAAATAACACAAGATAATTTTCCACCCTCCCCATGCTCAGAGAGGTGTCAGTGTTGGTGCTCAAAACTGCTGCTCAAAACTTGTAGAGGGACGTCTTCATCAGCAGTGAGGGGGATTCGGGAACTACTGGCTGCTCCTCTTGGTCTGCTGTGTAGGATCGGCCACATGGTGTAACTTGACATTGTCGATAGATACAAAGCTATTTTCTTTAGCACCAGCCAACTGTGGTAGAAAGACAGTTCTAGTACTGTGTATTCCCAAGACTGGGACCGGTGCACGATAAGAAGGACTGAATTCCTTTTTCACAGCAACTTTTTCACATACACGATCCCCAACCTTTGTGATCCAGCCAGTGGATGTCATTGGTACATCCTTAATTCCTGAGTAGGCAGCACTGGCAGAAGCATTGACATCACAGAACTGTTGTTATTCCTGCAAGACAGCGACACGTTTACTTATGTCAAAAGGTGTTTCTGCCGCTTCCATGCCAGGAACATCAAGATCTGGAACATACATTCGAGTTCCAAACAGGAATCCTGTATTAAGTACAAACCCCAGGGACCTTCTAGGCAGATTATTAAGTACTCTCTGGACTCCATACAGGTGATTAAGCACACTACGACCCATACCTATTGCCCTGGCTGTTAAGGACTGCTTTAAATCACGGCTTTGTCGCTCCACAGCACTATTTCCCTTATGATGAAATGGAGACGAGTAATGGAATTGGACTCCTAATGAAGCCATGGCGTCTCTGAATGCCCTTGAGGCAAAAGCAGGGCCCTGGTCTGAGCCGAAAGCCGCAACTGCATATGTGCAGATAAAGACTTGCATATCTTTAATAACAGTCCAAGCGTCAGCCAAACGATGTGGCCACACCCATAGAAATCTGGAGCAAGAGTCGCCAGGTACTAAGATGTATTTGTCTGCACTGTCCGGTGTTAGGGGACGATAATGGTCCAGGTATACACATTGTAAAGGTTTGTTGGAAATTAGGAGGGGTGTCTGCGGTGTGCGTTTGACGGTGGAACCCTTAATTTGCTGGCAGGTGTCACAAAAAAGGACATACTGCTTGGTCTGTTTGTATAGACCTGACCACCAATAACATGCTTACAATAATGATATTGTAGCCGCTACACCAGCATGGGCAGATGCTGCCTTAATCAACTCTGGTCTTATGTCTTTAATGGGAATAACTCAAACTCCCACAACTGGTATTTTTACTTCTGCATCAAGGAAGCCTGCCATTCGGTAGGAATAATTAGCAGGAAATGACGGCAGCCCATATGTTATCGTCCGGTTTCATTCCAGAACGAGTTACTGCAGCAACAGTAGCCATAGCTACTGCTAATTTGGCTGCTTCATCAGCCAGTGTATTTCCAGCAATGTCTATTCCAGCACGCTGGTGTATAAGTGTATGTACAAAATAGATGTTTGGTAGCGTTTCCTTCAGATCCGCTACTTTCCCCCACAGAAGTATGTGTTTGATGGTGTTGCCTTTAGAATCTCTGAACCCATTCTGGCACCAGTAATGCAGGTATTCTTTGAAGGACTGGACACAGTAATACGAATAACAGACAATTAGTAAATGATAGCTGTGCAGGATCTGTGTGTTCCAGTGCCATCACCAGAGCCTTTAGCTCTGCTAAATGTGCTGTGCAATCCCCTAGGGTTTGCGTGAATGTATGCTGGGGACAAAGTTTATTAACCTCCATTTAGCCACTTACGACTGCACAAGCAGCGGAGTATTGATGTTTTGTGCCTATTGCTGGTTGTGCTGAGCCATTGGTGTACATGACTCTTTGATATTGATCAATAGGCAGTGTATTTGCCGTAACTGGGTATTCCAGTTCATATTGCAAAATTTCTTGAGTTTGTAATTTTGGGTGGAAAATGTGTCAACATCAGTGGCTGTCAAAGACGTTACCCATTGAATCCAACGTGGTTGTAATGCTTTAGTGTTTGGAACGCTGGCTTTGGTAACAGCCTCGAGGGCTGGAATTTGAGATACGACAATAATGCGTTTCCCCTGGGCAAGTGGTCTTCCTTTAATGACAGCCACCTGAACAGAAGTGAGAATTTCCACAGTGGGAGCTAAGCGGTGTTCTGCTTCTGAATATAAATGTAATTTGTATGCTATTGGGACTGTCTCACCCTCATTGAAAGTTACATAGGTGAAACCAATGGCACCAGACATTACTCTTATGACCAGATGTTTTTTGCTGTCCCTTGTGTGTAAGTGTTGTGCTGCAAGCATGCCTGTTTTCAAAGCTCTGAGAATGCGTGTGTGTTCGACTGTCCAAACTTTACTGGAAAAGTCAGGACATATTAAGTCATATAAAGGTTTTATGCATGATGTATAACCTGGAACGTAAGTTCTGCCAAAATTTAGGAAACCCAATAGGGATTGGAGTTTTTAAATTGTTTTCGGAGGTTGTAACTGCGTGCATTTTTCAAAACATTGTGGTGCCAGGCTCTTTCCTTCACTTGATAGCGCGTATCCCAAAAACAGGATACTAAGGAAGGCTATTTTTGGTTTTTTTTCAATTGAATTTATAGCCAAATTTGACAAATCCTACAATAATGCAGGCTACCCATCTTAGATGTTGCAGTAACTCATCATCCATGAGATAGATATCATCTACATAGGACAATGTTTCAGGTTCAATGTTATGCAATATTGAAGTCACATAACCCGCGAACAGTCCTGGACTGTTCCTGTACTCCTCGGGTAAACGACTGAAACTTGTTAAGTCTCTACTCTCAGGCGCTATATTTTGGCAGAAGAAACCACTGGAAATATTCAGTGTTGTTTTGTATTTTTTGAGCACTATGTTATTCATGAGTGTAGTGATGTGTGAGTTTTGTATAGCATATGTGCGTGTATGACTGTTTAAGTGTCTGTAGTATAAGACTATTCTGTACGAATGCTCCGGTTTAGCTACCGGGAATAAAGGATTATTCATTGGTGAAACACAGGGTTTGATTACGCTCTGGTACTCTAGTTTTGTGAAGATTTCCCTCACGGGTGATTTAGCATCATGTTTTATTGGATACTGGGGTTGTGGTTGGGTTTGATTTTTAATAGGAATTACATGATAGGGGGAATCTTTATCCCAACCTACGTGGCTGTGATATAACGCAGGTGCCTGCACCAATGCCCAATCAATGGCGTAGGATTCTGTGAGCTCATCGGGAACAAGGGGTGAGAAAGAAGGTTTGATAACATCTTCCCCATAAGGGCAAGTACGGACAAATTCAGGTGGCCAATTCCTTTCGGGCAATAGAATATCACATATATTTACAGCGCGGTCCCAAAAGATTGCATTAATTTTGCGTTCAATGTCTCCTTCTAATTGTAACTTTACTTTGTACACCCTATCAGGGGTGGAAACACACATTAGTCTGCAAGTTTCAACTTGTAAGAAATCATCAGTTGCTTTCACCTCCAGATGCTCTAAAAGATTCCGGTGAACTATTGTGACCTCTGCAGTGCTGTCTAATAGCGCTAATTCCCACTTCTTGTTCTTCAATAGAGCCCTCTTCTTGAGTGGCATGTCGAACTGCAACTGCTGCCACTTTTTTTCTTTTTGAATTGGGGTTTTTGTTGGGGGAGTTTCTCTTCTTTTTTAACAGAAACTTCTGTTAATTGTTGTGATTCCTGTCTCGGTTTCACATACTCAGTTTTTCACTCTGACCGCCCACCTCTCTCACTGCGTTTTTCCGGTGAGTCCTGAAAGGAACAAGATTGGCATGTATCAGTATATTGATATCTGTCAGGCGTTTTTATATCATCTCTATATCTGAGATTATATCTATTCTGTGGGGTTTCCGTGTCAGGAGATTCTCCCCTTTCTTGTTTAGGTGTTTGTTGTCCCAGTGTTTCTTAGTACCCTCAGGAGCTTGCTAGGTAGAATCTTTATTAGATTTACCTTGAAACTGTGGTTTTGTAGGTATGGCCCCCAGACTATCTCGACCAATGCTAGAGTAGGTCCCCGCAATAATCTTTGGCAGCTCACGTTCTTGATCCTGTGGAGGAACGTCCCGGAGCCGCATTCGCACTGTTAGTGCAACTGCTTCCCCTTTAAGGTTACTTAATATAATTGGGGTTACCGTGGCAAAATTTCCCATTAGTTGCAACCCGAGTCCAGGGCCGGGGCAGCCCCATATTCATCTTGAATTTGTTTCAACACTTCCGGTAAATTGGCAAATGTTGGTGTACTGTGTGTGGTACTATACAGCGCGGCAAATACCGTGCCCCAAGTATTGCAGTTATCTATTGTGGGAATCATCCCAAAAGGCAAGCACATTGTTAATATTCTATGCTTATCCTGAGGTCCCATATGGGGAACTACTGCTCCCATGATCGAATGTACATTCACCGGATTAATGCCTGGCGTTACTGCATGTAGTTGTGCCAGAGCAGCATGTGCTGGGTTTTTATTTAATGTTTGCATTACAAACTGTACTAATCATCTAGATATTGCCGTCAGCTCAGCATATAAGCGACGGATTTCAGCTGCCGTTAGTTTTGCTGCAGCAGGGTAAGATGTGTATGTGGCCAATAAAGACCAGGTAGGACCACCATTACTTAGAGGACCTAACTTAACATGTAAAATTGTATGGGATAGGGTGCCATCAAGCCAATTATTATGTTCTTGGTAAGACAGAGGTATTTCTGGATTTGCACATGCTCTGTATTGTGCAGGTATATTTCCAGGTGGATAGTGATGAAATGCATTTGTGTTCCCATCAGCTGCTGGAAGAATTTCTGTTTTGTAGGCTGGATGAGCCTCAACAACAAATGTAACTGGACCCCCCTGAGCTTTTAGGCCATGTGCTAGTAAATGTGCAGTAAGGGGTGGTCACTTATTAACTGCAATTGCTACCTGTTGTGGATTCACCATGACAAATGGTAAATTCTGTTCAGAGATAAGCACACCAAATGGGGATTATCCTTTTAATGGTTCAAGCTTGAACAACCTACAGCGTTAGTTAGGTACTCCCTACTTAGCTGAGGAGGAAAATCCTCAATACCACAGACTTCTCTGTATATAGTACTGAGGTGTCTTTGTAGGTAGTGAGACAATGATACTCAGGAAAACCCGAAAATTAGAGCCTGACCAAACGTTGGCGGTGCCATGTCACGTAGACTCTCATTATTCTAATGAGATTACTGGATTTGGGCAGCAGAATCACTTGCACTGTGGGGGACTGAGTCTGAACCCACTACAGGTGACACCCGTCAGCCTAATCAGGGTTTTGCTCCAGCTAACTCGCAGTGCCTCATCTCCACCCAAGAGCAGGGATGATTGGGCAGCTGAGCGCATGACACAATTGATTCCTCAGGGAAATTGTGGTCACTCAGATCGCATCCATTTCTTTCAGTTACATTAGCCTCACATATACAAGGACAATCAGAGGCAGTATATATTTCAATAAGGTTTTAATGAAGCAACTGCATCTTAGATAATAAAGCATGTACTGCAATAACTAGGACGATGAATCATGACAGGATTAAAAATGTGACAAGGAGAGTAAAGCATATAAATAACACTACCATATTGTCACTAGAATCATAAAAATAATTCCTACCTAGGCTAGGTTAGAGCACAGCATGTTAAGCTCTAGTTCTGCCCTTCAGGTTCCCCTGGGAAGACATCATCCCTCATACCTGAGCAAGAGGCCTGTAGTCTACATAAGCAGCTATAGCGAAGCGTTCAGCAATCAGCATACAGTCGTGGTCATCTGGCTGAAATTTCCCTCTAACGTACATGTGTGAAAATAGTGTTTTTATAATAAAACAGCTGATGTTCCAAGAAAGGATCCCTACGTAAGAGTGTGTATGTTTCTATGAACACTAGAGACAAAGCGTTACCACGTTTGCCGGCAACCTATCTTACTGCAGCCTTGAGAAAAGCACAGAGTGAAAGAAATGTCCTGTTTAAGAAGGCGGTGCTGGCCTAGGCAAAGCACAACTAGATAGAGAAAATAAAACAAGACCGCAAATGTGGCTTTTATTAAAATAATAAAACAAAGCGAAATAAAAATATGTCTAGGTTAAAGTGCACAGCAGTAGGCTTAGTTTGCTAAAATAATGTGCATGAAGCTAGAACTAAAAAGGCTACACAACACTACGATATCATATACATAAAGAGTACCCATCACAACTACTTAAATCCAATATATTGTAGTAAGTGCACTATACAATGCAAAAAGTGAGTTTACACAAAATGTGCATCCAATGTCACCTCTAAATACAAACATGTCATAGATGTATTAAGGTCACATTTCCCCTTGTCTTGTGTAATTTCTGTTAACCATTAGATTCCATTTAACTCAAAACTGTTTTTGCTATGTGTATGTATATGTGTTCATTATTAACACATACCATTAAAATAAACACACCTGCATTCTCAAATCACTAAAACATAAATGTATAGTTCTGGTTTAAGTGTCCAGTATCTTGATGAATGCTTGCACACAAATTAACAGGTCCATAACAAATGTCTCATATGCATAAATAACATTATCAGCAAACAATTGCTAATAATATTAAAGTAATGCCAGGACAAAGGTATTCAAAATAAAATAAATGTTAAAAAGCTAAGGAGATACTTCTCTCAATTTATATATAGATATGTTAAACAACCAATGTTCAAATAGTCCAGTATTGGACAAGTGGGATTCAGACCCTAAACTTGTCTCCTTATTGCACTGCCAAGTACAACCTCCTCATGAAGGGACATCTTTTGGGCACAGGGAGGTGGTGGTTGGTTTTGGGAGGGGTGGACTAGGTTTTTGGAGGGTTGAGTAGGGTTTGCGAGGTGTGGGTAGAGTTTGGGAGGGGTGGATTTATGTTTGAGAGGGGTGGTTTGGGATCTGGAAGGGGTCAGGACCAGGGCAAATAAAAGGTCTTCTTTGGAAAAATGGGAATGATGTTTTGCAGGGAGTTTGATCTGCAAAGTAGAGGGAGTGGTAGTGGGATGTGTGTGTGTGTGTCTGTTGAGGGTACAGTTGCCTGTCGGTCTGGTGTATGTGGTGAATGTTTGAGTGTGTGTTTGTTGCTGGGTGTCAGGTGAGTAAGGGTGTTTGTCTTCTATGGGTGTGGGTGTTGGTGTGGTGCTTGCAGGTGTGGTGATGGATTTGGGTGTGGGTGTGATTGGAAGGGCCTCTGTAGGCCAGATGTTGCACTGTGAATGCCTTCCAGGTAAGCGAACATTTGTTGCATCTGGCAACTAATTCCCTGGGTGGCATTTGAGAGTGCAGTCTGGCCCACAGAGTTGTTCGCAAGGGGTCAATAGCCTCCTCACTCAGTGCAGCTGGGGGAACAGGGGTGGGACGGAGGTGCCTGCAGCAAAGGAGATGTCACCCCTTTTAGGGGGCAGGTTTGGCCAACTGGGGAAGAGCCAGAGAGAGGGTGCAGATGGGAATGTCGGTGGACAAGGATGCAGATGGTAAAGTTGCAGTAGGGTCTGCCACCACTAGAGTGTGCTCTTCTCTGGAGGCCTCCTAAAATGATGTTGATGAATGTGTGGCCTCCATGCCAGTTCCCTTACCCTCCATGCCAATGGATCCCTCGGTGTGGTGGTCTTAGCACCAAAACCACGGTGGCCAGCTGCTTCCCCACTGACATGGCCAATTTCTCCTATGCCTATCCCTGATGATGCTGAAATGGCAGATATGATAGTTTGAGTGGATCTGTGTAAATACAATTGAACGTGAAGTTTGATAACAAAACATTTGCCACGTCTACATATTTCACCAGTTTCAAGGCTCTCAAACTTGGCTTCTTTATCATCAGTATCTCATGCATATAAGGAACATTTTCAGAAACCATCTGGTCACATTTTTGTAATTTCCTATGCTAGCTCCTATGTCATGTGTGACCTTGTCTCTTATCCATTTTTATTTCTCTGCAGGAACTGTTTCACATCTCTGATTGCTAGGGCTTTGTTGTTTAGAATTGTGAACTTATGTCCTCAAAACATCCCTAGAAATATATTTGTACAGTGTATTTATAAGGTCGAATGATGGTCATAATTTACATTCACAAACAGTAAAATATGAATCAATGTTTATCCACAATACTGCATTGTTGCACCAATAAGTATATGGACTGAAAGTCTGTTTCCTTTTTTTGATGATTTCACAATGATTACACTTACTTCAAGTAACCAAAATATATTTCAAATGTACTAAATATTATATGCAGTCAGTACTGAAGTAGCTTAGCAATGTATTACAGACTATGTACATACATATGTTGTTGAAGATATTCAGAAAAACATTTTTGTGGTGGATTGACAATTGGTTTCAACAGCATGAGTAATTACTTAGGCCTTGATACATTTATAATCAACTTCAGTTTGGAGCAAAACATTTTCTCATTTACAAATGAGTCATGTTTTGGGCCTGATATTGACTTTACAAGATGGGACACTCTAACATATATGTGATGTAACCTTCCAACTGCAAATGTCAGTTTAAGTATGACATTCCTCCTTATCATTGATTTCTCATCTGGACATAACTAAGGACACTAAAATGTTATTTGGGATATGTGTAACTCGGTCACCAATGTGGACACATGTGTCTATTTCAGTCAATACAGTTTGCCTACTGATTTCATGTTGGTTGAAACAGGCTGGCTTACATGCACATATGTGAAGGATTAAGGCTTCATGCCAATCTGCTACTGTCAACATGAACTGACGTCAACCTTGCAGTGAAAAAATATCTTTAACATGTTTTTGATAAGGGACGATGCTATTTTATTTTTGTTTCTGGTCCTTGTGGACCAGATGCTCATTATCATTTGGTCATTGTACCAACTTACTAATGTAAAGTCAGAAACATCTACTGTATTATAAGTGCTTAGTATGCCATGTCACCAGTAACAGGGCCTATATTACCTACTCACATTTGTGACCCAATTCTGAAAGAGGGCATGTTTAGTACAACTGTCTCTCATAACATTGAAAGATTGCAGTTACCTTTTTTTCTCATGCAGCCGTGTGTCTACTCGAAACAGTACTTGAGTTGTGATAAGGAATCTAATTGCAACCTTTAGCACAAATCAATGCACCAAACACATCATCAGACATTGTCTGAAAAATGTACACCTCCAGAAATCCTAATGTACATTGGATGTGTGTCACCCTTCATGTTGATACCATAAAACATTGCTGTAAATAAAAAAGGTTAACTAACAAGATTAGCTACAAACAAAATTGACACACTTGATGCTACTGCTGGGCTTTCAACTACTCATCAAACTCTGGATAGGCCACAGCAAGGATGCGGGCCATTAGAGGGCCAGGGTGCGGCGTATGCACTTGCTTCAGTGGGAGGACTGGCAGAGCTGGACTTTAGTTGTCGTGCGGGTCCAGTATTGTAGGTACTCCCACCTTTTCCTGCAATGCAGGCTGCACCACTTATGAACCCCCAAGGTCCGCACCTTCTTGGCAATGGCCTTTCAGATTTCACACTTCTGATGTGCGTTGACCTGTATGGATGAACAAAAATGAAAACAAAATATGTTTTGAGTAATTTTGTATGTCTGTAGTACAGTGACACAATTTTGTTGCATCTCTCACAAGCATTTCTAAAACAGTCATTACAGATTATTTACCAATATTTCAAAGTTCCTAGGAAATACACTTTTTCAGTGATCTGTAGAGTACCCTCACCACTTTCTATCTCCTCATGTTATCAATCCAGGCCACAAACATCATTTAGGCCAGGACTATGAATCATTGTGCGCCACTTAAGGATAAACAACATGTACATTATTTGAACATACCCCCCCACACACCCCTACACTGGCTTAATGCCTAACCTTATAAAAGTCAGATACTATAATTTGAACCACATACAGTGCCTAAGGGAAGTATGAAAGGGCTGCCACGTGTCACTGACAGCATTTTTTTTGGTGATGTATGAACAAGTGTGTGTAGTAAAGGACATACTCGTATGGGTGATTAAGAGCCTGTTTCACTTAGACTTGCAGCACAGGAAATACCTTTCCCTATATGTAGCATCATGACATGTTGAAAACATACATGTGCTCTTTGTTCAAAATATGGGCTGTAGTTTAACTTGAAAGAAAAACATCAGACAACTCCATAACTTAAAGGTTTCTTCTTGCACTTTACATATCTCTCATTTTGACATGGGCTGTGTGTTTCACTTATGCTAGTGGTACAGTGTCTACCTGTAGTTTGTTAAATGAAATCTGGAACTGTGAGTATAATAAACTGAAAAGTCAGCTTATTCTTTCAGCTGACTTTTCATTTCAATGAGAGATGTTTTAAACATTGTCAAACAACATTCTGTCCCCAGCTAAATTATTCAATTTACTTCGCTCCAATTGCAACACTTCAATCATGAACAAAAAGGGTCAAATTAGCCTATGTATAAAGAAGGAACAAGTTACTTAGTAAAACAGTTTCCACTCAAACTTGTACCTGTTCACATGGGTTCCCATACGGCTGGCTGTACAGGGATAGGACCTTTGAGATGAGGAGTTCCAGCTCCTCAGCGGAGAAGGCATGGGCCCTGTCACATGCTTTGCCTTGCATCCTGTCCCCCAGAGGTCAGTAACAGCAAAAGTTGAAGAGGTGTTGTTGGCGGCAGTTAGGAGGCAAGTGAGCTTTTCTGATTTGCCTTATACAACTACAAGGCATACGTGATCTGTGACGGAGACGGACACAGCCATTGGTTTTCATATGTAGCCATCACACGTCGGCCTACGGCTGTGTCTGGAATGTGACACCAACCAACAGTCAACTTCTGCCGATGGCTGCTGGGTAGCCAATGTCCTGGCATCAAGGTCAGGTGGCCGCCATATTAAGATGTAAAGCAGTGTGTTTTATTTTTTTTTGTGCATCATCACCACTCAAAAGGGTGGCTAGTTTGTTTTCCAATGTCAGATACATACAACATTGTTTTTGTAAAAATATGACACATGAAAAAGTGAAACAAAACATAATGTGCAAATAATACATTTGAAACATATTATTTGCACAATATTTTAAAAAAATGTCAGACATGTAAAACATTAAGACTTCAGGTTGCAACATTATGCAATCATTATGTGTACATATATGACAGATTAGGGATACTAATTTCACGAAGACATAAGATGTCTGTTGATTATCAATGTATTGTGTGACCATTTTAAGTGATAGTTTGCTTTCCTTAAATGCAGACATATGAACACCGGAGGGGTAGAAGATGATAGCCTCAAGCCTTCAGATCATTTCCAGATATTGCCGCTATGGAGAAAAGGGACATCATAAAGAAATTCAGATTAAATACACACACACTCACAATAGGAATACAAGAGCTATAACACCAATAGTGAAACTCATGGAAGTACTTCATGTTGTGGCTACCGGTTCTTTCCAATAAACTATGGCAGTTTCTGGAGGCATGTCACAACAAACCTTCAGTTGTATACTACAAGAAGTCCTTGCTTTAATGATGAGACACATCAACACCTTCATCCAACTGCCAATGCAGCTGGATTTGGCCAATGTGAAGGAAGATTCTTATGCTTTGGGTGACCTACCACATATGGCTGGAGCAATTGATGACACACATAGGGGGTCATTCCGACCCCGGCGGGCGGTGGGCGCCGCCCGTCGGGCGGAGACCGCCAGAAGACCGCACCGCGGTCAAATGACCGCGGCGGTCATTCTGACTTTACCGCGGGGCCGGCGGGCGACCGCCAAAAGGCCGCCCGCCCGCCCACCCAGCGGGAAAGCCCCAGCAATGATGAAGCCGGCTCCGAATGGCATGGGCAGTGCAGGGGCCTCCAGGGGCTCCACGACACCCGTTCCCGCCATCCTGTTCCTGGCGGTTTTTACCAGGATGGCGGGAAGGGGGTCGGAATCCCCATGGCGGTGCTGCGAGCAGCTCCGCCATGGAGGATTCTTTGGGGCAGGGGTAAACCGGCGGGAAACCGCCGGTTGCCCTTTTCTGACCGCGGCTTTACCGCCGTGGTCAGAATTGCCCATGAAGCACCGCCAGCCTGTTGGCGGTGCTTCCGCGGCAAATGACCGCCATAATGCCTTGGTGCCACCACATGCCAGGGAACAGGTCTACCACAATCAAAAGAACTTCTATTCTATCACTGTGCAAGTCGTCTGCTTACCTGATTTATACATATCAAGTGTGTGTGCCTGCTTTCCAGTGTCAACACATGATTCCTTTCTACTACAGAACAGCACCATACTCCTGCAAATGTCATAACTTCGACCTGAGAGGGACTGGCTTGTTGGTAAGTATAATATAGCTTGAGTATAATTTGCTTTAATCATAGTTTAGGAATGAACAATGACGACATAATTTGAATAAATTTTTTTATTACTTTCATGTAGGAGACTCAGCTTATCCCAACCGACCATGGTTGTCAGCACCACTGAGGAATCCAATCCAAAGGAATGTCTGCTTCAATGAGGCCGAAGGAAGAACAGGGAGCCCTGTGGAGTGGGCATTTGGGCTCATGAAGTCCAGATTCCACTAGCTGGACTAGACGGAGGTGCCCTCCTCTACTCACATGATAGGGTGTGCAAAATCATGGTTGCCTGCTGCATGTTGTACAACAGTGCCCTGTGACAGAACATCCAAATCATTGCAGAAGGTGGAGACTGTGACGAAAAACAAAAAAAGGAAAGTACACAGTTTCAAATGGAAAAAATAGAAACACAGTAGATAAAGAGAGGTGCCTGTGAGTCTGCTCTGGTTAGAATAAGAGCCCTCACTCACCAATTGGTGACATGCTTCATCATCAGGCTTTTGGTCCTCGTCAGGCCGGCACTGCAATACCTGACGGGCCCCTCAAGGGGGCTCTTTGCCAGAGATCTTTTAAGTATAGAAATGCCGGTCGTTGAGTGCTGGAAAGTGGGATTGGTATAGAAAAAGGTAAGTAAGCGAGGTTAAAAATGACTAGGGGCCTTCAAAGCTCATTTTTAATCAGAATCAGACCCCTGTCATAATTAAAAACAATAGTGTGGGGGAAGGATTAGTTGTAATGTCTACTCAACCCTCAAAAAAGAGTTAAGAACATTTTGTTCTGTCTACAGTCCCTAATATCAGAGAATGTGTGGAATGTCAGTACGGAAATCCCTATACTGCTTCAAGAGAGGTCAACATGTTTCTCGCATCTAAAGTTGATAAAGATCAGTGCGATTCATCAGGACCAAACCTACCTAATCCTCATATTGCATTTAGCTTGTAGTTAAGTCATCTCAAAGGAACCTAAAGAAGAGAAGAAAAAACATAAACCCATATCACAGATAAAGTAATGTGCACTGTGAAGGGGTAGGGGAATAGGACCACACAGGTGACTTTTCCCCTTGTGTGAAGTGTACAACACGGTGAGACAAATACAAACAATACATACATTCCTCTAAATTAGGAGGATATATCCTTACCCTTCTTATATTAAAGGATGGGCCCCATCCGGATAGCAACAGGCATCAGTGGTCCGAGCTGGTCTAAATATCTGGGTGTGTATACAAATATAAACAGTTAATGAAACACCATGCATAGTGGTTTGATATAAACCCAATGACAAAGATTGGTCAAATAAAGTAGTGGTCAGAAAAGTAGTTCTCCTCCAAATATCCTAACATGACATAATAAGTTATAATGGAAGAAACCCACAATGTCTGTCCTGTGGTAATTAAAGCTCATTACAGTCAGGAGTCAGCCTGATGGTTCTGGCATCGTTCAGTTCATAAGCTATCATAACCAATCTATATAAAGGTAGTGTGGCCCCATTGATGTCAGGCACTCAATCATTCAATGTGGCCACAAATCATAACAGCTCCCACAAAGCACCCTGAAGGTCGTCTTATTCTAATCATAAAGTGTCTTCCTAGTTTATGAGCCTGTGAATGGCTGCTCCAATAATTAGACAGCTCCCGCCAAGCAATGGTGTAATAAAGCCAGGATAATAATTCACTGATGAGAAAGACTTGTGCCAAACGGCATAAGAGATCAAGGTATTACTAATACGGAACACTCTCTGTAGTCGGGAGCACGTGTATTGTTGCTCCTATCGTGACTACAGAGGCAGAGGAAAATAAAAGTTTTTAACTTACCATGCTCTACAGGTCCACTTGGCGGTATGCACCTACCCCTGCTCCGTGCTCCCGGGAAGATAAGCTGGGAATGCGGAGTTCGGCAGCTGAAGGGGACGGTGATTGGACCGAGCATGGGAATGTAAAGAGGACAAAATTAAAAATGGTGGCGGCCATCTTAGAGTGGAGTTTTAGAAATCTGTGAAGATGTGTATACATAAAAAAATAGTTCATCCCTGGGGGTGGCCATCTTGGATAAAGTTTGTACAACCTAACCACTAAGGAATATCTACACAAACTGGCTATCTCAGTCCGACTCAATGTGTGTTGCACGAATATATAATGGGACAGAACACGTGTGTTCCAAATAATACATGCCCCCTAAAAAATTAGTTTAGTCATAAAGGTATGTGGATGCTATTACTAGAATGTTCCAGTTCAATTACTCCCTAAAAAATGGTTCAATCCTAAAGGTATGTAAATGCTATAGAGGGCATATATAGTTTTTTTTTTTTAAAGATGAAAACTGGAAATCAGCGGTTGACAAATGCCATCCAGAGTATGTCATCATTCAATCCTGTCCGGTGTATCTCTAATCTAAACACCCAACGTTGTTCTTTCTCAAAAAGTCTTCTAGTACAGTCCTTGTTATACGTTAAACGTTCCAGTACTACCCATTTAAGATCATCAGGCGTATGGTGAAATTCAATGAAATATTTAGTCAACTTAATGGCTGATCGCTGGCATCTTATAGTGCTTGACCATTCTGGTGGCCATTCCAATATAACGAAAACCGCATGGACAGGTAATCATGTAAATGCAGTTCATGGTACGACAGTTCGTATGTACCAACAGTCGCCAGCGCGTTCTCTCACCTAGGTCCAATTCCTGGGTGTACATAGAGAGAGCACAAACATTGCACCTACCACAGGGATGATGTCCTGAAACCCCTAACCAAGATATGGAAGGAGTGTTATCTCGATTTCGTTGAGGTAATGGTCTAGTATGCACCACTAAGTCTCAGATGTTTTGTGTTCGTTTTAAGGAAAACAGAGGGTGGGCTAAAGTCTCCCCTGAGCTATTCAAGATGGACCAATGTTTTTTAATTATCTTCCACACTCAATTACTTAAAGGAGTGACGGTAGTGACACAAGTCAATCAGGTTTGAGGTTCACGTTTATTGTCGCTCAGAAGGACACATCTTGGTATGCTACGGGCTCTTTTTTTAGCCTGTCTAATGATCGTGATGGATAGTTGCGGTTTTGTAGCTTTTGGCTTAAAAGTTTCGTTTGATTATGAAAATCAGAAATTTTGGTACAGTTAAATCTTAATCTTAAAAATTGACCAAAAGGTAAATCCATCCTCAAAGATTTTGGATGGTGACTATCAAAAAGTAGTAGATTATTCCTATCTGTGGGTTTATGAAAGACGGATGAATGTAAAACTCCGTCAGATAGCATAATTCGTAGATCAAGAAAGGAGACTTCTTCTGTAGAGAAATTAGCACTGAAATGTAGATGTCTCTCCAAGGTATTAATCCAATCAATAAACGCCTTGGCCTGGTCACTGTTGCCATTCCAGACTACTAGAATATCATCTATATACCAACGCCATAGTAGAATGTTGGAGGAGAAAGGTTGAGTTGGGGGTAAGATATGTCGTTGTTCAAATGTGTACATATACAGGCAGGCCAGACCGGGTGCAAATGTGCTTCCCATTGAGGTCCCTTGAATTTGATGGTACAGTTGGTTCTCAAATTGAAAGACATTTTCTTTTAAAGCTAGACTCGTACATTGCAAAATTAAGGTAATGGGGGTTTTGTAAGGCCAAGGCATAGAGCTAAGGATGTCTTCAACTGCTTCCAGAGTAGCATCCTGTGGTATGTAGGAATATAGGGCCAGATGTAGGAACCGTTTTGCATGTCGCAAACTGCGAAAATCGTAGTTTGCGCCATGCAAAACGGCCATCACGATGCTGATTCACATTTTGCGAGTCGGTAAAGCAGTCACAGACATGGAGGTCTGCTGTCTCCAGCAGGCCACCATCCCTGTGAGTGCAGGGACTCGCTATGGGGTCGCAAAATGCGACCCACCTCATTAATATTCATCAGGTGGGTCTTTGCGACCCCATAGCGAGTCGCAGAAGGTGTCTGAGACACCTTTCTGTATACAATTTTGCGAGTTGCAAATTGCGAGTCGGTCTGACTCGCAATTTGCAAGTCGCAAAATTTTCTTTTGCTACATCTGGCCCATAGTGCCTCCACATCCAAGTATATCAACATGTCTGTGGTCCCACTCTTGTTGACATTGTCTAAAAATATCAGTGTATCCTTAGTGTCTTTCAAAAAGGTAGAAGTGTTTGGGACAATAGGTTGTAAGTAAAAATCGCAAAATTTTGACAGCGTTCTAACAAGGACCCTATGCCTGACACAATGGGACGTCCCGGCAGGGGGGTCCCCTTGTGAATTTTTGGGAAGGCAATAAAAATAGGGAATCCTCGGTTCTTTTGTGTCCAGAAATGTAGCCTCTAAATGGGTTATCCAATGTGAACTCTCTGCTTCATTGATCAATCCTCAAATCTTTTTTTCCAAACGTGGAGTGGGATCAGAGGGTATGGGTTCATAATACACAGTGTCAGTTAACAGTCTCAGGCATTCTTGTCTGTGAGTGGTTTTGTTCTGAATTACAATAGCACCTCTTTTGTCCGCTGGTTTCATAATAATATCCGGATGGTGAGATAATGTACGGATTGCTTCTCTTTCACTGTTGGATACATTCTGAAAGTGTGCAGTTGGTTGTAGTGACTCCATCTCATGTCACACTGCTTTTTCGAATGCAAGTACTTCAATAGGTACCAAGGAAGATGATGGCATGAATGTGGAAGGATTTATCAAATTAGTATCTCCTTTGGGAGGTAGCATAGGTTGATTTCTAAAAATGAAATGTAGACGGACCTTCCGGAACATAGCAGTGACTTCACAGTTAAGACGGAAAGGATCTTCTTAAGGAGTGGGTACAAAACCCAAGCCCTTGTTGAGTACAGATATTTCTCCAGGTGATAATATGGTATCAGACGGATTAACAACTAAGGTTCCTTTGATGGTGTCGCACTGCGGCTTCTGGTTACCATCTGCGGTTCTTCTTAGGTCCAATGTACATTCCTGCCTCTTCCTCTGTTTCTTCCTCTGCCCCTGGCCCGGCCTTTTCCTAAAAAAGGATTGTAAGGAATCTGTGCTTGTGGTTGGAAGAAAGGGTAGGGAGGCTGCTGCCATACCAGAAACTGCTGTTCATCATCACTGCTCCAACCATCAGGACTTGAACTTTACTGTGGTGTACGGACTCTTCAGTGGAGATCATGTGTATTGTCTAATGATTCTGAACCACCCTCCTGTTGATAATCATCTTTTGTGTATGGATATATCTTCTCTCTGCTGAATTTTGTAATATCTTTTTGAAGTTTAGCAATTTTCTGGTGAGTCAAGTGTTCTTTGGTTTCATTTAATTCTGCATTGATCTCAGCCAGGCAAGATTTAAACTGTGTCAATTGGACAGTGGTTTTAATGGATGATTCCATCATGGAAATTTTAATTGTGATGGAATCGGCCAGGCGTTTGGAGGTTTGAAAATCAGTAGCAACCAATCACGTGTACATTTCCATGAGACCTGTGCCCAGTCTTTTCGAAACTGTAAGTCCTGTAAACAAATCCTCGGAGCGTTGGTAACTATCAGGCCATTAGGTGAAATGTTGGCCCAAAGGTATTCTGTCATCACGGTGCCATGTAAGACTGTTTTGATTAGAGACACCAGGTGAGGATGTTGAAATGCCCAATGAAGATGACAGTGGTGGAAGGAATTGACCTAAATCAAGATGTTATTGACCACTTCTGCACCTAAAGTTTCCCTTTACATATTGTGACACCAAATGTCAGAACAACTTGTGGCATACTGAACATAATAGTCTGTGATGATAATTTAGTAGGAGTGGTCAGTTCAGGAAAGTCCAAGGCAAAGATGTTTGCTGATCAAAGTTACCATACGTTGACTAATGTGCTTATTGACATAGATTATATTTGCTTGTGCTAAGTATTGTATCCTCCTAACGTATCATTTGAGTCATATTTCTAATGTGAAATCATTAATTTTCCTCTGTTATTCTGTTTTCAAATTCTTCACCATGTCATCGTCATTTGTAAAATTTCAACTTTGTGACATTTGCAATGATATGTTGCTGTTGGAAAGTTCAAAGTGAACATGGGTTGACGCTGGGACAGACACACACTTTGGATGTACAGATCTTGTACAGAAACAACTTGCACAGTGATTGAAAGGAAGTTCTTGAGAATGTATCAGACCTGTTTTCTGTTGGATGTTGCCACTAAGGCAATATGTGGTGCTTAACGTGGTCTAACCACATGCATGTGTCAAGCCATGGCATACTAATCTCCCTTCACATTGGCTAAGTCTTCAATTTTTGTTCAGTGTATGAAGCTGTTGATATGTTTCATCATAGTGCAAAGAACCTTTGTAGCACACCACTAAAAGGTGGTTGTGACCTTCCACCAGATACTGCCACAGTGTACTGAAATGTTCATGTGGCCTCAGATTGTGTTAGTGCCATGATGTAGACTATTGGTGTGATTGATGTAGCATTCCTTTTGTGAGGCAGGATGTCAGGCTCCAGCTGAGGTCATGAATCAATGAGAGTTTGCCTATTTAATTAGGTTATATTTTCCCTTTCTTCCATGGTGTTAAGTCGTGGACTGTCAGCTTGTAAATGGCACAGACTATTTGGGTTATGCATTGTTTGTGAAAATCATCTATGATGTTGTCAAAGAATTGTCACCTTCAGATGTATGACATCTGTCAACACCAGAGCAGTACGCGCTCTACTGGCGACAAAAATGCAAAAACCCAGCACTCTCAAAACAACGTAATTTATGCATTGTGCTGATATGTTGTGGTTTAACCTTTTGCATTGCAGAGTTCAATCCTGAAAACTTATTTTAAATATGCTTACAAATACTGTTCCTTTGCAATGTATTGCTGCAGGTTTCAGAGTGTGTTAGGGTGTGGCCCCTTTCCAGGGCCTTCCAGAGACTTTCCCTGCAACATGCCTGGGCGTGGTTCTGGGCTGGGCCAAGACTCTATAAAAGGGAGCCAGCCCAAATCCCAGTGCTCACTATTCAGAAGTCCCGGTGCAGAGCAGCAGCTTTTTCCTGAGCTCCTGTCCCAGTGGCTTATTTGGATCTTCCAGACTTCTGCCCTTCATCCTTCATTGGTGATCATTGTTCCAGGCGGTAAGACTGTCCCAACACCGTTATTGAGAATTTTCATATTCTTGTTTTAATTCTTAAATGAGTAACAGATACTTGCGTGCTACCATTTCTTGACATTTATATGGTAGTTTACAAATAGGCAAGACGCACGATTTATTTCATAAAGGTTTGACTTTGTTATTCATTGCGTGCTACCATTTCTTGACATTGGCATGGTGGCTTAAGAATCGGCAAGACGCGCAATTCGTTTTATGGTGTTTAAACATTGTTGTCCATTGCGCGCTACTATTTCTTGACATTTACATGATGTTTTACGAATTGGCAAGACGCACAACTCGTTTCATGAGGATTTAACTTTGTTGTTCATTGCGTGCTACTGTTTCTTGACATTTACATGGTGGCTTAAGAATCGGCAAAAGAAGCACGATTCGTTTCATTGTACTTTGATCTTGTTATTTATTGTGAGCTGTTATTTCTTGACATTTACATCATGTTTTACGAATCGGCAAGACGCGCGATTCGATTAATGATGATTATTTGACTTTGATATTCATGGCATGCTACCATTTCTTGGTATTTTACATGGTGCCACTCGAATTGGCAAGACGCACGATTCTCTCCTCGAGTTTAATCCAAGTTGTTTATTGTATGCCACTATTCTAAGATATTTATTATGTCATATTCGAGTTGACAAGTTATGTGATTTGTTTCCTGAATTCATATTGTGTTATTCATGGTGCACAATCCTTTAATGGTATTTACTATATATATATATCTGCAATATGAGCAATTTGTGTTGAAATATTTTAAGAGTACACAGAAGGCCAGAGTTTCTAGATGCAATATTGTATGGTCCTAGTATACATTCTCAAAACAGGATTTATATGACTGGTTTAAAATTTTGTCAGAATATTTTTCTGATTCTCATGTAAAGGAAAGTACTTGAATGAGAAAGTTTTCATTTAATTCATCTTGATTCCCCTACAGGTTTCTGGCCATCTTGAAACTTCGTCATTTTAAACTTAACTCTTTGATTGTTCATGTTTTCAGAGTGACTACGTTTAGAATCATAGTCTAGTATTGATTTCAGGAGATATAATTTTCATATTGTGTGTTCTAACCTTTTTCTTACTACAGGCCTCCTTCCCAGCTGTTCCCTTCCTAATCCCCTCTTCCCCTCTTGAACTCTCTCAGTCTCTGTGATTTATCTATCAAAGTCTTGGAGCTCTTCAGTGGTGCGATACTTCCCAACTGTCGTGTATATGCCCTGTCAGAACATGAAAATCAACATTTACGAAAATACCTAGATCAGTTGTTGGAGAATGGCTTCATTCGCCCCTCTAAATCTCCTGCAGTTTCGCCGTTGTTTTTTGTTTCAAAAGCTAATGGAGAACTTCGAACTTGCATCGACTATAGGGGTTTGAACAAAGTCACCATCAAGAATAAATATCCTTTACCCCTAATTCCGGTCTTATTGGAACAAGTAGAGAGAGCAAAAATCTACATGAAGCTTGACCTTCGAGGTGCTTATCATTTGGTCAGAATGAGAGAGGGTGACGAATGGAAAACAGCGTTCAAGACAAGATATGGCCTTTTTGAATACACCGTCATGCCTTTTGGTCTGTGTAATGCTCCAGCAGCATTTACATTTTTCTTGAATGACGTTCTTAGAGAGTACCTTGACATATTTGCCATAGTCTACATCGATGACATTTTGATCTACTCAGACAATGAAAACGAACATCTCCAACATGTCAAGAAAATTCTTGCAGCCCTTCGAAAACACCATTTATATTGCAAACTAACCAAGTGTGAGTTTCATCTTACCACAGTTGAGTTTTTAGGGGTTATTCTTACCCCTCAAGGTATGGTGATGGCAGAAAAGAAAGTAAAAGCCGATTGGCCCACCCCAAAGACTGTTCGTGATGTACAATGTTTCCTGGGGTTTGCAAATTTTTACCGGAGGTTCATAAATCATTTCTCCCAGACAGTGGCTCCAATCACTAAGCTACTAAGAAAGAAAGAAAAGTTTGTATGGTCCCCAGAGCTGATCAAGCCTTCTCAACTTTGAAGGAAGCTTTCTCCACTGCCCCAGTCTTGACTCATCCTGATGCGAATCAACCTTTCATAGTGGTAGCTGATGCTTCAGATGTAGCAATAGGAGCCGTCTCATCACAATGAAATAAAGACACTGGTCAACTTCATCCTGTAGCTTATATGTCTCGGAAGTTGAACGAAGCCGAACAGAACTATGTCCTTGCTGAAAAAGAGCTTCTGGTGATTCGTGAGGCCTTTAAAGAATGGAGAAACATTTGTTGGGTGCCAGTATATACTGACCATCGTAATCTTCAATTCATGAGTTCCGCCAGACTTTTGACCCCTCGGCAATTACGCTGGGTGCTTTTTTTTACCGAATTTGATTTTGAGTAATCTTCCGGCCTGGTAAAGATAATCGCAAGGCTGACGCCTTGTACCGTCAAGAGTCTACCACGTTGCCTGCATTTCAAGCCTCCAGAACTATCATTGCTCCTGACAAGGTTCTATATATCATAAAAACTGAAGATTTCCTTCCCAGCTCTTCCCTTCCTAATCCCCTCTTCCCCTCTTGAACTCTCTCAGTCTCTGTGATTTATCTATCAGAGTCTTGGAGCTGTTCAGTGGTGGACGTGTTGGGAACGTGCACAGACCCCGAGGATCTGGTGACTCTGACAACATCAATACATTGAGATTTCAGGGTTTCATTTTCTAGCTTTAAAAGAAATGGGAAACACATAACCAAGTTGTTATCTCTTATTTGTTTTTTAACCCTATTTTGGACAGGTTTAAAAAAAGATGGTGTAATGAAGACATAGAAAAGAAAACACCACAATAAATACTACACCAGTCTTTGACTTTGTGTTATGTGCATTTATTTTGATGACACAAATGAGTGAAATATGTTTGAAACCAGAATAAAAAAATAACAAGAAAAAATAACTAAAGTCCATTGCCATGGATGAAACTATTTTTCTTGAGCAAACATTGTTTGGAGTCCAATGTACAAACTACAAGTGTCCTCAAAAAAGGTAAGTGTGTCCATTAAATAGTCCACAGAGTGAATGGTAGACACACATCGGGGGAAATTAGGTTCAGTGTTTCTTGAAGATGGTGGTAGAAGTCTTGCCATCCTTTCCTGGTAGTTGGAGGAATGTCCCCACATGAAGGGGTGGGAGGTCCACAGTTGCAGTGACTGGGGTGGGTGGAGCAGAGTCCTGTTGTGGCAGGGTCACCCTGTCTGTGGCAGGTGTTGGACCTAATACGAAATTACAAACAAAATGAAATTAAAGGTCTGTATTGTGCCTCAAATGTGTCTTCAGCTACACATAAAGCAACCTAAAAAAGAGATTATGAGAATGATTAGGACTTTGTGTGATTTTTAACTTTTTACACATGCAGGTTAATTCACACAGATGCAAACTTCAGAAACAACGATGGAGAGATGCCCTGAAATGTAAAATGTAAATTAGAAAGTGTACATTACATGTAACTCAATACAGTAGAGAGGAGAATTGAGAACTGAGCCATTTCTAGACCTAGCAGCCTCAACAACAAAATATGGTACAACTTATTAGAATTAATGTCATTGGTCATCATATGAACACTTCAAAGTAAATTGTGTATCAATACTATTTATATTCAACATGCCACAGAACATGATTGGAAACCTGACTCAACAAACTATGATTCATACAAGGAAGTAGATCAATTCAGTGGAGTAACAAGACGGTGACAGCATACTACATTAACACAGCAGATTAAATATTTCATACATACCATGAAATGGTGAATGACAAATACTTACAACTTTGACATTTGTGCATATATGGAAGAAAAGGGAGATTAAGGGCCAGATATACCAAAGGGTTTTACCCATTCTATGTCTATGGGAAAATGTGTTTGTACATATGGCTCTAAGCAACATCCCATTGCGCTATTGTTTTCCAGAGACAACAACAGGGCATCATGGTAGTTGTAGTTATTTGTTAACACCATTGACAATACTTGTTAAAAAACTAAGGGCCAGATGTACGAAAGGATTTTCCCCATTCTGTGTCTATGGGAAAAAGCTTTCGTACATATGGCCATAAGTTATATACACCTATTTAAATAACTACAGTAAAAATGAACATCCATTTGTAATATGAACACACGCGTATAATGTCAATAGGTGAAAATACCACCTAAAAACACTATACCTTCATGTGCAAATACATTGAGTTTGGAACTTGTTTTTTGGAGTACAACAACCTACATTGAGATAAAGCAAGGGACTAGGCAAATGCAAGGGATGATTCATGGAGAACAACACACAATATGACAAAACATATTGATCATTGTTAAAAAGAAAGATACAACCATGATGCTATTAATTTGGAGAAGACAAGATATTTTGGGGACTCAAGTTTAGATATATATGTTTTGATAAGGGTCTTGAAACATTCTGAACAACTAACTTAAGGGCAGGAACTCCATTTGTGATTAGTGAGACATTGCAAGTCCAATTTACCAGTCTCCACTCCACCGGGGATTCCTGTCAAGCCTTCAGGATGTAGGATCAACAAGACCTTCTACTCCCAGAGAAAGAATTGTAAAGGTGGAGTTGAGAGAACCACCACCAGTACTCTGGCCCATATTTATACTTTTTGACGCTAAACTGCGCTAACGCAGTTTAGCGTCAAAAAATTTTGCGCCGTCTAACGCCATTCTGAAGCGCCATGCGGGCGCCGTATTTATGGAATGGCGTTAGCCGGCGCAAGCAGACCGGCGCTGCCTGGTGTGCATGGAAAAAAAACACGTAGACCAGGCAGCGCCGGCGTTGGGCAAAAATGACGTTAGGGCGTCTTAAAATGGGGCAAGTCAGGTTGAGGCAAAAAAATCGTCTTAACCCGACTTGCGCCATTTTTTAACGACGCCCATCCCCCATCAACATGACTCCTATCATTGTAAAGATAGGAGTCATGCCCCCTTGCCCAATGGCCATGCCCAGGGGACTTCTGTCCCCTGGGCATGGTCATTGGGCATAGTGGCATGTAGGGGGGCACAAATCAGGCCCCCCTATGCCAAAAAAAATTATTAAAAAATAAATAAAAATACTTACCTGAACTTACCTGAATGTCCCTGGGGTGGGTCCCTCCAGCCTTGGGTGTCCTCCTGGGGTGGGCAAGGGTGGCAGGGGGGGTCCCTGGGGGCAGGGGAGGGCACTCTGGGCTCATTTTGAGCCCACTTGTCCCTTAACGCCATGCCTGACCCAGGCGTTAAAAAGCGGCGCAAATGCGCCGTTTTTAGCCACGCCCACTCCCGGGCGTCTCTTTTGCCCGGGAGTATAAATACCACGTAAAGGCCTGGGAGTCATTTTTTAGACGGGAACGCCTCCCTTGCATATCATTAACGCAAGGAAGGGGTTCACGCTAAAAAATTATGCACATTCCGGGAACTTTGGCGCTATACGCCTCTAACGCCATAGTATAAATATGGCGTTAGTTGGCGTTAGTTTAGCGTCGAATTTGCGTCGAAAAAAACGACGCAAATTCGGCGCAAACGGAGTATAAATACGGCCCTCTGTGCCTCCAAGTGATGCTAAGATGCTAGAGAACATACTCTCCTCCACAGGTCAATCCACCTCTTCCTAATTTCCTCTTGTGTGTACAGATTGTTTGCTGCAGCATTCACTCTTCCACATTTCCCTTTTTGGAGATATAGGCCCTCATTACAACCCTGGCGGTCGTTGTTAAAGCGGCAGTAATACCGCAAACAGGCCGGAGGGAAAAAAATGGGATTGCGACCGTGGCGGAAACCGCCAACATAGACAGCCACTTTAACACTCCGACCGCCACGGCGGTACAAACAAACAGCGCGGCGGACACCGCCAATAGACAGGTGAAAGACAACGCAAACAAAAACACGGTGGAAAAAGTACACAGAAGGGAAAACACTCACCTCTCCACACCCCACGAGGAACCAGGACGTCATGGAGCCCGAATTGCAGATACTGCCGATGCTGGTCTTCCTTCTCTTCTATCAGGAGCACCAACGACGGCGGCGACGACCACGGTGAGTACTGCACCTACAACACAGGAGGGGGGGGAGAGAGTTACACACCCCCACCCCCACCTCCACCCCCACTGTTAGAAATGGGGTCTTTGGTTGACAGTCAGGTTACCCCCTGTTTAAGCAAGGACCCTCACTCTAGTCAGGGTAAAAGAGAATCACCCTCAGCTAACCCCTGCTTACCCCCTTGGTAGCTTGGCAGAGCAGTAGGCTTAACTTCAGAGTGCTAGGTGTAAAGTATTTGTACCAACACACACAGTAACTTAATGAAAACACTACAAAATGACACAAAACAGGTTTAGAAAAATAGCAAATATTTATCTAAACAAAACAAGACCAAAACGACAAAAATCCACCATACACAAGTCAAGTTATCAATTAAAAATCAAAAAGAGTCTTTAAGTAGTTTTAAAAACACACTAGCGCTGCTAGAGTGAAAATGTACCTGGTGCGCGTCAAAAATAACCCCGCACGGGCGGGTGTGCATCAAAAATAACTCCGCACAGCGGTACGCGAGTCAAAAATCCAGCCGCACGATGATCCGAAAATCCCGCAGCGCAGGTTGTGATCTCCCAACCTCCGTCAGCGATGCTGCGCGTCGTTTCTCCTGCTCCGTGCGTCGATTTTTCGGTCGCGTTTCCTGCGAGTGTCGTTTCTCAGCTGCGGAGCCGGTGGCGCGTCGTTTTTTCAGCCGCAGATCGGATTTGCGTCAATCTTTTCCCCGCACGGCACTCTGTGCGTGGATTTTCTTGTCTTTAGGCTGCCAGCTTCTCCTTTCAGGGTCCCAGGAACTGGATGGGCACCACAGGGCAGAGTAGGAGTCTCTCCAGAGACTCCAGGTGCTGGCAGAGAGAAGTCTTTGCTGTCCCTGAGACTTCAAACAACAGGAGGCAAGCTCTAGATCAAGCCCTTGGAGATTTCTTCTCAAGATGGAAGGCACGCAAAGTCCAGTCTTTGCCCTCTTACTCTGGCAGAAGCAGCAACTGCAGGATAGCTCCACAAAGCACAGTCACAGGCAGGGCAGCTCTTCTTCCTCAGCTATTCAGCTCTTCTCCAGGCAGAGGTTCCTCTTGGTTCCAGAAGTGTTTCTACAGTCTGTAGATTTGGGTGCCCTTCTTATACCCATTTTAGTCTTTGAAGTCACCTTTCTTCAAAGGGGACTCACACCTACTTGTGAAATCCTGCCTTGCCCAGGCAAGGCCTCAGACACACACCAGGGTGTTGGAGCCGGCATTGTTAGAGGCAGGCACAGTCCTTTCAGATGAGAGTGACCACTCCACCCCTCCCTCCTAGCAGAGATGGCTAATCAGGAAATGCAGGTTACACCCCAGCTCCCTTTGTGTCACTGTCTGGTGTGAGGTGAAAAACAACCAACTGTCAAACTGACCCAGACAGGGAATCCAGAAACAAGGCAGAGTCACAGAATGGTTTAAGCAAGAAAATGCTCACTTTCTAAAAGTGGCATTTTCAAACGCACAATCTTAAAATCAACTTTGCTAAAAGATGTATTTTTAAATTGTGAGTTCAGGGACCCCAAACTCCACATGTCCATCTACTCTCTAGGGGAATCTACACTTTAATCATATTTAAAGGTAGCCCCCATATTATCCTATGAGAGAGACAGGCTTTGCAACAGTGAAAAACGAAATTTGCAGTATTTCACTGTCAGGACATATAAACCACATTACTATGGGGGTGATTCTGACCGCGGCGGTCGGCGGTCGCCGCCCGCCAAGCGGTTCCCGCCGAAAGACCGCTCCGCAGTCAAAAGACCGCGGCGGTCATTCTGGCTTTCCCACTGGGCTGGCGGGCGACCGCTGAAAGTCCGCCCGCCAGCCCAGCGGGAAACACCCTTCCCACGAGGAAGCCGGCTCAGAATGGAGCCAGCGGAGTGGGAAGGTGCGACGGGTGCAGTTGCACCCGTCGTGAATTTCAGTGTCTGCAAAGCAGACACTGAAATTCTTTGTGGGACCCTCTTACGGGGGCCCCTGCAGTGCCCATGCCATTGGCATGGGCACTGCAGGGGCCCCCAGGGGCCCCATGACACCCCATACCGCCATCCTGTTCCTGGCGGGCGAACCGGCAGGATCAGGATGGCGGTATGGGGTGTCAGAATCCCCATGGCGGCGCAGCAAGCTGCGCCGCCATGGCGGATTCCCATGGGCAGCGGAAAGTCGGCGGTACACCGCTGGCTTTCCGCTTCTGGCCGCGGCTGTACCGCCGCGGTCAGGATGCCCGGCGGAGCACCGCCAGCCTGTTGGCGGTGCTACCGCCAACCTCCGCCTTGGCGGTAATTACCGCCAGGGTCAGAATGACCCCCTATATGTCCTACCTTATCCATACACTGCACCCTGCCCTTGGGGCTACCTAGGGCCTACCTTAGGGGTGCCTTACATGTAAGAAAAGGGACGGTTTAGGCCTGGCAAGTGGGTACACTTGCCAAGTCGAATTTACAGTGTAAAAATACACACACAGACACTGCAGTGGCAGGCCTGAGACATGATTACAGAGCTACTTATGTGGGTGGCACAACCAGTGCTGCAGGCCCACTAGTAGCATTTGATTTACAGGCCATGGCACCTCTAGGGCACCTTACTAGGGACTTACTCGTAAATCAAATATGCCAATCATGGATAAACCAATTACATACAATTTACACAGAGAGCATATGCACTTTAGCACTGGTTAGCAGTGGTAAAGTGCTCAGAGTTGAAAAGCCAACAGCAACAGGTCAGAAAAAAATAGGAGGCAGGAGGCAAAAAGACTGGGGATGACCCTGCATTAGCAAAAGTCCAACACGACCCCCTACCAGCCGAAAGCCAGGGGAGAACAATCAATACCTTGGTGTACTTCCCTGATTGGGGCGATTGAACAAGGACCCAGGCCCACAACAGCAGGGGCATGTTCCAGTTCTACGCCTTCCTGACTCCAGTTGGATCCTCCAACGCATCCAGAACGCATCCGCCCGCCTGATCCTCGACATACCCCGCCGATGTCACATCTCCCCTCATCTGAAGGACCTCCACTGGCTCCCCGTGGACAAGAGGATCACCTTTAAACTCCTCACCCACGCACACAAGGCTCTACACGACACCGGACCCGCCTACCTGAACACCAAACTCAACTTCTACATTCTCTCACGACAACTACGCTCTGCCAACCTTGCCCTCGCCATCGTCCCCCGAATCCAGCGCAAGACCTCTGGCGGCAGATCCTTCTCCTACCTCGCCGCCAAAACCTGGAACTCACTCCCAACCTCACTGCGCCAGACCCAGGACCTCCTCACCTTCAGGAGACTCCTCAAGACATGGCTCTTCGAATTATTGCAGCGCCCCCCCCCCCAGCGCCTCGAAACCCTAACGGGTACATAGCGCGCTTTATAAATTATTGATTGATTGATTGATCCCTCTGTCCATACTCTCAGGGCCCACAAAGCTAACCCATGGGGAACCCTCCTCCACATCTACAGACACCATCTGTGCAGCACCTAACTTTACTTTGCTCACAGATGAATTGCAATGGGCAGATAGTACCACCAGGGCCAACACAGTGGTGTTGCCCACTCCACCCCCGGGGTGTGACTCTCGCCCCCCCCCCAGGGGCACCTCTGTCCACCAGGACAGCAAGCCACGGTGGCCCCGGACAACTGTCAGGGATGAGAGCCCGACCTCAGGCCTCTCCAACCACTGTGACTGCGGAGAGTGGGGGGCGGTAGCCCCAGGTGCCTGGCACCCTTTGACCACTCTCTCTTCCACCAGGTCAGGGATGACAACCTGACCCTGGTCCTCCCCTCTGGGGCTCTGTACCCTCCCTGCAGAAGCGGCACCCCCAGAGTCAAAAACTGTCAGGGTGCTTGTAGAAGCAGTCCTGCACAATTCTTCCACCAGTGCAGGGCTGTTAACCTGCAACTGGTCCGCCAACCTGGGGACTGTACCTTCAGGTTGGGCCAGGGGTGAGGCTTCCCTCCCCCTGCCCTCCCTTCTGGGGTCCTGCACCCCCCAACTAGGAGTGGCCCCCTCAGAAGACAACATGGGATGGGCACTGTTAGCAGTAGCCCCTTCCTCCAGGTCAGGGGGGACACCCTGAACCTGGCCTTCCAATCCAGGGTCTGTACCCTTAGATTACACTGGGGCCAGGGGTGAGGCTCTTTCTCCCCTGTCCCTACTCTCAGGGTTCTGCACCCCCCCTCAGGGAGAGTACCCCTTGAAATCACACCAGGGGGGGTGATTGGGCAAACCGCCCACCCCTTCAGGTCAGGGTTTACCCCCTGCACCTGATCCTCCAGTCCAGGGTCTGTACCCACAGACTGGACCACTGCCTGGCAACCCAGGACTTCCTGGGGGGCATACCTACCCCCCACCAGGTCAGAGTTTACCCTCTGAACCTGGTCATCCAACCCAGGGTCACCACCCTGCGGTTGAACCACTGCCTGGCGCACCAGGACTTCCTTGGGAGCACACTTACCCCCCATCAGGTCAGAGTTTACCCCTGAACCTGATCATTCAACCCAGAGTCACCACTCTGCAGTTGAACCACTGCCTGGCACACCAGGACTTCCAGGGGGGCACACTTACCCCCCTCAAGGGACACACTGTCCCCAAGGGCCACACAAGAGTCTGGCTGGCGCAGGTCTCCTGACCTCTGCCCATCTGACAGAGTCTGGATTCCCCCCAACCCAGAAATGGTCTCACCAAGGTCATTCCTGGGGGGCTCTGCTCTCAGAGCTGACCCTCCAGGTTCTCCACTGGGGTCCGCAACCCCCTCTCAACCCTCTGTCTGGACTTCTGCACCCCCTCACTAGGAGTGGTACTGCCAGACACCAGAACTGGTGGGACGCTGGCTACAGCCGCCCCCCCAAGTTCTCCTGACACTGTGGGATCTCCCTCAACAGATGGCCCTATGGTACAGGCTAGGCTCCCCTCCTGGTGTTGCCTCATGGAACCCTCCAGGACCTGTGACCGGATCTCGGGCACCTTGGACCTCAGCCCATCCCCATTCCCTCTCCTCAGAGACTGGACATGGGGTCCCTCACCCATCCCACTACACTGGGACCTGCCTGGGACACTACAATCCTTCCCTACCTCACCTGGTTGGGAAATACTTAGACCACTCCTCTCAGGAGCCCCCCCAAATGCCTCTTCAGACTCTCTGGTACTCACCAAGAGGTCTGCCTCCATTGTAAGCTCCCTGGGGTCAGAGAACTCACACTCCACCTGGTGTTGGCGTAGCTCTGGAAAATAAGGACTAGACATATGCTCTCCAGCAATTACATCACTCAGCCCCTTACATGAATTAACCAAAGTACCCTTCACCCAACCATCCAGTGACTCTGCTTTGGAAAAGCACCCCACATCACCCTTCTGAGACTGGTGAGACAGTACCTGACTGTCCCTGACACTCAACCCACACTCTTCTGGGATGTCTTCACACTCCATAACCAGGACTTCTACCTGGGGGGAACCCCTCTCCCTGTCACTCTCACCTAGAGCCAGTAGAGTGTCCCTCCCACCAGTAGGAATATGACTCCCCATGCTAGTTCCCCAATCCACCTCAGGGACCCTGTGCATCACTGGAGCTACCTCATACCCCTGAACCTCCTGGCGTGTGTTAACTCCCTCCTTCAAGTAGGGCACCACTTCTCTGGGCATGTGCACTTCTTCAGCAGCACTAGATAAAAAAATGTTGCTGCCACCATTCCAGCTGGATTTAGCCCTCATGACTTCCAGCTCCTTCATTTTGAGCTCATAAGCCCAAATCCTCTTTTAGATCTCTAAGTCCTTCCTCCTTTCTTCCAACTCCTTCTCCCTTTGCATCCTCAACTCCTTGAACCGGCGAGCCCTCTCTCCCTGTCTGTCCTGTAACTCTACAGGAGTCAGACCCTTGGATGACACCCTGCTACCCCTCCTGGGGACCCTCCCCCCAGGCGTAACAGGTACCTCCACTACACCACTGTGTATCCTCTGCACTTCCCCACCCACATTCTCCTCCTCTGTGTGCCCTCCAGCCTTCTTGATTGTCACCCAGGCCCTCTGTGCCTTTTGCAGCTCCCCCTCCCTGGTGGAGCTCTCAGTGGGACAGTCAAGATCTTTAAGGAACTGTTTCAATTGAGCAACTAAGTACTCCTTCAGTTTCTCTATTTCAAACACAGCTCCAGCTGTTGCATCTCCAGATTGAGACATGATGGTCACAAGTGCAAAGTTCCAAAGGCAGAAAATAAGTTCCCAATGAAGTAAAAAGAATCAGTCAAGGGATCAGCAAAATCATGGAAGTAAAACAAAAAGGAGTCCTTAAGAGAAAAAGCAAAAGATCACCAAACAAGTAGTATGTGGTCACGTAGTGGTCTGAACTCAAACAGTAGTGTACACTTAATCACTGTATGTCAAGTACAAATACAAGTCCAAATCCCGTCCGCTGATCAGCAATGTTAGAAATGGGGTCTTTGGTTGACAGTCAGGTTACCCCCTGTTTAAGCAAGGACCCTCACTCTAGTCAGGGTAAAAGAGAATCACCCTCAGCTAAACCCTGCTTACCCCCTTGGTAGCTTGGCAGAGCAGTAGGCTTAACTTCAGAGTGCTAGGTGTAAAGTATTTGTACCAACACACACAGTAACTTAATGAAAACACTACAAAATGACACAACACAGGTTTAGAAAAATAGCAAATATTTATCTAAACAAAACAAGACCAAAACGACAAAAATCCACCATACACAAGTCAAGTTATCAATTAAAAATCAAAAAGAGTCTTTAAGTAGTTTTAAAAACACACTAGCGCTGCTAGAGTGAAAATGTACCTGGTGCGCGTAAAAAATAACCCCGCACGGGCGGGTGTGCGTAAAAAAGAACTCCGCACGGCGGTACGCGAGTCGAAAATCCAGCCGCGCGATGATCCGAAAATCCCGCAGCTCAGGTTGTGATCTCCCAACCTCCGTCAGCGATGCTGCGCATCGTTTCTCCTGCTCCGTGTGTTGATTTTTCGGTCGCGTTTCCTGCGAGTGTCGTTTCTCAGCTGCGGAGCCGGCGGCGCGTCGTTTTTTCAGCCGCAGATCGGATTTGCGTCAATCTTTTCCCCGCACGGCGCTCTGTGAGTGGATTTTCTTGTCTTTAGGCTGCCAGCTTCTCCTTTCAGGGTCCCAGGAACTGGATGGGCACCACAGGGCAGAGTAGGAGTCTCTCCAGAGACTCCAGGTGCTGGCAGAGAGAAGTCTTTGCTGTCCCTGAGACTTCAAACAACAGGAGGCAAGCTCTAGATCAAGCCCTTGGAGATTTCTTCTTAAGATGGAAGGCACACAAAGTCCAGTCTTTGCCCTCTTACTCTGGCAGAAGCAGCAACTGCAGGATAGCTCCCCAAAGCACAGTCACAGGCAGGGCAGCTCTTCTTCCTCAGCTATTCAGCTCTTCTCCAGGCAGAGGTTCCTCTTGGTTCCAGAAGTGTTTCTACAGTCTGTAGATTTGGGTGCCCTTCTTATACCCATTTTAGTCTTTGAAGTCACCTTTCTTCAAAGGGGACTCACACCTACTTGTGAAATCCTGCCTTGCCCAGGCAAGGCCTCAGACACACACACCAGGGGGTTGGAGCCGGCATTGTTAGAGGCAGGCACAGTCCTTTCAGATGAGAGTGACCACTCCACCCCTCCCTCCTAGCAGAGATGGCTAATCAGGAAATGCAGGTTACACCCCAGCTCCCTTTGTGTCACTGTCTGGTGTGAGGTGAAAAACAACCAACTGTCAAACTGACCCAGACAGGGAATCCAGAAACAAGGCAGAGTCACAGAATGGTTTAAGCAAGAAAATGCTCACTTTCTAAAAGTGGCATTTTCAAACGCACAATCTTAAAATCAACTTTACTAAAAGATGTATTTTTAAATTGTGAGTTCAGGGACCCCAAACTCCACATGTCCATCTACTCTCTAGGGGAATCTACACTTTAATCATATTTAAAGGTAGCCCCCATATTATCCTATGAGAGAGACAGGCTTTGCAACAGTGAAAAACTAAATTGGCAGTATTTCACTGTCAGGACATATAAACCACATTACTATATGTCCTACCTTATCCATACACTGCACCCTGCCCTTGGGGCTACCTAGGGCCTACCTTAGGGGTGCCTTACATGTAAGAAAGGGGACTGTTTAGGCCTGGCAAGTGGGTACATTTGCCAAGTCGAATTTACAGTGTAAAAATACACACACAGACACTGCAGTGGCAGGCCTGAGACATGATTACAGAGCTACTTATGTGGGTGGCACAACCAGTGCTGCAGGCCCACTAGTAGCATTTGATTTACAGGCCCTCGCACCTCCAGTGCACCTTACTAGGGACTTACTACTAAATCAAATATGCCAATCATGGATAAACCAATTACATACAATTTACACGGAGAGCATATGCACTTTAGCACTGGTTAGCAGTGGTAAAGTGCTCAGAGTTGAAAAGCCAACAGCAACAGGTCAGAAAAAATAGGAGGCAGGAGGCAAAAAGACTGGGGATGACCCTGCATAAGCAAAAGTCCAACACCCACCCACAACACCATACACACAAATACATGCAGCAACAGTACACATACGCCCCCCACCCCCTGGAAGAACTCAAGGACAAAAGGAATTGATTTGAAATAATGTAATCATGTGAAATCTCATTATCAAAGTTCAAAATCCAGTAAACGCAATTATGTACACCAACTTCACAAGTCCGGATAGTGCACCAATCATTGTCCATGGACCACTGGGCCCAAAATGCATGGACGAAGCCCACACATGACACCTGACTGGAAACGGAGAGAACACTGCAGGGGCATCAGATCAAAATGAAACAGGCACCGCAGGGGGAGGGGTGGGGGGCACCTCAGCCAGATGAACGCACGACGCCACTGCTGCACGAGGTGACTCCATGCCCATTGATGTATCCAGGGGAGTGCATAGCCACAGTCTCTCAAGTCTCTCCAGTGGGTGGGTTGCCCACTGCTTTATCCTGGGGAGTGCAAAGCCACAGTCTCTAAAGTCTCTCCAGTGGATGGTTTGCCCACTGCTTTATCCTGGGGAGTGCAAAGCCACAGTCTCTCAAGTCTCTCCAGTGGGTAGTTTGCCCACTGCTTTATCCTGGGGAGTGCAAAGCCACAGTCTCTCAAGTCTCTCAAGTGGGTGGTTTGCCCACTGCTTTATCCTGCGGAGTGCAAAGCCACAGTCTCTCAAGTCTCTCCAGTGGGTGGTTTGACCACTGCTTTATACTGGGGAGTGCAAAGCCACAGTCTCTCAAGTCTCTCAAGTGGGTGGTTTGCCCACTGCTTTATCCTGGGGAGTGCAAAGCCACAGTCTCTCAAGTGGATGTCTTTCTCCACTGGTTCTGGAGGGGGCTTGGTGCCCAGAGTGCTTCATCCTGCCAAGGACTGAAGTCGTGAATGTGATACTCCACTGGTTCTGGAGGGGGCTTTGTGCCCAGAGTGCTTCACCCTGCCAAGGACTGAGGTAGTGGATGTGATACTCCACTGGTTCTGGAGGGGGCTTTGTGCCCAGAGTGCTTCATCCTGCCAAGGACTGAGGTAGTGGATGTCAATCTCCACTGGTTCTGGAGGGGCTTGGTGCCCAGAGTGCTCCACGTGCAGTGTTGCCGGTAAAACTCCCTCACCTTGGTGTGTGTGCCACGAGATTGCCGAGGTACAGGTAACATGATACGCCATGGAGGCTGCGACATACCCCACACTGTTGCGGCTTCGCATTCCAGCAGCAGGTGACAACTGTGATGACAGTAATGCTTCATGGAAGCTGCCCAGGGTCCTGGAACTCACCACCAGCCTCGGACGACTGACCACTGGGGATGGTAGGCATGTGGTGCCACTGTCTGAGGACGTCACCGGGCCACTGGCGGTGCTTGCGGCAGTGTCAGTCGTGGCGGTGCTGGCTGCAGGGTATGTGGCGGCGGTGCTGGCGGCGGGGTCTGTGGCGGCGGTGCTGGCGGCGGGGACTGTGGCGGCGGTGCTGGCTGCGGGGTCAGTGGCGGCGGTGCTGTCGGCTGGGTCTGTGGCGGCAGTGCTGGCTGCGGGGTCTGTGGTGGCGGTGCTGGCAGCGGGGTCTGTGGCCGCAGGGCATGTGTCAGCACCTGCTGAGGGAGAAAGCTGGATGTCTCCTGCAGCCTCGGACGGCTGCCCACCGGGGAAGAGGCTGGGGACTGTTGCAGCGGCTGTAGATGTTCCAGAGGCGGTGCAAGTGGCGGTGTTCGCCCCCGTACAGGTTGGTGTGGACGTGGACAGAAGGTGTGACACTGGTTCCTCAGTCAGTGCCACCATGCCCTCTCCTGACCTTCAGTTTTTGGCCCTTCCCAACCTTTGATGGTGGCGCAGTTGTTTACCCACTATCCCCTTTCATTTTCGCTGACCCCTCGGTGGCAGGTGTTTTCGGCTTCTCCCTCTGGGGTGTAGGCACCTTTTTAACCTTGGCAGGTGGCAGAATATCCTTGCCCTCGCTCTGTGGCACACTGGCAGCCCTGATGGTTGGTGCACTCCATGTCCCCGCAGTTGCTGGCACCACTCTGCCTGGGGATGTGGTGGCTGAGGTGCTGGGTTGGGACCTGGAAAGCCTGGCCCTAGAGGTAGGATGGGGGGGGTGTAGGGAAGAAGTAAATGTTAGCCAGGAAAAGTTTTTTAGACACACTGGGATGGGTAGATGGAGGGGGTTTGGGAGTGGAGGAAGAGGTAGTGGTTGTAGGAGGTGTACGTCTGCTGAATTTGGGTGAAGGTGCATGGGCTGGAGGCTGTTGTGAGGTGGATGGCTGTTGGGTGGGTGTGTGCCTGCGATGGTGTACTTTGGGAGGAGGGCTCACTGACACACTGGGAGAGGACACTGGGGATGTGTGAATGGTAGTGGGGGTGGTGAGTGCACGTGAGCGGTGTGTGTTGATGGGCATGCTGGTGATGGAGGTAGTCGCTGAGGATGTAGTGCATGCAGGTGTGAGTGGAGACGAGACTGGGATGGAGGAGGGAGACGTGGAAGAAGGGGACACAGTGGAGGAAGTGGATGTTGGTATGTATGCATGGGTATGATGCTTCTGTGAGTGCCTGTGGGCTGTGTGGTGCTTACGTTTGCCTGAGCCACTCTTGTGTGTTGATGTGTGTGCATGCTGGTCTGATGCTGTGCTTGGGATAGGCTGAGGTACAGGGGATTGGGTCTGGGTGGAGGAGGTTGGAGGGGGAGGCTGGATACAGGGACAATGGCTGCCATCAATGCTGAGGCCAGAGCCTGAAATGCTCTCTGTTGGGCTTCCTGGCCAGAATGAATGCCCTCCAGGTATGCATTTGTTTGTTGCAAATGCCGCTCAACACCCTGGATGGTATTCAGAATGGTAGACTGCCCAACAGTGAGGGATCTCAGGAGGTCACTAGCGTCCTCACTGAGGGCAGCAGGGCTGACTGGGGCAGGGCCTGAGGTGCCTGGGGTAAAGGAGATGCCCACCCTCCTGGGTGAGCGGGCACGGGACACATGCTGAGGGGCTGCTGGGAGGGTGGTGCTGGTAGGGGGGGTGGCGGCTGTACCTGTTAATGTGGTGGGCACAGAGGGGCCCGCCACCGCAAGGGAGCTCCCATCAGAGGAGGATTGACTGTCGCTGGTCTCTGCTCCTGTCCCTGCCGTAGAGCTCCCCTCGCCCTCTGTCCCACTGGTGGCTTCAGAATCCGTTGCTTCACCCTCCAGGGCCAAGTGGGATGCAGCTCCCTCCTGCTCCGGTGCCAATGCTCCTCTGCCTGATGATGCTATTGCACACAAGAACAGGGAGACCACAAAAAGGAGGGGAAAGACAGAAGAAAGACATGTTCAGTGCATGCAACACCACTACCGTTGGCGGACACAACAGACAGTGAGCAGACCTCTGCACTACACCATGCACTTATAGTTCCTAGATTAATCAAATGCTCATGGGGTACAAGGCCTAAGCCCGATTGCTGCACACCTGGAAGTCACAGGTGCCTGACTAGGTATAGATTGCTCTAACCACTACTGGGGTTAGGGTGCCACATAGCCTGCCTCACAAGGGACCTTGCCTACCAAGATCGCCCTGGCCTAGGGGAGCCCACTGCCCACCTCCCCCACCCAGACACCTTGTAATGCGTGCAAAGTCAGCTGAAGGAGAGTATACTCACCCCTTGCGGCTGCTGTGATGCCCTCAAGCGCCCATCCAACTCCGGATACCCCACCGCCAGGATCCGGAACATCAGGGGGGTCATGGTGTGACGGGCACCCCCCCCCCACGTTGGGAGGCCATCCCCAGCTGGGCCTCTGCCATATGCTTGCTCCAGCGGCACAGGTCCTTCCATCTTTTCCAGCACTGGGTGCTCCGTCTGTGGTGGACCCCCAGGGTCCGGACGTCCTTGGCGATTGCATGCCAAATACCCTTCTTCTGGTGGGCACTGACCTAGAGGAATGGTACAGGGGGAAAGGACATTACTTACCCGTCTGGACTGTCATACTCATTGCCCCCCGTTCCCATCCTTGCCCTGATGCACATACACTTCCCATCCGCACATGTAGGCCTCAGCCCCCCCCATGTATCTTCCATCCACACCACTCAAAATAGGCACTGCCCATGCAGCAGGCTCACAGTGTACTCAACTGTTTGTCTGGAGGACCATACAGTTGCGTGTACTGGGGGAGGACCCCATCCACTAGTTTCTCCAACTCCTCCGAAGTGAAGGCAGGGGCCCTTTACCCAGACACATGAGCCATCGTCGCTTCCAGACTGAGGTCACAACAGCACTTGCAGTGTAGGTCCTCTCCTGTTGAAGGTCAGGTATCAAGTGAGTGAACAGACAGAAAATGGCAGTCACGTCCCCAGCGGTGCGTACCGTCACTGCCGGCGTACATCGTCATTGGCTCCTTTGACCCGTAGGGCCCAATGTTAACCAATGCAGAATTGCACCGCGGTCTTCGACCGCCCACCGCGATGGTATAGAAAGCCAGCGCAGTTACCTCATATCCCCTTGTCCCACCTTACAGGTCAGGCATCCGCCATTTCAGGGGGCCACATGTCATTAATAATAACTGTAGTCACACCTATGTAGGCCTGGAATACTCTCAGTTACAGGCACATTGCGAATTAATAAATTTGTTCAAATGACATTTTGGGATACCTCTGTGTTGTCTGACTCTCTGTTCGCTGTTCTCCTCCATAGGGCACCTCTGGTGGGGCAGGTGATGAGACGGCGGCATCCTCCGGTGTACAGACCCTTGGTCGACAATGGAAGAGAGACACATAATAATCACATACAGACTTGATCGTGCCACAATCCCGGAACTGTGTGCCCAGTTGGAGCCAGACCTGATGTCAACTATCCGTCATCCCACAGGGATACCCCCTCTAGTGCAGGGCCTGTCAGTACTCCATTTCCTGGCAAGTGGTTCCTTTCAAACAACAGTGGCCATTGCATCAGGGATGTCACAACCAATGTTCTATAACGTGTTGTCCAGAGTGTTGTCTGCCCTGCTGAAACACATGCGCAGCTACATCGTGTTCCCTCAGGTGGAGGATTTGCATATTTGCAGGTGACTCTGGTTACCCCAACCTATCATGGCTACTGACCCCAGGGAGGAATCCCAGGACAAGGGCAGAGGAACGCTACAATGAGGCACATGGGTGAACTAGGAGGGTGATCGAACGAACCTTCAGCCTCCTGAAGGCCAGATTCTGGTGCCTCCATATGACAGGTGGTTCCCTCTACTACTCACCAAAGAAGGTGTGCCAGATCACCGTGGCCTGCTGCATGCTGCGCAACCTGGCTTTGCGATGGCAGGTGCCTTTTCTGCAGCAGGATGGGCCAGCTGGTGGTCTTGTGGCAGCTGTGGAGTCTGTGGACAGTGAAGAAGAGGAAGCAGAAGAAGAGGATATCGACAACAGAAACAACATAATCATGCAATACTTCCAGTGAGACACACGTAAGAACATGTCACTGCCTCCCACATCTCATACAATTTCTGGAGCTAGCATAAGTCTGTCATTTTCACTCAATGTATGGACCCTGACTTGTCACATTGCCTTTCCATTTCACAGATGTGGGTCCCACTTTATGCCCTCTGCTATATTTCCTTCAGGCCTACAGATGTGTTACATCGGTATGTGCACAAGTAAATTGACATTACTATATTCCATGGTTATTGCAATTGCACCTTTGTGAAAGCACAGACTGACTCCAGATTGTTTTGTGATTGTGATTGAAGTGTGTTTATTTCTGTGCAAATAAGTGGAGGGGGTTGTAAAATGGGCTGTGGGGATAGTGGAGGAATGTCCATGGCAGAGTCCAGTCTATTTGTTTCACAGGTGCATTGTCCAAAGGGGCATAGGAAGTGGAGCAATGGCAGTTGAAGGATGGACAAAGTGGGACAGAAGGGTGACATTCAGGGGGGTCTCATTTCCTGGCGGGGGACTTGGCAAGGTTCTCTGTCTTGTTCCTGGATCTCAGGGACCGTTTGCGGGGTGGTTCTCCCTCTACAGGGGTTGGGGTGCTGGTGTCGTGTTCCTGTGGAGGTGCCTCCAGTCCACTAGCACCAGTGGAGGTAGAGGGCTGTTGATCGTCCAGGCTAGTGTCAGGGGCCCCTTGTTGTGCCACTGTGTCCCTCCTGGTGTTGACAAGGTCTTGCAACACCCCTGCAATGGTGACCAGGGTGTTGTTAATGGACTTCAAGTACTCCCTTATTCCAAGGTAGTGTTCCTCCTGCAGCCGCTGGGTCTCCTGAAACTTGGCCAGTACCGTTGCCATCATCTCCTGGGAATGATGGTAAGCTCCCATTATGTTGGAGAGGGCCTCGTGGAGAGTGGGTTCCCTGGGCCTGTCCTCCTCCTGTCACACAGCAGTCCTCCCAGCTTCCCTGTTTTCCTGTGCCTCTGTCCCCTGAACCGTGTGCCCACTGCCACTGCCCCCAGGTCTCTGATCATCCTGTGTTAGTGGGGTTGCCTGGGTTCTCTGTGTTGGTGGACACACTGCTGATTGACGTGTCCTGGGGACAGAGGGATGGACCCGCTGGGTGGGTGCTGTGCTGGTGTTTCCTGCGGGGGGAGGTTCAGTGGTGGTTTGGGACTGTGTCAGGGGAACCAAATGTCCTGAGAGCCCTGATGTGCCGGGCTGGTCATCTTGATCCAGTTGTGCAGAGCTGCTGTCATCACTGTGGGTCTCTTCTGTGGGGGGACTGGCTATGTCTCGCACCTCCTGTCCGGTGACATTGGGTAGGGGTCCTGTAGGGGTGTAAAGGCATGATTATTGCATCTGTGTTAGCCATCGTGTGCAATGGGTGAGTGACCCTGTACTCCAGTGCTTGCATTCTTGGATTGGTCCTTGTGTAATTGTTGTTTTGGGGTCTGTGTGGGTATCTGTAGTGGACATGCTTTGGTGATGGGTGTCCATGCTTTGGTGTTGCATGCAGTGCTTGGTATTGGGATGGCTGGGTTGTGATTGTGGGGCATATGTGGAGAAGTGTGGCACAATGGTTAGAGCGGCAGGCCCTGATGCAGAGATATGACCCGGAACCAGGGTTCAATTCCAACCTCTGCGGGTCTTGGGCTCAATTCCCTTGGACCAGATAATTCTCGCCTCGGTGCCTCATCTAATTAATGGGTCCCACTGTGTAACTCTGGGCAATAGCTTGCTTAATCTCCACAACAGCCCTCACAGCGCTTGGATGCCTGGCTTCACCCTAGGGCTGTCCAGGAGTAGGTGCCTCACAGGGAAAAGCCAGGAGGGGTTCCACAGCGGTATGTGTAAAGCGCCTTGAGACCCTAACGGGTGAGTAGTGTGCTATACAAGTGCAAAGTTTACAGTTTATGTGAGGTGTTGGAGTGATGGGGGTGAGGGTGGGGATATGTGATGGCATGGAGGTGGGGTGGGGGATATGGTAATAAAGATATGTCTTACCAGAGTCCAGTCCTCCTGCTACTCCTGCGAGGCCCTCAGGATGCAGTATTGCCAAGACTTGCTCCTCCCATGTTGTTAGTTATGGGGGAGGAGGTGGGGGTCCACCACCAGTCCTCTGTACAGCAATCTGGTGTCTGGAGACCACAGAATGCACCTTCCTACGTAGGTCGTTCCACCTCTTCCTGATGTCATCCCTAGTTCTTGGATGCTGTCCCACTGCCTTGACCCTGTCGACAATTCTTCGCCATAGCTCCATCTTCCTTGCAATGGAGGTGTGCTGCACCTGTGATCCGAAAAGCTGTGGCTCTACCTGGACGATTTTCTCCACCATGACCCTGAGCTCCTCCTCAGAGAACCTGGGGTGTCGTTGAGCTGCCATGATGTGGTGTGGGTAATGTGTGAGGTGGTATGTGTTGTGATGTGTGAGGGGATGTGTGGGTGTGTGTTGTTTGAGGTGCATGGATGTTGTGTAAGTGATGGTGTTGTGTATCTGTGGATGCTGGTGTTGTTTTAGGTAATGTTTCTCTCTGTCCTGCTTTCAAATGTCTGGTAGTAAGGGTTTGTGGGTAATGTGGGTGTGTGTTTTATAGTGTTGTGAGTGTGTGGGAGTGGTGTGTGTATGTGTATCAGGTGTGTGTATTTTTAATTGTCCAATATGGTTGTGTTTTGTATATGTGTGTGTATTTTGAGAACGGCGGTGTGTACAGCCAATGGTTTACTGCGGTTGAAAGACCGCCGCGTTGATTTGTGGGTCGTGATAGTGTGGGCGTATTCTTGTTGGCGTGACGGTGTCGGTTTTGTTATCGCCAGTTTATCACTGATCTTTGGTGTGGCAGACTTGTGTGAGTGTCTGTATTATGGCGGATTCCGAGCTGTGGGTCATAATAGCTGTAGCGGAATTCCACGGCCGCAGCGGTATGTTGGCGGTCTTATTCACGACAGTAAGCGGGATTTACCACCATTGTTGTAATGAGGGCCATAGTTGTATTTTGTACATGTGTTCCAAACAATTGTGGCTCTACTCTAGTAATTTCATCCACCATGATAGACAATTTTCCCTCTATGAAATGTGGATTCCTTCTCCCTGCCATAGTGACTGTCCAAAAAACCTCTAGTGCCACAAACGTTTGTGAATAAACAGTGAAATCAAAGGAAAGGAATAAAATACAGAGGGAGACAAAAACTGTGCAAACGTCCAACTTTTGTCTTCAAAATCTGCATCAAAATGCTTTGGTGCAGTGAAATGGCAGACGATCATGCTCTGAAATGGAGAATGTTTAATAGTGTGGTTTGCAGCTGTTCACAATTGTCCAATACATTTCTGGTATGGGTTGCTAGCATCCATCCAGTAGCCACAGTCATTACACAATGCTGAACGGGTGCCATAACAGACTCCTGCCATTTTGGGACCGCTGCTGGTACACCGCCAGCACAACTGTGTTATCTGAATATGGTTGTCACAATCCTGCAGTCCCAACAGCGATGGAGCAACAATCGCCAGCGTTAGGATCTGTGATGTTGGCTGCAGAATAGAGGTGGCATGATGGAGTACACTCATTCTACCACAGATTTAAATACAGCTGTCGGAACTCCATCAGCTTGATGGAGTACTTGGGGCCACCATAACGATCTAAATCAGGCTCAATATCTTTTCACAGTCAGTATACAACAATCTGTATTTTATCTGTAGTTTGAAAGCTGGTCCACAAGTCTATTGTGAGGCAGAGGGCCTGGACAGCACTTTCCTTCATTGTTTCACTGGTCAATTCCAGCACTTGAAGCTTTCTGTTTTGGACACAAGGTCTCCTCAAATTCCTGATACCTCCTCTTCTTTCACCAAAGAAAAAGGGAAGAGGTGAATTGTTAACATTTTGATCAGCATCCCAGTGCATATATGGACTACCTCATGGGTTCAGTGGCATGGTGACTCCTTAATGAACATAAACTTGAAAATAAGTTGTGTTTGTGATGATGTCTCCTCAAGTGATCAAATAGGGACACTTAGGTTACTTGAATGAGTTAGTGTGACTGTATCCCTCTTTTCTTGTGCCATACTGAAGTTGCTGTGGGTGATGGTGGCACACTAAGAGTGATGGGGCTTCTTTGCATGATGTCAACATCTCCCTACCATCACCACCTCCTTATTTCATTGCGATTTTTGTTTCTGCTATCCTTCTAAGGTGCTTTTCATACAAAGTGCATATTGGGTTTTCTGATGGGCAGCTGATTCCAAATCCATAATTACATCTGGCTTCTGATGACGCATTGCTTTGTGGCGAATTGTGAAATCTGCAGTGTGTTCGTCATGCCTAAGTATAAGGGAATAACACACAGGCAAGAAGAGCTTCTTTATTCAGCCAAAACCTGAAGAACGTTTTGTAGTGGATATTGGTGGTTGCACTTACTTTTCCATAGGATGGGCTACAACAGCGATAGGGACTGTAGTTGATTCTTGGTGCTTTTGAGTTTCCTTGGAAGATTTCTTTTAAAACCTTTATTTTTCAATCGTATATGCAGTGTAAATTGCAGCAGAATAGATATCAGTGACAGAATACAGGAAGCGGACATTGGGGGCACCACCCCAGCTTATAATAAACAAGCACAGGAAAATCACAGGAGCACATTATTTGGTGATAAACACTCACCAGCACACCTCCCAGAGGTGAGGCATGACTCAGGGCCTTCGCTATCCTCACTGCTGGTTGCAGACCCAGGGGATAAGAGCCAATCTCCAAGCTCCCGCCACACAGTATTATCTTCTTCCACTTTTTCATCCCTCCTACTAAGCTTCATGTGGACCTCTTCTGCTATCATTTACTCAGCTACATCCTGGTGCCAGTGGACTATCTCTGGGGCCTGCAGTCCCGTCCAGGTGATGGTCACCCTGTGCCTGGGTAGAACCAGAACCAGCTACAAGAATTTATAGGAAATCCTGGGACCTTTCAGCCTCAAAACATTCCCTAACAGACAACAACATAGGGTCCCCAACATCCATACCATAGTTACCCTTATGAGGTCAGCCACGCCCGGTTCCAGAAATCATGCAATGCAATGCCAAATGAAGAAAGTCAGCTCCCCTGAACCCACATCTGGGGCAACAGTCCAAGCAGGTCTGTGTTTTCTGATGGACTGTTACGGGGTAGAGTAAGTCCCTGCAGAAAAACTATAATGAAGCAACCTAAAGCGGACATTGCATGACACTTTTTGTATAAGTGAGGAGATGCACGCCCAATCCACATCCTCCAAGGGAACAACTTGGTCCCCCTCCCAAGCTGCCCGAGCCCCCATCTCGTCACCCACAGCATCTGCTGTAAGGGCTTTATACAACACGGACATCAAGTGTCTGCCAGATCCACAGGTCATCAGGGTTCCCAAAGTGGCAGGGGCTCCTGGCACCGCAAGGAAGGAGGGCCAAGTCTGCTTGGCAACTTCTGCCAGGCCAGCAGATTGCAAAAAGTCCCAGTCCCAGTGCATAAAATGTCTGGACATCTTCTAGGGAGATGCAGTGCTCATTGGGATGTAGGTCCTCTAGCTGTTCACAGTCCCCGTCCCTCCAGACCTCAAAAGACATATTTGCAGCCATTTGTTGTGCCGGTGGCAGTATCCAAACCAGCAATTCCTGATGGAAGGGGGCATGCCTCAACAACATTCTGACTAACTTTTGTCAAATTTGGGCCATCTGCAGCACCACAAATGTGAGGTTGCCCGAGGCACCAGCCCCATCCATCAAAATCGATATCCACCATCCCAGCCAGCAGATGTTTCTCCCAGCTGTCCCCAGGGTCCTTCCATCTCGCAACATGCTGCTTATGAGCAGCATAATCATACAGGTCAAGGCTGCCGGCTTTGTAGCGCTGGGTCAGGGTGGACAAAGCTACTCTTCTACATTGGTTGTCCCAGAGGAGAGAAACAATAATCTAGTCCAGCTCTTTGAACACCCTGGCAGGCGGAGAGCAAGAGGAGTTCTAAACAACATACAGACAAGGTGACAGGAGAACCATCTTAAACATGGCCAGCCAGTCCATCAGTGACAGAGGGAGCATGTTCCTAAAAGTGAACGAGGCCTCCAATGAGCTCAGTGCCTTCCCCACATTAAGACACTGTTGCTCTGCCCTAGCGTGTGTAACCATAACCACTAAGTACCTAAAATGTGATAACTCTTAGGCAGGCCAACATCTGGTAGGATCTTCAATGTGGTCCTGACTGGTGCTCCCAGGAGGAAAAACAGGGACTTACCACAATTAATCTGCAGCCCTGATACAGTATCAAAGTCACCCATGAGCCACAAAAGGATCCTGGGGGAGGCGAGGTAAAACAGCTGCGTATAAGGATAGATTATGCTTAGTGTTACCCAGCTGAAAGCCCCAGTCGCACAGCTCCTTTCTGACCCACACCGACAGAGGCTCCATTGAAAGTACAAAGAGAATCGGGCATAGAGGACAGTCCTGGCATGTCCCCACCCTAAAGCCAACATTGCGAGTGGCACTGTCCCACCTGTACTCAAGCAGTGGGCTCGGTGTCAAGGAGCCTCAACCAGCTCCTGAACTGAGGACCAAACCACATGACCCTAAGCACCTTGAGCAGGTAACCCCAGTTGATGGTGCCAAAGGCTTTCTCCAGGTCAATGGAGACCAGAGCCATATCCTTCTCATCATGCCAGACCTCATGTGTGATATGTGACAAATGCCAGAGGTTTATGCCAGTGTTGAGACCCAGGATAAACCCACATTGGTCTTCATGAACCAGAGCGGTTGTAAAAAGGATTCAAATGGGCAGCCAAAAACTTTCACAGGATCTTCACATTATAGTTTATCATGGTAAGTGGCCTATATGCTGAGGTACCTGATTTATCACCACCAGGTTTAAGCAACATGCAAATGTCCCCTTCTCTCATAGAGGGTAGCAACATCCCCATCTCCCTTGCCTCAAGGAAAACCTCAAGTAGGCCCTGTGTGACCATGGTAGAGAACTCCTGGAAAAACTAACCAGGGAATCCATCTCCCTGGAGCCTTGGCCTACAATAACACTCGTAGAGCAGCCTGCTACTCCTCCAGTTCTATTGCAGAGTCCAATTCCTCAGTTGCCAGTTTCTCGAGTCTGGAGAGACCCAGTCCATCCAAGAAATCCCTGTACCTATCCAGAGTAATCTGAGGGTCTGCTCTGTATACTCGCTCCAAATGACTCTGAAATGCAGACACAATGCCCACTGTGGTCATCACACTGATGCCGTCTTGTGGCCTGGTCAAGATGTGGAAGTGGAAAGAATAATCAGGCAGTGTAATTTATGTATGAATGCTGACAAATCTCAGGTGTTGTTGAAACTACGTCTTTCTCTAGTCCAATGTTCAGAAATGGCATTGGAGACCTTGGGGACTGATATTAAGGGACCTATCAATAAGGACAATGAATGCTGTTATGTACAAGTGGCTATGGATTACTTTTCAAAGTGGCCTGAAGTCAAAATTTGTGAATAAGCCCAATACTGAAAGTGCAATTTTGTTAATGGATGAGTTGTTTCAAATGGATGGTCTGCCCAATAGATTGATCATAGACAATGGGGTGCAAGTTAACATTGTGGGAATGGAAAACTTCCTGAACCTTAATGGCACAGAATATAAGGTGCCCTCAGTTTATCATCCTAGTGGTAATGGAGAAGTGAAGAGGTTTAATCGGGTGGTAAAAGATTAATTACAATTAGCTAAGAGTAAAAATCTTAACGGGATGCTCTGTGTCAAGAAAATGGTTTGAATGTTTCGCACCACACCTATGTTACAAGATACAGCTCCTTTACTATTACAATAGAGAGGGTTTCCTTTACTAAGCATAACCAAGGGTGATTGCTCAATTCAAGACCAAAAGCAGTGGTCTCCCACTGAAATCAATCATTGAGATTCCACCCACAAGGACCCTGTCCAATCTACTGTAGGTATTATGGGTCAGGGAGTGACATGTGTACGCGTGCAGTGTGGGGTAAAGTGTGTCCCAGACATCTGTCAGACCTAAATTATCCATGACCCCCACTGTCATGTAAGGTTTAGTGCCATCCCTGGGGGTGTCCTGTCAAGAGCCCCATCTAATGTCCAGTTAAAGTTCCACAACCAGAAGACGGGGACTCCCAACTCCTATGTTAGCAAATCCTGCATTGCCGGGAAAAAGTGAGAATTCTATACATTTGTGGCATATGTGTTCAGTACAGCTACCTGTTTTCGATCCAGGGTGCCCTGCAGCAGCTCATACCTACCCTCTCCATCAGCCTCAACGTAGGTTAAGGAAAACAGCGTGCCCAGAGCCACCCACACCAGTGTCCCTCAGGAGTACATGTAATATGAGGATTGGAATACCAGTCCCCTCCACTTCTGGGCCAGGCACAAGGCCCCAGCATAATCCAAATGGGTCTCCTGCAGAAAGGCAATGCTAATCCCATGGCCTTTCAGGTCGGTAAGTACGCTGTACTGTGTAGTGTAGCAGTCTAAGCCTCTGCCATTCCAAGTCACCAGCCTGTAGTCAGCCCCCATCATCAAAACGTGAGGTCCCATAGAACTCCTCTTCCCCAAACATGTGATCAAATCCAGCTGCTGCATGAACATGAACCAACACAAACAAAAGAGATCAGAATGCCATTCCCCCATGGACAAGCATATACAACAAATCAACTAAAGATGCACAACCAACGCATGTGCCAGGACCTGTACAGCATCCCAACCCATCCAACAGGGACAGACCAACACAGTCAACCCAACGGATGACCACACAGCACCTCTCTTATCACCTGGACCCTGACTAAGGGATCCAGACCCTACCTACAGCGCCACAACCCAGTACCCCCCAATAACTTGCTACAAGGCAAGCGCCAGCTCAGTGGTAGTCATGCCAGCTTCAATGGGCAAGTCCCCATTGCTCAATCTACATACAATGCAGACCACCATTCATCGAGTGACATTACCAACAAACAACTTATGTGGTCAACCTTAGCTCAGAGGCACCACATACACAACAGCCAATACCAACATTTCAGCGCCTCCTGTCCGATGCACCCATTGTACACAGTACAAAGTCTAACTCAAGATCCAAGGCAACGGACTGCATGATAGTCACGGGGAGGCATCAACCAGGGACTCATCAGCCCCACCTCTGTCTGCACCTGTACGATACCATCCTCCTGTATAGTCACTCAATGAGTGTCTGGTAGCACAGAGCATTGGAGAGTCCCTCCAAAGCAGTTACACCTAGGGCCCCATGGAGGTTGTGACAATGGAGGTCCCTGCTGGGCCCCATTGGGGGGTGGAACCGCAGATCTGTCCCAAAGTTCCAGACACTCCCAGACATCTTCCAATCGATCAAAAAAATGTGCCTTCCACTGTGAGATTTGTTCAGCTTTGAGGGGTACTGAAACATATACTTCAGTTGTAGCACACAGAGCTTTTGTTTCATGCTCAGAAAGGATTTGTATTGCTCCTGCACACTCCTGGTGTAATCCGAGTAGATCGCTATTTTGCAGTTTTCGAAGAGAGACACCGTTTGTTAACAGAAGGCAATGGAGGATGCTGTTGCTGTCACCGTAATTCTTCAGTGGACAGCACCTTTACAAGTGCAACCTGGAAATCCCATATAAATTTACTGAAGTGTACCAGGCCCCAGACAACAGCAAGAGTTTCCTTTTTGATAACTGGATACTGTTCTTCTGTTTGTAACAATGTCCTAGTCGTAAATGCTGTCGTAAATTCCTTCCCGTCCCCTCCTTTTTGGGATAGCACAGCACAAATCCCTCTGTTACTAGCATGAGTAGTCACTACATAAGCCAGTTTTTGATCAAACCTGTACAAGTGTTTTGTTTTGTGTATATCTTCTTTGATATTGTCAAAACCATTCAGCAAAATATTAGTCCATACAATTTTTTTTTAACAGTTGTCTCAAATTGCATGTTTTCTCTGAGAAATTCCTCACAGATTTTGCATAAAATTCAACAACCCAAGGAATGATTGTAACTCGTCCTTGTCAATAGGAGTTGGTCACTGCCCGACAGGACGTGAAATTCTGAGCTCCCAGTTGGCCCACAACCAATTTTGCAGAATCCTGTTACCTAGTCCTACCACTGGCTACATGATCCCAGTGGTAGCAGTTACTGTTGTTCATGAGAGGCATGGGGCACTGATTTGAACCCCCTCTAGTGCCCTGGTACCCGATAGCATGGCTGTAGCCTTGTTGGGCCTTGAAACAGAGAGCAGGACACTGGACAAATCACAGTAGGCCAAATCTCCAATATGCTGATGTATGGCCCATTGGCTGTGTGGGTCCTCCTGCTCTATGCTCTGGACCCTTGTTGCGGGTGCCGGGTCTAGGTCCCTGTACCTCAGCTTTGGCAGGTGCCCACCAGAGGCTGGAATGATCGGGGCCGCACTGGAGTGCTGTGGGAGCCTGTGACAAGCTCTGATGCCATTGAGGCCTCTCACGATGGCTGAAATGCCAGAGGTAGGTACATTGGCAGCTTGAGGTTGATTATTGATGTGGTGCACTGTGGGGGCCCCCGCTGGCTCTGAAGGATTCTCGCCCAATACGTGGTCTCCCGGTGGGTGCTGCAGACTGGGACCCAGAGGCAACTACAGGCTGACGATTCCCTGAGCAGAAGGAGGCCCCATAGGCCACACCAGTGATGCTGAGATCCTACTGAGAAGCCTGACACCCACATATCAGAGGCCCCTGTACATTGCTACACTGCAGGGGACCACAATGAGCTCTGCAGTCAGCACACTACTGTGATGGGGCGGCCGCTGCGGAGTGGTGCTGGACGCTTCAACAGACCTGGAGCAGCTCAGTCCTGCTTTGGGGTCGTTCGTGGCACAGTCACCATAAATTGTATGCGTGGAGCGTGGCATCGGCCTCAGGTTGCCTCCCTTAGCCCCTTTGTGGGTCATTGAGGTAAGGAGCACCCCACATCTTGAGAAAGGGGCCTGCCTCATCGCTGTGGCTGGTGGTGAGCCTACTAAGAATGTACTGGTGCAGCACTGCTGAGGCATGTCTGCTCAGCCTGGTCCTTGATGGGGAGGGAGAGAGTGCAATTGTCCTTGGAAGATTTGATTGCTGCTGGAACAGTTCATTTTCTGACTCACTGCTCTCAGCCATGACTGACGTCACTGTAGTAATAAAAAACACCTGCTTCACTTTTGGTTGTACTCTTTTATGTTACTGGGGTAATCCTGCTGCTAGCGTCTTCCTGCCCAGAAAAGGGGGCAGCAGTTATGCTGTGCTGCGCATCTTGAAAGAAGAAGGATGAAAGCTCAATGCCAGTGGTGGCAACAGACTTCTTGTCCTTTCTAGCTACGTTCTTGGGCATACTTCTTTGAGTTCATCTTTTTACTTCTTCTATTGTTGGTCAACAACACGAGCAATAGCACTTTGGACTATGGTGTCAGCTAATTAACAGACTTGTCTCCACCTCAATATTCTTTTGTGCACCTATAGGGAATAATAAATAAGAAGAAAAGCAGTCAGACTTCATCATTCTAGTCAATGCAATACAAGTCTTCATCATCATAAAAATAATATACTCACATGTAAAATAACAGTTTTGATAAACAGGACACAATTTAAATTCAGGGCATGCTACACATGTCTGGTGTTTCTAGAACCAATGAGACATCTATGGGAGCCAGGAAAAAGTAGGTAAACATTGATTAACCTATTTAGAAATAACCTCCAGGCAGAACATGTGTGGAAAATGGGAAAAAATTGCCCGGCATCCATCTAGGGTCCATGGAAACCAGATGAAAACTGGGGGAGAGCCAGGCATAAATTGTTGAAATAATTAAAAATAATATCCATGTACTACAGACTTCAACAAGTAGCCACAAGTACAAATAAATGCAGCATGAAATATATAGAAAAAAACAAAAATGAATTGCAATAATATGGGCTCCTAAAGGGTTAAAAAAAAGTAGTGTTCTTAGCAAAAGGCTTTAAAAGTGGCAAAAAATGATTAATAATCAGACATACACACTTGCACACACATGGTGACAAGATGGTAGTCACACACATAGTAAGAAGAGAAGGAAGCATGGAGACCAAGGACAAAATGGCTGCCTATGATACACACATCGACTCCACAAAATGATGGTCACCCACATGGAAAGCAAAGAGGGAGGCTGTCAAGGCCCAATTCCTCGGGATCTACACGTCGCGAGCCCTCCTCCAGGCATCACCAACTCAGATGCCTTAATGGCGCTGAAGATTGGTGAGGCCAGGCGGGGGGAAGGGAAAGCAGGAAAGGAACAGCCAGGAGGGAGATCTGAAAAGGAATTGGTTAAGTACAAAGAAAACAACAATAACAATAATCTTATGTTTTAAATCATGCAAGAAAACACTTTTGCTCGTAATGGGGAATTAGCCAATTAGCTGAAGAAACAAATTTCTTAAAATAGCTTAAACCAGATCATGGCACTACAGGCCAAAATAACTGCTGTGAATTACCATCACTGAAATCCTTCCAGAGAGCATATGCCAGGAGCTCAAGAAGGAACACTACAATTCTTTATAGAACATTTTGTATTAAGCAATCAAAATTTTATAACAAATAGTACTCTGAATTAGAGTTGTTCAGGATCTCTTCTAAAACCTAGAAGAACATTCACTCGAAATAGCATTAATGTATTTTCTTCATAACATCCAAATAATCTCTCAACAAGATATGAGTTTGTCAACACATAAATAGCGTTTCCCCACAACACAAGCCCGTTTCTCCCATGATCAAGAATTCCAACACAGAATCGAGATTCAGAGAGGAATGCCAGCTAAAGATAAAACTAAACAACTTCGGTAATTATAGTATTTGTAAAAACCGCTCGCCTCTGAGAACAAATGGAGGAGCGGAAACAATGTAGCCAAAACCGCTCCCCTCCGAAACCCAAAGGAGGAACGGAAACAAAGTAGCAAAGTCGCTCGCCTCTGAAACCCAAAGGAGGAGCGGAAACAAAGTAACAAGGTTATCAATAAGGAACCACAAAGGCTGGCAGGAGAGGCCTCATCGGAACGAACTCACCAGCAGCGAGTCCGTCCACTCACTCTAAGGAAAATCCCCGTCAGACGGCAGGAGGACACAGAGAAGTCTCACTCGCAGGGAGGTTTCCAGAATAGTAAGCGCTGGAAACCGGGTGTGGCTGGTATTTATACATCAGCCACACCCCAACATGGCCGCCCGTGAAGTTTGTTGGGAATTGAAGTCCCACTTGAAAGTACAAGCCCAGATTAGGAATGAGGGCACCGTATCCACCATCTAGCACTGCCTCCAGGCAGATGTGATTTGCCACAAGGATGGCATGGAAGGCGTGTCCTTCTGCAAGAGAGAAGGTAGCAGGCAGACACATTAGCAGAGAGATCGTCGTTGGAGGTATGTGAGAGACTGCGCCACCTGTGAATCCTAACAGAGGCATGAAGAACAAAGACAAAATGGACACCTATGGATCATACATGGTGCACCCACATGTTAAGCAAAGAAGGTGGCACGGAGAACAGAAAGAAAATGACTCACCTACCCTGTCTGGAGCCCTTTCCTCCCCCAACAAAGTTTGCAGCACTGCAGATAAAGGATTGCACATACCAATAATAAGGCAGCTGCAATAATATAAAAAAAATCAACTGAGATAAAAAAATAATACCAGGCACATGAACATGTTATAAGTTTCCAAAAAGCATGTTAGTCAACAATCACATACAGACAAAAACACACACACAAATGGTTGGCAGGCACATGGGTAAGAGAGTTACTGAGAGCCAAGGAAAATGTCTGGATTCATGGACCTGTACACCTGGAGCGACCCCCACCCGAAGAACCAACAAGCACATGCAGACAAAAAAGAACCTAACTTTGGCATGAACCAAAGGCCACCCCGAATGCTGTGAGCAGTGGTGGTTGACTAGGTGTTGTTTTCTTGTGGTACCTCACTGAAATCACTGAAAAAAACAAAGGTTAAAGTGATGGTATAGTTGGGTGTTGAAGTAACACAAGAACTAATGTTTAAAAACTTGAAATTCGCCAGCTATAGTTTACTGAGCTAGCTTGCACCCCTGCCATGCACTGCTTATGACCTCACATATTATATCACTCATTACATGTTAAGTGACATCATTGATGACATCTCAAAATGACATAATCGATGACATCTCAAATGACATCTTCCAATGAATATGAGAGTTTGCTGTATGCTTTTCATACTAAGCAGTATTCAGCGAGCTCCATCTTAGACCCAATTTTCTATTTTCTCTGTAATGCTAATGGGAATATCCTTTCACAATATGCAGGACAAGAAGACTATCTGTTAAATCACCCACTTTCGTATACAGTTTACTGCTATTCAGGTTTGTAAAACTTAGGGGGTCATTACAACCATGGCGGCTGGTGATAAAGTGGCAGTAATACCCCAATAGGCTGACAGTAAATACCGCCAAATTATGACCATGGCAGAAACAGCTCAGACAGACAGCCACTTTAACACACCGACTGCCATGGTGGAATCAACAGGCACCACAGTGGTAACCGCCTACAGCCAGGAGGAAGACAATATTCGGCCCACTGTATTAAGACAGTCCAATCCGCCACCTTTTCCAGGGCGGTACCAATGACATCAAAAGCTTGGCGGAAACAGAGCCCAGAAGTGAAAAGACTCACCTGCGGAGACTCAGGGAAGAACCACGCCGCCATGGAGCCCAAGCTGCATGTCTTCCCCATGCTCGTCTACATGCTGCTACACTACGAATACAAACAACGGCGAAGACAACCACGGTGAGTACAGCCGCCTAGCACTCAGGGGAGGGGGGAGGAAAAAGAGAGTAACACACACACACAACACCACCACCCCAACACCATACACACAAGCAGATGAAGTTAGTAACATAACATATTTATCCCGTACCCCTCAGGAATAATGCAAGGACAACAGCAATAGATTAAAAAGAGTGTAATAAGATAAAATAGTACAAATACGTGCATCCAAATCAAAATGTATATACATATTTATAAATGTAGGGACACTGCCCAGTCTTCAATGCTCGTGGGCCACAGGGCCACCTTACAAAGTCCTAGGCCCCACTTCAATCCTGCAACAACACGAAGAGAACACTGCAGGGCCATCAGGTCCAAAATAGGCAGGCACCTCACGGGGACAGGGAACGGGGGGCACCTCAGCCGGAAGATGGCACAACGTCACTGGTCCTGGAGGGGACAACATGCCCTGTGCTTGGTCCTGGGGAGTGCAAGGCCATAGTCTCTCAAGTAGGTGACCTGCCCACTGGTTCTGGAGGAGGCATCGTGCCCTGTGATCTTCATCCTGGGGAGGATGGGGTGAGTGGATGGCATCTCCACTGGTTCTGGAGAGGGCATTGTGCCCTGTGACCTTCATCCTGGGGAGGATGGGGTGAGTGGATGGCATCTCAACTGGTTCTAGATGGGGCATCGTGCCCTGTGATCTTCATCCTGGGGAGAATGGGGTGAGTGGATGGCATCGCCACTGGTTCTGGAGGGGGCATTGTGCCCTGTGATGCAGATCTTGGGGAGTGCAAGGTCACAGTGTCTCAGGTGGATGTCATACCCACTGAATTTGCAGGGGGCAGGCCGCACAGCAGCCCATGGACGCATGTCTACAGAATGTCCGCCGGCGGTGACGGTTGGTCACTCCAGCCTGGATTGATCCCTGTTGGGCCGCCAAGCCATTGTGAATGCCCTCCAGAAATGCATTGGACTGTTTCATTTGGGCTGCCAACCCCTGGATGGCATTCACAATGGTTTACTTCCCAACAGAGATGTATCGCAGGAGGTCAATAGCCTCCTCACTCAGGGCAGCAGGGCTCACTGGGGCAGGGCCTGAGGTGAGCGGGCACGGGAAACTTGCTGAGGGGCTGCTGGGAGGGTGGTGCTGGTACGGGGGTGGCAGCTGTACCTGTAGCTTGGGTGGGCACAGAGGTATCCGCCACCACCAGGGAGCTTTCATCGGAGGAGGTGTTCGTGTCCGAACTGTCCAGTCTCCGCCGTGGTGCTCCCCTCTCCCTCCGTCCCACTGGTGCCCTCAGCGTCGGTAGAATCTGCCTCCTGGGTCCTGTGAGATGCAGCTCCCTCCGTCACCGGTGCCTCTGCTCCTCCGCCAGATGGGGGGGAGAGACAGAGGATACACTTGGCCAATGGCAGCATCAGCACCACCGTTGGAGTAAACAACACATTCACACATGGAACAGCCCTACACACTAGACAATGCACTACCAGTTACAATGCTAGTCACCAGGCCATGGGTAGGGACACATACCGCCAACTGCAGCATACCTGAGACCCACACACCCCTGCCAGTAGTGGATGCCTACTAGCTAGGTTGGAGGAATTTCACATCAGAACCCTGACCAACATGGGACCTACTCTGCAATGTCAGGCCTGGCCTAGGGGCACCCACAGGCCTACATCCCCTACCCGGATACTACCCCACCAGGCGTAAGTAGAAATGAAGGGCACTGTACTCACCCCCTTGTTGCTGCTGTGATGCCTCCAAGCGCCCATCCAGCTCTGGATAGGCCACCACCAGTATGAGGACCATCAGGGCGGTCAGGGTTTAATGGGTACCCCTTCCTCGTTGGTTGGTCATCCCCAGCTGGGCCTCCGCAGTCTTCTGTGCCCATCATCTCAGGTCCTCCCACTGTTTACGACAGTGGGTGCTCTGCCTGCCATAGACTGCCAGGGTCCGCAAATCCTTGGCGATGGCACGCCATATACCCTTCTTCTGATGGCGCTGACCCGCAGAGAAAATACACACAGGGAAAGGTATCAGTCAGACCGTCCTGCCTGTTACACTCATACCCCCCCATGCCCCTTCCCATCCCCATTAGCACAGACATGACCCAGCATACATGTTGCACACTGCACAGGGCCCATCCACCAACCCCCCCCACATGAGGCCATCACACACAGCACTCCATGCATTCAAGCCCCGTGCATCGTACTCACAGTGTACTCACCTGTTGGTATGGAGGCCCATGCAGCAGTCGGTGCTGGGGTAGGACCCCATTCACTAATCGCTTCAACCCCGCCGAGGTGAAGGCAGGGGCCCTTTCCCCAGTCACACGCACCATGGTAGGTTCCAGACATAGGTCACAGCAGCACATGCAGAGTAGGTCTTCTCCTGTTGAAGGTCAGGTAGCAAGTGAGTAAACAGATAGAAAATGGCAATCACATCTGTGGCGGTGTGTACTGTCACCACCGGCGTAGAACACAATTGGCCACTGTACCCCTTAGGGCCAAATGATAACCAATGAGGATTTGCACTGCGGTTCCCGACCACCTCCCGCAATGGTGCACAACGTCAGCGGAATTACCTCATTTCCACCTGTCCCCCCATACTGGACAGGCAGATGCCCTTCCAGTGGGGGGGTGGCCATGTATCACAACTGCGTCACAGTTCACAATTTCACATTCTGGACGTATGTCACCGAAATATTGTAACAGTAACTATATACATTGAACTGAAGTGGTTTCAATGTACAGATAATGACCAGCTGCTCACTATTTTACCCCATAGATTGCAACCACTGCGGATGAATAGGAGATGAAGAAATTCCCCTGTGTACAGACCCCTGGTGGACTTTGCAACAATGGAGGACAGGCACATTGGGGGTCATTCTGACCCTGGCGGTCTTGGACTGCCAGGGCCACGAGTGACGGAAGCACCGTCAACAGGCTGGCGGTGCTTCAATCCCCATTCCGACCGCAGCGGTAAAGCCGCGGTCGGATTGCCGGGGCCGGCGGTCATCCGCCGTTTTTGCCCCGGCTGGGAGAATCCGCCAGGGCAGCACTGAAAGCAGCGCTGCCCTGGGGATTCTGACCCCCGTACCGCCAGCCTGTTTCTGGCGGTTTTCACCGCCAGGAAGAGGCTGGTGGTAACGGGTGTCCTGGGCCCCCTAACAGGGCCCCGGCCTGCTTTTCACTGTCTGCATGGCAGACAGTGAAAAGCGCAACGGGTGCAACTGCACCCGTCGCACCGCCGTAACACCGCCGGCTCCATTCGGAGCCGGCTCCTGTGTTGCGGCCTCATTCCCGCTGGGCCAGCGGGCGCTAACTTTGTTAGCGCCCGCCGGCCCAGCGGGAATGTCAGAATGGGGGCCGCGGAATTTTGCCCGCGTGGCGGCCAAATGGCGCCCCCCGCCAGAGTTGGAATCACCCCCATTATCTTCAACTATAGAATTGACAGGGCCACAATCACAAAGCTGTGTGCCCAATTGAAGCCTGATATCTGCTATCTGTCACCCTAATGGAATCCCCCCTCTTGTGCAAAGTCTATCAGTGCTCCATTTTCTGGCAACAGGTTCTTTCCAAGTGACAGTGGGCTTGGAAGCAGGAATGTCACACCCGATATCCTCAATAGTGCTGACCAGAGTGTTGTCTTCCCTGATTAAACACATGTGCAGCTACATTTCCCCCAAGTGGATGATTTGGCCACAATGAAGGCTGACTTCTATGCAATGGGACATATCCCCAACATCATTGGTGCGATTGATGGGACACATATTGCATTTGCCCCCCCTGGCAGAATGAACAGGTCTTCAGAAATCGTAAAAGTTATCACTCTATGAATGTGCAGATGGTGTGTTTGGCGGACCAGTACATCTCCCATGTCAATGCTAAGTATCCAGGCTCAGTGCATGATGCATTTATCCTGAGGAATAGCAGCATCCCAAATGTGATGAGCCAACTCCAGAGGCACAGGGTGTGGCTAATAGGTGAGCCCTGGTTCCCACCCAGTGGATGTTGGTGTATGTGTATGGTGTGGGCCATATGGCATAGTGTGTGGCTAACAGTTGTCCCTCGATATTTGCAGGTGACTCTGGTTACTACAACCTATCTTGGCCACTGACTCCTGTGAGGAATCCCAGGACAAGGGCAGAGGAACGTTACAATGAGGCACATGGGCGAACAAGAAGGATTATTGAACGTACATTCGGCCTCCTGAAGGCCAGGTTTTGGTGCCTCCATCTAACAGGTGGATTCCTGGGTTACTCACCCAAGAAGGTTTGCCAGATCATCGTGGCATGCTGTATGTTGCACAACCTTGCCGTGAGATGCCATGTGCCTTTTCTGCAGGAGGAGGAGGCTGGAGATGGCCGTGTGGCAGCAGTGGACCCTGTGGACAGTGAAGATGAGAAGGCAGAGGATGAGGACAAAAGAAGTTCAGTCATTCGTCAATACTTCCAATGACACACAGGTAAGACAGTGTTATTTTACATTTCATTGACCGTTTGATGTGTGACATTGTCACTGGCAGGCTGTGAATTCCTACTTCTATGGCACTCACTGTACCCATTGGCATCTCTTTTTGAAGATGTTGGTGCCCCACTATTGCTCCTGGTGTGTTCACTGCAGACAACTACAGGACTTTCCTATGTAAACATTACTGTATAGTTGAATTGCAATTTATGAACCGTGTTAAAAAATACATTTTGAAATCATTTGAGTCCAGTCTATTTGTAGCATGGGTGCATTGTCCAAGGGGGCATAGGAAGGGGAGCAATGGCAGTTCAAGGTGGACAGGGTGACAGAATGGGACACAAGGGTGACATTCAGGAGAGTCTAAATTCCTGGCGGGGGTCTTGGCAATAGTCTCTGGCTTCTGCCTGGATCGCAGGGAACGTTTGCGGGTGGATCTCTTCTGCAGGGGGAGGGGTGCTGGTGGCCTGTTGGTCCTGTGTACACTAGCAGCAGCGGAGGTAGAGGGCTGTTCAGTAGTCTGGCTAGTGGCATGGGCCCGCTAGTGTGCCACTGCCTCCCTCACACTGTTGGCCATGTCTGCCAGCACCCCTGCAATGGAGACCAGGGTGGTGTTAATGGCCTTCAAGTCCTCCCTGATCCCCAGGTACTGTCCCGCCTGCAGCCACATGTTCTCCTGCATCTTATCCAGGATCTGGCCCAGCATATCCTGGGAATGTTGGTATGCTCTCAGGATGACGGGGACTGCCTCCTGGAAAGTTGGTTCCCTGGGCCTGGTGCACAGCGGTCCTCCCAGCTTCTCTGTTGTCCTGTGCCTCTGTCCCCTGAATCGTGTGCCCACTGCTACTGACCCCAGGTCCCTGATTGTCTTGTGTTTGTGGTGTGCACTGGGGACCCTGTAGTGCTGGGCACACTGCTGATTGACGTGTCCTGGGGACAGAGGTATGGGCCCGTTGGGTGGGTGCTGTGGTTGTGTTTCCTGAGGGGGAAGCTCTGTGGTGGTGTGTGACTGTGCCTGGGTAACCGACTGTCCGGAGGTCACTGATGGGTCAGGTTGGTCATTTAGATCCAGGCGACCAGAGCTGCTGTCATCACTGTGGGCCTCTTCTGTGGGGGGACTGGATGTTGCTGGCACCTCTTATCCGATGACATTGGCTGGGGTACCTGTGGGGATAAAAATGCAGTGTTATTGTTTCTGTGTGTGACTTATTTTGCATGGGTGGGTTGCCCTCTATAGCTGTTATTGCCCTGGCAGCTTTGCCTTGTGTGAGTTGTTATTTGGTGGGCTAGCTGATTGTCTCTAGTGTACATGCTGTATAGATTGGTGTCTATGCAGGTCTATGAGTGGTGTCCATGCATTGGTATGGCATGCAGGGCTTGGCATTGGGATGAGTGGGTTGTGATGGTGGGGTGTGTTGCAGGTGGTGGAATGATGGGAGTGAGGGTGGGGGTATGGGATGGCATGCAATTAGGTGGGGTGATAGTAATAGAGAATTGACTTACCAAAGTCCAGTCCTCCTGTTACTCCTGCCAGGCCCTCAGGATATATGATTGCCAAGACTTGCTTCTCCCATATTGTTAGTTGTGGGGGAGGAGGTGGGGGTCCACCACCAGTCCTCTGTACAGCAAGCTGGTGTCTTGCTGCAATGGAATGTACCTTCCCCTGTAGGTCATTCCATCTCTTCCTGATGTCATCCCTTGTTCTGGGGTGCTGTCCCACGGCATTGACCCTGTCCATGATTCCCCGCTATAGCTCCATCTTCCTAGCAATGGATATCTGCTGCACCTGTGATCCAAATAGCTGTGGCTCTACCAGTATGATTTCCTCCACCATGACCCTTAGCTCTTCCTCAGAGAATCTGTGGTGTCGTTGTGGTGCCATGACTGTAGTGTGAGTGGTGTGGGTGAGGGTGTATAGGGTGATGTGTTGGGGTGTGTGATGTAAGGTGCATGGGTTGTGTATAGGTGATGGTGGTATGCGGCTCTAGTTGTGTGAGTGCTCTTGCTGTCTCTCTCTGCTGGCAATGGTTTACCATCATTGAATGCCCGCCGTGGTGATTCGTGGGTCATAATGTTGTGTGCATTGTTCTGTTGGAGTAACGGTGTGGGTTTTGCTGCCACCACTTTATCACTGACCTTTGGGCTGGCGGATTTGTGTGTGTGTGTCATAATATGGTTAGCGGATATCCGCTGCCACGGCGGTATGTTGGCGGCAGTCAGCATGGCAGTAAGTGGGATTTACCACTAATGTCATAATGAGGGTCTTAATGTCACTATAGAGTTTAATGTGATCAGCAATTTATTAAACCAGGAATACTGTTCAAAACAATGTTTGGTCATCAGCCTTAGTGCAATGTATCTTCTAATCACCTCATCTGACATAGATTATTTAAGTTAATGGCTTCATAATTTTGCCTTGGTCATTGATAAGGTATGTAACCAGGACCCATGGACAACCCTCTGTAGTTTGTGAAAATACTCTACGCATACTCCTGAAATTAACAGAATGGCACACATCACTAAACAATGGTTACACTCAAACTACAAGTTAAACTGCCTGTGAGTGAGTCATTCACATATTATACATTCTTCAACAATGTATAATATCTCAAACCTTTCACTGAACACCTAGAAATAAATCTTCTGTTGTGCTGCCACTGTCCCTTCTGTTCACCCTGTGTGGTCAGCTTGCTGCCCATTCCACCTGCTTCCTTCTGTCGTCTGAGTTCAATCCTTCCCCTCTCTCTTCTACCTACATGTGCCTTTGTGAATGCCACTGCTCCTTCCCTCAAGTGTCTCGTTGGTTCATTGCATGCCACAAACTTTGCTGCCTTCCATACGTGGTCCATTGTGCTGCCACTGCCCCTCCCACCTGCCCAATGAGGTCAGCTTGTAGATCCTCACCCTGACCCTTCTTCTTACTCCCCATGGCCATCAGAGATGTTTGGCCACAGTAGTGACAGAGAAGTCTCCACCGTGGTCTAACTGAAGGTAACCCAGCAGTTAAATCGGGTGGGTAGGCCTTCATGTTGGCGGTATGTATACTCGGTCGCAATAGACAACATGTAAAACACCCCTTCAGTCCCCTGTCCTGAAATTTATTTTAAAATGGGATATAACAGGGCCTGGGTAGGATACCCTGCCCTCTTAGGCCCTGGTGGATAGAGTCCCTAGGGCCATTATTGGCTTGGGGAGTCGTGCTGTGTGCCTCCTCCCCTTAATTTAAGAAAAAGGCCTGGAATGGGGTCTATGGGACCTTTAATAACTTGGGGAGAGGACCACACACCTTGTGTCCCCTACCTTTAAAGAGAAACTAAGGCCCCGGGAATGGGGTCACAAGAAGAGAAGGTGGCAGGGGAAAAAAAGGCCTGTAGGATGGGGTGCCCGGGGCCTGAAGTAGTTTCAGGAGAGTGGCAGGGTCACTGGGCTAGATAGCTATGCACAGCGAGGGAGGGAGGGTTGGCTTTATGTATAGTAATAAAATATTACTTTGCATTAAAAAAAGCCCTAGAAATTAATTGAAACAACCAAAGGATCAAGTAACATTATAGTTAGGAAACAATGCAATGTTTTAATATCAAAACCACACTGAAATTAAGTAGTTAAGGTTATTTCTAGTGACTATAATTCATGCCCCTAAGATATGCTATAACTCGCACCCTTGCCATGCACAGCTAATTACCCCACATATGACACCACCCATGACATGTTGCACAACATAATTGAAAACATTGCTGCAACATTTAAAATAACATCATTGATGAGAAGACTGTGCATGGTGGGGGCATGAGTTATGGTTACTAGAGGTAACAATAATTGGTGAATTTCAGTGTTTATTTTAGTTTAAGATTTAACGTTGCCACTGAAGTTTTCACCTAACTATAACGTCACTTTAGCCTTTGCGTTTTTCAGGGAACATATATCTGTCCATATATATATATACACACACACACATATATATACATATATATAAATATGTATATATATATATATATGTGTGTGTATATATATATATACACACACACACACACATATATATATATATATATATATATATATATATATATATATATATTTTCCGCTTTCAGCCTTGGAGACCCCCATCCCCCAGGTCATGTTGTATTTTTTCAGTAGGGGTCCACGCAGCCCCCCTCCCTGAGCTTCTAAAGGCCCCAGGGACCTCAGCTGTGTCCCAGAAAGCCCACCCAGGGCACAGCGGTTTTCCTGTCCTCATCGGTGAAGGAAGGGAAACCTGTGTTTGCACCTGCCTGGGTGGAGCATTTTCTAACTTCCCACCCTGCAGGAGCAAACACAAAGTCTGCTCCCTTTTGGGGGGAAGCTTTACAAATGCTGCCACCAGATAGGAGCATGCACCCACTTCCCCTTTAATTAAAAAAGGAGATGGAATCCCCAAGGCCTAATTCTCCATGGAATACCCAAGGCCTAATTCCCCTTTGGAATATATATGGCGCTGGGGGATGAAGTCCCCAGTTCCTTATTAGGCTCTGGGATGGGGGCCACTTGGCCCCCTCCCCTTTAAAAAAAAGCCCTAGGGGATGGGATGCCCAGTGTCAGGCTCTGCCGCCATCCTCCTGCCACGCAAAGCCAAAGGCTGTGTACTGTGTGGGTTGGTTGCCTTTAGGAGGTTGGCTGCATTTGCGGGCTGGCCACAGGGCTTGGCTACAGGCCAGGACCTGCGACCGACACCCCTGCTATAAATGGCCTAAGGCTGTGTGCAGTGTGGGTTTGACTGCATGCAGGTGAAGTGTGGGCTGCAGGCCCTGTAGAGGTGGGATTTGAAAAGAAAGCCAGGAACAGATTTTTTGTGGATAACACAACTCTATCAAGTGGCATTATGACATGTGTGACACCAACCATTCCTGCATTTTCTGCCAACAACTGTAGTAGTTTTGCTTTTATCACTGTCATTATGGTCTCCAAACCCAGCGTGCAAATTGCTGTTGGGTAAAATGCCAACATTGACCAAAGGTGTGATACATAGCATGCAGCCACTTGAAAATTATGTTTAAAAATTTTACAAAGCCTTTTAGGTGGTCATTACAACCCTGGCGGACGGTGTTAAAGCTGCGGTAATACCGCAAACAGGTCGGCGGACAAAAAAAGGGAATTATGACCGTGGCGGAAACCGCCAAAATAGACAGCCACTTTAACACTCTGACCGCCACGGCGGTACAGACAAGCAGCGCAGCGGTCACTGCCAACAGACAGGCAGAAGACAATGTACCGCCCACAGTATCACAACCCGCCAATCCGCCACCTTTTCCGGGGCGGATTCACCGTGGATAAAAACACGGCGGAAACAGCTCCTACAATGGGAAAACGCTCACCTCAACACACTCCACGAGGAAGGAGGCCACCATGGAGCCGGAACTACAAATACTCCCTGCGCTTGTCTTCCTGCTCCTCTACGAACACCAGCAACATAGGCGCCGAAGACAACAGTGAGTACTGCACCTACGACATAGGGGAGGGGGAGGCAAAAGTCAGGGACACGCACACGCAGCACCCCCACCCCCACCCTCACCCACTACAACACACACACCAATGCATTTCCAAACAGCACAGTAACAACCCACAACCCCCCTGGAAGAATGCAAAGACAAAAGGAAATCAGTTCAAACATTGTAATGTATCAAAATACAGTAACCAAATATATACTGATATATATAAACATTCTAAAAATCATACATCACGATTAGTACTGCAGGTATGCACATATCAATGTCCGTGGACCACTGGGCCCACAGTGCATGGGCGAGGCCCACACTAGATACCTGTCCACAAACGGAGAGAACACTGTAGGGGCATCAGATGGAAATACAACAGGCACCTCAGGGGGAAGGGAAGGGGGGGGCACCTCAGACGGATTAGAGCACCACGCCAAATCCACGACGGGGCTCCATGCCCATTGATGTATCCTGGGGAGTGCAAAGCCACAGTCTCTCAAGTCACTCCAGTGGGTGGTGTGCCCTCTGCTTTATCCTGGGGAGTGCAAAGCCACAGTCTCTCAAGTGGGTGGTTTGCCCACTGCTTTATCCTGGGGAGTGCAAAGCCACAGTCTCTCAAGTCACTCCAGTGGGTGGTTTGCCCACTGCTTTATCCTGGGGAGTGCAAAGCCACAGTCTCTCAAGTCTCTCAAGTGGGTGGTTTGCCCACTGCTTTATCCTGGGGAGTGCAAAGCCACAGTCTCTCAAGTCTCACAAGTGGGTGGTTTGCCCACTGTACCATCCTGGGGAGTGCAAAGCCACAGTCTCACAAGTCTCTCAAGTGGGTGGTTTGCCCACTGCTTTATCCTGGGGAGTGCAAAGCCACAGTCTCTCAAGTCTCACAAGTGGGTGGTTTGCCCACTGCTTTATCCTGGGGAGTGTAAAGCCACAGTCTCTCAAGTCTCTCAAGTGGGTGGTTTGCCCACTGCTTTATCCTGGGGAGTGCAAAGCCACAGTCTCTCAAGTGGATAACAGTCTCCACTGGTTCTGGAGAGGGACTGGTGCCCAGAGTGCTTCATCCTGTGAAGGACAGACAGAGTTGATGCAGGTCTCCACTGGTTCTGGAGGGGGAATGGTGCCCAGAGTGCTTCATCCTGTGCAGGACAGATAGAGTGGATGCAGGTCTCCACTGGTTCTGGAGGGGGACTGGTGCCCAGAGTGCTTCATCCTGTGAAGGACAGACAGAGTGGATGCAGGTCTCCACTTGTTCTGGAGGGGGACTGGTGCCCAGAGTGCTTCATCCTGTGAAGGACAGACGGAGTGGATGCAGGCCTCCACTGGTTCTGGAGGGGAAATGGTGCCCAGAGTGCATCACGCTCCCCGTGACGGTCCCAGTTCCGTCACTGTCCCAGCTGCACATGGGCTAACGATGCTTGATTTGGCGGTCTTTGCCCTCTTCAGCGGTCTTCACCATGGCGGTCTTTGCCCTGTTCAGCGGTGCTTGCCTTTGCTGTCTCTGACCTGTTCAGCGGTACTTTGCCATGGCGGTCTTTGCCCTGTTCAGCGGTCTTCACCATGGCGGTCTTTGCCCTGTTCAGCGGTGCTTTGCCCTGTTCAGCGGTCTTCACCATGGCGGTCTTTGCCCTGTTCAGCGGTGCTTGCCTTTGCTGTCTCTGACCTGTTCAACGGTGCTTTGCCATGGCGGTCTTTGCCCTGTTCAGCGGTCTTCACCATGGCGGTCTTTGCCCTGTTCAGCGGTGCTTGCCTTTGCTGTCTCTAACCTGTTCAGCTGTCTTCACCATGGCGGTTTTTGCCCTGTTCAGCGGTGCTTGCCTTTGCTGTCTCTGACCTGTTCAGTGGTGCTTTGCCATGGCGGTCTTTGCCCTGTTCAGCGGTCTTCACCATGGCGGTCTTTGCCCTGTTCAGCGGTGCTTGCCTTTGCTGTCTTTGACCTGTTCAGCAGGTGCTTTGCCATGGCGGTCTTTGCCCTGTTCAGCGGTGCTTGCCTTTGCTGTCTCTGACCTGTGCAGCGGTGTGTGGTATGACGGTCCCTCAGTGCCCAGCGGGGCTGTGGCTGCCGGGGCCCTCCAGGGCACTGACTCTGGCAGTGGTCTCCGGACCAGTGACGATAGTGCTGCCCTCCAGGGCACTGACTCTGGCGGTGGTCTCCGGACCAGTGACGATAGTGCTGGCGGAGGCATCTCGGCCGGCGGGGAGAATGGCGGCCTTCTCCGCCGTGCTGCTCTTACCAGACTTTGGAGACTTCTTCTGCCCCTTCACCACCTTGGGAGGAGTCACAGCTGACTCAGCACTCCCCCGGGACCCTTGTGAGCTGTTTTGCCGGCAGGAGTCTTCACCCTCTCCCGTCAGGCACTTTCCAACATAAGGTGCTTTACAGGGGGTGGACTGGCAGTGCTTTGGCCCCGTGTCACACTGGCTGCCCTGGTGGCCGGTGCACTCTACAGACATTTAACACGCATCACTGGTACCGGACTTTTTTTGGCTGAGGTGCTACTACGGGACCTATGAATTGGAGGGGTGGGGTGGTGGGAAAGAGGTCAATGTTGCTCAGGAAGTGTTTCTGACGAACACTGGGATGGGTAGTTGGAGGGGGTCTGGGAGTGGAGGAAGAGGAGGTGGTTGTAGTAGGTGTAACTTTAGGTGATTTGGGTGCAGGTGCAAGTACTGGAGGCTGTCGTGAGGTGGATGGATGTTGGGTGTGTGGGTGCCCGCGTTTGTGTACTTTGGGAGGGGGCGTCACAGACATACTGGGAGTTGACACAGGGGACGTGTAAATGGTAGTGGGGGTGGTGAGTGCAGGTGAGCGGGGTGTGGTGCTGGGTGTTCTGGTGCGAGTCCTAGTGCCTGTAGATGTAGTGCATGCAGGTGAGAGTGTAGACGACACTGGGAGGGAGGAGGGAGACGACGGCGAGGGGGACACAGTGGAGGCAGTGGATGTTGCTATGTCTGTATGTGGGTGAAGCGTGTGTGAGTGCCTGTGAGACGTGTGGTGCCTATATTTGTCTGAGCTACTTTTGTGTGTTGAGGTGTGTGCATGCTTGTCTGATGGTGTGGTTGGGATAGGCTGGGGTACAGGTGATTGGGTCTGGGTGGAGGAAGTTGGAGGGGGGAGGCTAGACACAGGGACAATGGCTGCCATCAGTGCTGAGGCCAGAGATTGCAGGGTTCGATGATGGGCAGCCTGACCAGAATGAATGCCCTCCAGGAATGCATTAGTGTGTTGCAACTCCCTTTCTACACCCTGGATGGCATTCACAATGGTAGACTGCCCAACAGTGAGTGACGTGAGGAGGTCAATGGCCTCCTCACTGAGGGCAGCAGGGGTGACAGGGGCAGGGGCTGAGGTGCCTGGGGCGAAGGTGATGCCCACCCTCCTGGGTGAGTGGGCACGGAGCGAAGGCTGAGGGGCTGCTGGAAGGACGGTGCTGGAAGGGGGGGTGGCGGCTGTACCTGTAGAAGTGGGGGGCACAGATGGTGCCGCCACCACAAGGGAGCTCCCATCGGCGGACGAGTCTGTGTCGCTGTTTGCTGATCCGGTGACCGACGTGAAGCTCCCCTCGCCCTCCGTCCCACTGGTGTATTCAGAGTCTGTGGTGTGGCCCTCCATGGCCATGTGGGATGCAGCTCCCTCATGCTCCGGTGCCACTGTACCTCCGCCTGATGATGCTGATGCACAAAAGAACCGGGAGAGCACAAAAAGGGGGGGGACGACAGAAGAAAGACAGGTTGAGTGCATGGCTTACCGCTACCGTTGGCGGACAATACAGGCACAGCAGCCCCCTGCACTACGCCGTGCTCTTGGCCTCTACAGATGCAATTCCTGGGATATGGTCTACATGGCTATGAGTGTCATCTGTCCACATAGATGACACAGGGGCATGTATACCTGTACTTGGCACTCTACAGAGGTGGGGTGGGGGGCCACAGGGCCATGCCTTACGAAGGGGCCTAGTCTACGTAACTCGCCCTGGCCTAGGGAAACCCACAGCCCTCCTTCCCCACCCAGACCCCTCCACTGCGCGCAAAGTCCACAGAATGAGAGTGTACTCATCCCCTTGTGTCTGCTGTGATGCCCTCAAGCGCCCATCCAAATCATGGTAGGCCACCATCAGGATACGGAACATCAGGGGGGTCATGGTGCGACGGGAACCCCTCCCACTTTGGGAGGCCATCCCCAGCTGAGCCTCCGCCGTCTTCTTGCTCCAGCGGCGAATGTCCTCCCATCTTTTACGGCAGTGGGTGCCCCGTCTCTGGTGGACCCCCAGGGTCCGGAACGTCCTTGGCGATGGCACGCCAAATGTCCTTCTTCTGGTGGGCGCTGACCTACATGACATGTACAGGGGAAGAAGAGAAGTCATTACCAACTGCACCGTCGATGTGAGTGGTCCCCATCCCTACCCTTGCCATGTGGCACATGCATTCACAGTCCTTCATGTTCCCTGACCTCTGCCCCCTTCCTACTGACATCCAGCCCTCTCCACCTAGGCATAGCCCATACAACGTGCTCCCTGTGTACTTACCTGTTGGTCTGGAGGACCGTAGATTAGTGTGTACTGGGGGAGGACCCCATTCACGAGCTTCTCCAACTCGTGAGCAGTGAAGGCAGGGGCCCTTTCCCCAGACGCAGCAGCCATTGTCTCTTCCAGACCGAGTTCACAGCAGCAGTGTAGGTCCTCTCCTGTCGAAGATCAGGTATCGAGTGATTTAACAGATAGAAAATGACGGTCACGTCCGCGGCGGTGACGTCCGCGGTGGTGCGTATCATCACCGCCGGCGCACTTCATCATTGGCTCCTGGGACCCATAGGGTCCAATGTTAACCAATGCAGCATTGCGCCACGGTCTACGACCGCCTACCGCGACGGTGTACAACGCCAGCGCAGTTACCTCACATCCCATTGTCCCAGTTTAGAGGTCAGGCAGCCGCTTTTTCAGGGGCGCACATGGCTTCATTTACTACTGCGTCACACATACCTAGGCCTACACTCAACACACATACAGGAAGAGTTTTGTATTTGGTGTCGTGTTCTGTGTAGCTGTGGGTACATACCTGAGAATTTGTTGACTCTGTGGTCGCTGTTGTCCTTCTTAGGCACCGTCAGCTGGGACATTTGAGGAGATGGCGGAATCCTCCTGTGTACCGACCGCTGGTGGACCTGTTAACAATGGAGGACGACATTTGATCATCACCTACAGGTTTGACCGTGCCACAATCCAGGAACTGTGTACCCAGTTGGAGCCAGACCTGATCTCACCAATCCGCCATCCCACAGGAATACCCCCTGAAGTGCAGGTGCTATCAGTGCTCCATTTCCTTGCAAGTGGATCATTTCAAACAACAGTGGCGATGGCATCAGGGATGTCCCAGCCTATGTTTTCCAACGTGTTGTCCAGAGTGTTGTCTGCCCTGCTGAAACACTTGAGGAGCTACATCGTTTTCCCTCAGGTGGAGGATTTGGCTACAGTAAAAGGTGACTTCTATGCCCTGTGACATATCCCCAACATCATAGGTGCTATTGATGGCACCCATGTAGCTCTGGTCCCCCCCCACAGGAGTGAACCGGTGTACAGGAACCGGAAGAGTTATCATTCGATGAATGTACAGATGGTATGTTTGGCAGACCAGTACATCTCCCAGGTAAATGCTATGTTCCCTGGCTCTGTGCATGACGCCTACATCCTGCAGAATAGCAGCATCCCGTATGTGATGGGTCAACTCCAGAGGCACCGTGTGTGGCTATTAGGGGACTCTGGTTACCCCAACCTGTCATGGCTATTGACCCCAGTGAGGAATCCCAGGGCAGAGGAACGCTACAATGAGGCCCATGGGCGGACTAGGAGGGTGATCGAACGCACCTTCTGCCTCCTGAAGGCCCGTTTCAGGTGCCTTCATATGACAGGAAGGTGTGCCAGATCATCATCGCCTGCTCGATGCTTCACAATCTTGCTTTGCGACGCCAGGTGCCTTTTCTGCAGGAGGATGGTCCAGATGACGGTGTTGTGGCAGCTGTGGAGCCTGTGGACAGTGATGAGGAGGAAGCTTAGGAAGAAGACATAGACAACAGGGAGTCAGTCATACAGCAATATTTCCAGTGACACACAGGTGAGAACAATTTTTTTACTATTACACTCACTTTCACACTTCTACCTCTATCCTGCCTGTCAATTTGAAGCAGTATTTGGTAACTGAGTTGTACATTTCCATTACGGTTTCACAGGTGTGGTTACCAACGTGTGTCATCTGCTTGCATCCTTCATGGACTTGTGATGTGTGACATAGGTATGTTGGCATTACATTTGAAAACGCATTTTGTCACTGTAATTGCTAATACACATTTTCAAAATCACAGACTGACTCCAGATTGTTTTGTGGTTCAAGGGTGTTTATTGAAGTGCTAATTATTGGAGGGGGTGGCAAAATGGTGATGGGTGATGGTGGAGGAATGTCCATGGCAGAGTCCAGTCTATTAGTTTCACAGGTGCACTGCCCATATGGGCATAGGAAGTGGAGCTAGGGCAGTTCCAATCTGGACAGGGTAACAAAGTGGGACAGTGGGATGACAATCAGGGTGGTCTCATTTCCTGGCGGGGGTCTTGCCATCTTGCTCTGTCCTGTTCCTGGATCTCAGGGACCGCTTGCGGGGTGGTTCTCCGTCTGCAGGGGGTGGGGTGCTGGTGTGGTTGTCCTGTTGCCGGGCGTCCTGTCCACTAGCGCCGGCGGAGGTGGTGGGCAGTTCATCGTCCAGGCTAGTGTCAGGGGCCCCTTGGAGTGCCACGGTGTCCCTCATGGTCTTTTGTATGTCCTTCAGCACCCCTATGATGGTGCCCAGGGCGGAGCTGATGGTTCTGAGCTCCTCCCTGAACCCCAAATACTGTTCGTTCTGCAGGCGCTGGGTCTCCTGAATCTTGGCCAGGACCGTAGCCATCGTCTCCTGGGAGTGGTGGTATGCTCCCATGATGGAGGAGAGGGCCTCGTGGAGAGTGGGTTCCCTTGGCCTGTCCGCCCCCTGTCACACAGCAGCCCTCCCAGGTCCCCTGTGTTCCTGTGCCTCTGTCCCCTGGACCGTGTGCCCACTACCACTGCCCCCAGGACCCTGTTGTTGTTGGGGTGGTGGGTTATCCTGGGTTCCCTGTAGTGGTGGACACACAGCTGATTGACGTGTCCTGGGTACGGAGGTATGGGCCCGCTGGGTGGGTGCTGTGCTGGTGTTACCAGAGGGTGGAAGGTCAGTGTTGGGCTGTGCCTGTGGAAGGGGAACCGACTGTCCCGAGGCCCACGATGGTCCGGGCTGGTCATCTGGATCCAGTTGGCCAGAGCTGCTGTCGTCACTGTGGGCCTCTTCTGTGGGTGGAGTGAGGATGTCTGGACCATCCTGTCTAGTGACGTTACGTAGTGGTCCTGCAGGGGTATAAGAGCATGAATATTGCATGTGTGTGTGTCATGGTGTGCAATGGGTGGGTGTGCGTGTACCCCAGTGCAAGCATTCCTGTGTGGGGGCTTGTGTGATGATGGTTGGGGGGGTGTTATGGGTATGTGCAGTGAGCATGCTTTAGTGATGGGTGTCCATGCTTAGTTGTGTCATGCAGGGCTTGGTGTTGGGATGTGTGGTTTGTGTTATTAGTACATTAGTGAGAAGTTGGAGTGATGGGGAGGGGGTGAGGGTGGGGGTCTGTGATAGCATGCAGGTAGGGTGGGGGATATGATAGTTAAGATTTGACTTACCAGTGTACATTCTTCCACCGACTCCTCCGAGGCCCTCTGGATGCATGATGGTCAAGACCTGCTCCTGCCATGTTGTTAGTTGTTAGTTGTGGGGGAGGAGGTGGGGGTCCGCCGCCAGTCCGCTGAATCGCGATGTTGTGCCTGGAGACCACTGAACGCACCTTCCCCCAGGTCGTTCCACCTCTTCCTGATGTCCTCCCAATTTCTTGGATGCTGTCCCACAGCGTTGACCCTGTCCACGATTCTTCGCCATAGCTCCATCTTCCTGGCTTTGGAGGTGTGCTTCACCTGTGATCCAAATAGCTGTGGCTCTATCCGTACGATTTCCTCCAACATGACCCTGAGCTCCTCCTTGGAAAACCTGGGGTATCTTTGGCGTGACATGGGGTGGTGTAGGTGATGTGTGGGGTGGTGTATGTGCTGATGAGTGTGGTGATGTGTGGTGGTGTGGGGTGTTTTGTGCGTGGATGTTGTATGGGTGATGGTGTTGTGTGCCTCTGTGTGGTGGGGTTGTCTATTGCTGTGCTCTCTGTCTGTCGCCTTCGTCTATAGTTTTTGGTCGTAGGGGTTTGTGGGTGGTGTGGGTGTGTGTTTTATATTGTTTTGGGTGTGTGGGAGTGGTGTTTGTATGTGTATCAGGTGTGTGTATTTTGAATTGTCCAATGTGGCGGTGTTTTGGAGATGTGTGTGTATTTTGAGCGCAGCGGTGTGTACCACCAATGGAATACCGCGGTTGAAAGACCGCCGCGTGGATTCGTGGGTCGTGATAGCATGGGCGTGTTTCTGTTGGCGTGACGGTGGAGGTTTTGTTTTCGCCAGTTTATCACTGACCTTTGTTGTGGCGGACTTGTGTGGGTGTCTGAATTTGGACGGATTCCGAGATGTGGGTCATGATAGCTGTGGCGGAATTCCGCTGCCATGGCGGTGTATTGGCGGCCTTCTGCACGGCGGTAAGCAGCTTTTACCGCCAATGTTGTAATGACCCCCTTAGTCTATTTAGAAAAACTGTTTGTTTCACATGTAAATTCAAAAATAAATGTTGCTCACATATTTAGTGAGGGTTCAGGCTATCATCTGCAATATGCATGAAAACAAGCACTTGATTGAGAATCACTTTGTATTTTGTGCAGTGGAATGTTGTTTACTGAGCTTCACAGTACGATTTGGATACTACATTGACAGCAGTGAACCTTCTCTAACACAAAAAACAAGTAAAGGACAGATGGCAGAAGCAGGACGTACATGACATGATTCACTTATACAAAACAAGTGCAACACTTGTAGCTAACACACTAAAGAGGGAGTTTGAGAAGTTAAAGGACTATTGTACACGCTCTGTAAACAAACATAAACACACAAGACCTACAAAGCTCCTGAAAGCAACAACCAAACCAGTCATTCACGTACGCACATTGGATGATGAGCCCTCACCTACTTAGTGTGTTGTGCTTCATCAGTGGGCTACACATTTAGAACTGGAAAGCATACAAGTGTACCACTGTTCATTGGTTGCACAGAATCCTAGTTAGGGGTTCTGTAGAGGGGGAGGGGGTTGTGGCCCTCATAACGACATTTGTGTTCTCCCTTCTTTATATTATTAAACAGTTAGTAAAATTGTGTGTAGTTGAGCTAAAAAAGTTTTTCACTGCTGTGTCATATACCACAAGATCAATAAAAAGGGGAGGGACGAACAACAAAACCTGCTTCTCTTTTCCAGCAACATGTTTCAGTGTCTGAATACTGCACCTACGGCGCAAGGCGCCTTCCTCAGGACTACAGGCATTGATATCTTCCATTAAATATTGTGAAACAGTCCTATGTTCATGAGGGAATGTTTTTCAAGTGCATTGAATATATCCTTTGTATTTTCATAACATGGGACAACACCAGTGAAAACCTCCCTTCTCCATAGAACCAGTACACCCTGAGCAGAGTGTGAGCTTCTTTCCCCATCACAGGACAAACTAAAAACAGCCAACGGCAGTGCAGGAGTTGCTTCACAGAACAGGTATGAAATGGCAGCAGCAAAGCAAGCTTCCCTCTCTCACATAAGGCAGAAATTGCAATCTTTTGCTCCCTGCAAAACATATTCAGAAGGATGGACTAGTGTAAGCTTTATTTGCTCACAGAACATGTACAGTTAGGACTAAATTAGCCTATAGCACAATATGGCGCTGCCAGGCCACAGCTCAGTGCTGCTTTTTAGATGTTTGTGGGCCTATTTACCATCTGGTGGTCTGGTTTTTCCTGTTGATTACATAACCATTCCCTGCAGCAAGCACAGAAGAATGTGGCCTCCCATATATGGTTTGAAGAACACATGCACAGGTGTCTTTACAAGTTCAAAATTGCTTTTATTTTCAAATGTGAGCCTTTTATCTATCTGATTTTCTAATGGGAGACAATTGTATTTTGGTGCCATGTGTATTTTCTGTCCCAATGTGAGAATGTGTGCAGTTAAGGCATGAGTGACATGTAGGGTAAAGACAGAGCAGGTGTTTAATTCACTGAGTGGATTGTAAAGGTGGATGAGTGAATATGCAAGGCCTGACATTATTCTCACTTAGCTGATGTTTTAAGTCAACATCTATAAAGATCTGCTGCTGTTTGTACTGATTATTTGCTTGTCAAACAGTGAAAAGTAGCCAATAACTAGAAAATCATTGTTATTTGCAGCAGCCAAGCCATAGCGTAAGTGACTATGGCCCTCATTCTGACCCTGGCGGTCTTTGACCGCCAGGGCGGAGGACCGCGGGAGCACCGCCGACAAGCCGGCGGTGCTCCAATGGGGATTCCGACCGCGGCGGTAAAGCCGCGGTCGGACCGGCACCACTGGCGGGGTCCCGCCAGTGTACCGCGGCCCCATTGAATCCTCCGCGGCGGCGCAGCTTGCTGCACCGCCGCGGGGATTCCGACCCCCCCTACCGCCATCCAGATCCCGGCGGTCGGACCGCCGAGATCCGGATGGCGGTAGGGGGGGTCGCGGGGCCCCTGGGGGCCCCTGCAGTGCCCATGCCACTGGCATGGGCATTGCAGGGGCCCCCGTAAGAGGGCCCCTACATGTATTTCACTGTCTGCTGCGCAGACAGTGAAATACGCGACGGGTGCAACTGCACCCGTCGCACAGCTTCCACTCCGCCGGCTCGATTCCGAGCCGGCTTCATCGTGGAAGCCTCTTTCCCGCTGGGCTGGCTGGCGGTCTGAAGGAGACCGCCCGCCAGCCCAGCGGGAAAGTCAGAATTACCGCCGCGGTCTTTCGACCGCGGAACGGTAACCTGACGGCGGGACTTTGGCGGGCGGCCTCCGCCGCCCGCCAAGGTCAGAATGAGGGCCTATGTCCTGAGAGTAACACAGGTGCCAACCTCTGCAAAAAATGTTTGAATGCACACAAACCAGGCACTGTAAAATCCCAGCCTCAGTGCTGCACCGGTTCATAATGTTGAGGCCGCCACTAGAAAGATGCATAGCTACATAGAAAGACAGACGGATGGATATTGTTAAAACGTCCAGGTAAAGTGAAAAAACTATCCTAGGGGACTGAGTTACAATTTCTTTTTTACAAAGAATAGGGCATTCTGCTTGGTAAATAACCAAAGTGTTTGATGAAAGCTGTCTATTGCATGTGAAGCTGCTTGCTGGGTGGAATAGAAACCCTGGGCAACACCTACTTACAAGGGCTGAGGGTGCTTTAGAAAAGCAGACCACACACCACTTCATTGATTTCTCTGCTGAGCAGGGGGTCGCTCAGCTCTTTTTTTCATTCACATTAACACATCACCCAACATGTCTATGTTTCCTTATTTGCAGGGTCCTCGCCCCGAACACCCCTAGTGGGTGTTCACTAATGGGCTGACTTGACACCATCAGGCTGGTGACATAACATTGTATTCCATGTCAGGACCGGAGGCTCCAATTTTTATTCTCTTTCCATGCTTTATTTTTCCAGCAGCCAATCAAAACTAAAGTTGAAAACACTACACTTCCCATAAACATAATAATGTCACATGACCAATCATAGAGCCACCAGCCCAATATAACCACAATGAGACCTATAAGCCTCCTCTTTCTTTGCTGCTCCACAGCCAGTTGAGTACTCTCATATCCCTTTAATATTGCCACTTTGTTTCTTGTGTATTAACCATTATTAGCACTGTATGATGTTCTCCTGCACGGTCGCTTCAATGTCTCGTTATTTCATATTTATCGGACGCAATGCGCTGACTATGTTGGGAGCATTTTATTCTCCCAGCGAGGCGTACGCTGCCTCGCTGTCATGTATAGTGGAGCGGGAGCTCAGAGGAGGAAGGACACGCGTCTCTCTCCACTCTGACCTATTTTGTTGTTTCCTGCTCGGTGCATTGCGTGCATGTGCACCTTGCAGTTTTTTTCTCCAACCTTCATTATTCTGTGCACCTGAACACGGGTAGACGTGTGCTTCATCTCTTGCCCTGAGTGTTTTCCTCCCACCTACGCCCAGACTGGAATTCCCCTCTGGGCTGCAAGAATTTCTACTGGGCATTGCCTAATTTGACAGATCTCCCTCCACGTTTTATTTGCTTATTTGCCTTTTCCTGCCTTGAGATACTTTTTGTGTGGTTACCGCCCCGCTTCTGCTCTGAAGCTTTAATTTCAATCAGGTCTTTTACTGATTTTGATAAAATTACGCCATTGTGTCATTCACCACGGCCACATATGATGAAGAATCTAGGAAAGGTCTCTACCATGATGACTCTGTGGGGTGTTTCGAACAAAACTTGGTCTATGCACTTGATTCTGGTGTTCACCACACTGGTACTGTAGTCTAGGCCAAGGCTATACAGCCCATTAAGCAGCACTTGTTTGATTTTGCTGAACAGCAGGGATGGATTCCTTGCAATCTTCTTAGCTCAGTCTTGCAGGGCTCTGCAGGGTCGACAGGTGATAATCCTCATGTGGTAAATTTTGAACAATTGGTGAGGTCCCTATCCATGGGCCATGACTATAGTTCCTCTGCTACTGGCCCCAAAGCAAAAACTCAAGACGATTCGGGCTCTTCCTCTTCATCCCAAAGCCCTGATCTAGGGGATACTTCCTCTTCCTGCAAACGCACAAAGAAGTCTGAAGGTGACCTTAAATACCCCTAAAGACCTCACGTTTGAACCAGAGGATATTATTCATCCTCAGTCATCCTCCTGGAACCCTCCGCCTGAGGTGGCAGAATATATTCAGGCCCATATATGCCACGGTTTTGATAAAGAAGTCAGATTTCGGTTGCGGTCCGAGTGACTTAGATGGATCCTACTCTGGTAACCTATTTTAAAAAGTTTCCAGAAGAAGGGAATTGATCGCTCATGGCACTGATGGCAGGACAAGCTCCTCGATGTCGATGGACCTTCAACAAAGATCCTTGAGATGGGTTTTCTTGCCCAAGAATATGGGACTCCCATTAATCCCAAAGTACTTGTGGGTTCGGCCTCTAGGGCCATGTGTCCTTTCAGAAACACCAATTGCGCCATCTCTAGCGAACAGTGGTGTTCCATTCTTATTAAGATGGACCTGAAGTTAGCTGACCTTGCCACATCTGAGGCAGGTCCCTTGGCGCAGGGACTTCTTTTTGGGACCCTTTCCTTAAGGAACTCTCTAAGTTTGCAGCAATATATACCAAACCAGGACAAAGCGCAAGGGTCCATCAAGAAGGTCCTTCATCCACTTTTTAACATGGCCAGACACTTTAGAGGGCGAGCCTTTAGGCGCAATTTCCACCAAGGTTCTCAGTGAGGATATTACCAGCAATACAGAGGAGGTTATCTGGATTCTTACCCCTCCTCCACCTTCTATTCATCCCAACCTCAAGCTGGTCACAACCGCTTCTGAAGAAAATCCAGAGACTTCAAAGCCTCTTAACAGGAATGCGGCTCTACAAGTGAGCCTAATTTTGATTTCAGATGTCATTTTTGGGGGCAGAACAGGATTTTTCCTTCACAATTGGCAAAAAATTATGCAGGACTCCTGGGTTCTGGAAGCGATACAGCATTACAAATTGGAATTTTACGACTCCCGAATTCAACAGTTCCGTCCTCTCGAGATGCATTTTTCCCTACAAGATCAGGAGTTCATCTCCTCATAGGTGTCAAACCTCATGGCCAAGAGAGCCATAGTGGAGGTGCCTCCTCACCCACATGGTTTCCTCAGCCCTATTTTCCTCGTGGAAAAGAAGGGTGGTAGATTCCACCTGGTCCTAAATTTTAAAAACATCAATGGGTGGATTGTTTATCACCATTACAAGAGAGAGGACATTCTCTTGTTGAGAGATATCCTACAAGAAGAAGGCTGGATGGTCGGAATAGATTTAAAGGATGATTATTTGACCATTCCTATTCTTCCACCCCACCAACAGTTCCTACCGTTTCTTTGGATGGGGCAGTGCTTCGAGGACAAGGTCCTTCCCTTCGGCCTGTTCTCGGCCCATGGTGTATGACGAAAGTGATGCAACCAATTGCGGAATCTCTTCGCGCCAGAGGAGTTTGTCTCATAAATTATCCGGACAATATCATCATCATGGCTCAGTGTCCTCTTCTGCTGCTCACTCACCTGGAGTGTGCTATATCTTTCCTCCAAGATTCATTGTCAACTGTGAGAAGTCCATCCTGACCTCTTCTCAGCGATGGAATTCCTGGGGTTTCAGGTGGACTCAGTTTTGACACAATTAATTCTTCCTTCCCTCAAGATCCACAACATCAAGAAGGAACTGAGATCTTTGTTGAGCAAGCAGACAGTTTCTTGGAGATGCATATCTCGGATGTTGGGCCTTCTGTCCTCTTCGATACAGGCTATCTTTCCCACACCCCTGTACTATCGAGCCCTGCAGCACCTCAAAATATCTCACCTTCAGAAGGGCTTCAGTTACTCAGACATGATTCCCCTGTCCCCGGAAGCCAGGACAGAGATTCTTTGGTGGCTAGAGCATATGGACCCCTGGAATGAAAGAGCGATCTTTGGATCACCTCCAGAGATTGTGATAGAGTCCGATGCCAGCCTTTGGGGTTCGGGAGCCCACTGTGGTCCGATTTCCACGGGAGGTAATTGATCCAGAGCGGAGCTGGACCTACATATCAATTGCTTGGAGCAGTTGTCAGACTCCTTTGTGATCTGCAGCCTCTCCCCAGAGAAGTCAAACTGTTGCCTCCTCCTTTGGATGGACATCTCCGCAGTGCGGTATGTCAATCGGTTAGGTGGAACGAAGTCTCGCATCCTGGTGGAGATTGCCAAGGACTTCTGGCTTTTTTGCCTTCAACACCAGATCTCGGATATATGAGAATATCTCCCAGGTCGCAACAATTTGGTAGCGGATTGGCAGTCTTGTCATCTTCGAGACTTCAGCGATTGGAGACTTCACCTGAAAGTGTTTCATTCTTTCCATCGTTATTGGAGCCCTTTCTTGATCGACCTCTTTGTATCCCAACTCAACCGTCAACTGACTCAGTTTTTCAGCTGGGGCCCGGATCCGGAGGCTCTAGAGACCAATGCATTTCTACAAGATTGATATCTGTTCCTTCTGTATGCACTCCCTCCCTTCATGATGATCCCTAGGGCTTTAGCTCAGATTCGTTGAGAGGGCAAATCTGATTCTGGTGACTCCCCTGTGGAAGGCATAAGCTTGGTTTCCAGGGATTCTGGAAGTAAGTTGTTCTCCTCCAGTCCTTCTGCCATTGTGATGGAATCTGCTTCTAGATCCCTTAGGCCTTTCTCATACTCTGATTCTGTCAGAACGCCTCTCTCTGGTGACCTAGAAGGTTTCAGGTAGAGATGGAGTCTCCCAGGACTTTCGCAGGAATCTACTGAGTTAGGCCTGGTCCTAGGGCACTCACAAACACTATAGCTCAGCTTGGAAGCGCAGGTGTAATTGGTGCAGTGATCGGGGTGCCGATCCCTCTTAGGCAGATTGCTATTTGATTTTGAATGTTTTGTCTTCATTAGCCACCTCTGGTATAGCCTATAGATCGGTGAACAACTATAGGTCAGCCATTTCTGCGGGTCATGTACCTATTGACGGTAAGCCTTGGGTGAGCTCCTCATTGTATGCAAACTCTTGCGGGCATTCGATTGAGTCGTCCTCTTCAACCAAGATATTCCCCTTTATGGGATGTGAATATTGTTTTGCGCTTTTTAGACTCCTGGCCTGGGAATCGATATCTTTCCAGAAATCAACTTTCTGCTAAGCTTACCATGCTCTTGTGTTTGGTTTCTTGTGAACAAGGTTCTGATGTAAGTGCCTTGGACTTAGCGGGTAGAGTGTTTTCTCCTGAAGGAGTCACTTTTTCCATTCCACATCATACTAAGTGTAATACTAGGATGGTTCTTACCGAACTAAGGTGGTCATTACAACCCTGGCGGATGGTGTTAAAGCGGCGGTAATACCGCAAACAGGCCGGCGAAAAAAAAAAGGGAATTATGACCATGGCGGAAACCGCCAACATAGACAGCCACTTTAACACACCGACCGCCACGGCGGTACAGACAAGCAGCGCGGCGGTCACCGCCAACAGACAGGCGGAAGACAATGTACCGCCCACAGTATCACAACCCGCCAATCCGCTACCTTTTCCGGGGCGGATTCACCGTGGATAAAAACACGGCGGAAACAGCTTTTGCAATGGGAAAACGCTCACCTGAACACACTCCACGAGGAAGGAGGCCACCATGGAGCCCGAATTACAAATACTCTCTGCGCTTGTCTTTCTGCTCCTCTACGATCACCATCTACGTAGGCGCCGAAGACAACGGTGAGTACTGCACCTATGACATAGGGGAGGGGGGAGGCAAAAGTCAGGGGAAGACACACGCAACACCCCTGCCCCCAACCCCACCCTCACCCACGACAACACACACACCAATGCATGTCCAAACAGCACAGTAACAACCCCCAATCCCCCCGGAAGAATGCAAAGACAAAAGGAAATGAGTTCAAACATTGTAATGTATCAAAATACAGTAAGCTAATATATACAGATATATATACACATTCAACAAAATATACATCACGATTAGTAGTGCAGGTATGCACCATTCAATGTCGGTGTACCACTGGGCCCAAAATGCATGGGCGAGGCCCACACTAGATACCTGTCCACAAACGGAGAGAACACTGCAGGGGCATCAGATAGAAATACAACAGGCACCTCAAGGGGAAGGGAAGGGGGGGCACCTCAGCCGGATTACAGCACCACGCCAGATCCACGACGGGGCTCCATGCCCATTGATGTATCCTGGGAGTGCAAAGCCACAGTCTCTCAAGTCTCTACAGTGGGTGGGTTGCTCACTGCTTTATCCTGGGGAGTGCAAAGCCACAGTCTCTCAAGTCTCTACAGTGGGTGGCTTGCTCACTGTTCAATCCTGGGGAGTGCAAAGCCACAGGCTCTCAAGTCTATACAGTGGGTGGTTTGCCCACTGTTCAATACTGGGGAGTGCAAAGCCACAGTCTCTCAAGTCTCTCCAGTGGGTGGTTTGCCCACTGGACCATCCTGGGGAGTGCAAAGCAACAGTTTCACAAGTCTTTGCAGTGGGTGGTTTGCCCACTGTACCATCCTGGGGAGTGCAAAGCTACAGTCTCTCAAGTCTCTCCAGTGGGTGGTTTGCCCACTGGACCATCCTGGGGAGTGCAAACCACAGTATCTCAAGTGGATAACAGTCTCCACTGGTTCTGGAGGGGGACTGGTGCCCAGACTGCATCAGGCTCCCCGTGACAGTTCCTGTTCCATCACTGTCCCAGCTGCACATGGGCTAATGATGCTTGAGTTGGCAGTCTTTTCCCTGTTCAGCGGTGCTTGACTTTGCAGTGTCTGACCTGTTCAGCGGTGCTTTGCCCTGTTCAGCGGTCTTCACCATGGCGGTCTTTTACCTGTTCAGGGGGGCTTGATTTTGCAGTGTCTGACCTGTTCAGCGGTGCTTTGCCCTGTTCAGCGGTCTTCACCAAGGTGGTCTTTTCCCTGTTCAGCGGTGCTTTGCCATGGCGGTCTGTGCCCTGTTCAGCGGTGCTTGACTTTGCAGTGTCTGACCTGTTCAGCGGTGCTTTGCCCTGTTCAGCGGTCTTCACCATGGCGGTCTTTTCCCTGTTCAGCGGTGCTTTGCCATGGCGGTCTGTGCCCAGTTCAGCGGTGCTTGACTTTGCAGTGTCTGACCTGTTCAGCAGTACTTTGCCCTGTTCAGCGGTCTTCACCATGGCGGTCTTTTCCCTGTTCAGCGGTGCTTTGCCATGGCGGTCTGTGCCCTGTTCAGCGGTGCTTGACTTTGTAGTGTCTGACCTGTTCAGCGGTGCTTTGCCCTGTTCAGCGGTCTTCACCATGGCGGTCTTTTCCCTGTTCAGCGGTGCTTTGCCATGGCGTTCTGTGCCCTGTTCAGCGGTGCTTGCCTTTGCAGCTTCTGACCTGTGCATTGGTGTGTGGCATGACGGTCCCTCATTGCCCAGCGGGGCTGTGGCTGCCGGGGCCCTCCAGGGCACTGACGATGGCGGTGCTCTCCGGACCAGTGACTACAGTGCTGCCCTCCTGGGCACTGACGCTGGCGGTGCTCTCCGGACCAGTGACTACAGTGCTGCCCTCCTGGGCACTGACTCTGGCGGTGGTCTCCGGACCAGTGACAATTGTGCTGCCCTCCTGGGCACTGACTCTGGCGGTGGTCTACGGACCAGTGACGATTGTGCTGCCCTCCTGGGCACTGACTCTGGCGGTGCTCTCCGGACCAGTGACTACAGTGCTGCCCTCCTGGGCACTGACTCTGGCGGTGGTCTCCGGACCAGTGACTACAGTGTTGCCCTCCTGGGCACTGACTCTGGCGGTGGTCTACGGACCAGTGACGATTGTGCTGCCCTCCTGGGCACTGACTCTGGCGGTGGTCTCCGGACGAGTGACTACAGTGCTGCACTCCTGGGCACTGACTCTGGCGGTGGTCTCCGGACCAGTGACGATTGTGCTTCCCTCCTGGGCACTGACTCTGGCGGTGGTCTCCGGACCAGTGACGATTGTGCGGCCCTCCTGGGCAATGACTCTGGTGGTGGTCTCCGGACCAGTGACTACAGTGCTGCCCTCCTGGGCACTGACTCTGGCGGTGGTCTCCGGACCAGTGACGATTGTGCTGCCCTCCTGAGCACTGACTCTGGGGGTGGTCTCCGGACCAGATATGATTGTGCTGCCCTCCTGGGCAATGACTCTGGCGGTGGTCTCCGGACCAGTGACGATTGTGCTGCCCTCCTGGGCACTGACTCTGGCGGTGGTCTCCGGACCAGTGATGATTGTGCTGCCCTCCTGGGCACTGACTCTGGCAGTGGTCTCCGGACCAGTGACGACAGTGCTGCCCTCCTGGGCACTGACTCTGGCGGTGGTCTCCGGACCAGTGACGACAGTGCTGGAGGTGGCGTCCCGGTCGCCGGGGAGGATGGCGCCCTTCTCCGCCGTGCTGCTCTTCCCAGACTGTGCTGGCTTCTTCTGGCCCTTCACCACCTTTGGAGGAGTCACAGCTGACTCAGCACTCCCCCTGGCACCCTTGTGAGCAGTTTTTCCGCCAGGAGTCTTCACCCTGTCACGTCGGCCACTTTCCAACCTTAGGTGCTTTACAGGGGGTGGACTGGCAGTGCTTTGCCTCTGTGTCACACTGGCTGCCCTGGTGGCCGGTGCACTCCACACACCTTGAACACGCACCACTGGTACTGGACTTTTTTTGGCTGAGGTGCTACTACGGGACCTATGAATTGGAGGGGTGGGGGTGGTGGCAAAGAGGTCAACGTTGCTGAGGAAGAGTTGCTGACGAAGACTGGGATGGGTAGCTGGAGGGGATCTGGGAGTGGAGGAAGAGGAGGTAGTTGTAGGAGATGTAACTTTAGGTGATTTGGGTGCAGGTGCAGGCACTGGAGGCTTTCGTGAGGTGGATGGATGTTGGGTGTGTGGGTGCCCACGTTTGGGTACTTTGGGAGGGGGCGTCACAAACACACTGGGAGTGGACACAGGGGACGTGTAAATGGTAGTGGGGGTGGTGAGTGCAGGTGAGCGGGGTGTGGTGCTGGGTGTTCTGGTGCGAGTCCTAGTGCCTGTAGATGTAGATGTAGTGCATGCAGGTGAGAGTGTAGACGACACTGGGAGGGAGGAGGGAGACGACGACGAGGGGGACACAGTGGAGGCAGTGGATGTTTTTGTGTCTGTATGTGGGTGATGCTTGTGTGAGTGCCTGTGGGTTGTGTGGTGCTTATGTTTTCCTGAGCTACTTTTGTGTGTTGAGGTGTATGCATGCATGTCTGATGGTGTGCTTGGGATAGGCTGGGGTACAGGGGACTGAGTCTGGGTGGAGGGAGTTGGAGGGGGGAGGCTAGACACAGGGACAATGGCTGCCATCAGTGCTGAGGCCAGAGATTGCAGGGTTCGATGAAGGGCAGCCTGACCAGAATGAATGCCCTCCAGGAATGCATTACCGTGTTGCAACTCCCTTTCTACACCCTGGATGGCATTCACAATGGTAGACTGCCCAACAGTGAGTGACCGGAAGAGGTCAATGGCCTCCTCACTGAGGGCAGCAGGGGTGACAGGGGAAGGGGCTGAGGTGCCTGGGGCGAAGGTGATGCCCACCCTCCTGGGTGTGCGGGCACACGGGGCGAAGGCTGAGGGGCTGCCGGGAGGGTGGTGCTGGTAGGGGGGGTGGCGGCTGTACCTGTAGAAGTGGGGGGCACAGATGGTGCCGCCACCACAAGGGACCTCCCATCGGCAGACAAGTCCGTGTTGCTGTTTGGTGATCCGGTGACCGACGTGAAGCTCCCCTCACCCTCCGTCCCACTGGTGTATTCGGAGTCCGTGGTGTGGCCCTCCATGGCCATGTGGGATGCAGCTCCCTCGTGCTCTGTTGCCACTGTACCTCCGTCTGATGATGCTGATGCACAAAAGAACAGGGAGAGCACAAAAAAGTGGGGGAACGACAGAAGAAAGACAGGTTGAGTGCATGGCTTACCGCTACCGTTGGGGGACAATACAGACACAGCAGCCCCCTGCACTACGCCGTGCTCTTGGCCTCTACAGATGCAATTCCTGGGATCTGCCCTACATGGCTATGGTGGTCATCATCTGCACACATAGATGACACAGGGGCATGTATACCTGTACTTGGCACTCTACAGAGGTGGGGTGGAGTGCCACATGGCCTGCATTACGGAGGGGCCTAGCCTACGGAACTCGCCCTGGCCTAGGGAATCCCACAGCCCTCCTCCCCCACCCAGACCCCTCCACTGTGCGCAAAGTCCGCAGAATGAGAGTGTACTCGCCCCCTTGTGTCTGCTGTGATGCCCTCAAGCGCCCATCCAACTCAGGGTAGGCCACCGACAGGATCCTGAACATCAGGGGGGTCATGGTGCGACGGGCACCCCTCCCAAGTTGGGAGGCCATCCCCAGCTGAGTCTCCGCCGTCTTCTTGCTCCAGCGGCGAATGTCCTCCCATCTTTTACGGCACTGGGTGCCCCGTCTCTGGTGGACACCCAGGGTCCGGATGTCCTTGGCGATGGCACGCCAAATGTCCTTCTTCTGGTGGGCGCTGACCTACATGACATGTACAGGGGAAGAAGAGAAGTCATTAACAACAGCACCGTCGAAGTGGGTGGCCCCCATCCCTACCCTTGCCATGTGGCACATGCATTCACAGTCCTTCATGTTCCCTGACCTCTGCCCCCTTCCTACTGACATCCAGCCCTCTCCACCCAGGCATAGCCCAGGCATAGCCCATACAACGTGCTCCCTGTGTACTTACCTGTTAGTCGGGAGGACCGTACAGTAGAGTGTCCAACTCCTGAGCAGTGAAGGCAGGCGCCCTTTCCCCAGACGCAGCAGCCATTGTCTCTTCCAGACAGAAGGTCACAGCAGAACTTGCAGTGTAGGTCCTCTCCTGTCGTAGATCAGGTATCGAGTGATTTAACAGATAGAAAATGGCGGTCACGTCCGCGGCGGTGCGTATCATCACCTCCGGCGCACTTCATCATTGGCTCCTGGGACCCATAGGGTCCAATGTTAACCAATGCAGCATTGCGCCGCGGTCTACGACCGCCAACTGCGACGGTGTACAACGTCAGCGCAGATACCTCACATCCCATTGTCCCACTTTAGAGGTCAGGCAGCCAGTATTTCAGGGGCCCACATGGCTTCATTTGCTACTGCGTCACACATTCCTAGGCCTACACTCAACACACATACAGGAAGAGTTTTGTATTTGGTGTTGTGTTCTGTGTAGCTGTGGGTACATACCTGGGACTTTGTTGACCCTGTGGTCGCTGTTGTCCTTCCTATGCACCGTCAGCTGGGACATGTGAGGAGATGGCGGAATCCTCCGGTGTACCGACCGCTGGTGGACCTGTTGACAATGGAGGAGCGACATTTAATCATCACCTACAGGTTTCACCGTGCCACTATCCAGGAACTGTGTACCCAGTTGGAGCCAGACCTGATCTCACCAATCCGCCATCCCACAGGAATCCCCCCTGAAGTGCAGGTGCTATCAGTGCTCCATTTCCTTGCAAGTGGGTCTTTTCAGACAACAGTGGCCATGGCATCAGGGATGTCCCAGCCTATGTTTTCCAACGTATTGTCCAGAGTGTTGTCTGCCCTGCTGAAACACGTAAGGAGCTACATCGTTTTCCCTCAGGTGGAGGATTTGGCTACAGTGGAAGGTGACTTCTATGCCCTTGGACATATCCCCAACATCATAGGTGCTATTGATGTGAACCATGTAGCTCTGGTCCCCCCCGCAGGAGTGAACAGGTGTACAGGAACCGGAAGAGTTCTCATTCGATGAATGTACAGATGGTATGTTTGGCAGACCAGTACATCTCCCAGGTAAATGCTATGTTCCCTGGCTCTGTGCATGACGCCTACATCCTGCAGAATAGCAGCATCCCGTATGTGATGGGTCAACTCCAGAGGCACCGTGTGTGGCTATTAGGGGACTCTGGTTACCCCAACCTGTCATGGCTGTTGACCCCAGTGAGGAATCCCAGGACCAGGGCAGAGGAACGCTACAATGAGGCCCATGGGCGGACTAGCAGGGTGATCGAACGCACCTTCAGCCTCCTGAAGGCCAGGTTCAGGTGCCTCCATATGACAGGTGGTTCCCTATTCTACTCACCAAAGAAGGTGTGCCAGATCATCATCGCCTGCTCGATGCTTCACAATCTTGCTTTGCGACGCCAGGTGCCTTTTCTGCAAGAGGATGGTCCAGATGGCGGTGTTGTGGCAGCTGTGGAGCCTGTGGACAGTGATGAGGAGGAAGCTGAGGAAGAAGACATAGACAAAAGGGAGTCAGTCATACAGCAATACTTCCAGTGACACACAGGTGAGAACATTTTTTTTTACTATTACATTCACTTTCACACTTCTACCTCTATCCTGTCTGTCATTTAGTAGCAGTATTTGGTAACTGAGTTGTACCTTTCCATTACGGTTTCACAGGTGTGGTTACCAACGTGTGTCATCTGCTTGCATCCTTCATGGACTTGTGATGTGTGACAGAGGTATGTTGGCATTACAATAGAAAATGCATTTTGACACTGTCATTGATAATACAAATTTACCAAATCACAGACTGACTCCAGATTGTTTTGTGCTTCAAGGGTGTCTATTTAAGTGCTCAAAAATGGAGGGGGGTTGTAAAATGGTGATGGGGGATGGTGGAGGAATGTCCATGGCAGAGTCCAGTCTATTCGTCTCACAGGTGCTTTGCCCATATGGGCATAGGAAGTGGAGCTGGGGCAGTTTAAGTATGGACAGGGTAACAAAGTGGGACAGTGGGAGGACAATCAGGGTGGTCTCATTTCCTGGCGGGGGTCTTGCCATCTTGCTCTGTCCTGTTCCTGGATCTCAGGGACCGCTTGCGGGGTGGTTGTCCGTCTGCAGGGGGTGGGGTGCTGGTGTGGTGGTCCTGTGGTGAGGAGTCCTGTCCACTAGCGCCGGCGGAGGTGGTGGGCAGTTCATCGTCCATGCTAGTGTCAGGGGCCCCTTGGAGTGCCACGGTGTCCCTCATGGTCTGCTGTATGTCCTTCAGCACCCCTACGATGGTGCCCAGGGTGGAGCTGATGGTTCTGAGCTCCTCCCTGAACCCCAAATACTGGTCCTCCTGCAGGCGCTGTGTCTCCTGAAACTTGGCCAGGACCGTCGCCATCGTCTCCTGGGAGTGGTGGTATGCTCCCATAATGGAGGAGAGGGCCTTGTGGAGAGTGGGTTCCCTTGGCCTGTCCGCCCCCTGTCGCACAGCAGCCCTCCCAGTTCCCCTGTGTTCCTGTGCCTCCGTCCCCTGGACCGTGTGCCCACTACCACTGCCCCCAGGTCCCTGTTGTTGTTGGGGTGGTGGGTTAGCGAGGGTTCCCTGTAGTGGTGGACACACAGCTGATTGACGTGTCCTGAGTACGGAGGTATGGGCCCGCTGGGTGGGTGCTGCGCTGGTGTTACCAGAAGGTGGAAGGTCAGTGTTGGGCTGTGCCTGTGCGAGTGGAACCGACTGTCCCGAGGCCCACGATGGTCCGAGCTGGTCATCTGGATCCAGTTGGCCAGAGCTGCTGTTGTCACTGTGGGCCTCTTCTGTGGGTGGAGTGGAGATGTCTGGACCCTCCTGTGTGGTGACGTTCCGTAGTGGTCCTGCAGGGGTATAAGAGCATGATTATTGCATGTGTGTGTGTCATGATGTGCAATGGGTGGGTGTGCGTGTACCCCAGTGCAAGCATTCCTGTGTGGGGGTTTGTGTGATGATGGTTAGGGGGTTGTTATGGGTATGTGCAGTGAGCATGCTTTAGTGATGGGTGACCATGCTTAGTTGTGTCATGCAGGGCTTGGTGTTGGGATGGGTGGTTTGTGTTATTAGTACATTAGGGAGGAGTTGGAGTGATAGGGGAGGGGGTGAGGGTGGGGGTGTGTGATAGCATGCAGGTAGGGTGGGGGATATGATAGTTAAGATTTGACTTACCAGTGTCCATTCCTCCACCGACTCCTCCGAGGCCCTCTGGATGCATGATGGTCAAGACTTGCTCCTCCCATGTTGTTAGTTGTGGGGGAGGAGGTGGGGGTCCGCCGCCAGTCCGCTGTACCGCGATGTTGTGCCTGGAGACCACAGAACGCACCTTCCCCCGTCGGTCGTTTCACCTCTTCCTGATGTCCTCCCAATTTCTTGGATGCTGTCCCACAGCGTTGACCCTGTCCACGATTCTGCGCCATAGCTCCATCTTCCTGGCTATGGAGGTGTGCTGCACCTGTGAGCCAAATAGCTGTGGCTCTACCTGGAGGATTTCCTCCACCATGACCCTGAGCTCCTCCTCGGAAAACCTGGGGTGTCTTTGGCGTGACATGGGGTGATGTGGGTGAGGTGTGGGGTGGTGTATGTGTTGATGTGTGTGGTGATGTGTGGTGGTGTGTGGTGTTTTGTGCGTGGACTGTTGTATGGGTGATGGTGTTGTGTGCCTCTGTGTGGTGTGGTTCTCATTTGCTGTGCTCTCTGTCTCTCGGCTTCCTCAAACTTTCTGGTCGTAGGGGTTTGTGGGTGATGTGGGTGTGTGTTTTATATAGTGTTGGGTGTGTGGGAGTGGTGTTTGTATGTGTATCAGGTGTGTGTATTTTGAATTTTCCAATGTGGCGGTGTTTTGGAGATGTGTGTGTATTTTGAGCGCGGCGGTGTGTACCGCCAATGGAATACCGCGGTTGAAAGACCGCCGCGTGGATTCGTGGGTCATGATAGCCTGGGCGTGTTTCTGTTGGTGTGACGGGGAGGATTTGTTTTCGTCAGTTTATCACTGACCTTTGGTGTGGCGAACTTGTGTGGGTGTCTGTATTTCTGCGGATTCCGAGATGTGGGTCATAATAGCTGTCGCGGAATTCCGCTGCCGTGGCGGTGTATTGGCGGTCTTCTGCACGGCGGTAAGCGGCTTTTACCGCCAATGTTGTAATGACCCCCTAAGTGTATAACGAGGACGGTTTTTACCCTAGTTTCCCTGATAATTCTGTCATGTGCGGTACAGTGTTTAAAGGAGTATATGGTGAGTACTGCTGAATTTCGTACTGACATGGGGGCAAATTGTTGATTTCATTACAGAAGCCTTTTCACCCGGTCTCCTCAGTTACCTTGGATAGGTGGATGTGATGGCTTTTGTCTGAAGCAGGTATTGATTCCTCCAGATTTGATGCTCACTCTGCCAGGGGTGCCATGGCTTCTAAGTACTTTTCATTGGGCTTACGCCTGGAGGACAGTCTCAAAGCTGCTGATTGGTCATCTGAGTCCACATTTAAGTCATTTTACCTCAAACTTATTGTTGATATCGCTTCAGTGGTGGTAGCTCAGGTTCAAACTAGCATAATCGGAGCCTCTGGTCCTGAAATAGAATAAAAACAGTTCTAGCATTTGCGTTCAGAATTTTTCAATTCTACTAACCCATTTAGTGCGGGTGTTGGCCAGTGGCCGACGCCCACATTACCTCCCTGGTGCGGGTCACGACCAGTGGGCTACACCAGGGAGGGGGTTAAAAAACCTTTGGGTGCGTTGCACCCGAGGATTTTTTTTTTTTTTTAAACCCTGGGAGACATGGAAGAGCACGCTGACGTCACAGTTTTGTTTTCCCCATTGGAGCAGGAAGCGGCCACAAGGCCGCTTCATGCTCCCATGGAGAAAATGGCCCCAAGCTGCTGTCCCGACGTTTGGGAATGCCTCATTTGAAAGGGGAGTCCCTCCCCTTTCAAACGAGGACTTCCTGAACGGGTTTCCTGGCCCTCGATCGCAGCACCAGGGATTTCACTTGGGGGGAGGGTCAGCCCCCTCGGAAAACGGGCCCCCCTCCCAGAGGCATATTTTTAAAAATAAAAGTAGGTGTCCCCTGGGGGGCGCGATCGTGCCCAGTCCCACCCCACCCCAGGGGCAATTTTTTTTTTTTTAAATAAAGAAATTTACAGGGGGTCACCCGTGGGCAGGGCAACCTCCTGTGGGGGCAATACTTTTTTTAGTAGGGGCCCCCAAGGAAACCATACAACTACTAAAAAAATATATAGATCTATATATATATAAATCTATGTATAGCTATATCTCTCTGTGTAGATATGTCTATCTATGTAGATATATATATCTGTCTACATAGATAGATATATCTATATATATAGATAGAGATAGATATGTATCTACATATCTATGTACATATATCTAGATAGATAGATAGATAGATAGATAGATAGATAGATAGATAGATAGATAGATAGATAGATAGATAGATAGATAGATCACTTTTTTCAATTCATGTGTGGTTTCCCTGGGGGCTGCTATTGGCCCCCAGGAAAATTAGACCCACATATAAAAGTGATCTATATATATATATATATATATATATATATATATATATATATATATATATATGCCACCAGTTGTCTTGCAGTTGCAGCTTGCGTCTTCAAAGCAATGCACAAACTTCAACTGACGTGTTTCAACTGTAGCTTTTAGGCAGCAATAAAAAAGTCAAGTAAGTCTTGTGATTATGTTTCCGCTACAAAAGGATCAGACTTTTGTCTAGTGGCAGTTTTGGTGCCATAAAGAAGCGCAGAAGGTTTATATGCCTACTGCATAGAGCAAATCTGTATTTATGTAAATAGCTGAGTACATTAGTAAAGTCAGCCATTACCTGTGCTATAATACAAATTAAATGTATGTGCAGGGGGGCAGCTATGGAGAGATGGAGGGTACTTTTTCTGGGTGGTAGTGAGGGAATCCAAGGAGGAGGACATGGGAGTGGGAGCACCAATAATGATTGTTGGACTGGGCGCTAGAGGTGCTAGAGACTGTGACGATTGGTATGTGACAAGGTGTTTTTTTGAGTGTCTTGAAAGAACATGCTGATTGAGGGAAGAAGCGAAGGTAAGGTGACCTGTACTGTTGCATATATCACCCACACACCAGCAATTTTGTGACTGTCTACATAGGCTAGTGTTTTAGAGCAACAGTTTAGCCAGTAGCAGAGATGGCATCTTGTTGGATGACTGCTGCTCACGCCCTCACTCGGGTTATAGAGGACAGCTCTGACATAGGATCAGAGACTGAGACAGCAGATATTGAGATGGCATCTGAGAGATAGGACAATGGTGCACACTCTGGGAGTGATTTTTCAGTCGGAGGAGTCCCATTCGATAACTCCTCTTCCAGTAATTATGAGGGAGGTGATGAGGACAGTCCTGCGGTCCCTTCGCAAGCACAGTCTGTGCAACGGGACAATAGCGGGCTAGCCCAACCCAGAGAGCAGGTGAACGCGGCGGCAAGCACAGAGAGAGAGTGCTCTCTTGGGAGCTCCCCATTTTAGTTCAGCCCCAAATTCCACCGCCCAAATCGTATTGTGGAGACATCAAAATGATATATCACAAAACAACCTGGTTTTGTAAGGCAGGCACCTGTGTATTTGGTCATGGGCTTGGAGGCCATATAGGGAAACATACTAAACCCAGACATTTCTGGAAACTAGACATCCAGGGGAGTCAACAGAGGTGTGACTTGTGTGGATTCCCCAAAGTTTCCTTACCCAGAATACCCTACAAAGCTGAAATGTTGAATAAAAACTCTATTTTTTCTTGCATTTCTGTCACACAAACTACAGGAATATGCTGGGATCCACAAAATTCTTACCACCCAGTGATTCCTCACCTGTCCTGATAAAAACACTACCCCACTTGAGCGCCTGTACCTAGTGCCTGCATCAGGAATGCATCATCCCAGGTTCAACAGTTGCCTCATGTAAGGACCAACATTGACTGTTGTTTGATCTATTCCGGTTGCGGGCACTAGGCCTACCCACACAAGTGAGGTACCATTTTTATCGGGAGTTTTGGGGGAATGCTGGGTGGAAGGGAATTTGTGGCTCCTCTCAGATTCCAGAACTTTCTGTCACCGAAATGTGAGAAAAAAGTGTTTTTTTTTTGCAAAACATTGAGGTTTGCAAAGGATTCTGGGTAACAGAACCTGGTGAGAGCCCCACAAGTCACCCCAACTTGGAGTCCTCTAGGTTTCTAGTTTTCAAAAATGCACAGGTTTGGTAGGTTTCCCCAGGTGCCGGCTGAGCTAAAGGCCAAAATCCACAGCTAGGCACTTTGCAAAAAACAGGTCTGTTTTCTTTGGGAAAATGTGATGTGTCCATGTTGTATTTTGTGGCATTTCCTGTCGCGGGCACTAGGCCTACCCACACAAGTGAGGTACCATTCTTATCGGGAGAATTGGGGGAACACAGAATAGCAAAACAGGTGTTATTGCCTCTGGTATATCTCTACATTTTTTCCTTCCAAATGTAAGACAGTGTGTAAAAAAGACGTCTATTTGAGAAATGGCCTGTAATTCACATGCTAATATGGGCACCCTGGAATTCAGAGATGTGGAAATAACCACTGCTTCTCAACACCTTATCTTATGCCCATTTTGGAAATACAAAGGTTTTCTTGATACCTACTTTTCACTCTTTATATTTCAGTAAATGAATTGCTGTATACCCGCTATAGAATGAAAACCCATTGCAAGGTGCAGCTCATTTATTGGCTCTGGGTACCTAGGGATCTTGATGAACCTACAAGCCCTATGTATCTCTGCAACCAGGAGAGTCCAGCAGATGTAACGGTAAATTGCTTTAAATAATCTGACATTGCAGCCAAACGTTACAGAGTAAAACATGGAGAAAAATTGCTGTTTTTTTCAGCTCAATTTCAAAAAAATTTTTATTTCAGCTATTATTTTCTGTAGGAAAAACTTGTAGGATCTACACAAATGACCCCTTGCTGAATTCAGAATTTTGTCTACTTTTCCGAAATGTTTAGCTTTCCAGTGTCCAGCATTGGTTTCACACCCATTCCTGTCACTAACTGGAAGGAGGCTGAAAGCACAAAAAATAGTAAAAATGGGGTATATCCCAGTAAAATGCCAAAATTGTGTTGAAAAATGTGTTTTTCTAATTCAAGTCTGCCAGTTCCTGGAAAAGATGGTGGTTTTAGCACCGCAAACCCTTTGTCAATGCCATTTTCAGGGAAAAAAATAGAAGCCTTCTTCGGCAGCCCTTTTTATCAATTTTTTTGAAAAAAAACAAAATGTTAGCTGCATTTTGGCAAATTTCATGGTCTCCTCCAGGCAAACCCACAAACTCTGGGTACCTTTAGAACCCCTAGGATGTTGGAAAAAAAGGACGCAAACTTGGTGTGGATAGCTTATGTGGAAAAAAAATTATGAAGGCCTAAGTGCGAACAACTCCAAATAGCCAAAAAAGGGCTCCGCACTGGGAGGGTGAAAAGGCCCAGCAGCTAAGAGGTTAACGACACCAAGGCAAGGATCATCTCTCCCATTTTGTTTTCTCATTATTGCATTGTTGTTTTCTGATGCATGATTTCTTATTGATTGAAATGTATTTTTCTGTGATATTCTTTGAGTGTTCCTTTTTACCCCTCCCTGATGATATTAGATTAGGGTATTGAAGGTTCTATCAGATCAGTGTTTACTGCTTTAGCATTATTTCTGCCCTAGGTAATAAGGACAAGTGATCCTGGCTCTTCTTCCTGGGTGTTGCCGGCTGGGTTTAATTTTCTCCTTCCTCCAATTGCAGAGTGGGTCCATTCAGGAGTGGCGATCTGAAGTCCCAGATCCAGGGTCCTGCTCTGGTCCAGAGTTTTCCCGTTGAGTTTGAGTTCCTGTTTCTGGTTTGATCATTTTGTTTCAGGATTGAAACTGTTTAACTGTTTTGGATTTACGCAAAGAAAGAGGAGGTTTTTAGGTCTCACTATGGTTATATAGGGCTGGTGTCTCTAAAATTGGTCATGTGACATTATGATGTTTATGGGAAGTGTAGTGTTTTCAACTTTAGTTTTGAATGACTGCTGGAAAAATAAAACATAGAAGGAGAAGCATAATCCTCGCCTCCGTGTGCTGAATAGAATTGAAAAATTAATAGAATTGAAAAAATGTTGACGCGAATGCTAGAATTTATTTTATTTTCTACAAATTGAGTCTGTCTTCTCTTTCAATCCCTTTCATACTGTGTCCATTTTAGACAACCTAGCTATTCAATTGCATTTTGGAGTTTGTGGATTATATTTCACATTGCGATTAAATCACTCCTATTTGTGTTCTACGTGCACATCCCCAAAGTACCCACTTCAATTTTTAATCATTTTGTTCGTAGTGCGTCATTTTTAAAAAAACAATCCACAACAAAATATTGTATAAATTGTCACGCAGTGCAGATTTTATTTTGATCATTTTGGTACCCATTTATATATGTTGGTGGAACTGAAGTAACCATGAACAAAACAACTCAATTTATTTATTGGAAAATATGCAGTACCAGATACAATGTAAAGTAGAAGTAAGTCACAGGTTATGGATTAACTTGCCAAATAGGAAACTCACAGGCTGGCAAAGATGCTAACCAGAGATCTGTGACAGGGCGGTTCGATGTCAGATGATTCTTGTAATTATCCTGTTACATGCATAATAAAACATTTCTTTTACATCAGTCACACATTTGTCGCCAGAGGTTTAATTATGGGTGAATTGATTATCACCTTGGTCTATTTGTGGCGAAGTTTCAGTCTTTATCGAGTTTAACATATCAGTATCGATTACACAGGGGAGTAGCTTGGTCAGTAGCATTGGTGGGGGGGGGGGGGGTCATTCAGATTTTCCAACAATCAACCTGGTTGAGATGCATTATATGAGAAGCAGGGCTTGAGGGGGCTTGAGGAGCTGTGGAAGGGGAGAGGAATGCTGATAATTAGGGGTACCTAAAACTCATTAAGAGTACTAAAAAGAGACAATAGTGTGTGTGTATATCTGTGTGTGTGTGTGTGTGTGTGTGTGTGTGTAAAGTAAAAATCTTAAGTGGAATCCAACAAACACCTCACCATACCCGACATGAAGAACCTGCACCCAACTATTTACTGAAAAATGCATTTACTGGAGGGGTGGAACACTCCAAACAACCCCCCAAACCTACCACCCTGCTGATTCACAAAAGACTTTGGGGTATATCTACAGGAAAGAGGTGCATCATAGATGATGCGCCACCTTTCTTGCGCCCCTTTATCGGCACCTAATGACACCATGGTAGTGCCGTATTTATGAGATGGTGCACCATGGTGGCCGTTAGGCCAATAGCTTTAGAATATTTGATGCTATAGTGACGCTTTACTGCACTAGAGGCAAAAATGTCGATGCTAATGCAGCAAAGTGCAAAGCGCCATTTTAATTAATGCTTTAAGCAAGCAGTAAAAATGAATCTTTTAAATTTCACTGTGCCATTTTTGCAGGCCTCCTAGTGCCGGAATGCTCCATTTGCATACATTATGCCTGGTGGAGGCATAATATGGCGCAAGGAGTTACAAAGTGCCACAATGCATCCATTGCACCACTTTGTAAATATAGCATGGCAGAAATCCATCCTTTACACCACATTAGCATACAAAAGTACGCTAATGTGGCACAAGGAGGTGCTAGGGGCTGTAAATATGTCACTTTGTGGGGCTGGAAAGGAGTACTACTCCCCTACTCATCAACAACTGTGTGAATCGGAGCCACTGCGAATATAAAGATTTTAAAGAGCCACCCCTCCCACCACACCCTACTTTGTCTTCAAATGAGAGGACTTGTGGACTTTTGGGCAATTCTTACCTCCTTTCCCCTCACAGTTTCATCTCCCCAGTGGACACATCCTGTGTTCAAAAGCTCTCTTGACCATGTATCAGTTGGTAAATAAAAATACACGAAGAGGGGGACCGGGAGATTAATGGTCCAGTGTACAGCCTCCCAATACAAGTGTTTAAAGAAAAAGAGGTACAGTGTTCCAAGGAAAAAGAACAAGAGCAAACCTAATTCTACAGGAGCGAGAACGCTCATGCATCACACTGGATGACTGGCTTCATCATTGGGAAGCCTCCTCGTCAAGCCGGTGCTGCAATGCCTAACGGGCTCTTAACCGTATTGCTCAAATAGTAGCAGATGAGAATCAAATTGTGTCGATAAGGTACCCAATTGCAAGTACCCAAGCAAAAGATGGAGAGAATAGAATGATAAAATTGGTTATCCATCAAAACATATTAATCATGAATTTAATCAGTGTTAGTATGATGGAGACCAAGATTAAAAACAAAGTAGGAGTAAAAGGGTGAGTGATAATGTTCACCTACTCTCAATATAAGCACAAGAGGATAAAACCAATTATGGTACCTCTAGTCATCAGGTCTACATGTTTCGCATCTCGTGGTCCAGCTGGATCCAATGACGCTTCATCAGGACCAAAGGAAAAAAACTTCTCCAAACCATTAACTACAGTGAACCCTAATATGGGAAGGGAAAAAGCAGTCACTTACTTTGATCTACTTGCTAAGTCAAAAAGGTCGCCCTAAGCAAATAAAAAATAAAAATAATCAATAAACGTGTAGAAATGCAGTCCAAAATATAGTGCACACGTGAATATACAGTGGTTTAAGTGCAACACTCATGTGGAAATGTAAACAACGTGGGCTTACCATCCCCGATATCAGGATAGAGCTCAAAGGGATCGCATGTCAGGAACTGGAACTGACATTCTAAGAAGTGGTAGTTATAAGAAAAACAAGGTTAGTAGCGATGTGTTATGATGATACTAAGTGGTAGCCTCTCTTGCTGTCTCACAGTCCATCATTAACTACAACTCTTAAAGCTAAAGACCATAGTAGTTACAGTATTATCATGACATGGTAAGGCAATGATCAGAATAAAATAACGCTGTATAGCAACGAAGACACTATCTCAACAATGACAACAGAGTCCATTCAAGGAATTAAAGGTACCCCTCATAATGAATATATGGATAAAAAGCCCAATGTAAAGGTAAGCTATTCGGGAATCATAGCTGTAAAAACGGAGTACTGATTATGTCAAAAATAGGTGCACACAGAGAATATCATAGGTCGTTTAAACGTATACATAGACAAAAAGTGCCAGACTAAAGGAAGAAATGAAAGAAATGACGGGTTGGTAAATAAACAGAGAGTTTTTTCATTGTGAGATACTTTTGCTGGTTTGAGCCCCTTACATGTTGGGACATTGTCTATTTTTTTATCCGGTAGTTAATTCGAAAAAAAAAACAGTTATTGCTTTAAAACTAACATTTTCAAACTAGGACTATGTAATAAAAATCTAAGAAAAGTCAACGAAAATGAATAATTTAATGTTGGGTCGTATCACTGAGTCAAAGTCGATTACCTTTTATGCTACATAATGCAAGGCTTCATTGAGTTAATTAAACAGTTGAAGCACGGCTACTCATTACTTTCTGGAAGGTACTGCATTTTTTAAGCTTTTAATCAACCTGTGACCCAGTATGACGTTAAGCTTATTGCCAATTAGAAGAACGTTCCTGTTTTAAAGATTATGAAATCACAGTTGTACCTCACTCAGAACAATTGGTATGCCACACGGGTCTACTTGCATATTTAGGCGCTCTATACAGGTTGCTTGTTTTAAGCGCGTTACTCCCTACAGGGTTTCTTAGCACCATCATACTGAAACCCTCAGATTCAGACATCATAATATTTAGAGTACACTAGCTCGGGAAGCTCAGTGCTCAAGTACCGTGGATGCGCCCGTCTCCAGCAGTCCATGTCACCTTCTGTTAAATGTCAAATATACGAAGCCCACCTTCGCGCATACTTCCATGTATTCGGGAGTGGAAACAAGAGCCCACCAGAGGGATCTGCAGTTTCGTCTTGGACCCCATAAAGATCTTATTGATAAAGTCCCCTCGTGGATAAATATTCCAGTGCTCTTTTCCCTGCCCATTAGTCACAATTTCCTCGTGTTGATCTTTTACCAGGAAGACAGGGGAAGTAGTTACAACGCAAGCGATTACTGCATGTGTGAGTGCTTTTGACGCGGAAGGAACCCTGGTCTCCCAGTAGTATAAATATTGAGCCGGATTAAGGGCATCTTTGTGTCACATTCCCTCAACATAAACCTAATATTCTTTAAAGCAAGTGGCCACCAAACAAGGAATCACTCCCAGCCTTCTACACAAAGGGTTTGATTTATCAGTGTTTTTACTGCCCGTTTATTTGTCTACGGCAAGGAAAGCCCGCTACGTATAAACAGAGTTTGGCATTTATATATATTTAGGGACAGAATATCAGAGAGAAATATTATCAGGGATTTGTGAGGTCTCAATCAAGCCTTGGGTAAATTATGTCCAGGTTTCTTATTTAGCTCCCTTTTTATCCCATTCGGCATGATTATATTTAACATGGGGATTATTCTAAGATTTGGATAATGAGAGTAATTCGCAGGGCACGCGTGACGCAATTATTCTTCCCGTTTGGCCAAGCAAGGCACAGAAGTGGATTTACACATTTCTTAGCATCCCCCCACCCCATCATCGCTACCGTACTAGCTACTGAGCCTAGTATGTAAAGCCACCCCTCCCCCAATTATCGCTCCAAAACCAATAATTGCTCATATTGATTTAAAATCTCTGATCTGTCAAGATCGGCTCTTTATAGGAAAAAACATTTGTACCTCGAAATTCTAGTATTTTTTTTAACCTAGTGAATCCCTTCATTCGACCTCCTTAGCACCAACCTATGTGTGATTCCTTCACTTCATAGGCTAGAGATTGTGCTTAAAAAGGACTTCTTTCTACAAGCAAGTAAAGCAACAAAAAAAGAAAAAGTAAAAATCACCCTCCGCAGTTAGCCCTACACGTTTGTCAACATATTAGCAAACTTACCCCTGTGAATATGCAATTTACAAGAAACAGCAGAGTTTGTTTATGTACTGTCTTGATAATTATCATCTACCAACTACTATACATGCTATCATTTCTGTGTATCCACCAAAACTGAAACCACTCTGTGTCCTGCTATCATATTATCAGGTACAACATTTCTTGTATTAATGCTACACTTCCTTTTGTCAATAACTGAAAGCCTCATTTACAAAATGCACACAGGAGTCCATGAAGTGATACTCCTGTATTGCTATATCATGGAGGTAAAGGAATACACGGCCACTTGGTTTTAAGTTTTTGGTCTAGCTGTGGGTGTAGCCAGAGAGAATGGCAAGAAAATGGGGAATATCTACTAGAAAATAGGAAGATGAAAGGGAAAATGAAAGATAGGAGGTGCTGCTTGGCACATGCAACTACAAAAACACCTACAAAAGGTAAATCAGTTGAAGTTCACCGAAGTTACAACCATATCTACCCCAGTGGTAATAGAGCCCAAACAAGCTGAAATCTACTCCAGCCAAGCCTCAGCGTAAGTCACACAGCTCACATGGCCACTCATAGGTACTGCAAGTGAATCACATAGAAATCAGTGGAACTATGGAACAACACTTCTAGAAAGTATAACTCACATTTTCATTGTGTCACTTCCCTGCAAGACCTGCAAGAGTTTTACTCTATGAAAATAAGCAGCAGATCATAGTAATGCTAGTTAAGTCATGTTAAAGAACAGATCTCAATTATGAAAAAAACGTTAAACACGCCACTGGTGTAATAAGTATAAGGGTAGTGAGGTTGATCAGTCGAAGGTGTTTCAGAGAGGCAGGTGGGGTAGAGACTCAAAACTCGAGCAGTCAAACAGTAGAAATAATGTGGCCCATATTTATACTTTTTCGCCCAAAACTGCACTAACGCAGTTTTGCATGAAAATGTTTACCGCTGGCTAGTGCCATTCAAAGACGCCGACCGGGCGTCTTATTTATGGAATGGCACAATCCAGCGTAAAGGGTGGGCTAACGTTAAGGAAAATGACGTTAGCCGGGTGGGGGTGGCGGTATGGGAGAAGGGGGTTTTGCACCAGAAAATGACATTGGCTGGTTAGAGTAAAAAAAGATGACTCTAACCAGATTAGCGTCATTTCTTGGTGCTAAACCTACCATACCACATAACTCCTGCCTTAGAAAAGACAGAAGTTATGTTCAGCACCCCAATGGCCAGCACAGGGACAAGGTTCCCCTTGGCGTGGCCTTTGCACCCAGTGCAATGTATGGGGGCCCATTTCAGGGACCCCAATGACACTTCTAAAAATTAAACAAAATACTTACCTGTACCTACCTCTTCTTACCTGGCATGGGGTCCCCCATCCTCCGTTGTCCCTCTGGTGTGGGTGGGGGTGTCCCTAGGGCTTGGGGAGGGCACCTGTGGGCTCTTTCCATGGTGTTCCACCATGGAAATGGGCCCACAGGTCCCCTAACGCCTGCCCTGACCCAGGTGTTAAATAATGGCACTAAGCAGGCTTATCACCATTATTTGGGCCCGCCTCCCTCCCGTGCACCATTTTTGCACAGGAGGATAAATAAGGCACCTGAGCCTTAGAGTCATTTTTTGCCTGGGAACGCCTACCTTGCATCTCATTGACGCAAGGTGGTTTCCCGCTGGCAAAACATGACTTTAACTCCAAAACTTTGGAGCTAGACGTGTCTAGCGGCAAAGTATAAATATCGAGTTACGTTTGCACTGAATTAGCGTAAAAAAATTATGCTAATTCAGAGCAACCAGAGTATAAATATGTCCCTAAGTGTTTTCTTTGATGAAAATAAGAATGACTTTTATCACACTACTCAGCATTACAGATAAGTAATAGGCAGCAACTACAGCAAATATATTTGATGGATTCTAAAGTAGTTACTACACACACAGACACTTTGGGACAGATTTAAGAAAAGTGGCACTGCATCCAATGAAGTGCCACTTTTCTTGAGTCCCTTAGCGCCCCCCCCCCAACACCACCTTGTCTGCACCGTATTTTAGATATGGCGCACCATGGCAGTAGTTAGGGAACTAGCGTCAACATTTTTTACGCTAGTTTGGCACTTTGCAGGATTAGCATAAAAAATGTTGACGCTAATCCTTCAAAGCACATTGAGGCCCATTATAAAAATGGTGTGCCTCCTTTTAAGGCCTGTTCTGTGCAGGCATTAAAAATATCACCACAAATGGTGCAAATACATCTTTTAGATTTCTTTGCACCATTTCTTCTGTCCCACTAATGGGGGAACGCCCCCTTGCATACATAATGCCTGGAGCAGACATAATGTGGCACAAGGAGTTACAAAGTGGCGCAATGCATGCATTGCGTCACTTTGTAAATATGGCACAGGGAAAATGCCACCTTAGTGTAAACAAATTATGATAAGGGGCGCTAATGTGGCGCAAGGGGCTCTTAAGTCTGCCACTTTGAATTTAAGCACAGGTGTAGGCTGGTGAAATGGAGCAGCTTTGTTGAGTTATGTGACTTATAGGTCGGTCTGTTTGCTTTGACTAAGCAGTTTTCTTAAGTGGGTTGCAATTATCCCAACAAAGTCCCACCAAAATCTGTTAATCAAGTTTTCTGTCAATTGTTTGTTCAGGGGTTACAATTATCTGAGGTGAATCTCAGTGTGGACCAGCAATCATTGGTACGCAGTCTTCTACCCCAAGATACAAGCAATCAGGTTCTTGGTTGCAAGGTTTTGTTCAATTGATCCCCACCTGCTCTCTTCATCGGGCCCATGGAAGTGGCACAGGAAAAGGCACTCTGATGATGCAGCTCCAACACTACTGGTGGGGATTCCTTTCCCTGGTCCATGGTGCAGGGTCACAAACCTCTGGGTGTAGCACAAGTCCTCTGCTCCTTCTCTGTGGCAGTTGCTGAAGAGGGGGCATTTGTGAGCTGCAGGTTCTCATTGACTTTTCTTGGGCACACAAGGATGCCAAGAATGGGCTTTTAATTTCTCCAGACTGAGCAGATGAATTTCTCCCTCTCAGGAAGACAGCTCCTGTGGGACATGTCACTCCCTTTCCCCTCTTAGCAGGCAGGCAGGCTCCCAGAACTCAGGTTGACCTACTTCTTTCAGTATAATACAGTGATATTACCTCGCCTCCGGCAGGCTGAGTATCAACAATACCAGCTGTGGATCACAGCAGCTCTCTGAGTATTCTGTGGAGTTTTGCTGGTGTCTGAGGCATAAGAAGATGCTCTGTAGCACAGCAATTGAGAAATTGAAAATAGCTTGTTGTTTTTGTAGGTATCAGTAGTCTGGGAAGATGCTTCACATTGTTTCTATTGTCTAAACAGTGCTCCTTGTGAGCTCTATGGTATGTGGTACCGGGGACAGATCTGAGTCCATGGATGCTTCTAGATTTCTCAGTTCTCTGTCATTGTCCACAGGTCAACATCTCTGACTTTGTAGTGTTGAGCTTTAGGCAATTAAGCATTATCAATACATCTAAAGCCTGGAGGAAATGGCCAAGAATTGATTTGTAGCAGTTTTCTAGACATTTACTTGTAGGGTGATTTCCATATTATCAGCATCATTGAATGATCTGAAAAGGTCTGGTAAGAGAGTTAGATTGCTATTTAATAAGAGAGGAGACATTATTTACACCAGAAGAATGGTGCAGTGTTTGTTATGAGGGGCAGGTACAAAACTGGTACAAAACCAAGCCTTGTCTGTCTTTCAAGTATGAAGCTATCTTTTAGGGCATTTTCATGTGTTCCTAGATGATGGAGTCTCTGTAGTACTGTCTTGTGGTAAACAGTGTCAAATATTGCTTTTAAGCCCAGAAGCAACCACTCTTCTTATCCACTGTGAGGTTTTGGTCATCCTATACAGATGAGGGTTGACTTTGTGGCTCACCTGGTCTGAATCCAAATTGCTGATTCAACAACAAGTTATTTTTCTCAGTAAAACTGTAGAGTTAAGTAAAAACTAACCTTTCAAATAATTTGAGTAGGACCAGTCTTTTGGACATTGACCTGTAGTGTGCTGGATTGGATGGGTCTAGAATCTTCTTCTTAAGGAGTCCTCTACTAGTAATGTAATGTGAGCAGGTTTTAGCTTGGAAAGAAAAGATCATAATTGCAAGGACTTGTTTCATAGGGTTTAGGCAAATCCTCATGATCCACTTTGCTTTGTTAATATTGTAGAATTGTTTTTCAAGGAGGACATTAAAGATGCTGACAGATAGGAGACTGGTGATGTGCATGATTGCAGTGGTGCTGTCATGCCTAGGAGAAATGCTAGCTTTTGTGTCCTTAAAGTAGATTGCAATCGAGACCAGTTCCTTGGAGATTTTGTCACAGAAGGCCTTAGATTCTAGGGACTCTGCATTCATTCTGGGACTCTGAATTGCAGAATCCTGCTAAAATCTTGTGGACTTACTTTGATAGGCAGTTGGCTTTAGCTATGTATGTGGATTAGTGTTTTATTTTTGTGGATCTGATGGCTTTTTTGTCAGCTCTCTTAAATCGGTTGTAGCATCACAGTATGAGGCAAGCAATCAATCAGTCAATCAATCTTTATTCGGTGCAAGCATTACTCCATAAAAGATACATAAATACCTAGATAGGTTTAATATAAAACATAAAGGGGGTCATTACAACATTGGCGGTAAAAGCCGCTTACCGCTGTGCAGAAGACCGCCAATACACCGCAGCGGCCGCAGAATTCCGCCACAGCTATTATGACACACATCTCTGAATCCGCCGAAATTCAGACACCCACACAAGTCCACCACACCAAAGGTCAGTGTTAAACTGGCGAAAACAAAACCTCCACCTCCACGCCAACAGAAACACGCCCATGCTATTACGACACACGAATCCACGCGGCGGTCTTTCAACCGCGGTATTCCATTGGCGGTACACACCGCCGCACTCAAAATACACACGCATCTCCAAAACACCGCCACATTGGACAATTCAAAATACACACACCTGATACACATACAAACACCACTCCCACACACCCAACACAATATAAAACACACACCCATATCACCCACAAACACCTACAACCAGAAATTAGTCACGAAGGCCAGAGAGACAGCACAGAATAGACAATCCCACCACACAGAGGCACACAACACCCACACAACATCCACGCAGAAAACACCACACACCACTACACATCACCACACACATCAACGCTTACACCGCCCACACATCACACACACCACCCCATGTCACGGCAAAGACACCCCCGGTTTTCCGAGGAGGAGCTCTGGGTCATGGTGGAGGAAATCCTACAGGTAGAGCCACAGCTATTTGGCTCACAGGTGCAGCACACATCCATAGCCAGGAAGATGGAGCTATGGCGCAGAATAGTCGATAGGGTCAACGCTGTGGGACAGCATCCAAGAAATCGGGAGGACATCAGGAAGAGGTGGAACAACCTACGGGGGAAGGTGTGTTCAGCGGTCTCCAGGCACAACATCGCGGTTCAGCAGACTGGCGGCGGACCCGCACCTCCTCCCTTACAACTAACAACATGGGAGGAGCAAGTCTTGACCATCATGTATCCAGAGCGCCTCGGAGGAGTCGGTGGAGGAATGGACACTGGTAAGTCAAATCTTAACTATCATATCCCCCACCCTACCTACATGCTATCACACACCCCCACCCTCACCCCCTCCCCTATCACTCCAACTCCTCACTAATGTACTAAGAACGCAAACCACACATCCCAACACCAAGCCCTGCATGACACAACTAAGCATGGACACCCAGCACTAAAGCATGCTTACTGCACATACCCTGAACACCCCCCCAACCATCATCACACAAGCCCCCACACAGGAATGCTTGCACTGGGGTACACGCACACCCACCCATTGCACACCATGACACACACACATGCAGTAATCATGCTCTTATGCCCCTACAGGATCACGAAGGACCGTCACCACACCGGAGGGTCCAGACAACTCCACTCCACCCACAGAAGAGGCCCACAGTGACGAAAGCAGCTCTGCCCTACAGGATCCTGATGACCAGCCAGGACCATCGCGGGCCTCGGGACAGTCGGTTCCCCTTGCACAGGCACAGCCCAACACTGACCTTCCACCCTCTGGTAACACCAGCACAGCACCCACCCAGCGGCCCCAAACCTCTGTACCCAGGACAGGTCAATCAGCTGTGTGTCCACCACTACAGGGAACCCAGGATAACCCACCACCCCAACAACAACAGGGACCTGGGGGCAGTGGTAGTGGGCACACGGTCCAGGGGACGGAGGCACAGGAACAGAGGGGAACTGGGATGGCTGCTGTGCGACAGGGGGCGGACAGGCCAAGGGAACCCACTCTCCACGAGGCCCTCTCCTCCATCATGGGAGCATACCACCACTCCCAGGAGACGATGGCAACAGTACTGGTCAAGTTTCAGGAGACCCAGCGCCTGCAGGAGGACCAGTATTTGGGGTTCAGGGAGGAGCTCAGGACCATCAGCTCCGCCTTGGGCACCATCGTAGGGGTGCTGAAGGACATACAGCAGACCTTGAGGGACACTGTGGCACTCCAAGGGGCCCCTGACACTAGCATGGACGATGAACTGCCCACCACCTCCGCCGGCGCTAGTGGACAGGACGCCCGCCACAGGACCACCACACCAGCACCCCACCCCCTGCAGACAGACAACCACCACCCAAGTGGTCCCTGAGATCCAGGAACATGACAGAGCAAGATGGCAAGACACCCCCCAGGAAATGAGACCACCCTGATTGTCCTCCCACTGTCCCACTTTGTTACCCTGTCCATATTTAAACTGCCCCAGCTCCACTTCCTATGCCCATATGGGCAGTGAACCTATGAGACTAATAGACTGGCCTCTGCCATGGACATTCCTCCACCATCACCCCTCACCATTATACAACCCCCCTCCATTTTTGAGCACTTAAATAAACACCCTTGAACCACAAAACAATGTTGAGTCAGTCTATGATTTGGTAACATGTATTATCAATGACAGTGTCAAAATGCGTTTCTAGTTGTAAAGGCAACATACCTATGTCACACATCACAAGTCCTTGAAGGATGCATGCAGATGACACACGTTGGTAAGCACACCTGTGAAACCGTAATGGAAAGGTACAACTCAGTTACCAAATAATGCTATGAAATTACACACAGGATAGAGGAAGACGTGTGACAGTGAATGTAATGGTAAAAATTAAAATGTTCTCACCTGTTTGTCACTGGAAATATTGCTGTATGACTGACTCCCTGTTGTCGTTGTCTTCTTCCTTAGCTTCCTCCTCATCACTGTCCACAGGCTCCACAGCTGCCACAACACCGTCATCTGGACCATCCTCCTGCAGAAAAGGCACCTGGCGTCGAAAAGCAAGATTGTGAAGCATGGAGCAGGCGATGATGATCTGGCACACCTTCTTCGGTGAGTAGAATAGGGAACCACCTGTCATATGGAGGCACCTGAACCTGGCCTTCAGGAGGCCGAAGGTGCGTTTGATCACCCTCCTAGTCCGCCCATGGGCCTCACTGTAGCGTTCCTCTGCCCTGGTCCTGAGATTCCTCACTGGGGTCAATAGCCAGGACAGGTTGGGGTAACCAGAGTCTCCTAATAGCCACACACGGTGCCTCTGGAGTTGACCCATCATATCAGGGATGCTGCTATTCCGCAGGATGTAGGCATCAAGCATTGAGCCAGGAAACATAGCATTTACCTGAGAGATGTACTGGTCTGCCAAACATACCATCTGTACATTCATCAAATGATAACTCTTCCGGTTCCTGTACACCTGTTCGCTCCTGTGGGGGGGGACCAGAGCTACATGGGTCCCATCAATAGCACCTATGATGTTGTGGATATGTCCAAGGGCATAGAAGTCACCTTTCACTGTAGCCAAATCTTCCACCTCCGGGAAAATGATGTATCTCCTTACGTGTTTCAGCAGGGCAGACAACACTCTGGACAGCACGTTGGAAAACATAGGCTGGGACATCCCTGATGCCATGGCCACAGTTGTCTGAAAAGACCCATTTGCAAGGAAATGGAGCACTGACAGCACCTGCACGTCAGGGGGGATTCCAGTGGGATGGCGGATTGGTGACATCAGGTCTGGCTCCAACTGGGTACATAGTTCCTGGATAATGGCACGGTCAAACCTGTAGGTGATGATTAAATGTCGCTCCTCCATTGTCAACAGGTCCACCAGCGGTCGGTACACCGGAGGATTCCGCCATCTTCTCAATTGTCCCAAATGACGGTGCCTAGGAAGGACAACAGCGACCACAGAGTCATCCAAATCAAAGGTATGTACCCACAGCTACACAGAACACGACACAAAATACAAAACCCTTCCTGTATGTGTGTTGAGTGTAGGCCTAGCTATGTGTGATGCAGAAGTAAATGAAGCCATGTGGGCCCCTGAAATGGCGGCTGCCTGACCTCTAAACTGGGACAATGGGATTGTGGGGTAACTGCGCTGCCGTTGCACACCGTCGTGGTAGGTGGTCGTAGACCGTGGTGCAATGCTGCATTGGTTAACATTGGACCCTATGGGTCCCAGGAGCCAATGAACAAGTGCGCCGCCGGTAATGATACGCACCGCCGTGTACGTCACCGCCGCGGACGTCACCGCCGCGGACGTCACCACCATTTTCTATCTGTTCAATCACTAGATACCTGATCTTCGACAGGAGAGGACCTACACTGCAAGTGCTGCTGTGACCTTGGTCTGGAAGCGACGATGGCTGCTGCGTCTGGGGAAAGGGCCCCTGCCTTCACTGCTCAGGAGTTGGAGAAACTAGTTGACGGGGTCCTCCCCCAGTACACGCTACTCTACGGTCCTCCAGACCAACAGGTTAGTACACAGGTAGCACCTTGAATGGGCTAGGCCTGGGTGGAGAGGGCTGGTTGTAAGAGGGAAGGGGACAGAGTTCAGGAAACATTACTGCATGTGAATGAATGTGCCACATGGCTAGGGTAGGGAGGGGGGACACTCACTTCGACGGTGCAGTTGGTAATGACTTCTCTTCTTCCCTTGTGCATGTCATGTAGGTCAGCGCCCACCAGAAGAAGGACATTTGGCGTGCCATCGCCAAGGACGTCCGGACCCTGGGGGTCCACCAGAGACGGGGCACCCACTGCCGTAAAAGATGGGAGGACATTCGCCGCTGGAGCAAGAAGTTGGCAGAGGCTCAGCTGGGGATGGCCTCCCAATGTGGGAGGGGTGCCCGTCGCACCATGACCCCCCTGATGTTCCGGATCCTGGCTGTGGCCTACCCGGAGTTGGATGGGCGCTTGAGGGCATCACAGCAGACACAAGGGGGTGAGTACAACCTCATTCTGGGTACTTGGCGCGCTCTTGAGGGGCTGGCTGAGGGAGGAAGGCTGTGGGTGTACCTAGGCCAGGCAGAAATACGTAGGCTAGGCCTCTCCGTGATGCAGGCCATGTGGCACTCCACCCCACCGTAGTAGAGTGCCAAGTACAGGTATACATGCCCCTGTGGCATCCATGTGTGCAGATGTCCACCATAGCCATGTATGCCAGATCCCTGAAATTGCATCTGTAGAGGCCAGGAGCACGGCGTAGTGCAGGGGGCTGCTGTGTCTGTATTGTCCGCCAACGGTAGCAGTATGCCATGCACTCAACCTGTCTTTCTTCTGTCGTCGTCCCCCCCCTTTTTGTGCTCTCCCTGTTCTTTTGTGCATCAGCATCATCAGTCGGAGGTACAGTGGCACCGGAGCACGAGGGAGCTGCATCCCACATGGCCATGGAGGGCCACACCATGGACTCTGAATGCACCAGTGGGACAGAGGGCAAGGGGAGCTTCACGTCAGCCACCGGATCAGCAAACAGCGACACGGACTCGTCCGCCGTTCGGAGCTCCCTTGTGGTGGCGGCACCATCTGTGCCCCCCACTTCTACAGGTACAGCCGCCACCTCCCCTACCAGCACCGCCCTCCCAGCAGCCCCTCAGCGTTCGCCCCGTGCCCGCTCACCCAGGAGGGTCGGCATCACCTTTGCCCCAGGCACCTCAGGCCCTGCCCCAGTCACCCCTGCTGCCCTCAGTGAGGAGGCCATTGACCTCCTCAGGTCACTCACTGTTGGGCAGCCTACCATTGTGAATGCCATCCAGGGTGTAGAAAGGGAGTTGCAACACGGTAATGCATTCCTGGAGGTCATTCATTCTGGTCAGGCTGCCCTTCAGCGAACCCTGCAATCTCTGGCCTCAGCACTGATGGCAGCCATTGTCCCTGTGTCTATCCTCCCCCCTCCAACCTCCTCCACCCAGACCCAATCCCCTGTACCCCAGCCCATCCCAAGCACACCATCAGACCAGCATGCACACAACTCAACACACAAAAGTAGCTCAGGCAAACATAGACACCACACATCACACAGGCACTCACACAAGCATCACGCACATACAGACACAGCAACATCCACTGCCTCCACTGTGTCCCCCTCCTCATCGTCTCCCTCCTCCCTCCCACTGTCGTCTACACTCTCACCTGCATGCACTACATCTACAGGCACCAGGACTCGCACCAGAACACCCAGCACCACACCCCGCTCACCTGCACTCACCACCTCCACTCCCATTTACACGTCCCCTGTGTCCTCTCCCAGTGTGTCTGTGACGCCCCCTCCCAAAGTTCACAAATGCGGGCACCCACACACCCAACATCCATCCACCTCACAACAGCCTCCAGTACCTGCACCTGCACCCAAAACAACTAAAGTGACACCTCCTACAACCACCTCCTCTTCCTCCGCTCTCAGACCCCCTCCAGCTACCCATCCCAGTGTTCGTCAGAAACTGTCCCTCTGTAAAGTTGACCTTTTTGCCCCCACCCCCACCCCTCCAATTCATCAGTCCCGTCGTAGCGCCTCAACCAAAAAGCCTCCAGTACCAGTGGTGCGTGTTCAAGGTGTGTCGAGTGCACCGGCCACCAGGGCAGGCAGTGTGACACGGAGCCAAGGCACTGCCAGTCCACCCCCTGTAAAGGCTCTGAAGTTGGAAAGTGGACGACGGGACCGTGTGAAGACTCCTGGAGGCAAAACAACTCACAGGGGTCCCAGGGGGATTGCAGAGTCAGCTGTGACTCCTCCAAAGGTGGGGAAGGGGCAGAAGAAGTCTGCACAGCCTGCTGTGAGCATCACGGCGGAGAAGGGCGGCATCCTTCCCGGCGTCCGGGACGCCACCGCCAGCACCGTCGTCGTATCGTCACTGGTCAGGAGACCACCGCCGGAGTCATTGCCCAGGAGGGCCCAAGTATCGTCACTGGTCAGGAGACCACCGCCGGAGTCATTGCCCAAGAGGGCCCAAGTGTCGTCACTGGTCAGGAGACCACCGCCAGAGTCATTTCCCAGGAAGGCCCAAGTATCATCACTGGTCAGGAGACCACCGCCACCGCCGGAGTCATTGCCCAGGAGGGCCCAAGTATCGTCACTGGTCAGGAGGCCACCGCCGGAGTCATTGCCCAGGAGAGCCCAAGTATCGTCACTGGTCAGGAGACCACCGCCAGAGTCATTGCCCAGGAGGACCCCGGCAGCCACAGCCCCGCTGGGCAATGAGGGACCGTCATGTCACACACCAATGCCCAGTCCAGAGAACGTTATGCCACACACCAATGCCCAGTCCAGAGAACGTCATGCCACACACCAATGCCCAGTCCAGAACCGCCATGGCAAAGCACCGCTGAACAGTCTAGAGACCGCCATGGCAAAGCACCGCTGAACAGTCCAGACCCACCATGGCAAAGCACCGCTGAACAGTCCAGAGACCGCCATGGCAAAGCACCGCTGAACAGTCCAGAACCGCCATGGCAAAGCACCGCTGAACAGTCCAGAGACCGCCACGGCAAAGCACCGCTGAACAGTCCAGAGACCGCCATGGCAAAGCACCGCTGAACAGTCCAGAGACCGCCACGGCAAAGCACCGCTGAACAGTCCAGAGACCGCCATGGCATAGCACCGCTGAACAGTCCAGAGACCGCCATGGCAAAGCACCGCTGAACAGTCCAGAGACCGCCATGGCAAAGCACCGCTGAACAGTCCAGAGACCGCCATGGCAAAGCACAGATGAACAGTCCAGAACCGCCATGGCAAAGCACCGCTGAACAGTCCAGAGACCGCCGTGGCAAAGCACTGCTGAACAGTCCAGAGACCGCCATGGCAAAGCACCGCTGAACAGTCCAGAGACCGCAATGGCAAAGCACCGCTGAACAGTCCAGAGACCGCCATGGCAAAGCACTGCTGAACAGTCCAGAGACTGCCATGGCAAGGCACTGCTGAACAGTCCAGAGGCCGCCATGGCAAAGCACCGCTGAACAGTCCAGAGACCGCCATGGCAAAGCACCGCTGAACAGTCCAGAACCGCCATGGCAAAGCACCGCTGAGCAGTCCAGAACCGCCATGGCAAAGCACCGCTGAACAGTCCAGAGACCGCCATGGCAAGGCACCGCTGAACAGGGCATGCACCGCTGAACAGGGCAAGCACCGCTGAAGAAGGAAAAGACCGCCACATCAAGCATCGTTATCCCATGTGCAGCTGGGACAGTGACGGGACAGGAACTGTCACGGGGAGACTAATCCAGTCTGGGCACCAGTCCCCCTCCAGAACCAGTGGAGAGATCCATCCACTCTGTCTGTCCTTCACAGGATGAAGCACTCTGGGCACCAGTCCCCCTCCAGAACCAGTGGAGACTGTTATCTACTTGAGAGACTGTGGCTTTGCATTCCCCAGGATGGTCCAGTGGGCAAACCACCCACTGTATAGACTTGAGAGACTGTGGCTTTGCACTCCCCAGGATGGTCCAGTGGGCAAACCACCCACTGTATAGACTTGAGAGACTGTGGCTTTGCACTCCCCAGGATGGAACAGTGGGAAACCCACCCACTGTATAGACTTGAGAGACTGTGGCTTTGCAGTCCCCAGGATGGAACAGTGGGCAACCCACCCACTGTATAGACTTGAGAGACTGTGGCTTTGCACTCCCCAGGATACATCAATGGGCATGGGGCCCCGTCGTGGATGTGGCGTGGTGCTGTAATCCGGCTGAGGTGCTCTCCCCCTTCACTTCCCCCTGAGGTGCCTGTTGTATTTCTCTCTGATGCCCCGGCAGTGTTCTCTCTGTTTGTGGACAGGTATCTTGTGTGGGCCTCGCCCATGCATTTTTGGACTAGTGGTGCACGGACATTGATATGTGCATATCTGCACTACTTCTCATAATGTATATACTTTTGAATGATTTTATAATATATCTGTATATATTTGAGACATGTATATTGATACATTACAATGTTTGAACTGATTTCGTTTTGTCTTTGCATTCTTCCGGGGGGGTTGTGGGTTGTTACTGTGATGTTTCTAAATGCATTGGTGTGTGTGTGTTGTAATATGCGAGGGTGGGGGTGGGGGTGTTGCGTGTGTGTCCCCCTGACTTTTGCCTCCCCTATGTCGTAGGTGCAGTACTCACCGTTGTCTTCGCTGGCGCCGGCGTTGGTCTTCGTAGATGAGTAGGAATACAAGGGCCGGTAGGATTTGTAATTCCGGCTCCATGGTGTCCTCCTTCCTCGTGGGATGTGTTCAGGTGAGCGTTTTCCCATTGCAGAAACTGTTTCCGCCGTGTTTTTATCCACGGTGAATCCGCCCCGGAAAAGGTGGCGGATTGGCGGGTTGTGATACTATGGGCGGTACATTGTCTTCCGCCTGTCTGTTGGCGGTGACTGCCGCGCTGCTTGTCTGTACCGCTGTGGCGGGCGGTGTGTTAAAGTGGCTGTCTTTGTTGGCGGTTTCCGCCAGGGTCATGATTCCCTTTTTTTGTCCGCCGGCCTGTTTGCGGTATTACCGCACCTTTAACACCGTCCGCCAGGGTTGTAATGACCACCAAAGTGTTAAAAACAGTCATTAAAAATATAAAACACATAAAAGATAAATACAGTTCAAAAGAGTTATGATACAGTTTGTGTCTCCATGGAAGGGAAGAAAACGTTAAAGTGCAATGTCTATATTGTCTTCCTTAACCTCACCACCGATGTTAAAAACTGTACAGATATACATATAAAGAACATATGTGATTGCTGCAGATATAATAAAGTTGGTGTACATTGAACAAAATCTAAACTCTTCAGCAATGTTAAAATGTACTTCTTTCTTGGTTCATAGAAGAAACCACAAAAATTACAAGATGTGAAATTGATAGTTCAGACAAGTGGTCACAGGTACAAGGTCAAAGACTGAACAAATCCCTTGCCTCATACAAAATTGCAACGTACATATGCATTGTATTTAATCAAAATCTAGTTCTTAAACAGTGGTGAAACCTATTATTCACCCAGCACAAATCAATCAATCAATCAATCAAAGAATGACGAGGTCGACAAAGCGGAGTTGCAAAGTCTGGGTGTAGAAGGAGAGCTGTCTGTTGAGGTATTCTGGTCCGGTGTTGCGCAGTGCTTTGTGAGCGTGGGTGAATAGTTTGAAGGTGATTTTCTTCTTGATGGGGAGCCAGTGCAGGTCTCTCAGATGGCCTGTGATGTGACAGTGGTGGGGGATGTCCAGGATGAGGCGTGCGGAGGCGTTCTGGATGCGTTGCAGCCTCTTCTGGAGTTCCTGCGTAGAGGGCATTGCCAAAGTCCAGTTTGCTGCTCACGAGGGCTTGGGTGACTGTTCTTCTGGTTTCAGTGGGGATCCATTTGTAGATCTTTCGGAGCATGCAGAGGGTGTTGAAGCAGGAGGAAATGGCGTTGACTTGCTGGGTCATGGATAATGAGGAGTCCAAGGTGAATCCTAGGTTGCGTGCGTGATCAATGGGAGTCCGAGCGGATCCGAGAGTGGCAGGCCACCAGGAGTCATCCTTTGCGGAGGGAGTGGAGCCGAAGATGAGGACTTCCGTCTTGTTGGAGTTGAGTTTGAGGCAACTGTTCTTCATCCATTTGGTGATGGCCTTCATTCCTTCGTGGAGGTTGGTCTTGGCGGGGTCCTTGGTGAGGGAGAGGATCAGCTGGGTGTCGTAGGCATATGGGATGATGTTGAGCTTGTGAGATAAGGTGATGTTAGCAAGCCGGGCCATGTAGACATTGAAGAGGGTTGGGCTGAGGGACGACCCCTGGGGTATGCCGCAGATGATTTTGGTGGCTTCAGAGTGGAATGGGGGAGGGGGTATCGTAGGATTCTGCCAGTGAGAAAGGAGGTGACCTAGTCCATGGCTCTGTTGCAGACTCCTGCACTGCTGAGGCGTGTGCATAGGGTGTGGTGGCAGATGGTGTTGAACGCAGCTGAGAGGTCCAGGAGGATGAGGGTGTGGTTTCACCAATGTCCAGTATGGTTCTGATGTCGTCAGTGGTGGTGATGAGGGCAGTTTCGGTACTGTGGTTGCTGCGGTATCCGGATTGGGAAGGGTCCAGGGTGCTGTTCTGCTCGAGGAAGTGGGTCAGTTGTTTTTTGACAGCCTTCTCGATGACGTTTGCCAGTAATGGGAGCAGGGAGATAGGCCGGAAGTTCTTGAGGTCCTTTGGGTCCTCCTTGGGTTTTTGAGGAGGACGTTGATCTCGGCGTGTTTACAGCTCTCCGGGAAGGTGGCGAATGCAAAGGAGCTGTTGATGATCTTCCAGAGTTGGGGTGCAATGACAGAGCTTGCTTTGTTGAGGATGTAGTGAGGGCAGGGGTCAGATGGAGAGCCGGAGTGGATGGTGTTCATGATTTCGATGGTGTCGTTGTCGTTGACTGGGGTCCAGGAGAGCAGGAAGCTGGTTGGTGGTGAATTTGTGGTGTTGGTGGTTGCCGGGGGGGTCTGAGTGCTGAAGATGTCGTGGATGTCTGCAATCTTGCAGTGGAAGTAGGAGGCTAGGGAGTCACAGAGGTCTTGAGACTGTGGGATGTCGTTGGCATTGAAGCTGGGGTTGGAGAGTTCCTTCACGATGTTGAAGAGCTCCTTGTGGCTGTGTACATTGTTGTTGATTCGGTCTTTGAAGGCGGTTCTCTTGGCAGTTCAGATGAGTTGGTGGTGTCTGCGAATGGCGTTTTTGAAGGGTGTGTGGTTGTCCAGTGTCTGATCTTGGCGCCACTTCTTTTCGAGTTTTCGGCAGGTCTTCTTAGACTTGCGGAGGTCGGCAGTAAACCAGGAGGCCTTTCAGTCGATGCGTCTGTTCGAGGGATTCTTCATTGGGGCAAGAGTGTTGGCACTGGTGTCAATCCATTGCCTGAAGTTGCGGGCAGCTGTGTCAGTGTTGGTGGTGTCGATGGGTGGGTTCCGGGAGCGAGTCGTGATTAGTTGGTCTTCGGTGACATTTTCCAACTGCGGTGGGGAATCCGATGTAGGTGGTGGTGTGTTGTGGGTTTCTTGAAGGAGAAGTGGATGCAGCAGTGATCTGTCCAGTGGAGTTTGGAGGTGTGGCTGAAGGAGATGTGATTGCTGGTGGAGAAAATAGGGTCGAGTGTGTGTCCTGCGGAGTGGGTTGGTGTCGTGATGAGCTGTTTGAGGCCGAAGTTGGAGAGGTTGTTGAGCAGGGTGGCGGTGTTGTTGGTGCTCTCGAGGTGGAAGTTTAAGTCCCCAAGGAGTATGTAGTCAGTGGATGCGAGAGCATGCGTGCTGATGACGTCAGTGATGGAGTTGCTGAACTGCTGTCGAGGGCTGGGGGGCCAGTAGACGAGGGTCCCTCGGAGGGTGGTGTTTGGGTCAGTGTGGATCTGGAAGTGCAGGTGTTCGTTGGTGCTGAGGGTATCTTTGGTGCTGGTCGTGATCCTGAGGGTGTCCTTGTGGATGATGGCGATGCCTCCTCCTGGTTTGTTGGAGCGGTCCCTGCGGGTAATCTTGTAGCCGTCCGGGATGGCTATGGCAATGTCAGACACTGAGGACGGGTTCATCCAAGTCTCGGTCAGGAAGGCGACGTCTGGGGAAGCTGAGTCAACTAGATTCCATAGCTCTACTGCGTGTTTGTGGACGGAGCAGGTGTTGAGAAGGATGCATCTGAGATGGTTGCGTCCTGCCGTGGTGGGTGGGTCGTTGGCGGGGAGGCTGGTGAAGGTACAGTTCTGGCAGGAGAAGGGTCCACAGGTGATCAGCGGGTAACCAGTTGGAAACCAGTTGAAAACCAGTTTGAAACAATAAAGTTATATATGCATGAACATATTCTTTTCAAATAATAGCTGTAGTGTGCTCATTTTCTCTGAAATCAAGCAGGGTGGTCCTCAAGTCTTTTCAACTGACCCTACATAATCTTTGTGGACTTGAAAAGAAGATTGGTTTACCCAACTTTAAACAAACTGAATAAAACATGCTCAAACAAGAGAATTCTTCTAAACCCATCAAGAACTAGGCAATCTCTAATCAAGCCCCAAGTTAGTTCAGCATCAGGATTTGACCAAACTGCATGACATAATAGAAATGTGGAAACTGAAATAGAATTCACAGTAAATAACATACTTAGCTCCCTATTACAGATATAGGTCCTCCTTATGAGTTTGGTGGGCGACAGAGGCTACCCACCACACTCATACCCCCGAGAGACCGACTGTGCAGTCCAAACACCGCCGGCCCTATCTGGAGTTCAACGCTGTTTCTGCCCGCCGGCCTTGCGGTAAATAGGGACTTAACATTGAAGCCGACTCATTATCGAGCCGGCGGCAATGTGGCAGTGCGACAGGTGCCGAAGCACCTGTCGCACATTCCGCTGCCCATAATTCGAGCAGTGGAATGCGTGACGGGGGCTGAGCATAGGGGCCTCTGCACTGCCCATGCCAAGTATATGGGCAGTGCAGGACCCCAAGGGGCCCGTCAGCACCCCCATTCCACCAGTCTTTCCATGGCGGTAGAAACACCTTGAAAAGGCTGGTGGGATGGGGACTCATAGCCCAGAGCAGCGCTGCCCTGGCGGATTACAACCTCTGGGACCACTAGGCCGCTGGATGGCGGCAACCTGGCAGTACCGGCGGTTCGACCGTGGCTGCTCTGCTACGGTCGTAATGTGGTGGTCAGACCGCCACGACCGAGGCGGTACCACCGCCACCGTGAATCTGGAGGTCTCAAGACCGTCAAACTCATAATGAGGGCCATAGTTTGTGCTACTAGGTGGGTTAGCTAAAAGCTTCTTTAAATATTTTGGGGCAGATTTAAGAACAGTGGCGCTGCACCGAGTGCAGCGCTACTTTCCTTGCATCCCTTAGCACCCCCTGGTGCAGGGTAGGGGGCAATAGTGTCATTTTATTTGATGCTATTGATGTACTCTGCAGGAGTAGTAGCAAAATGTTGGCGCTACTCCTGCAGAGTGCATTGGGGTCCATTATAAATAATGGAAGCCCCCTTTGAATGGCTGCTCTGAGCAGGCATTACAATTGCCAAACAAATGGCCCAAGGAAATCTCTTGTGCCAGTTTTTCAGCCCCCCCTATGGGGCACACCCCCTTGCATATATTATGCCTGGCACAGCCATAATGTGGAACCAGGGTTTGCAAAGTGGGCCAATGCATGCATTGCGCCTCTTTGTGAATATGGCGTGGGGGAAAATGCCACTTTAGCCTCACTTAGCGTAAAGAAATTATGCTATGGCGGCACTAAGATGGTGATAGGGGCTCTTAAATCTGCCCCTTATTTTCCACAACCTATCCAGGGAAAGGAACCTCTTTTAGTACAATAAAAATGGTGTACATCCTGGAGGTATGTGTAAAAAAAACTATCCACAGTGTCCTGGCCTACCTCAGCCCGTTGTTCATGATTGTCAGTTACATCAGACATAGAGGGTCCTATGGATGTAGCTGTAGTACAAATATCAGCAGACGTGGGGTAGTAAACTGGTGTATGCCCAGTGAAAGACTTGTTGGAACAGGTCACCCAAGTCCTGACTCTTTAGACCATTGTGAGTCCAGCGCGTTGGTTCGAAGTTTAGAAGAGACTTTGATAGAATCTAATCCAATAGTGATAGGTTTTACCAAGATTTCTTTATCACATCCTCAAGAGAGCTCAGCGAGTTGCTCAAAGTGTTCTGCAAATGAAGCCTTAAGCTCAACACTTCCTCCTACAATACAGGCAATGAGTCATTTCCATTTAGAAATCTGTTCTTAATCGCTTCTCTTTCCCGGAGGCGGGGGTGGCTAATCACATAGTTTTCCATTTATGTCTGGTAGTTGGCCCATTGGATTATTTAGCAGCAGGTGGAAGCTCACTGCTATCTGAAGAGGGAAAATGTTCAATCACCAGACAGGCTCCTGTTTTGTTGAATTCGTTTTTGTTGGCATAATACTCTGTGTGCTTTACCACTGCTAACAAGTGCTAAAAGTGTTTGTGTTCTCTCCTTCAAACATGGTAAAATTGGCCTGCAACTAACGGTCACCTTTAACTTACTTGTAAGTCTCTACTAAATGATATTACATGTCCTCAGGCATGTCAATTGAATGCTATTAGTGAGCATATATCTAAATACAACAGTGTCAAATTAGGTATTAGGTATTAATTAGCAGCATATTTTGAAATGTATCAGTACCTAGTAAGTGTATTGAATAATGCCCAAAGAGGGCCAACAACTGAAATTAGTGTGGTGTATATAGCTTCTCAATACTTTACTGTGAGGAGCCTTTTGGTCTCCTTGAAGTTATGCACTCCATAGTGATACCAAGAATCCTTAATTGTTTGGGCTCAGTTATCATCTCTTTTGTCCTGAAGATGACCCTTTGTTGTAGTAAAGAATCAAAACACAGCCCAGTTGAGAGAGACTCTTATTGCTTGACCTTCTTGGGACATGAATTCATTTGATTGTACTCTAAAGTTTAATTCCAGAACTTGTCCCCCTGATTGGGTCTCTCGCCAATTCTTTGTAGTCATTTGTGATCAACTTGTATCTTTTGTGCCGCTTTATATATGAATGTTCTGAGCACTACATGTTCACATTTCACTGAGTGTAGGAGGCTGGCCTGGCTTATAGTGGGTACCTTGTGGTACTTACACCTTGTGCCAGGTCCAGTTATCCCTTATTAGTAGAATAGAGGTGTTTCTAGCAGCTTATGCTGTTACAGGTAGCTATAGCAAAGCAGCTTAGGCTGAACTAAGAGACATGCAAAGCTCCTACTATACCACGTATATCATATAGCACAATATCATAAGAAAAAAAATACTCAGAGTTACTATAAATAAAGGTACTTTATTTTAGTGACAATATGCCAAAAGTATCTCAGAGGATACCCTCACTTAGGAGGTAAGTAATATACACAAATTATATGTACACAACCCCAAAACAGGTAAGTAACAGTAAGAAAAGTAGTGCAAACAATGTAGAATCACAATAGGATGCAATAGGTAGACATAGGCCTAGGGGCAACACAAACCATATACTCCAAAAGTGGAATGCGAATGACGAATGGACACTAGGCCTATGAGAAGTTGTAGAGGGTCGCTGGGACTGTGAGAAAACAGTAAGGGTGTCCAAAATACCCCACCCCAAGACCCTGAAAAGTAGGAGTAAAGTTACCCTACTACCCCAGAAAGACAGAATAGTCGTGATAGGGGATTCTGCAAGAACCACAAGCACCAGCAAAACACTGAAGATGGATTCCTGGACCTGAAAACCTGTAAAGGAAGGGGACCAAGTCCAAGAGTCACGAAAGTGTCCAGGAGGGGCAGGAGCCCACAAAACCCCAGATGAAGGTGCAAAAGGGCTGCCTATGGGTGGAAGAAGCCAAAGATTCTGCAACAACAAAATGGGCTAGGAACTTCTCCTTTAGAAAGAAGATGTCCCACGGCGTGCTGGAGGTTGTAAAAGTGTTTTCACGCAGAAAGACTGCAAACAACCCTTGCTAGCTGCAAGAGTTGTGGTTGAGGATTTTGAGTGCTGCTGGGGACCAGGAAGGACCAGGATGTCGCCCCTTGGAAGAGGAGCCAGAGGGAGCACTCAGCAACTCAGAGAGCCCCTGCAGAAGCAGGCAGCACCTGCAGAAGTACTGGAACAGGCACTTAGAATATCTGAGGACAGTGGTCAATTCAGAGTCACAAAGGAGGGTCCTACGACGTCGGAGTCCAACGCAGCGAGTTGGGCAATGCAGGACGGAGTGCTGGGGACCCAGGCTAGGCTGTACACAAAGGAAGTCCTGGAAAAGTGCACAGAAGCTGGAGCAGCTGCAAATCATGCAGTACACAGGTTTTCTGTCTGGCATGGGGAGGCAAGGACTTACCTCCACCAAATTTGGACAGAAGGGCCACTGGACTGTGCGAGACACTTGGACCCAGCTCCTGTGTTCCAGGGACCATGGTCGTCATGATGAGAGGGGACCCAGAGGACCAGTGATGCAGAAGTTTGGTGCCTGTGTTGGCAAGGGGAAGATTCCGTCGACGCACAGGAGATTTCTTCTTGGCTTCCAGTGCAGGGTGAAGGCAGACAGCCCTCAGAGCATGCACCACCAGGAAACAGTCGAGAAAGCTGGCAGGATGAGGTGCTACAATGTTGCTGGTAGTCGTCTTGCTACTTTGTTGTGGTTTTCCAGGCATCCTGGAGCAGTCAGCGGTCAATCCTTGGCAGAAGTCGAAGAGGGAAGTACAGAGGAACTCTGGTGAGCTCTTGCATTCGTTATCTCAGGAATAGGCCAGAGGAGAGACCCTAAATAGCCAAAAAAGTAGGTTTGGCTACTAAGAAAGGAGGCTTGGCTACTGAAAGAGGTAAGCACCAATCAGGAGGGGTCTCTGACGTCACCTGCTGGCACTGGCCACTCAGAGCCATCCATTGTGCCCCAACACCTCTGAATCCAAGATGGCAGAGGTCTGGGACACACTGGAGGAGCTCTGGGCACCTCCCCTGGGAGGTGCAGGTTAGGGGAGTGGTCACTCCTCTTGCCTTTGTCCAGTTTCACGCCAGAGCAGGGCTGGGGGATCCCTGAACCGGTGTAGACTAGCTTATGCAGAGATGGGCACCATCTGTGCCCATCAAAGCATTTCCAGAGGCTGGGGGAGGCTACTCCTCCCCAGCCCTTCACACCTATTTCCAAAGGTAGAGGGTGTAACACCCTCTCTCAGAGGAAATACTTTGTTCTGCCTTCCTGGGACTGGGCTGCCAAGGCCCCAGGGAGGCAGAAACCTGACTGAGGGGTTGGCAGCAGCAGCAGCTGCAGTGGAGACTCCGGAAAGGCAGTTACAGTGGGGGTAACAAGGCTAGAAAGAGGCTACCTTCCTACACTGAGCACTTATTTTATTGTTTTATTATGATATTTACTGAAACTGTCTATAAATTATGTCAATAGTTTTCCTTTTTGTGTTCTCCTTTTTTGGTCACATCCTGTACAGTTTTCAATTGTTGATCATCTTTGGGAATTAAACACACATACGTCGATAGGAGGCTGCTTGAAATAAGTCTAACCACTGGCAATAGCTAGGGTAGCACTCCAACCATTGTTCTTTTGCTCACCATGCCACCCCAGTTTGTACCCAGCCACACATAAATCAGCCTTTACCCTGCTCTTCATGAAAACAGTCCAGCCAAAACTGCCAAGTCAGGCCCTCCCTGAACAGGAACACAATCAACCTTGGTCCAGTTTCTCTCTAGTTATGGGCTCATCAGCCAGGCCCAGCTTGGTTTCAGTGACACCGTGAGTACGAAGCTCATATCTGGGCATACTCATGCCAGTTAGGGCAGTACATGAAACACACGAAAGGTGATGGGAGGCTAACAACTCGAAATAGTGATCCAAACCATTGTTCTTTTGCTCACCATGCAACCTCAGTTTGTACCCAGCAAATTGGCATTAAACAATACACATATTAGGTATTGATACATTTCAAAATATACTGCTAACTGATACCTAATCAGACAATGTTGTATTTAGGCACTCTACACCCCAGTCCAGGTTACTCTTTCTGTCATTCCCTTAAATAAATTTTATGCCAAGACATTAATGATCTCCGCTCCCGCCCCTATTGGGGCCTGAGAATGGTCTAAAGTGATTCCTATAAAGCTTAAAAAGGTTTTTAGAAAATAACAGGAGCCTGGATAACAATGTATGTAAAGATAGTACCCAGCTTGGAGCTGGCTAAGGAAGGCTACTGACCAGATTGTCCCCCGACTAAACAAGCTGCTCAGAGATGAAAGCCTTCCGCAGGTTGGTTTAATTCTTATCTTTAAATTTTTTTGTAAAAGACTGGAACACATTTGGTGCCAAAATTATAAACCCTGTTGTAATGCAAATTATGAAGTGGCTCAAAAGAAACCTCATCAGCTTATTTCTCAGACATGGCAAAATTATTATTAATAGAAGATTTTAGCTGCTGATAATTCATCACGTGAAATTTTTCAGATGGTAAAAACTCATGTCTTTATTTCTGTGGTACCCACTTCTCTGCCCTCAAAATACAGCTGTAATGTACTATCTTCCTTCTTTGTGGAAAAAGTAGGAACAAAGGATATTTCCTTCCCCACAGAAGCCATGTGTCATCCACAGCTGGAGTAGTGATCTGTTTCACCAGCTACTAGAGCTAAGCTAAGCTAAAAAATATTCTTCCAATCCTTCCCACAGAACTGGCATTGCTCTGTTCTACTGTCAAACCTGACTTACCTGTGGATGTAATTTCCTCCGCCATTTTGGAGCAGGGCTGTGAGATTATCCAACATGTTCAATCAGCAAAGTGATTAATCTCTCCCTGTCTTCTGGCCATGTCCCACAATAATGGAAACACACTATGGTGATTTCTCTGTTGAAGATACCATTACTGGATCTGTTCGTATCCTTGCTGACTCTTTTCGGCAAATTAGCAGAGAATCATGTAAATAAACAACTCTTCAGTTTTCTGGAAGAAAACAAGATCTTGCATAGGACTCAATCAGGTTTTCACCCATCCTTTAGCACTGAGTCACCTCTGCTGCCCGCTGCTTAACCACTTCGCTGCCAGGCCTTTTCCCCCTCCTGTGCCAGGCCTTTTTTTGCCTATTTGGGGCAGTTCGCGCTTAGGCCCTCATAACTTTTTGTCCACATAAGCTAACCAAGCCAAATTTGCGTCCTTTTTTTCCAACATCCTAGCGATTCTAAAGGTACCCAGACTTTGTGGGTTCCCCTGAAGGAGGCCAAGAAATTGGCCAAAATACAGTGAAAATTTCGTTTTTTTCAAAAAAATTGGAAAAAGGGGCTGCAGAAGAAGGCTTGTGCTTTTTCCCCTGAAAATGGCATCAACAAAGGGTTTGCGGTGCTAAACTCAGCAGCTTCCCAGCTTTCAGGAACAGGCAGACTTGAATCCGAAAACCCAATTTTTCAACACAATTTTGGCATTTTACAGGGGCATACCCCATTTGTGCAATTTTTTGTGCTTTCAGCCTCCTTCCAGTCAGTGACCGGAATGGTCATGAAACCAATGCTGGATCCCAGAAACCTAAACATTTCTGAAAAGTAGACAAAATTCTGAATTCAGCAAGGGGTCATTTGTGTAGATCCTACAAGGGTTTCCTACAGAAAATAACAGCTGAAAAAGAAAAATATTGAAATTGAGGTGAAAAAAACATCAATTTTTCTCTACTTTTTACTCTGTAACTTTTCCCTGCAATGTCAGATTATCGAAAGCAATATACCGTTACGTCTGCTGGACTCCTCTGGTTGCGGGGATATATAGGGTTTGTAGGTTCATCAAGAACCCGAGGAACCCAGAGCCAATAAATGAGCTGCACCCTGCAGTGCGTTTTCATTCTATACCGGGTATACAGTAATTCATTTGCTGAAATATAAGGAGTAAAAAATAGCTATCAAGAAAACCTTTGCATTTCCAAAAAGGGCACAAGATAAGGTGTTGAGGAGCAGTGGTTATTTGCACATCTCTGAATTCCGGGGTGACCATAGTAGCACGTGAATTACATGGAATTTCTCAAATAGATGTCTTTTTTACACACACCCCTATATTTGGAAGGAATAAATGTAGAGTAAGACAAGGGGCAATAACACTTGTTTTGCTATTCTATGTTCCCCCAAGTTTCCCGATAAAAATGATACCTCCCTTGTTTGGGTAGGCCTAGCGCCCGCGACAGGATATGCCCCAAAACACAACGTGGACACATCACAGAAAACAGAGCTGTTTTTAGCAAAGTGACTACCTGTAGATTTTGGCCTCTAGCTCAGCCGGCACCTAGGGAAACCTACCAAACCTGTGCATTTCTGAAAACTAGAGACCTAGGGGAATCCAAGGAGGGGTGACTTGTGTGGCTCGGACCAGGTTCTGTTACCCAGAATCCTTTGCAAACCTCAAAATTTGGCTAAAAAAACACATGTTCCTCACATTTCTGTGGCAGAAAGTTCTGGAATCTGAGAGGAGCGACAAATTTCCTTCCACCCAGCATTCCCCCACGTCTCCCGATAAAAATGATACCTCACTTGTGTGGGTAGGCCTAGCGCCCGCGACAGGATATGCCCCAAAACACAACCTGGACACATCACAGAAAACAGAGCTGTTTTTAGCATAGTGACTACCTGTAGATTTTGGCCTCTAGCTCAGCCGCCACCTAGGGAAACCTACCAAACCTGTGCATTTCTGAAAACTAGAGACCTAGGGGAATCCAAGGAGGGGTGACTTGTGTGGCTCGGACCAGGTTCGGTTACCCAGAATCCTTTGCAAACCTCAAAATTTGGCTAAAAAAACACATGTTCCTCACATTTCTGTGGCAGAAAGTTCTGGAATCTGAGAGGAGCCACAAATTTCCTTCCACCTAGCGTTCCCCCACGTATCCCGATAAAAATGATACCTCACTTGTGTGGGTAGGCCTAGCGCCCGCGACAGGATATGCCCCAAAACACAACGTGGACAAATCACAGAAAACAGAGCTGTTTTTAGCAAAGTGCCTACCTGTAGATTTTGGCCTCTAGCTCAGCCGCCACCTAGGGAAACCTACCAAACCTGTGCATTTCTGAAAACTAGAGACCTAGGGGGATCCAAGGAGGGGTGACTTGCGGGGCTCGGACCAGGTTCTGTTACCCAGAATCCTTTGCAAACCTCAAAATTTGGCTAAAAAAACACATGTTCCTCACATTTCTGTGGCAGAAAGTTCTGGAATCTGAGAGGAGCCACAAATTTCCTTCCACCCAGCGTTCCCCCACGTCTCCCGATAAAAATGATACCTCACTTGTGTGGGTAGGCCTAGCGCCCGCGACAGGATATGCCCCAAAACACAACGTGGACATATCACAGAAAACAGAGCTGTTTTTAGCAAAGTGACTACATGTAGATTTTGGCCTCTAGCTCAGCCGCCACCTAGGGAAACCTACCAAACCTATGCATTTCTGAAAACTAGAGACCTAGGGGAATCCAAGGAGGGGTGACTTGTGTGGCTCGGACGAGGTTCTGTTACCCAGAATCCTTTGCAAACCTCAAAATTTGGCTAAAAAAACACATGTTCCTCACATTTCTGTGGCAGAAAGTTCTGGAATCTGAGGGGAGCTACAAATTTCCTTCCACCCAGTGTTCCCCCAAGTCTCCCGATAAAAATGATACCTCACTTGCGTGGGTAGGCCTAGCGCCGGCGACAGGAAACACCCCAAAGCGCAACGTGGACACATCCTAAATTTTGGAAAAAAACAGAGGTGTTTTTTGCGAAGTGCCTACCTGTAGATTTTGGCCTCTAGCTCAGCCGGCACCTAGGGAAACCTACCAAACCTGTGCATTTCTGAAAACTAGAGACCTAGGGGAATCCAAGGAGGGGTGACTTGCGGGGCTCGGACCAGGTTCTGTTACCCAGAATCCTTTGCAAACCTCAAAATTTGGCTAAAAAAACACATGTTCCTCACATTTCTGTGGCAGAAAGTTCTGGAATCTGAGAGGAGCTACAAATTTCCTTCCACCCAGCGTTCCCCCATGTCTCCCGATAAAAATGATACCTCACTTGTGTGGGTAGGCCTAGCGCCCGCGACAGGATATGCCCCAAAACACAACGTGGACATATCATAGAAAACAGAGCTGTTTTTAGCAAAGTGACTACCTGTAGATTTTGGCCTCTAGCTCAGCCGCCACCTAGGGAAACCTACCAAACCTGTGCATTTCTGAAAACTAGAGACCAAGGGGGATCCAAGGAGGGGTGACTTGCGGGGCTCGGACCAGGTTCTGTTACCCAGAATCCTTTGCAAACCTCAAAATTTGGCTAAAAAAACACATGTTCCTCACATTTCTGTGGCAGAAAGTTCTGGAATCTGAGAGGAGCCACAAATTTCCTTCCACCCAGCGTTCCCCCATGTCTCCCGATAAAAATGATACCTCACTTGTGTGGGTAGGCCTAGCGCCCGCGACAGGATATGCCCCAAAACACAACGTGGACATATCACAGAAAACAGAGCTGTTTTTAGCAAAGTGACTACCTGTAGATTTTGGCCTCTAGCTCAGCCGCCACCTAGGGAAACCTACCAAACCTGTGCATTTCTGAAAACTAGAGACCTAGGGGGATCCAAGGAGGGGTGACTTGCGGGGCTCGGACCAGGTTCTGTTACCCAGAATCCTTTGCAAACCTCAAAATTTGGCTAAAAAAACACATGTCCCTCACATTTCTGTGGCAGAAAGTTCTGGAATCTGAGAGGAGCTACAAATTTCCTTCCACCCAGCGTTCCCCCAAGTCTCCCGATAAAAATGATACCTCACTTGCATGGGTAGGCCTAGCGCCGGTGACAGGAAACACCCCAAAGCGCAACGTGGACACATCCTAAATTTTGGAAAAAAACAGAGGTGTTTTTTGCGAAGTGCCTACCTGTAGATTTTGGCCTCTAGCTCAGCCGCCACCTAGGGAAACCTACCAAACCTGTGCATTTCTGAAAACTAGAGACCTAGGGGAATCCAAGGAGGGGTGACTTGCGGGGCTCGGACCAGGTTCTGTTACCCAGAATCCTTTGCAAACCTCAAAATTTGGCTAAAATAACACATGTTCCTCACATTTCTGTGGCAGAAAGTTCTGGAATCTGAGAGGAGCTACAAATTTCCTTCCACCCAGCGTTCCCCCACGTCTCCCGATAAAAATGATACCTCACTTGTGTGGGTAGGCCTACCGCCCGCGACAGGATATGCCCCAAAACACAACGTGGACATATCACAGAAAACAGAGCTGTTTTTAGCAAAGTGACTACCTGTAGATTTTGGCCTCTAGCTCAGCCGCCACCTAGGGAAACCTACCAAACCTGTGCATTTCTGAAAACTAGAGACCTAGGGGGATCCAAGGAGGGGTGACTTGCGGGGCTCGGACCAGGTTCTGTTACCCAGAATCCTTTGCAAACCTCAAAATTTGGCTAAAAAAACACATGTTCCTCACATTTCTGTGGCAGAAAGTTCTGGAATCTGAGAGGAGCCACAAATTTCCTTCCACCCAGCGTTCCCCCACGTCTCCCGATAAAAATGATACCTCACTTGTGTGGGTAGGCCTAGCGCCCGCGACAGGATATGCCCCAAAACACAACGTGGACATATCACAGAAAACAGAGCTGTTTTTAGCAAAGTGACTACCTGTAGATTTTGGCCTCTAGCTCAGCCGCCACCTAGGGAAACCTACCAAACCTGTGCATTTCTGAAAACTAGAGACCTAGGGGGATCCAAGGAGGGGTGACTTGCGGGGCTCGGACCAGGTTCTGTTACCCAGAATCCTTTGCAAACCTCAAAATTTGGCTAAAAAAACACATGTCCCTCACATTTCTGTGGCAGAAAGTTCTGGAATCTGAGAGGAGCTACAAATTTCCTTCCACCCAGCGTTCCCCCAAGTCTCCCGATAAAAATGATACCTCACTTGCATGGGTAGGCCTAGCGCCGGTGACAGGAAACACCCCAAAGCGCAACGTGGACACATCCTAAATTTTGGAAAAAAACAGAGGTGTTTTTTGCGAAGTGCCTACCTGTAGATTTTGGCCTCTAGCTCAGCCGCCACCTAGGGAAACCTACCAAACCTGTGCATTTCTGAAAACTAGAGACCTAGGGGAATCCAAGGAGGGGTGACTTGCGGGGCTCGGACCAGGTTCTGTTACCCAGAATCCTTTGCAAACCTCAAAATTTGGCTAAAATAACACATGTTCCTCACATTTCTGTGGCAGAAAGTTCTGGAATCTGAGAGGAGCTACAAATTTCCTTCCACCCAGCGTTCCCCCACGTCTCCCGATAAAAATGATACCTCACTTGTGTGGGTAGGCCTACCGCCCGCGACAGGATATGCCCCAAAACACAACGTGGACATATCACAGAAAACAGAGCTGTTTTTAGCAAAGTGACTACCTGTAGATTTTGGCCTCTAGCTCAGCCGCCACCTAGGGAAACCTACCAAACCTGTGCATTTCTGAAAACTAGAGACCTAGAGGGATCCAAGGAGGGGTGACTTGCGGGGCTCGGACCAGGTTCTGTTACCCAGAATCCTTTGCAAACCTCAAAATTTGGCTAAAAAAACACATGTCCCTCACATTTCTGTGGCAGAAAGTTCTGGAATCTGAGAGGAGCTACAAATTTCCTTCCACCCAGCGTTCCCCCAAGTCTCCCGATAAAAATGATACCTCACTTGCGTGGGTAGGCCTAGCGCCGGCGACAGGAAACACCCCAAAGCGCAACGTGGACACATCCTAAATTTTGGAAAAAAACAGAGGTGTTTTTTGCGAAGTGCCTACCTGTAGATTTTGGCCTCTAGCTCAGCCGCCACCTAGGGAAACCTACCAAACCTGTGCATTTCTGAAAACTAGAGACCTAGGGGAATCCAAGGAGGGGTGACTTGCGGGGCTCGGACCAGGTTCTGTTACCCAGAATCCTTTGCAAACCTCAAAATTTGGCTAAAATAACACATGTCCCTCACATTTCTGTGGCAGAAAGTTCTGGAATCTGAGAGGAGCTACAAATTTCCTTCCACCCAGCGTTCCCCCAAGTCTCCCGATAAAAATGATACCTCACTTGCGTGGGTAGGCCTAGCGCCTGCGACAGGAAACACCCCAAAGCGCAACGTGGACACATCCACAATTTTGGGAGAAAACAGTGCCTACCTGCGGATTTTGGCCTGTAGCTCACCCGGCGCCTAGGGAAACCTACCAAACCAGTGCATTTCTGAAAACTAGAGACCTAGGGGAATCCAAGGAGGGGTGACTTGCGGGGCTCGGACCAGGTTCTGTTACCCAGAATCCTTTGCAAACCTCAAAATTTGGCTAAAAAAACACATGTTCCTCACATTTCTGTGGCAGAAAGTTCTGGAATCTGATAGGAGCCACAAATTTCCTTCCACCCAGCGTTCCCCCAAGTCTCCCGATAAAAATGATACCTCACTTGTGTGGGTGGCCCAGGTGCCTGCAAAATAATAAGGCCCAAAACCTGAAGGGATAGAAGGGATAGCACAGCAAGTTTATAAGGGCATATTCTTTTATACATCTTTAGACGGACTCTGCTTTGGGGACCCACATAAGTGAGGTGTCATTTTACTTGGGAGACTGAGGGGAAAACTGGGGAGTAGGAATTTTGTGCTGGAGCGGTGATCCTACTAAGAAAAATCAGGAAAATATGCTTTTTTATGCAAATTGTGAGGTTTACAGAGGAGTCTGGGTAAGAAAATGTTGGGGGAGCCACACAAGCCACACCTCCCTAGACTCCTTGGGGTGCCTAGTTTTAAAAAGTTTCTGGGTTTTGTAGGTTTCCCTACATGACGGCCGCACCCAGGACCAAAAACATAGGTGGGCCCTCCCCCCCAAACACAGGTATTTTTGGAATATATCACTTTGATGTGTGCACATACGTCCGTGATGTGCCAAACACTAAAATTGTGAAAAGAAACACACTTAGGTTATGTGAAGAAGACCCCTCACCCACCAACCAAGTTGGTGGCATGCTTCATCATCGGGGTCCCACCTGAGGCACCTAGCGTGTCTCAAGTGTGCTGCGACGCCTGATTACAGCGGAGCAGGTTTTGTCATTTGTACCACACATACTGGTTGGATTTGGCACGAGGGTGAGTGATGGTTCAGTAGATCAAATTTTATTAACAAGAGATTTCACAAAAGTGAAATGCACTGGTAATAACTGAAAGGCCAAAAAACTGAACCAATGACTCACAGCTCGTGAGCTGTAAAGCCACGACAAGGCACCAACCGCTTTACAGTCCATTCACACACCTTTCATACATGACATGCACTAGACCATTCACGCCGCCAGCCACGGGCCCAGCACATTACAAGACTCGCATCCACAGACAGCGCCAGTCAAGGGCCCATCACTTTCATACGCCCACATGCCTGATACAGCAATCACACCAGCTGATGAGTGTGTGGACTGGCGTTTGGCCGGCACTGCCAGCCAAGCGCCACCCCACCCACACCACCAGCCAAGCGCCACCCCACACACACCGCCAGGCCAGCGCCACCCCACACACACCGCCAGCCCAGCGCCACCCCACACACACCGCCAGCCAAGCGCCACCCCACACACACCGCCAGCCAAGCGCCACCCCACACACACCGCCAGCCAAGCGCCACCACACCCACGCCGCCAGCCAAGCGCCACTTTACACATGCCATCCCCTTTTTTTTGTTTTTAAACAACAAAGAAACCACTAATCATAAATTAGTACAAAACTACAAACACAAAAGCTCTAACTGAATACATGACTAATGCCAACCGTGAAACCGAACATATAAAAATATAAAACACCAGTTTACGCTCACGGAATTTCCCAATAATTCTTCTGTGTGTGGTAGCTCCTGAAACAGCCACCCACACACAGCCCAGGCTTTGAAGGACAATCAGGGCAGTACATCCTAGTCTCCTTCCTGATACCTCTTCGAGCACAGACTCTACATCTCTTAGCAGGAAAGTTTTTTTTGGCCGTGGGAGGAATGTGCTCAGCAAAGTGACGATCTTTCAATCTAGCCACATCCTCCACCACTGCTTCTCTAGGAACTCTTGCCTGTTCCAGCACAACAAGGCTAGCTATGATAGACTCCTGAAATTTCACAAATGTCATCCTTGACTCTGGAGAACTATCCTTAAACACAACAAAAGCATTAAAAGTTGCCAAGTGGAACAAGTGAAGCGCTAATTTCTTATACCACACATAAGACTTACGAGCAGCAGTGTAAGGTTCTAACCTCTGATCTACTCTATCAACACCACCCATGTGCTTATTATAGTCTAAGATGCACACAGGTTTGCGCACTTCGGCAACCTGACCCCAAACAGCCACAGGTGAAGTACTCTCATCATGGATGGTGCTTAGCATGTATACATCCCTCTTGTCTACAAATTTCAGAGCTAGCAGCTCATCATTCCGCAAGGCACTGCACTGTCCCTTCTCAAGTTTTTTACAGACAAGCTCTTTTGGATAGCCTTTCCGATTAGAGCGGATTGTGCCACAAGCAACAGTGTCCACTCTGAACAACTCCTTGAACAACCGAACTCAAGTGTAGAAGTTATCTACATATAAATGGTGACCTTTGTTAAACAGTCGTCTACCAAGTTCCCACACAATTTTCTCACTAACTCCAAAAGTGGGAGGACAACCAGGGGGGTCAATATTGGAATCCCTACCAGTGTAGACCCGGAAATTATAAACATATCCTGTACTACTTTCTGACAGCATATACAATTTAATTCCATACCGTGCCCTCTTGCTAGGAATGTACTGCCTAAAAACCAAACGACCCTTGAACAGGACCAAAGACTCATCTACAGATATTTCTTTCCCTGGAACATAGATCTCTGAAAACCGATCTACCAAATGATCAAGGACAGGTCTAATCTTAAAAAGACGGTCAGAATCAGGATGATCTCGTGGCAAGGCTAAAGCATTATCTACAAAATGCAACATCCGAAGAAGAAGCTCATACCGGTTACGACTCATGATGGCAGGAAATATAGCAGTTGCCATCAAGGGACTAGTAGACCAATATGAAGACAGCGACGGCTTCCTTATCAGCCCCATCAAAAAAGTTAAACCCAAGAACTTTTTCAACTCTTCCAGATTTGTGGGAATCCACCGGCTAGCTCTAGAGTGTGGCCTAAGTCTGGCAGCGTTGTCCCTCAAAAACTGCTCTGCATACAAATTAGTCTGCTCAACAATCTCTTCCAAAAATATATCGTCCATAAACAACTCAAAAAAGTTGACGGGCAAAAAGTTTTCCGTATTAACTCGACACCCTGGAAAACCAGTAAACGCAGGCAACTGTGGCTGCTCCATGTTTGGTGCAACCCATGCGTCAGGTCTTCCAATGGGAAGCCTTTCAGCCGCTGGCTCCTGCACCATTGGCACATCACTGTCCTCCTCTAAAACAGGCCCTTCATCAGCACTGAGAGTGGCTTCATCATCAGATGATTCATCTCTGACAGAAAATTCACTTCCAGAATCCTGCACTTCCTCCTCTGCCTCAGATGCAGAGTCAGTCTCATATTCATGGTCAGAAGATGACTCAAAAAGCACACTAACAACCTGCTGAGCGGTCATCCTACGGCTGGCCATGATCCTTCCTACTAAAATTAACTGGACAAATACACCACCAACAACCAGCACTGTGTAAGATAAGTAACAAAGTATAGGTTTATCACTAAGAATTATAAACTCAAAAACTATACTGCTCACTTGCCTGAAAAAGCTTGACTCACCAGCAACTACTCTGCACAGCCACAGCAATCACCAACGATATCCCACTAAAAAGAGAAAAAAAAAAGCAAATTAGACATAAGACAACACAATAATCATTGTGCATAACTCTAAGGACAATTTCACACACAATCCTGCATTCAGTACACCACCTACAAACATGTCATTCATGCATTGCAACAATACTCACTTGGAGTAAATTTATTTACTTACCTAAAACATGCAACTACGCAAACCGCAGGACAACTACTGCCAAAACTGCAACAAGCCACAGCAAAGTCAGCAAAAGCTTAGAACTAAAACAAAAAGGAGAAAAACTGTTATTATCATAAAAGTAAATACTTCGCCAGTTGACAAACACTCCGCCACTAACCATTTTTTCATTTTCCCGAGTCTAGTCTTCTCTGCTTGGGGGAAGATGGGCCTAAAAAAAAAATAGGCCAATCTACCCCCAAGGGGAGGGGGCAGAAATCACCCAGATTACATTGCACCCTTTGGGGGGGGGCGACCCTTGCCCAAGGTGCCACACCCCCACACAAAGCACACACACACATACATAGTATCCCTGGCGCTATGGGGATTCTGCCCCCCTTGGGGACAGAAAGGCCTAAAAAATAGGCATATCTGCCCCCTAGGGGGGCAGAACTGCCCAAAAATACATGTGGGACCCTGGGGGCGACCCTTGCCCAAGGGGCCACCCCCCAACACAAAAAATAAAAATCAACAATAAAATCCCTGGTGTCTAGTGGCTTTCTGCCCCCCTTGGGGGCAGATCGGCCTAAAAATAGGGCCAATCTGCCCCCAAGGGGGGCAGAAACGACAATAAATACATTGCGCCCCTGGGGGGAGCGACCCTTGCCCAAGGGGCCACCCCCCAACACAAAGCACACATACATACATACTATTTCTGGCGCTATTGGGATTCTGCCCCCCTTGGGGGCAGAAAGGCCTAAAAAAAATAGGCCTCTCTGCCCCCAAGGGGGGCAGAACTGCCCAAAAATACATGAGGGCCCCTGGGGGCGACCCTTGCCCAAGGGGCCGCCCCCCAACACAAAAAATACACATCAACAATAAAATCCCTGGTGTCTAGTGGCTTTCTGCCCCCCTTGGGGGCAGATCGGCCTAAAAATAGGGCCAATCTGCCCCCAAGGGGGGCAGAAACGACAATAAATACATTGCGCCCCTGGGGGGAGCGACCCTTGCCCAAGGGGCCACCCCCCAACACAAAGCACACATACATACATACTATTTCTGGCGCTATTGGGATTCTGCCCCCCTTGGGGGCAGAAAGGCCTAAAAAAAATAGGCCTCTCTGCCCCCAAGGGGGGCAGAACTGCCCAAAAATACATGAGGGCCCCTGGGGGCGACCCTTGCCCAAGGGGCCGCCCCCCAACACAAAAAATACACATCAACAATAAAATCCCTGGTGTCTAGTGGCTTTCTGCCCCCCTTGGGGGCAGATCGGCCTAAAAATAGGGCTAATCTGCCCCCAAGGGGGGCAGAAACGACAATAAATACATTGCGCCCCTGGGGGGAGCGACCCTTGCCCAAGGGGCCACCCCCCAACACAAAGCACACATACATACATACTATTTCTGGCGCTATTGGGATTCTGCCCCCCTTGGGGGCAGAAAGGCCTAAAAAAAATAGGCCTCTCTGCCCCCAAGGGGGGCAGAACTGCCCAAAAATACATGAGGGCCCCTGGGGGCGACCCTTGCCCAAGGGGCCGCCCCCCAACACAAAAAATACACATCAACAATAAAATCCCTGGTGTCTAGTGGCTTTCTGCCCCCCTTGGGGGCAGATCGGCCTAAAAATAGGGCCAATCTGCCCCCAGGGGGGGCAGAAACGACGTAAAATACATTTGCCCCCAAAGGGGAGCGACCCTTGCCAAAGGGGCCGCCCCCCAACACAAAAAATACAAATCAACAATAAAATCCCTGGTGTCTAGTGGCTTTCTGCCCCCCTTGGGGGCAGATCGGCCTAAAAATAGGGCCAATCTGCCCCCAGGGGGGGCAGAAACGACGTAAATTACATGTGCCCCCAAAGGGGAGCGACCCTTGCCCAAGGGGCTGCCCCCCAACACAAAAAATACACAGCAACAATAAAATCCCTGGTGTCTAGTGGCTTTCTGCCCCCCTTGGGGGCAGATCGGCCTAAAAATAGGGCCAATCTGCCCCCAGGGGGGGCAGAAACGACGTAAAAAGCATGTGCCCCCAAAGGGGAGCGACCCTTGCCCAAGGGGTCGCTCCCCTACACTAATATTCACTCACACACACACACATACAGAAATCCCTGGTGTCTAGTGGGCATTCCTGCTGCCCGATCGCATCGCGATCGGGCAGCAGGAATGCTCAAAGAGACATCGAGGGAAAGGAAAACCCTTTCCTTTCCCTCGATGCCTCTCTGAGAGCACCCCCACCCCGCACGAAGGTGAAATACTCACCTTCTCCCTTGACGCGCTGGAAGCAAATGGCTTCCAGCGCGTCATTCCCCGTTTCCATGAAATCAGCGCGCGATCGTGCGCTGACGTCATGGGGGGGGGCGGGGGGGGGGTGGGCGTGAAAGGGGAAGGGATTCCCCTTTCAGCCCTGGCCTGGGGGTGTTGGGGGGCGGCCCTCGGGGGAAGCGCTAGCGCTTCCCCCGACTGCCAGTCCCTGGACGTAATGGTTACGTCCATGGCGCCACACGGGCGCTGCCATGGACGTAACCATTACGTCCGTGGCGGGGAAGGGGTTAACCTACAAGGCAGATTATGGATGAAGGTAACATGGTGGCTATCTTTATGCTCGACCTCCGTGCCGCATTTGACACTGTGTCCCATAATATTTCAATTAAGGGACTGGTGACAGTGGTATTAGTGGCACTGCTCTGTTGTGATTGACTTCCTTTCTTCAGGAACGTACCTTTCAAGTGACACAAAAGCCATTTCAGTCATTGATTCGTTTTCTGCAGCAAGGAGTGCCTCAGGGATCTTCACACAGTCCAATGCTCTTTAATGTTTATGTTAGGCCCCTGGCTGAGGTCCCCGAGCTGCATGCATACGTCGATGACACACAACTTGTTATCACTGTTTCCCATAACAGTGGTCATACAGCATCTTCCCTACACATGTGTTTATCAGTTATTGCCTCCTGGATGGAACACAGTTTTTTAAAACTAAATACAGGGAAAACTGAAGTTCTGGTATTAGGTAAGCACCTTAACATTTGGTCTAATTTCTGATGACAAGTTAATTTTGGCCTTATGCCTTCTCCTAAGTTCCAGGTGAAGAACATGGGCATCTGGTTTGAGGAGAATGTCTACTTTGATGCTCAAATTGCTGCTCTGGCAGAAAGTGTTTTGGGATGCTGAGATCCCTGGAAATATTTCTCTACCTTTTCCAAGAATCTGCCCAGAAAACAGTAGTTCAACCTATAATCATATCCCAACTGGAATACTGTAATTTTCTTTATTTGGGGGTCACCCAAACGTGAATGAACAGGCTTCAACGTGCGCAGAATGCTGTGGCTCGGACTCTGCTTGGTCTTTCGAGACAAGCCTCTATCAGTTTCTCTCTGAAGAAACTAAAACTTGTTGCCGGTGAAACAGGGATTTACCTTCAAGGCCCTCTGCTATTGCTATGAGGCATTGTCCAGTCAAGATCCAGCTTACTTACAAGCTATGGTTACCTTTATGCTTCAGTGCGAAATCTGTGATTGATGGCTGCTAAACTGGCCATGGATCCAAGATTTAAAAAAGCCAGAATTGGGAGTTGTGCTTTTAGCCATTTGGAATTCATTACCTTTGGAACTGCGTCTAGCCCCCTTGGAGTCAATCTTAAAAAAAAAAAACTGAAAACATGGCTGTTTGGATCAAGTTAAATAATTCTTGTTCAAAGTGCATGTTTTAGTTGTAACTAGCCTCCTAGCGCTGAGACAATTCGTCTAAAAGTAGCCATGCACTATATACATGGCATTATTTATTATTATTATTATTATGATTATTTTGTTTTGATAACTAGTGGACCTAATTGTGCCATCCACTGAAGTAGCCTTTTAAAACATGTCTCAGACCTGCAAATGAAGTCTATAGTGCAGTTTTAAACTGCCATTTTGACCTGGCAAAATACACCTTTTGCCAGACCTAAAACTTCCTTTTTAATACTGACAAGTCACCCCTAAGATAAACCCTAAAATCTCATAGGGCAGAGTACAGTGTATTTAAAAAGTATAACATGTGTTGTTACTGCTATAAGGCCTATCTCTTACATCGGCTGGCACTCGGTTACCTTATTTCATTTAATAAGTGATTAGTGTTGATTGGGAGCATACAGACATATGGTGTTTACACTCAAATAAATTATAATTTAAACTTCATTAATGGCCAGTTTACATTTTAAATCACAATTCTGAAAATGCCACTTTTAGACTGTTGGCATTTTCTTGTCCTAACCATTTATACCTTCTGCCAGTTTCCTGGGTCTGCTGTTGGGGTTTGTGCCATCGGTCTGCTGTTGAGGTTTATGTATTCCTTCCAGACAGTGACACAAAGGGGTCTAGATGTGGATAGGATGGGACATCCGGCCAAAATGACTTGGAGGAGTTGCACCCAGCCCCACTTGCACTTTAAATGACTCTGTCTCACACACACACAAAGGAATACAACACCAGGCTCGCCATGTCTTTTGTCACCCCTGACTTATTGAATCCTTGACAGGGGAAGGGAAGAACTTTCCAGAACCAGATGTGGGGTAGTATAGGGAATCCATCTACTTCAAAGGCTGGCATCAGGTATAAACATTAGAGCACTCCTGGACCTGAAGAAAAAGCACTGCGCTACTGCCAGAGGACTGTCCTGCTGCGGAGGACTGCCTTTACTGCCTTAGAAGGAAAGACTGGACCTGCTACCTAAATCCCAGGTTAACCTGAGTGAAATAAAGTGTCAGTTGGCTGACCTCCTGTTTGAACTAGAGGGTCGCAGCAAGCTCCAGAGACGTCCCTGTAACTGCCAAGCTGACCTGCTGTAACTGGAGCTGTCTGGACCTGCAACTGGGCCTGCTAAGGCTCTGCTGGGCTCTGCTGGCCTCTGCAGGCCTCTGCTGGAGTGAGTTCTTGATCCTCAAGGAAGTGCCCGCCTGGCATCAGTGTCAGCTCCTCCCAAGAAGAAAAGATGAAATTCTGAATTTTGTGCTCTTCTGGACCACCAACGGGCCTGTGCATGCAGAGACTCTGCTTCATGGGGCAAAACCAAGATGAAGCTACGATGAACCCTTTCACGCTACAGCGGTTGCAGCAATAATTGGCAACAGGAGATCTGCACTTCATGCTACAACAACCTGTGGTGACCACCAACACAAAGCTCCAGCAATGACCATCCACCGTGTCATACCAGATCTTCAAGCTACAGTGATGAAACCTACACCGCTCTGCCTGCTCTATGAGCTACAGTGATGACCAGCCGCGATGCCCTCCCTGCTTTTCATGGCCTTCTACACCTAAAATGGAACTCTTTGTGCCAGAATTTGAGAAGGTAATTTTTTCAGCATTATTTACCTGGTTCCTGTATCCAGCCCACACTTCTTTGCAGTCAGCCTGAACTTGTGAATTTCCCCCCAGTCTAACATGACCAAATAACCACAAGTGGTGCTTTGTGCGTAAAGTTGCTATGTTCACTAACATATTTAAGCTTTCATATCTTGGGTTCTACTGACCCGAGTTTTGTCATTCTGGTATAATTTTATTTATTAAAAGTTGATGTATATTTTGTGTTGTGGTTTCACTTTTGTACTGTTTGTTTTCTGCACAAATACTCTACACATTGCCTCTAGGTTAAGCCTGGCTGCTTTTTGTCAAGTTGCCAGAGGGTTAACCACAGGCTAATTTAGTGACTTTTGTAGTTTACCTTGACAAGGATGGTAGCTGTTGCCTGCGAGGGGCTTCCACCCCCTTAACCAATAACGCAAATTTCTTACACAATGTTTGACCAGATGAGTGGGTTGGGCCTAATTTGATTTGTTAGACATTGACACGCTCAAGATTAGAAATGAAGGCAGCATTTCTTGTTAAATCCTTCTTGTCAAACTAAGAGTTGAAGTTTCTTAAAATGTGCAGATTTAGAGTAATTTGGTACAATTATAGTTGCTGCAACTGTAAGATGCCATTAAACTTTGTGCTGCTGGAAAGTGGTCTATAGATGAAGATGAAGGAACAAATACATTTTGGTAATGTGTGACAACTTACAGGCAAGAACTCATGGTCACTCATGGTGAAGTCTTTGAAGTGAGATATTTGCAAATATTTCTTGAGGCTGAATGCTACCCCCCCTCCAATCCAGTAGATACCATTTTGACGGATGTTGTGTTCAGGTGATATGACTTTATGGCATGTAGGTACAGAATTCTTGCTGAGCCATGTTTTGTGATGAAAGTGAGATCTGGTTCTGATTTCTGGCTCTGTGCCCTATCTAGGGCCTATATGGCCAAACAGACAGTGCCATAACTTGTCACCCTTATCCTGGACTCGTAGGTGATGTGGACCAATGGGAACCCTAATTTTAGCGTCAGGTGACCAGGGCCAATGAGAGCCCTAATCTCTGGGTCCAATGGGAACCCTTACCCTAGCAGGCTGGGGACCATGACCAATAGCAGTCCTAACCTAGTTGATCAGGTAATTTGCAGAAATGGGAGCTTTATGCCCAGGGTCCAGTGGAAGCTCTAACCCTAGCAGTCAGTTGACCTGAACCAACGTGAAATGTAAGCAATGGATACAATGGGATCCCTAACCATAGCTGTTAGGTGACTCTGACCAATGGGAACACTAAAGCTAGTGGTCACACTACCTTAGCTTAAGGGCACTTCAGATAACTGTACTCTGGCCTGTGACCATTGCTCGCTCATTTTTTAAAAGTTAGAAAGGCATGCCCAATACTATGGATTCAAAATCAGTATGCTACCACCATTGCACAGTACACATCCAAATGACCAGATGGTAGTCCTGTATCGACAAGACAGTATGCTTTTGGCACCCAAGGTGTGGTTGTGGTTCTGGGTCTCGTGATCAATTTTGGGTCTAGGACTTAGTACGTATACCGGATTTTGTGTGTGCTGAGGCCAAAATAAAATTAATATTCCAGTTTCACATGTAGTTGAATTACTCAGGGCAGAAGTGAGTATACCATGAACAGGACATTCCCATCCCGACAAGAGTACATTTATTTTATTTTGAATAGTTTATAACAAATACATAGATCTATGCTTTTGGTGTAAATGTGAGAGTGGCGAAGGAGTATAGCAATAAAGTAGGCACCATCTGTCATCTGGAGAACGAAATGGAAAATGAAGAAGGGACAGGAAAGGGCATTCAAATACAAAAACACACCTACAAACGGGTAATTTTGTGCAATTTCACCAAAGTTGCAGCAATATATAATGCAGTAATTCCACAGCCCAAACAGCCTGATATCTACTCCAGCCAAGTCTTGGAGTAAATCACAAAGCCTACATAGCCACTCAAGCTACTGTAAGAGAATCACACATCAATCAGTGGGGGCATGGTATAATACTAGCAGCACAAAGCATAACATCTAAGAAAATAAAAATATGACTTTTCACAATCCTTGCAAACTTTCATAATCAAAAACCCAATTCTGTCCTCACAACTGCTCAGCAATGCCCCAGAAGCATATGTCATAAAAAGTAAGTGGATCTCCAGTCCCACATTACTAAATAGTGAATATCTTGGTAAAGACTCATCATTGGTCCTCCTCCAGCAGATCACTCTGCCTCATTTCCCTCCTTTACTCAGCTATCAGATTCTAATGTCTCTCAGCTAGTTGTGCCACGTGGGCAATCTCATCTCCTGCTCTCCCCACCTTCCATAAGACTTCAAGGAGACTATTGCCTTTCCCATGGTATCTCTAGCAGTAGGAACCAACCGCTCTTTATTTCAAGAGGAAATTTGCCAAGCAGTATATAAACGTCAAACATAACTGTGAAAAAATGATTGCAAAGTCAGTTTTAATGAACTTCAATTAATACACTGAAACTCTCAAACTTCTTTGCAATGCATATTACATTTCCTCTTCATTGTAGAACACAACAATGTATGATTGCCACCAAAAATAATTTCAAATCAATGGAAACGGGACTGCAGTCATAATTTTACTTGCCTGCCATTGGCACATTTCATCACACTACACTCCTTTTGTGCCTCTATGATATTGGTGTGCAGGACAAGGTCCTGAACTAAACATAATGTTTCCTCTCAAATGACTTTCAAATCATCTGGTCTCACCATAGCATCCCAGAGACTTCCATCACAATGCTTATCCAATTTAGCATTAATCTAATACCCCTGAGTTAATTTAATAATTTTGTTTCTTTTCATCAGCTTCCAATAACATTCAGATTCTCCTCAAACTTGAACTTTACTCAAATATTTACTGTTCATTGCTCAATGTGTTATTGAGGTTTCTAGGGATGATAGAAACTCTCTGTAGATAATTGCTATCTAAAGAGAGAAATTAGACATGTGAATCACTGAAGTGGCATCATAGAAGGGCCTAATGGGTATCGTACAACACCAACTCCAACATGCTTGGTAAAAATCTGAGGATTTAACTTGTCAGGTTTTGCAAATAGTTTCCAGTAGAGGCTGATAACAACCCACCCTGCTTCCCAGTACACAGTGAAATGCTGGGAGCATAGTTAAATACTGGAGGGAAGGGGAAATGAAAGCAAGAGAGAGAAGAGATAGCCAAGAATGCTGTCTCGTTGTGCACAACTCTCTCTTGGTTCAGATCTTTTGGAATTAGTTTTCCACAAACTGTTATTCTGAGACAGTTTAGGTGCACACCAAAATATAAGCAAGGTATACATTTATCTTTAGCACTGTGAATGGACATAACCGCATGCACATTAAGCGGATATAATAACGCGTGCCGCCTTTAATAATTTAACCTACCTGGGGACTCGTTTTAGGCCAATTAATCTTTTGACCCTGATTGGCGACACCTTAAGACGAGATAACTATTCAACATTCCAATTAATAGATCAATAACCTCATCAATATTCACAATAGCAAATCAATCAAATTAGTCAATGACATTAATAAGAATCGAAACTCACCATGACCCTTCAGCCATGAATAACCACACAGAATTTTGTAAGATTTATGTTATTTATTCCCTATTTGTTACACTCTACTAGTAAGTTTATTAGTCTCAATACCAGAAAACACATCAACAATGTCACAATATGGTAACTTGAATAATACTTTATCAAAGCAAAGATCATGAACATTATAACAAAGCACGACGTCAACATGGATTAACTTTAGCAGAGTATCATTAGCACAACATTCAACAAAGCAAAGATTCAGGCATTTGTCTATTTGCAGTCGTTTAGTGAATTCCTCAACTAACCTCAAATTAGCATTAGCATGTTGGGCTTCATGCAAAATGATTTAGAAACACAAATTTATATAACATCTACCTATGGTCTCTATCAAAAGAGCAGTTGGTACCTAGAAAGAAAAGGCAAACAGACAAATACAATTTCATTATCATATAGTTACCCTCCGTAATGGGTCAGCATACAGAGTCAGTCTTCGTCCTCAGGACATCAGTTGATTCGCCATCAGCCAGGGAAAGCAGCAGAGTTCAGCAAGACCGGGCAATAAGGAACACTTCCCTCATAAGGAGGAAAAGTAATTATCGGGCAAGGCAAGGAAGACGAGGATGGTTTGAAGAATCAAACAGCAAAGTCTCTAAGACAGAATGTCGTAGTAACAGCATGAATGTCCCTAAATAGTATGGAAGGTTGGTGTAGAATGGCTAGGTAAAAAAAGGCTAGGTAATGGCAAAAAAGGCTGGTTTCTCCTTGTGACTTGTCATTATATCAAATTCGGCTAGTAAGCTTCCAATTTCCAATTGGGCAAAATTTGGGGCATCATTATCTCTGACCAATGATCCGTTGATCACCTTACTAGAATTTTCACTTAAAACAGTTCTCATGCAGTTTATTGGCTCCTGTAATTGACGTCTTCAACGGGTAGAATGTCAGGTACGAAAAGTTACACTCACTGTTTCAGTCAGTAGTTCCATTGTCTTTACCAGTTCAGGCGACCTTGCACCTGTTGTGAATTACACTGTTGCATTCAAGAAGAATGTCTCCTTGAGCAAGTCGGGTCTCATGAGAAAGAATTTATTACGGTTACACACACATCTCTAGCTTAGGAAAAGTTCAGTTTCGTGTCCTTCAGCAAGTCAGCACATCGCACGTTAAGAAAACACATTTATTATGAGACCAGGCAGCTAAGCCCATACTCTTGCTAACTAAGGCCTAGTGATTAATTTAGCAAAACTCTAACATATAACTTTTAATGCTAAAATAGAATCATACATTAGTACATTAATAATCCATTATTGATAAATTTAATTAATCATCGTATACATTGGTGGCCACTCTCCATGGGCACATTTCAAACGCGTACATTAGAAACATATTAATACGTTTTCTATGCGGCTTCATTGTACATTATTTCGCAAGCATTTCATGTTAATTTTTGATTATAAAAGCTACACTCCAACAATGTCCTTATCAGCTTCGAAAAGGTGCTCGACTAGAAACCTATTCCACAGTGCATGGGGAAGCCATTGTAATGGGTGATACAAGCCCAGGTTGCTAGAAATCCTGGAATGAAGGTGATTAAAAGGACTAAGACAAGACAAAACAACGAAGTGAAAACGCAATTCATAATCAATGCATTTAGTGCAAGAAACTGGGGGAACCATAAAAGGGAGGAAAACAAAAGAGGTGAGGGATCAAAACTACAATGAGAGCATTAGTCAGCACGCAAAAACATCAGGGCAGCACAGTAAGTCACCAAAACATGGTGTTCTACAACCACATCATAACATCATGGTCACAAAGTCCTCAGAAGAATATGCTTGTCTATTGCACCCTGTCCTGGTGCAAACCAAAAGGTACAAAACCCTCCATAGTATTTCTCAAGATGCATTTCACCCTGCCTCTTAGCTGCGCCCATCTTTCCATGACCTGATCACATCTCTGACCCTCACCCTATAAAAACACAGGGCTAAATCTCCACACAGACTCTGAGGGAACTGCCTGCCACTCCCTCTGTCTGTTAACTACCCTCACAACATTATTTCCAGTCACAGTCATAAATCTGTGCTATGATGTATTAAGTTTGTTTCAACACAACTGGAGTTGTTGTCTAGCTGTCCTTCAAACAGCAGCTTTCAACCCAGATCAAGGTCAAGCCAAACAACACTCCTTATATCTATACATGTATGTACCTTCATAGCTTGTGGGAGCGTGGTAACAGCTCATTGATGGTACATTGTTGTCAGCAATGTGTTGAAAAAATAATAGTGACATTGTTTGAAGTGAATATAACAGCTCAAGTTAACATAGACCTGGAAAGTAACTTGCGAGTTAAAATACAGCTAGAAGGGTTTGGCCTAGGGAGAGCTTTAGCTGTCTGGACAGTCTTATATCATCAAAACATTCATTAAAAAACACACACATCTATCTATCTATCTTTGTGTGTATATTTACACAGAGAGGGGTTTGGGCTCATTCTTCATTAACTGCTCAATTTTAACTGTTAACACATTTTGCTTCTGACCACCACAGCATACAACATAGTATAACAGCTCAGCCCTCTTCAGCTACTGGCTCTCTTGCACTGTGCATAATGGAATTTTGCTTAGTTTTATGCTGCATGTCTGCCTAAAAAAGTAAGCTTCAGTGAATGGAATGAGGGAGAACATGTTTATAGTTATTCTTACATGCTTAAACTATGTCTTCAGGTTACAATGATTGAAGGACAATGGGCCATATGTACAAGGATGCACTTGGTAAAAGTGGTCACAGTTTGCGCACTGACATTTAACGAATGCATTGGTATTTTTCAAACTAACATATGTACTAATAAGTCAGTTCACAAAATACCAAAACTTGCAGGGTCACAATTCGACCTACCTTATGAATATTAATGAGATAGAACACAAAATGAGACCCACTACAATTTGCTGCCATCACAAGGAGGGTGGCCAATGGGGGCAGCAGACTATCATGTCTGTGATTGCTATTAAATGAAACAATCAATGTTTATTTTAAAACATGCAGTTAATTTACTTTAAAGGAAAGTGGGATGCATTCAAAAGAAATTAAATGCCTTCCAAACACTTTTAGGAGTAAGCAGTGGTCCTTACCTGCTCCTAACAAATGATTTTTTCAGCATTCACAAAGAGGAAGTGGTCTCTTGTGAATCCCATTAACAAATTGATTGCCATCTCTTTTGTTTAGTCAGTAAAATATAAGACCCATATTTAAGAAAAGTTAGTGCTGCCTTTGTGCCATTTTTTTTTATGCAATAGCAGCACTAACCTGGCGCCATATTTATATTTTGCTGCTAGACCAGTCTAGTGACAAAATTCTAGACTTTGCGTAATTTTTTGGGAGCGTCATCCAACCTTGCGTGGTGTTACAACAATTAAATGCAAGGTAAACGTTCCCTCCCCAAAAAAATTCACAACCCGATGCAAAAATGAAGCACGCAAAGGACCCGGTCAAAAAAATGACGCTAAGTTTGATTAGCGTCAACATTTTAATGCCCGGTCAGACCAGGCCTGGTCAGACCAGGCGATAAAATGAGACCCACACACTACTACATAAGGGAAACTCACAGAAGGAGCATAGGCAAGCAACTGGACAACATAGGCCTGTTACTGCTCCAGCTCGGGACACACCGAAGACAACAACAATGACAACAAGTGCTACCAGCACCACCACAGCAACCCCAAACACCACCACAGCAGCCACAAAGGCAGCCAGAAGGCGGGAGAGGATAGTTTGCCAGCGCACACCCATCCTTGCCCTCAGGGAAGAAGATGTGATCAGACTCTATTGTCTGAAGCGGGAGTCTATTGTATGCCTGCTGCAACACATAGCCCTGGACATCACAGCAAGAGTGGAAAGTCAAACAACAATTCCACCCAAGACCAAACTCCTGGCTGTCGTCCATATGCTGGCATGAGGATCTTTCCAGACTACTGAGGCACAAGTGGATGGTATCTCCCAACCAACCTTCTCTGCCTTCCTTCCGAACGTCCTGGACGCCATCATCTACCTCACCACATCCGGTTCCCCAACACACGAGCAACTGCAGCAGGAGACCAAATAAGGTTTCTACCAAATATCTGGGTTCCCGCATGTGTTGGGTGCAATGGACTGCACCCATGTCCAAATTGTGCCTCCTGCTGCTACCGAACACCTCTACAGGAAATGCAAACATACCCACTCCATCAAGCTGCAGGTCATTGTGGACCACTGTGGGGTTGTCACTAACATCCTACCTAAATATCGCAGCAGTGTTCATGATGCGTACATATTCCAGCACTCTACCATCAGCCAGCAGATCCAGAATGGATAAGTGTAGGTAAGCCACCATACTAATCATTACACAGGCATCTTGTGGGACAAACAATACATACACCACACTAAACATACATGGACAGTGGAGCACAGATGTTCAGACAACAACACATATACCACATGCCACACTACACCACATTCAATGCACATCACACACACATACACCCATATGTACAAGTTCCTGGCACCACCTGACTGACACACTACGTGAAAGACAGGTGGAGCTATGTCCACTTTGCATACAAAAGCTGGGCCCAAACCAGTACTAGTGTCCACAGGTTGACAACAAACTACAGATCCCTCACACATAACAATTACTAAGGAATAGCTCAGCTATGTGAATTGCACTGGCCATGCAAATTCACATATAGGAACTGCCCACATTTATCATGGTGTAGAAACTTCAGGCAGCACCAACATCAAATGCCATCCGAGTGTTGCCATCATCATCTACATGTCACCAAAACATACTAGACATACCCATTGTGTTCACCTTTCCCTTGTTTGGTGAATAGTGCAGCATATATAGAATTACCACATCACCGACTATGAAAGATCATGTGTAGGAATGGACACCTTACAGTACACTAACAATTATACCGGTCATGCCACATCTCCCTACCAAGATACGTGGATAATAGCAGTGGACTGTGGTAGCTGGACTACTGAGAATACTGGGAGAGGCCAGAAATGCATGTGAATGAGGAGACATGGGACTTAGCAGGACTGGTCCCGTGATGCAGGGCACTGCAGAAAACCACATTATGCCCTGTCCTGTCACACAGGTGTCTGAAAACTCTTGCATACATCACAAAACATGCCATACAACTGTGCCACACAGTACATATGAATCGCATGTACATATGTATGCCAGCTAGCTATTGGCAACAACAACACTTTGTGCAACGTAGGTATTCCAAGGGCAAAGAGTTGGGATCCACATGCAACACTCAAGGGCTTAACACCTGTTTCGTGGTACACAACACACAAAATAGGTACAAACTCCCAGAACATCACTCCTCTGCAGGTCTAAAGTGAAGGGACTAAGGCCACAAGTCAGGAAAGTGGTGCAGCATCTACAGCAGTGCCACTGTAATTGTGCCCATTTGCTGCCCCCTACTGCACCATGTTGGCGCTGTATACAATAAACGGCGCACCATGTCACAGAGTAGGTGCAATAGTGTCAAGATAATGGATGCCATTGATGGACAATGTAGGGTAGTAACAATATTTCTGACCAAATCCTGCACAGTACATAGGGCCCCATTTAAGTCAATGGTGTGCCCCCTTCTAACACCTGCTCTGTGCAGTTGTGAAAAGTATCTGCTAAAAATTATGCGTTGGAACCTTGGAGATTCCTTTGCACCAGTTTTTCCAGTCCTCCCAATGGGGAATGCCCCCTTGTATACATGATGCCTGCCACAGGCATAATCTGCCACAAAGGGTCACTAAGTGTTGCATTGCATGCGTAGTGCCACATGGAAACATGACGCCCTGAATTTTTGCCTTGTAGGGCTACTATAGCGTCAATCTAAATGACGATAATGTATTGTGATGAGGTGCTAGGTCCCACTAACATTTGAACACAGCCTCAAATATGGACAACACAACACATATTTGGCCAGGGGGACTGTCATTCGAGATTTTAATTGACAATCACCAGGTTCCTGAGGCACAACCCATGATAGGAATGTGCACCACCACATACCAATGGAACCATTCATCCAAACAGGAACACACACAATACCAGATGCAAGTCTGGGTCACCACTCCACTTAAAACTAATATGGGCCGTGGTACATAGGAAAAAATAAATATGCATGACTGACACCTGTTCTCACATTCCCTTGCAGTGGACCAAGGTTACCGTCATGACCCCTTTTGGCAACCCAAATACAGAGGCAGAGCGGGCGTGCAACGAAGGCCACAGAAGGACAAGGAATGTGGTGGAGAGGACATAGTGGCTGCTATACTCAAGGTTCAGGTGCCTGGCTCTGACAGGAGGAAGCGTGTTATATGTACTGTTGTAGTGTGGACTCTTGCTCTAGGCAAGACTACTGGTTTAAGGATGACAGTACTTAAGTTTGTAGGCAACTATGCCTATCCTACAACAAGTCGTAGCTGTGGTCCCAACCCCTCCGGCTCACTAGCAGCACATCACCAAAAACCCAAACAGTAAAAGGTGATTTTTGGCAGCCTTTACGCATGGACTCGAGAGTATAACATCTCAGGGAGTGTTGTGGTTAAACGGAGATTACCCCTTTCTCACAGATATATCATGTCTCATCCAAACACAGGCAATAACGAAGATGCAGTAAAGTTTCAATAGTTTTAATTAAACACAACTGCAATCTGCGATAAGTTGCATGGGCTACAATGATTAGGATAATGAACAATGCAAGAAACAGAATTGTAAAGACAAGAGTCATTGTTACAAAGACCCCCACCATCTTGCAATAACATGAAAAGACATAAAAGGGGTCATTCCAACCCTGGCGGTCGGTGTTAAAGCGGCGGCCAACCCGCCAACAGGCAGGCGGTGCAAAAAATTTAATTCTGACCCTGGCGGGAACCGCCAACTCAGACCGGCACTTTAACACTCCGACTGCCACGGCCGGACAAACAAACAGCGCGGCGGTCACCGCCAACAGACAGGCGGCAGACAATGTACCGCCCACCCTATCACAACTCACCAATCCGCCACCTTTTCCGGGGCGGGAGCCCCGCCGATAAAAACACGGCGGAAACAGACTACGAACGGGAAAACGCTCACCCTACACACTCCACGAGGAATCTGGACAGCATGGAACCAGAACTACACATCCTACCAGCAATTTTCTACCTGCTCCTCTACCAGGAGCACGAACGCCGGCGCAGAAGACAACGGTGAGTACTGCACCTACGACACAGGGGAGGGGGGAGGAGAAAAGAATACGGGCACACACATACGCGACACCCCCCCCCCACCCAACTACCTACACACCAATGCAGAGCAACAACTCAGAGTGACACCCCCAAACCCCCCAGAAGAATGCAAAGACAAAATAATATGTTATTGGAATTCAAATATATTGTAAGGCTAAGTAAATAAGTAAGTCGAACATCCCATAACTATATACACATATGTAAATTGTCCCGTCAAAATTGGCTTTCTGTCATTGTACGTGGGCCAATGGTCCTCAACACATGGGCAAAGCCCACACATGAGACCCGAATCCATTGGAGAGAACACTGCAGGGGCATCAGATAGGAAAACTACAGGCACCTCAGGGGGAAGGGAAGGGGGGGCACCTCAGCCACATGAGTCCACGACGCCAGATCCACGAGGGGCCTCCATGGCCTCTGTTCAATCCTGGGGAGTGCAAAGCCACAGTCTCTCAAGTCCGTACAGTGGGTGGCTTGCCCACTGTTCAATCCTGGGGAGTGCAAAGCCACAGTCTCACAAGTTCCTACAGTGGGTGGTTTGCCCACTGTGCCATCCTGGGGAGTGCAAAGCCACAGTCTCACAAGTCCCTACAGTGGGTGGCTTGCCCACTGTGCCATCCTGGGGAGTGCAAAGCCACAGTCTCTCAAGTCCCTACAGTGGGTGGCTTGCCCACTGTGCCATCCTGGGGAGTGCAAAGCCACAGTCTCACAAGTCCCTACAGTGGGTGGCTTGCCCACTGTTCAATCCTGGGGAGTGCAAAGCCACAGTCTCACAAGTCTTTTCAATGGGTGGTTTGCCTACTGTGCCATCCTGGGGAGTGCAAAGCCACAGTCTCACAAGTGGATGACAGACTCCAGCGGTACTGGAGGAGTCTTGGTGACCAGACTGTATTGTGCAGCCCTGTCCGACACGGATCCGGGCCTGCCCCTTCTGGCAATGTGTCAGCGGTGCTTGAGTTGAAGGGCCCTGCGGAGCGGTGCAGAGACGGTGGTGCCCATCGGAGCGGTGCTTGAGAGGAAGTGCCCAGCGGAGCGGTGCTTGAGGGGAAGGGCCCAGCGGAGCGGTGCTTGAGTTGAAGGGCCCAGCGGAGCGGTGCTTGAGAGGAAGGGCCCAGCGGAGCGGTGCTTGAGAGGAAGGGCCCAGCAGAGCGGTGCTTGAGAGGAAAGGCCCAGCGGAGCGGTGCTTGAGTTGAAGGGCCCAGCGGAGCGGTGCTTGAGAGGAAGGGCCCAGCGGAGCGGTGCTTGAGAGGAAGGGCCCAGCGGAGCGGTGCTTGAGAGGAAAGGCCCAGCGGAGCGGTGCTTGAGTTGAAGGGCCCAGCGGAGCGGTGCTTGAGAGGAAGGGCCCAGCGGAGCGGTGCTTGAGAGGAAGGGCCCAGCGGAGCGGTGCTTGAGTTGAAGGGCCCAGCGGAGCGGTGCTTGATAGGAAGGGCCCAGCGGAGCGGTGCTTGAGAGGAAGGGCCCAGCGGAGCGGTGCTTGAGAGGAAGGGCCCAGCGGAGCGGTGCTTGAGAAGAAGGGCCCAGCGGAGCAGTGCTTGAGAGGAAGGGCCCAGCGGAGCGGTGCTTGAGAGGAAGGGCCCAGCGGAGCGGTGCTTGAGTTGAAGGGCCCAGCGGAACGGTGCAGAGATGGCGGTGCCCAGCGGAGCGGTGCTTGAGAGGAAGGGCCCAGCGGAGCGGTACTTGTGTTGAAGGGCCCTGTTCAGCGGTTCTTGAGACGGCGGTGCCCTGTTCAGCGGTGCTTGTCTTGAAGGGCCCTGTTCAGCAGTGCTTGTCTTGAAGGGCCCTGTTCAGCGGTTCTTGAGACGGCGGTGCCCTGTTCAGCGGTGCTTGTCTTGAAGGGCCCTGTTCAGCGGTTCTTGAGACGGCGGTGCCCTGTTCAGCGGTTCTTGAGACTTCGGTGCCCTGTTCAGCGGTGCTTGTCTTGAAGGGCCCTGTTCAGCGGTTCTTGAGACGGCGGTGCCCTGTTCAGCGGTGCTTGTCTTGAAGGGCCCTGTTCAGTGGTTCTTGAGATGGCGGTGCCCTGTTCAGCGGTTCTTGAGACGGCGGTGTCCTGTTCAGCGGTGCTTGTCTTGAAGGGCCCTGTTCAGCGGTTCTTGAGACGGTGGTGCCCTGTTCAGCGGTGCTTGTCTTGAAGGGCCCTGTTCAGCGGTTCTTGAGACGGCGGTGCCCTGTTCAGCGGTGCTTGTCTTGAAGGGCCCTGTTCAGCGGTTCTTGAGACGGCGGTGCCCTGTTCAGCGGTGCTTGTCTTGAAGGGCCCTGTTCAGCGGTTCTTGAGACGGCGGTGCCCTGTTCAGCGGTGCTTGTCTTGAAGGGCCCTGTTCAGCGGTTCTTGAGACGGCGATGCCCTGTTCAGCGGTTCTTGAGACAGCGGTGCCCTGTTCAGCGGTGCTTGTCTTGAAGGGGCGTGTTCAGCGGTTCTTGAGACGGCGGTGCCCTGTTCAGCGGTGCTTGTCTTGAAGGGCCCTGTTCAGCGGTTCTTGAGACGGCGGTGCCCTGTTCAGCGGTTCTTGAGACGGCGGTGCCCTGTTCAGCGGTGCTTGTCTTGAAGAGCCCTGTTCAGCGGTTCTTGAGACGGCGGTGCCCTGTTCAGCGGTGCTTGTCTTGAAGGGCCCTGTTCAGCGGTGCTTGTCTTGAAGGGCCCTGATCAGCGGTGCTTGTCTTGAAGGGCCCTGTTCAGCGGTTCTTCACATGTGTCTCCAGGGCACCAGATCTGGCCAATATATGGGGGGTTATTCCAACTTTGGAGGAGGTGGTAATCCGTCCCAAATGTGACGGATTTACCACCAGCCGTATTACGAGTTCCATAGGATATAATGGACTCGTAATACGGCTGGTGGTATATCCGTCACTTTACCGTCACTTTTGGGACGGATTACCACTTCCTCCAAAGTTGGAATAACCCCCATGGTGTTCACTCGCCATCCGACTTCTCGCTTGCGGGGCCCTCCTGTGCTGGTGTCCCGTGCCCATGGGTGTCCTCCTTCACCCCCGGAATGGGTCTGGTGGGGCCCTCCTGGGCAGCTCGCCTGCTGCCGGACTTGTCGGCCGTGCTGCCCTTGCCATCCTTGCCTGATCCTCTGTGTCCCTTGCCTCCCTTTGGAGATGTGCCAGGTGGCACCCCACTTCCTGACGGTGCCAGGGTGGTGCCTGTGGAGGCTGCCGTCTCTGTCCTCTCGCGCCGGCCCATGCCTTTTTTGGATTTCTTCCCAGGGGGTGGGCTGGCTGTCCCTTTGCTGCTGGCCGATGTAGCTGCCCTCGAAGGTGGTGGACTCCAATATCCCTGGACTATGGTCCTTGTAGGTCCAGGGCTTGTGCTGGCTGAGGTGCTGATTGGACTTTTACGAGATGGAGGGGGTGGGTCAGGTGATGGAAAGAGGTTAAGTTTGGAGAGGAAAAACCTTTTAGGAGCAATGGGAAGGGTAGGTGCAGTGGGTATGGGAGTGGAGGAAGAGGATGTGGTTGTAGGAGAGTCAAGTGTGCTGTCGTTGGGTGCAGGTGCTTGTGACGGAGGCTGTCGTGAGGTGGATGGCTGTTGGGTGGGTGGCTGCCTGCGTTTGTGTGGTTTGGAAGAGGGGGTGACAGACACACTGGGAGAGGACACAGGGGACGTGTAAATGGCAGTGGGGGTGGTGACTGCACGTGTGCGGAGTGTTCTGGTGGGTGTGCTGGTGATGGACGTAGTGGCTGATGAAGTGATGCATGCAAGTGTGAGTGGAGACGTCACAGGGAGGGAGGAGGGAGACGAGGAGGAGGGGGACACAGAGGAGGCAGTGGCTGTTGGTATGTCTGCATGTGGATGTTGCTTGTGTGAATGCTTGGGGGATGTGTGGTGCTTATGTTTGGATGAGGTGACTTTGGGTGTTGTGGTGTGTGCAGGCTGGTCTGTAGGTGTGTCTGGGATAGGCAGAGGAACAGGGGAGTGGGACTGGGTGGAGGGAGTTGGAGGAGGGAGGCAGGAGACAGGGACAATGGCTGCCGTCAGTGCTGAGGCCAGAGCGTTGAACGATCGCTGATGGGCAGCCTGACCCGAATGAATGCCCTCCAGGTATGCATTGCTCCGATGCACCTCCCTTTCCACCCCCTGGATGGCATTCAAAAGGGTAGACTGCCCAACAATGAGCGTCCGGAGGAGGTCAATAGACGAGTGGCACCCCTCCTACGTTGGGAGGCCATCCCCAGCAGAGCCTCCGCGGTCTTTCTGCTCCCGCGGCGGATGTCCTCCCACCTCTTGCGGCAGTGGGTGCCCCGTCTGTTGTGGACCCCCAGGGTCCGGACGTCCTTGGCGATGGCACGCCAAATGTCGACTTTCTGACGGGCGCTGACCTATGTGACACGTACAGGGAGAGAAAACAAAATATCAATATTTTCTGCATGCTCGATGTGAGTGTCCCCCCATCCCCACCCTTGCCATGTGGCACATGCTTTCATCTGTCGTTTGATGCATGCCTCATACGCTCCCCTCCGCACCTTCGTTCATTCACCCCACTCAACCCAGGCATTGCCCACAAAGCATGGTCCCAGTGTACTAACCTGTTGGTCTGGAGGACTGTAGAGTAGCGCATACTGGTGGAGGACCCCATCCACGAGTTTCTCCAATTCTTCAGAAGTGAAGGCAGGGGCCCTTTCCCCAGTCGCAGCAGCCATTGTCTCTTCCAGACCGAGGTCACAGCAGCACTTGCAGTATAGGTCCTCTCCTGTGGATGATCAGGTCTCGAGTGATTAAGCTGAGAGAAAATGGCGATCACGCCCGCGGTGGTGCGTACCGCGGCGGTGCGTACCGCGACCGCCGGCGCACTTCGTCATTGGCTCCTGAAACCCATAGGGTTCTATGTTAACCAATGCGGCTTTGCACCGCGGTCTTCGACCGCCTACCGCCACGGTGTGCCACGCCAGCGCATTGACCTCACATCCCATTGTCACACTTCACAGGTCAGGCAGCTGCCATTTCAAGGGCCCACATGGCTTAATTTCTACTGCGTCACACAGGCCTAGGCCTTGCATTGCCACTCATACAAGCCATTCAATGCACTGTGCAAGCTGTGGGAACGAACCTGTGGTTTGTTGACTCTGTGCTCCATGTTGTCCTTCCTAGGCACCGTCCGCTGGGACTTGCGAGGAGATGGAGGAATGTTCCCGTGTACAGACCGCTGGTGGACCTGTCGACAATGGAAGAAAGACATGTCATACTGACATACAGACTTGACCGAGCCACTATACAGGAACTGTGTGCCCAGCTGGAGCCAGACCTGATGTCACCCATTCGCCAACCCACAGGGATTCCCCCTCTGGTGCAGGTTCTGTCAGTACTCCATTTTTTGGCAAGTGGATCATTCCAAACAACAGTGGCCATTTCATCAGGGATGTCTCAGCCTATGTTTTCTAAGGTTTTGTCCAGAGTGTTGTCTGCCCTGATGAAATACATGCGGAGCTACATAAGTTTCACTAAGGAGGGCGATTTGGCTACAGTGAAGGATGATTTCTATGCCCTTGGACATATTCCCAGCATCACTGGTGCCATTGATGGGACCCATGTGGCTTTGGTTCCCCCCAGTGAAAGTGAACAGGTGTACAGGAACAGAAAAAGTTATCATTCTATGAATGTCCAGGTGGTCTGTTTGGCTGACCAGTACATCTCCCCTGTAAATGCCAAGTTCCCTGGGTCAGTGCATGACGCGTACATCATGCGAAATAGCAGCATCCCTTATGTGATGGAACAGCTACAGAGACACCGTGTGTGGCTAATTGGTGACTCTGGTTACCCCAACCTGTCGTGGCTACTGACCCCAGTGAGGAATCCCCGGACCAGGGCAGAGGAACGGTACAATGAGGCCCATGGGCGGACTAGGAGGGGGATCGAGCGGACCTTCGGCCTCCTGAAGGCCAGGTTTAGGTGCATGCATATGACAGGTGGATCCCTAATGTACTCACCGAAGAAGGTGTGCCAGATCATCGTGGCCTGCTGTATGCTTCACAACCTGGCTTTGCGACGCCAGGTGCCTTTCCTGCAGGAGGATGGTCCAGAGGGTGGTGTTGTGGCAGCTGTGGAGCCTGTGGAGAGTGAAGAGGAGGAAGCCGACGGGGATGACACAGACAACAGGGACACAGTGATACAACAGTATTTTCAATAACACACAGGTACGAATCAACACCGCCATTTTACATGTACTTACAGTCTCCTGCCTCTCTACTGTCTGAGTTTCCCCCCAGTTTATGTTAACTGAGTTGTGACTTTCCCTTCCGTTTTCAGAGATGTGGGCCCCACTGCGTGACCTCTGCTTTGTTTGCCCATGGACTACAGCTGTGTGACAGTGGTATGTTGTTATCACAATGTAACTGAACATTTTGGCACCGTTATGTCTAATACATTTGTTCAAAATACAAGCAGACTCCAGATAAGTTTTGTGCAATAAGTGATTTTATTTAAGTGCTAAATTTAGGGACATGCTTGAAAATCGGTGATGGTGATGGTGGAGTAATGTCCATGGCAGAGTCCAGCTTTTCAGTCTCACAGGTGCATTGTCCATATGCCTGTGGAAGGATGGAGCAGGGGCAGTTCAAGGTTGGACAGGGTGACAATGTGGGACAGTGGGATGACATCATGGGGTATCCTTTGCTGGCGGGGGTCTTGGCATCCTACTCTGTCTTCTTCCTAGATCTCAGGTACCGCTTGCGGGGTGGTTCTTCTTCTGCAGGAGGTGGAGTTCTGGTGGCCTGTTGTTGTGTGGGGGCCTCCTGTCCACTAGCGCCGGCGGAGGTGGTAGGCTGTTCCTGGTCCATGCTAGTGACAGGGGCCCTTTGTGGTGCCACATGGTCCCGCAATGTGGTGACAATCTGGTTAAGAGCCACGACGATGGTCCCCATTGCGGAACTAATGGCTCGGAGTTCTTCCCTGAACCCCATGTACTGTTCCTCCTGCAGTACCTGGATCTCCTGGAACCTGGCCAGTACCGTAGCCATCGTCTCCTGGGAGCGGTGGTATGCTCCCATGATGGAGGAGAGGGCCTCGTGGAGAGTAGGTTCCCTGGGCCTGTCCCCCCCCTGTCGCACAGCAGCCCTCCCAGTTCCCCTGTTTCCCTGGGCCCCTGTCCCCTGGACCGTGTGCCCACTACCACTGCCCCCAGGTCCCTGCTGTTGTTGGGGTGGTGGGTCAACCTGGGTGCCCTGTAGTGGTGGACACACCGCTGATTGACGTGTCCTGGAGACAGAGGCATGGGCCCGCTGGGTGGGAGCTGTGCTGGTGTTCCCAGAGGGGGATAGGTCTGCTGTGGCCTGTGGCTGTGTGAGGGTAACCGACTGTCCTGAGTTCCCTGATGGGCCGGGCTGGTCATCTGGGTCCAGGGAGACAGAGCTTCTGTCATCACTGGGGGCCTCTTCTGGGGGTGGGATGGACATTTTTTTGGACCCTCCTGGCCGGTGTGGTGGCGTTCGGGTCCTGCAGGGGTATAAGAGTATGGTTATTGCTTCTGTGTGTGCCATAGTGTTTAATGGGTGGGTGGCCGTGTACCCCAGTGCTGGCATTCCCTTGTGGGGGCTGTTGTGACGGTGGCTTGTGGGGGAGATGGGTATGTGCAGTGGGCATGCTTTGGTGATGGGTGTCCATGCTTTGTGGACGCATGAAGGGCTGGGTGTTGGGATGGGTGGGTTGTGATGGTGAGCCATTTGCAAGGAGTTGGTGTGATGGGGGTGGGGGTGAGGGTGGGGGTATGATTTGGCATGCAGGTGGGGTGGGGGAATGAAGTAGGGAAGATTTGACTTACCAGAGTCCATTCCTCCAGCTACTCCTGCGAGGCCCTCAGGATGCAGGATGTGCAAGACTTGCTCCTCCCATGCTGTAAATTCTGGGGGAGTAGGTGGGGGTCCGCCGCCAGTCTTCTGCACTGCGATGTTGTGCCTTGATACCATGGAACGCACCTTCCCCCGTAGGTCGTTCCACCGCTTCCTGATATCGTCCCGATTTCATGGATGCTGTCCCACAGCGTTGACCCTGTCCACTATTCTTTGTCAAAGCTCCATCTTCCTGGCAATGGTGGTGTGCTGCACCTGTGTCCCGAAGAGCTGGGGCTCTACCCGAACTATTTCCTCCACCATGACCCTGAGTTCTGCGTCAGAAAACCTGGGGTGTCTTTGGGGTGCCATGGGGTGGTGTGGATGAGGTGAGGGGTGGTGTATGTGTTGTAGAGTGTGGTGAGTGTGGTGGTGTATGGTGTTTTGTGCGTGGATATTGTGTGGGTGATGTTGTGATTTTCCTCTGTGTGATGGTGTACTCTATTCTGTGCTGTCTCTCTCTGGCCTTCAGTCGCAATTGTGGTCGTAAGGGTTTGTGGGTGATGTGGGTGTGTGTTTTATATTGTAATAGGTGTGTGGGAGTGGTGTGTGTATGTGTCTCAGGTGTGTGTATTTTGAATTGTCCAATGTGGCTGTGTTTTGTAAAGGTGTGTGTATTTTGAGCGCGGCGGTGTGTACCGCCAATGGAATACCGCGGTTGAAAGACCGCTGCGGGGATTTGTGGGTCGGAATAGCATGGGCGTATTTCTGTTTGCGTGACTGTGGAGGTTTGGTCATCGCCAGTTTTTCGCTGGCTGTTGGTGTGGCGGACTTTTGTTGTTGTCGGGTTTTTGGCGGTTTGCCAGTTGCGGGTCAGAATGACCGTGGCGGTTTACCGCGACCGCGGCGGTGTTATGGCGGTCTTCTGACCGGCGGTAAGCGCCTTTTACCGCCGAGGTCAGAATGACCCCCAAAGTGTGTAATATGTCCTAATACCCTATCATGATAGGCCTAACCTCCTACCTAAAGGAGAGCTGGGTATGTTAAACCTAATCTGCCAATGCCATGTCCATGAGAGGAGCCCCCAACCCTCGTTACCTTGGAATGAGGTCTCTATCTCAGACTCCGCAGGAAAACGAAGGCTGAGTCAGCGTCAAGACGACGTGCAACATCGATATCAGCGATGGTGGCGATGCCCTCTGGTTGGAATCCCTCTGATTATCTGTCTAAAGTGTGATGTATTTATACAGATCTACTTGGACCCCTGACGTTGGTGTGTTCCCAAACAATAGATAACAGCATGCTTGGGGCGGCAATTAACATAAACAATTCCCTCGAAAGCATGAAGAGGGAAAGTCCCTAAATGCGAACTCCTACAGTTTGTTTGCCTTTGTCACTTGATTTTGACACCTTAACGCGGTGGCACTGATAATGCAAATAACAAGTGGCCTAACTATAAACAAGGCAGCCATCTTAGAAGAATTAAATAATTAAATGGGCTGAGACAGAGCAAGCTAAGTAGGTTAAAAGTCACTAGGTGACGGGGGCACAAGTCCGCAAGCCAGTGCCTAAGCTAACTCCTGTTATCCCATTAAAACAAACTAGGATTCACTACAGTACTACCCCTTGTCTGCAAGATCATCCTTGTGTGCCATATTACATATCATTTGTATACGCACTAATGGTCCCGCCTGGAGGGAACCGCCAGAATACCGCTGTGCGGTCAAAAGACCGCCGCGGGTATTCTGGGTTTCCCACTGGGCTGGCGGGCGACCGCCAACAGGCCGCCCGCCAGCCCAGTGGGAAACACCCCTCCATGAGGATGCCGGCTCCGAATGGAGCCGGCGGAGTGGAGGATGTGCGACGGGTGCAGTGGCACCCGTCGCGAATTTCAGTGTCTGCTAAGCAGACACTGAAATTCAGGGTGGGGCCCTCTTACGGGGGCCCCTGCAGTACCCATGCCATTGGCATGGGCACTGCAGGGGCCCCCAGGGGCCCCACGACACCCCATACCGCCATCCTGTTCCATGCAGGATTCTACAGGGCAGCGGAAAACCGGCGGGAGACCGCCGGTTTTCCCTTTCTGGCCGCGGCTGAACCGCCGCGGTCAGAATACCCTGTGGAGCACCGCCAGCCTGTTGGCGGTGCCCTATGTGCTTGGCCAGCACATACTAGTGTGACAAAAGCTAGTGACAAATGACAGAATATGTCTCCCGGGTCTGCAAATATAGCCAAGTTACACAATTTGTAAATGCCCTAACCAAGCATCATATGGAAAATCCTACCTTTGTAAGCCAATTCATGTGAAACCATGCTAAATGAAGAGACATGTCCTAGACAAACAAGCTGCCAGCCACCTATATATGATAGGGCAAGCCTGACATCAAGACACCCTAAGGAAACAAAAAATACTAGGCTATGGGATCGCATTTGTGCAGGTGTATGTCTGCAAGTGACTGTGCAATGCGCTGCTGAAAAGCGATCATGAGGAAGGTAGATCCTGACCCACCACTCCCAAACTCCCTATGCGAAGCTACATTGACTCTTGACACAGCGGGGGCCTGCTGCTTGTGCACAGTGGATTGAGCTGAGGGGAACATAGTCAACCTGTGTTTATACATGCAATAATGGGCCTGGGTGGGCATAAAAAGTGCCACAGGAGCAATGATGACTAGGGTTCCATCATTGCCTGACAGCAGCCCTGCTATACAGATTGTATGCCATTGTGTAAATCTGGAAATTAAACATGGTTTGGGTCATTGTACACTTCAAGTGTGTTTCTTTCACACATATTTCAAAAATCTTAGCACACATGTCCCACCTACGTGGCTCAGGCTTGGTGCTGTGTATTGGAGAATGCACAATAGGGACATTTTCACAAATGAAAACATGTATGTGCCATATAATCACATATAGACTTATATGGCCTGTAAAAATGTTCCCACATAGGGAAACATAGTTGGCACAGAAATAAGTACACAGCCATGAAACAATGGCCTACATATGTCCATGCTGGAATTTAGATTTGGTAGTTGTCATATCCCTCAACGCACTGCTGTAGTATGCATTACATATCATTCATGAAACATATCTTTTCACACACACGTCACATACCTAATTTCATTGACACATGTCAGCACACCATCTCCTGCATCATGTAAGCATGGGGACTATACGTTACATGTATGACTTTGCATCATGAAGCCTGGACTAAACAGCACTGGACTAAACAGCACACCACAGTGTGGACAGACATGCACTCACATTGTCATGGGTTACCAGAAATCAACCCAGCCTTAGTCAGCAGCATCCTTTGCGTAAGATTTGTCAAAGGTATCACATGCATGAACATGTTTTGAACATAGCCAATCATGTCTTATGCGGTGATGTGTAACGGACATTTGAAAATCAGACATGACAATGTGGTGGACCCACAAAAATGAGTACCATCACACATGTAAACTCACAGTACACATGTGGTAACGTATGTGGAAATAAGTCTACATACACATGCACATTTGCAAATAGTACCTGCACTCCCATGCATCACACACACATTGCAACATAAGGCTTACATTTTCCAATGTTACCAGTAAACATTTAGGTACACATGCAAACACATGTTGTCATACCAGACATAAAACAAAGATGCACAGCCCCTGTAACTAGGAATGTGAGTCTGGGTGCTCTGTCAGCCTCTCCTCAAAAAACCACACATACCCATCATGCGTAAAAAAAAAAAGACGCATACAGTAGTATTCAATACATCGCATATCACTAAAATGACGCATTGCACCGTGTGCATGAACTCTAAATCATCATGCCTTGTCAGCCATCATAGGAAAATCAATGCATCGGCATCAGTCATCAAAAAAAGTATGCATATGGTAGTTCTCCATACATTGCATATACAAAATTTGATGCATCGGATCTGCGCGTCGAAGCTCACTTGGCAGGCCAAGTCAGCCTTCATTGGAAAAACCGTGCAAATTTCAAGCACGGCCGTCATGCATATAAAAAAAAGCAGCGCATATCAGGAAACCTGACTCATATGCCCAGAAAGTGATGTAATATGTCTTTGTTGCTGCTGCACATGGAAATGTGATGTTACTTTCACTTTTACTTTACAGTCTTTTAGTCTGTGCTTGTGAGAGGTTGTTTGGTGCTTGTGCTGGTGAGAGGAGTGTTGGATTTGAAGTGTTTTGTGCTGTGTCCTGTGTTTTGTCACATATTATCAATTTTGTACATTTTTAGTCCATAGTTGTACTGTCATTGTGTTTATATTGTTGGGTGTCTGTCTTGGGGTATATAAGTTTGTTGGGGTTATTTGGGGTTAGGTTGGGTTATAATATATAATTTTAGGGGTTTATTCTGTGCTGTGGAGGGAAACATTAGGATGTCTGGAAAGGAAAAGGCACAGCGTATGAGTTCAGATTAACTGGGGGGGTTCATATGGTTAAAGTGGCACTACCTACCCAACATGGTGAAAATGGGTGGCCGTGTCATCAAGGGCTACCCTACGGAGGCCTGGAAGCTGCTCTGGGGCAAGGTGCTGTTCCAGCTACGCAGGATCTTCAAGATCACCAGACCACCAGATCGAGAACCGGTGGTCAGACCTCATTGCCCGGGAAGGGGATCTTGCTGGATCACCTGGTGACTCAGGTTGGCAGACCTGTTGGTAAGTAAACCTGTAACATCGCAATATCCTCCTTTGCATGTGCATGGCAGTAAGGCATAAGGATAACTGCAGCATGTTATGAGAAAGGTGAGGACAGCAAGGGGCAGATTGAAGGAAAGTGGCACTGCACCCAGTGCAGCACCACTTTCCTTGCGCCCCTTAGCACCCCACTACCGCCACCATGTGTGCTGTACCTAAGATACAGCACACCATGGTGCAGGTTAGGGGGCAATTCCATAATCATTTTTTACTCTATTTATGTAGAGTGTTACTGCCACAAATGTGGTGCTAACCCTGACCAGTACATAGTGGGCCATCAAAATAGAATGTTGTGCCCCCTTTTTAGACCTGCTCTGAGCAGGTGTTATAATGTGCTAAACAAAATGATGCAAAGTAATCCTTTAGATTTCTATGTGTCATTTCTTCAGCCCCCGTAACGGGCAAACACCCCCTTTGCATACATTATGGCTGGCGTAGGCATAATGTAGAAGAAAGGCTGATAAAGTGGCGCAATACATGTATTGCGTCACTTTGGGAGCCTCTGGGCAACATTATGCCTACACCATGCATGATGTATGCAAAGGGGCATTCCACTGTTGGGTGGGGGGGACAAAAAATAAAAGTCACAAAGAAAACTAAAAGATTTCTTTGTGTAAATCATTCTGGCATTTTCTACCCCTGCGCAGAGCAGGCATCAAAAGGGGGCCCACCATTATTTATGATGGGCCCCTATCTACTGTACAGTGATGGGCCAAAATCTTAGCGCTAACCCTGAACAGTACATCAATAGTGTGAAAAATTATGACGCCATTGCCCCCTACTCTGTGCCATGGTGCACCGTATCTTAGATACGGCGCACACATAGTGGTGGTAGGGGGATGCTAAGAGGCTCAAGTAAAGTGGCGCTTCACTGAATGCAGTGCCTCTTCCCTATTATCTGCCGCTAAGCTTCTGACAATTAGCAGTGTCCTGTCCCCAGAATATGTGCCGTCTGAATCTGAGACATGTATGTAAGGGTGAGTCACATTGCTATGTATGTTTTTGGGTACTACATATGTCTGTCTGACTGACATGTTTTAGATGGCAGTGGGTCATTCCTAACACTAAGTTGACTAGGTCACTCAGCCTAACAAGTGCAATGTGTAACAGTTGTCCATGCTAATCTTTGTTCACAAATCACAAAGCTATGTTTTCCTGTCATGTCTTGCAGGCAGAACTCCATTCAACACAATCAGCGAGGTTTTCACTTTTGAAGACCCGAATGCAGCCAGTAACTGTCACCTTGTATGTCACAATGACATACAGTGTTGTGTGGAAGAGGGTTTCGATGTGTGTAAAACCATGTACAAATGGCATGTGTGTCAATTTAGACACCATCATCTATCCTTGGGTATCATCGACATCATGGGGGTTATTCTAACTTTGGAGGAGGTGTTAATCCGTCCCAAAAGTGACGGGAAAGTGAAGGATTTACCACCAGCCGTATTACGAGTCCATTATATCCTATGGAACTCGTAATACGGCTGGTGGTATATCCGTCACTTTACCGTCACTTTTGGGACGGATTAACACTCCTCCAAAGTTAGAATAACCCCCCATGTTTTATGGTGTGCTGAGGATGTGGAATAATTTGAATGATGCACAGGTGTCAACGTGTGCTGCTATGGTTTAGTGAGTCTCAGGAAATGTTTTGTATGCCCACAAACACAGTGGTGTCAGGCAAGATATGTGTCAGAGGTGTTGGCTTTTTGTAATGCATGGATGTTTCCAACATATTTGTCACAGCACCTGTTCCTGTACTGTGTGCCACAAGTTGCACAAATTTAGTTAGTACATGGTACAATATATGTACCTGTGTAAAGCTCTCCAAGGGCCTTTTGCAAGGAGATACTTGTACCACCGGTGCTTCACTGCTTTTCAATTATGAAGTGAGGCACGGGACGTTCAAGCAGCTGTTTGAAAAGGACAACAGTTAGTTGAGTACACATAGAGATTTGCACTTTTCTCCAGATGGATGAGGGACAAGTCCATGGATTGGTGCAAATGAGATGTGTGCAGATGAAACAACAGGTTCTAGCCATCATGATAGTTGTGAGAAATCATGATCACATCACATGTGTATGAAATATACATGGTGAGTGTTTTCCTGGTAGTTAGGAGGTGAATCACGTTTGTGCACAGATAGGGGCAGATACAGGAAAGTAGGCGCTGCACTCAGTGCTGTGCCACTTTTCTTGAGGTCCTTAGCTCCCCACTATCTGCCACCTTGTGTGTGCCGTGTATGATGTATGGCGCACCATGGCGCAGGGTATGTGCCAATTGTGGTTAACGTTTTGATGAAAATGATGTACTTTTCATGGTTAGTACAAGAGAATCTTATGCTAACCTTGAACAGTACATAGGGGTCTCATTGTGACCAATGGTGTGCCCTCTTTTAATGCCTGCTCTGAGCTGGCATTCAAAGTAGCTATAACAAAATGACACAGCTGAATCGCTTAGATTACAAGGCGCCATTTTGAAGTCACCCTACTGGGGGAACGCCACCCTTGTGTTCATCATGCCTAGCACAGGCCTAATGTGGTGCAAGGGGTGACAAAGTGGCACAATGCAGGGATTGGACCACTTTGTTGATATTCTGCTGACATTTGGCCTTGTTGTGCCTTATTGGCGTCATACTGATTATGACGCTAATGTGATGCAAGAAGGCCCTAAACCATCTCAAATCTTGGCCCTTTAGTGCAACTTTGGAGAGCCATTATCCCTGTGACATGTACAAAATAACGTAGATGCTTGCTAGGAAGATTTGTATAGACTTGGGTCTTGCCCTTGTTGTTGGATTACTGGTTGACAGCATGTGTCATCAGAAAATCCTGTTTACAATGCATGCTTGTTCTTCCTCTACCCAACGCAATTACTGATGGCATGTTCTTCTCATGTTTTAGCTGCCACAGTGACTCCAGCCCAGAAACACCATTTTGAAAAACGTGTTGAATGGTTCAGACACATCGACAAGGTCCTTGCTGGTTACCAGAAGCTGGAGATACCACACTGAGAAGTCATTGGGGTCATGAAAGGCTTTCCCACAAGCTCAACAGCCTGCAACCACCTCAAAAAAACATATGTCCTCTGCACCCAGAGTCTGTGGTGCTCCATCAGGTCCCGCTCCCTCAGCATCCACTACACATCTGACGCCAGCAGCACAGCAACAGCCACCACCATCTGCCACTGGCTCCACCTTTTAGCTGGAAATGCGACGAGACCTGGCTGAGGTCAAGGCTAGGTTGGCCAGACTTAAGGAAGACAATGCCAGGAACTATAAACTTCTTAAGTTCATAAAGAGGAAGCTGAAGAAGCAGTAGGTTGGGCCACTTGCCACTTCCCGGGACCTTCCCCAGTCTGTATTGTTGATAGTTTTAGTGGGTTTTCAGGGGGTGTTATACATAGGTTAGGTAGCATAGAGTAGGTTAATTGTAGGATATAGTTAGTGTAGTTTGGTGAGGTATTTAGCCTTTTTTGTTTTTGGGTTATGTATAAAGGTATATGTTAAAAACATAAAAAATAACCCCAAAAAATAACAAAATATATATATATTCGTTTAGGACATAGGATTAGTTAGTATATGTGTACCTTTAGTTCATATTGTCCTACATGTCTATTGTCTCATAAGGGGGGTGGAGGGACAATGTTTATTGAGTGGCGTTATGTATATAAGATACGTTTAGATTAGGATAGCTAACTGTAGGGTTAAGTTAAGATAAGTTAGTATAGGTTAACTTAGTGTAGGTTACTGGGTAGTTTCGTTTTTATTAGTTAGTGTACTGTAGTATTGATGGATCTTGTAGTTTTCCAAGTTATCGTGTCCATGACAATTGACTATCTGGGTGTTGTCAGTTCTGCCCAGGCCACTTGGGACTCATGCCTTTGAGAATGCATTCAGTAATGATTTACATGTGGGACTATGTGTATCCCCTATGACCAAGGACCAGTCGGATTGACAGCGGTATGACATCAGCTACTCATTACACTTTCCTGCGCAGTTCCTGGTTCACAGATTGCGGATTGATACAAAATCTTAGACAAGTGATCATGCAACATCAATTGTCAGTGCAATGTTAATTTACAAATTTTCATGAAAAGATTAGCACACTGTACTCCAGCTCATTTGGGGAAAGGATAATGGCAGACTAACGTCACCCCCCACAATCTTACCTATGCCTATTTTGTTGGTCAAATCAGTGTTGTACTGGTACAATCATCAGGGACCTTTCCAGACACTTGTGTTCTGAACCACACATTCCATATGTCAACTTGCATGGATACCTGTTTAATACACGCTATGAAGACTCAGAAAGTTGGTTGTAGGCCACAATGCAATCAGTCACCTTAATCATGGTTGGGTCCTAATGTGTGCCTTTGTGTCTGACAGAAAGCCACACTTGTCCTTTTGAACTTTACTCATTGTCATAGCTTCACACAGTGCATACATTTGTATCATTGGATGGATCAGTGAATAAATAGAACAACATATGTGATCAGGGTGATTTATTTACAATTGCTAGTATTGTTTCCAATGATGTGCAATGTCCAGTTCACTGACCCCATGAGAAATCCTAAGCCATTGAATGTTCAGTCAGAGTCCAAGGGAGAGGGATATGTCATGAAACATGCGCAGGAGAGGTGAGCATCAGTGAGGAGGTGTCCAAATTGGAAATAGATGGAAATTGAGACAATTACAGTCCATGCATGATAAGTCAACAGTGGTAGAGTGAAGAGGGCACGTTGCCAGCTGTCACAACACTGGCATGATCTTGAGCACAGAACTAAAGAGATACTGTCCATGTGCCACAGACCGTAGCTACATGTGGAAGATGTTCCTTCCACAGCTTCAATCTCTGATGTGTCTGGTGCCTCCTGTGCCATGGGTGGTGCTGTTGTTGAAGTTGAGGAGGGCACAGACACATCAGGGGATAGAGATGTGGAATCAAATGTCCTGGCAGTTGTCATTTGTGGGAATGCAAAAGGCAACACTGCAGCAAGGAGGAACAGTTGGTTTCGCAACACAGCAGCTACATCATGGTGTTAGGCAGCCATGTTGTCACTGAGTGAGGCCAGATTCTGCTGCATGGACTCCAGGACATTTTGTTTGGCTGTCAACATCAGGACAGTGCGCGCTCTACGGGCGACAAAAATGCAAAAACCCAGCCTTTATGCAAGAGCATAAATTCATGCATTGTGTTTATATGCAGTATGTTAACCTTTTGCATTGCAGACTTTAACCGTGGAAAACACTATTAATGATGTTTGCAATAACTGTTCATTTGTGAGGTATTACTGCAGACTGACTGAGTGTTAGGGTGTGGTCCCTTTCTAGGACCTTCTAGAAGCTTTCTCTGCAGCATGACTGGGTGTGGCTTGTGGGCTGGGCCAGACTCGCATTATCTTGGTGATCCTTGAGCTGGGTGGTAAGGCGGAGGTCAGGCTGGGCCCATGACCCCGTTCTAAAAAGACTCTTAAGTTTTTGGGCCTACTCGTGAAACTTTCAGAGTTCGCGAATCATTGCTCTGATTTAAATCTTGATGTTCAGATCGGCAAAGGCTTGCACGATCATTTCATGGCATTTGCTTATTCTTGTTCGAATCGGCAGGGTGCGTGATTCATTTGCCGCATGTAAATATTGGTGTTCAGATCGGCAAAGGCTTGAGCGATCGTTTCATGGCATTTGCATATTCTTGTTCTAATCGGCAGGGTGCGTGATTCATTTCCTGCATGTAAAACTTGATGTTCAAATAGTCAAAGGCTTGCGCGATCATTTCATGGCATTTGCATATTCTTGTTAGAATCGGCAGTGTGCGCGATTCATTTACCGCAAGTAAATCTTGGTGTTCAGATCGGCAAAGGCTTGCGCGATCATTTCATGGCATTTGCATGTTCTTGTTCGAATCGGCAGTGTGCGCGATTTATTTCCCGCATCTAAAACTTGATGTTGAGATCGGCAAAGACTTGCGCGATCATTTTATGGCATTTGCATGTTCTTGTTCGAATCGGCAGTGTGTGCGATTCATTTCCTGCATGTAAAACTTGGTGTTCAGATCGGCAAAGGCTTGCGCGATAATTTCATGGCATTTACATATTCTTGCTAGAATCGGCAGTGTGCGCGATTCATTTACCGCATGTAAAACTTGGTGTTCAGATCGGCAAAGGCTTGCGTGATAATTTCATGGCATTTACATATTCTTGTTAGAATTGACAGTGTACATGATTCATTTCCAGCATGTAACCTTGTTGTTCAGATCGGCAAAGGTGTGCAAGATCATTTCCTAGCAACTAAAAACTTTGATGTGTGATGTTTGTTGAAGTGCACACATTTATCCTGAGCCTATGGATTTCCTGTGAAGATGCTAAATTCAAAATGTGACGTTCTTTGTGCATATTAAGTCCCTAGTACAATTCCAGTTGTTTTCCATTGAATATTTCAGATTGTCTTTTGTCCTCATGTTAAAAAAGCTGTGTTTGTTCTGAAACAGTATTCTAGAAGATTCATGTATTTCTAGACATTATGTGACATTTTATGAAAAGCTCACATGAAACGTTGCATTAATCATTCTTGATTTGTATCAGGTACCCAGAGTTCTTGAGGTCTAGTTTAAGTCACGTCTTAGATTATCCATGGTTACAATGCTTAGATCCATAGTCTAGTGAAAGTCAATGTGATTATATTCTGATATTGTGTTGTTTAACCTTTTGCTTCCTACAGGTCTCCTTCCCAGCTGTCCCTACCTAATCCCCTTTTCCCCACTTGGACTCTCTTAAACGCTGTGATATTCCTATCAGAGTTTTGGAGCTGTCTTGTGGTGGACATGTTGGGAACGTGCGCAGGCCCCAAGGATTTGGTCTCCCTGACAAAAGCCCTCAGCCTGTTAACAATCATGCTGCTGGCACTTTGGGAGGGCAATTGTTCCAGCCTCTGGCTCAGGACAGAGGCAATGTCCGCCAGGGACTGCTGGGGCCCACATAGCAGAGGGTGGGTGCCTCTGATGGCAGCAGAGTTATCTTTATTTGGACATCCTCTAGGCTGCCCACCATGTTCTCCTTGCCTACCTTAACCTGCTGTGCCAGCTCCCGCTGGACTCCTACCACTGTCCTCTGAAAGGTAGTGTCTGGGTCCTCAGAGTGCAGGGCTGTGGCTGTACTGGTCTTTGGTACATGTTGGCAGTTGGGTGGTTCATGTGGAGACCCTACAACACTGTGTATCCTGCCTGTGATTGGAGGTAGTGTCTGGAAGGTACCCAGGACATCCTGTAGAGTGTCAGCGTTGATGGTTGTCAGCTGGTCATCCAGATCATCTGTGAAATCCAGGACAGGCAGGTATGCAGTAGGCAGACCATCATCCTCTGCAAAGGGATAGCTTTTGAATACAATGGCTGTAAACATGTATCATCATTTATTTGCTACTGGTGGGTCACTGACATGGCACTGACCCCTACATCAGGGCACACATTTATGGACCCCAAATGGCACACAATGACACCTGAACATGATTTCTGTGGAGTAACAATTGGCACAATCTGCCAGGCCAAAGTTCCCAGTATGTTACACCCACCTTGATTGTTTCATCATGGTATTCTCCATAAGTTCCCCTTAAATAGACTTGACTGTGTTACATATGCATGCCATGGATATTGTTCGGGATTTGCACTCACACGACAAGTGAAGATGTATAGAGAAACTTGGCATTAGGTGGTACAGATCTTTGAGTGTGTAACTGACTCCTCTGCCACCCTATGTGTGTTTTTGGAGTGATGGAAATGGGTGTGCTGTCCATATGCATCCTCCTAACCACTTTGTGTGGTATGTCCAGTATCCTGCACCACACATTGTGAGACTCACCACTTGGTGTGTATGTGTGCTAACATGATTTTCTCACTCCCAACAGTTCAACAGTCATATGTGCATCACAGGTTTCCTTGTAGCATGGCTGCATGAATAGCTGCATTGCCGGACTGAGTGTTGTTTTGGATGGAGCTGGCCCTTCCTGTTCGCACACATACATACGAGGTGGTTCATAGTTACATTGTGCTGTGTTGGATGCTGAACGCATGACTCAATGTGGCTAGGGGCATGCATGTGTAAAGCCTGCCCACTTCCATCACTCTGACAACACACTTGGGGTGGGATGCACACCTTATACATTTTGAGGCCACCTGATATGTAGATGCATCATGTTGGAACAGCATATCAGAGGTGGCATTGTAGTTGTAGTACTGAGGACTGAACTTGTTGGAATCCTATTGTGGACTACTTTCATTGAGTGTTGCATTCATACTCACACTTTGTATGTGCCAGGCATCATTCCTTCTAGTGGATTTATCAGAATGTGTCCCTTCCTGTAGATGTGTATTAGTACCACCAAGAAGGACACCCCTACACCATGCAGACTGTGTGGCAAAGTTGGTATTGTCCATCATATCTTTTGGCATTACCAAGGTATGCAGAAGGATGCATTCACTGTCTGTGACAAGTACACATCTCTGCACATTTGAGTTGATGCTGCAGAGCAGAGCAAGCTGAGTTGTTGCACTGTGTGTTTGTACATAAATGGGTGAATATGTGGCAGTATATCCATACACAGACATCAGAGTGCTCTACCCAAGTATAGTGGTTTATTTACTTCTATTCCAGTGGTTGATAGTGATAGGTCATACTTAACATGCCAAGGTAAGGCAGCTTCACACCTTATCCAGGTGTATGTATCATGTGCCCCTCTCACACCTGACACTGGATGTAGGAGGCATTCCATGTGTATATTTGTGATCTACCTATGATACACATGCGTGAGCCACCCAGCTTCTGATGCCTTAGAAAAGAAATGCACATCTGCCTTTGATTAGGTGTAGTCCAATAACTCAAGGGCAGTGTGGTAGTGAAAAGTGGGTGTGGGACAAGTTTGTAGTTCTACAGATTGTTGTTGGATTATTTGTGTTGCATTATACATGACACATAGGCAAACGTTCTATGTATGTGGTACATTTATCCCAAACCATTTTCCTTGCATCCCCATTGCCCCAGGCACTGACACCATTTTAGAACGTTATTTAGATCGCTGGTCACCAGGTGAACATTCCCACACTAGTCAAATAAATATTGGCACTAGTGGTGCTTTACTGCACTGTCACAATAAATGATGGCACTAGCAGAGCAAAGCACATGGAAGGCAATTGCTTAAAATATTTACTCACATTGACATATGCCTTTGGTGGGCCTCACACATGGGATTGTCATTTTGCACAGTGCAACCTTTATGGATTGTCAGCCTCATTGGTTTTTCCCTCCCTGTGTGAGAGACTTTCTATGAAAGCATCATATCTGGCATAGGCATGTTGTGATGGAAGGATGTATAAAGTGGATCTATGCATGCATTGTGTGACTTTGTGAATGTAGCACAAGGGGAATGGGTAGCTTGACTCCACATTGGCATCAATTGTTATGATGCTAATGTTGCATTACAGGGTTTTAAACCTTGGGCCCCTAGTGCAACATTGAGACCACTTTAGCTGTTGTTATGCATGAAGGTGTCACTTTGTGCATAACACCAACCATTCCTACTACAAAGGCAACCTTGCCACATGGTGACATGGAAGCTCGTTGTACAAAAGCACAGATGATGATCACAGACGTGCCCCATATTTTGCATTTAATGTTCACTGGCCTGATCTTATTTATTGTAAGCATGAAGTTGTTGGGTTGTTCTTTATTTTATAGCTAATCACAATGAAATCTTAAAAGGTTAGGGTTACTTCAAACTTCTTATTTAGAAACAAGTATGTGTTACTATATGTATTAGCGAGTTGCAGTGGAAAAATGCAAGTTAAAGTAAAAAGGTTTTTAAAAAAAGGAACACCAATAGAAAGGCATTTAATTGGTCATGAAAACCAACCTCAAGATATGAAACCACTAGCAGAAACGTTCGAAACCCATCAATGTCAATATGCAAATGGATATTTTATTTCCCTGCAAGTCCAAAGCATTTAAAAAAATTACTTCGTCCAGTCTTAAAAAAAGAATGACTAACGTCTACAAGGAATCAGAACCTGATCTAATCCCCTTTACTGCGCTCAAACTGCCTGAGGTAAACGTTGTTTCATTTACAGGTGTTCAATTACCATCCTGCCGGTCTGACCAGAATGTTAAAACGTGCGTTGGAAGGCATTCACATATTATAATGAAGAGTAAATGTCTATTCCAGCAGTGCCCAGGTGATAGCTGGCACGGCTAACACTCATTAACATGAAAAACAAAACTGCTACAGGGACACAGACTACACATGATCATCTTTCTATCCTGCCTGCTCGATGCCAAGGCAGGTCTGAGAAATGGAGAACATACATACAGGACCGGAGAAACAAAACGGTACTGTAGTTTCAAAAATCTATGTAGCACCATTTTCAATCCCACGTGATCAGAAAAACTATTTCAAATAATACATTCAAGAAGAGCTCTCTCGTTATTTCTTGATGACTTTAGGTTTCTAGTACCGAATCCGAAACACACTGGCACATTAACTATCCGATTTAAATATCAGCGTGCAACATTTTATGACTAAGCTTCTGCAAATATTGTGCTTTCTTTTTAAATTTTCAGAAAACCTTTTCACAATGTACACAAAGGTCTTGATTCACAAGGGTAAATGTACACTTTTGAATGGGTTTGCTATTTTTTGGTATTTGCAAATTACGAATTTAAATGTACTACTTTACTTTTTTCTTTGCCGCCCTATATTTATTATGCAAAGCCATGCATGCATGCAGAAACCCAAAGAAAGAAACACAGCACACCAAAAAACATAACTTCTCTATGTATTCATTAAAAAAGTATATTCTGAAAATTTAGCATGCCAGGAGGCAGAGGAGGCACAACTCAGGAGGTGAGAGCATCCTTGGTAAGGTCAATGTGGTGGCTGTGTAGGAATGAAAGAAGAGGTGGCATGATTATAAACACAGGACAAAGGAGAAGTTGGTGCAGAACATGGCAGCTGAAAAGTTGTAGACAGTGACCCAGAGACACAGAAGGAGATGATTTTCATGGAGAAGTCGGACAGTCTTTGGTCCAGAGATGACTGGTGGAATTCATGGCATAGACACCATGGATGTAGTGGACACCAGCTAATATTGGGGGTAAGCAAACTGACAAACATGTTACTATCTCACATATATCCTAATAGATGCAGGTTTTTGTAATGTCAGATGCCACACATATAGGGGCCTATACACCAACTACATTTGTAGTAAATTAGTACTACATTAGTACTACTAACATACTACAAAAAGTTATTCGCAAACCTACAAGCTGAAGTCTCTGCCTCACCTTCTCCTATTCTATCCTATCTCCTATCTTTACCCAACTGTGGAGATCTCAGCACATGTAAGTATATGCTTTCGTAGTAAATGTGGGAAGATGGGGGAAGTGGCTAGAGAATATATATGATTAAAGAGGAGGTATTTTTGGAGCAGTAAAATAGATTAAAGGATGGTTAGGGATGGGAGTAGGGAGGTACATATACCCACTTGCAAGAGAGTACACTCTTGCTGTACTCAAACTGCCCTTCTGAAGTTACTGCAGTCAAAGAGGATCCAAAAACAGTCATGAATGTGCAGCAGCTCAGAGCTAGAGTAAGTCCAGCAGCATCCATGGCCACACAAAAGAACTACAACACCCTTCGATTTGAGATAGTGATCTAAAGTAGCACCCCACAGGATCCATGTAGCCCCCAAGCAGCCCCGGGGACTGCCACATTCCTGGGGCACATGATAAAATCAACACGGGGCTGGCGGCCCCCCTGCAGCCCCAGGGACTGCCACCTCCCTGAAGCACATGATGAATGCTTTGTGTGTATGCCTGCTGCTTCCCTGTCCCTCCTTCTCACTGGTTTCCCTAGCTCTCAGACCCATTGTGTGCATGCCTGCTGCCTGCCTTTCTGTTATGACTGATTCACTGCTTTCCCCGGGATCTCAGTCCCATCATGTGCATGCCTACTGCCTGCCTCTCCCTCCTTCTCACTGCTTTCCCTGGGGTCTCAGACCTATCATGTGCATGTCTACTGCCTGCTTGTCCCTCCTTCTCACTGCTTTCTTCAGGCTCTCAGGCCCATTGTGTGTGTGCCTGCTGCATCCCTTTCTATTGTGAATGATTCACTGCTTCCCCTGGGCTCTCAACCCCATTGTGTGCATGCCTGCTGCTTGCCTTTCTGTTATGAAGGTTTCACTGCTTTCCCCGGCCTCTCACCCCAGTTGTGTGTGTGCCTGCTGCCTGCCTGTGCCTGCTTCTCACTGCTTTCCCCTGGCTCTCAGACCCATTGTGTGCATGCCTGCTGCCTGTCCCTCCCTCCTTCTCACTGCTTTCCCTGGGGTCCCAGCCTCGACATGTACATGCCTGCTGCCTGTCCCTCCTTCTCACTGAGTACCCTGGGCTCTCAGCCCTATTGTGTGCATGTGTGCTGCCTGCTTGTCCCCCCTTTTCGCTGCTTTCCCCTGGCTCTCAGCTCCATTTTGTGTGTGCCTGCCTGTCCCTCCTAACTGCTTTCCCTGGGCTCTCAGCCCCATTGTGTGCATCCCTGCTGTCTGCCTGCCCCTTATTCCCACTGCTTTGTCCTTGCTCTCAGCCCCGTTGTGAGCATGCCTGTTGCCTGCCTCTCCCTCCTTCTCACTGTTTTCCCTGGTCTGTCAGCCCCTTTGCGTGTGTCTTCTGCCTGTCTGTTCCTCTTTCTCACTGCTTTCCCCAGGCTCACAGCCCCGCTGTGTGCATGCCTGCTGTCTGCCTCTCCCTCTTTCTCACTGCTTTCCCTGGGATCTCAGCCCCAACATGTACATGCCTGCTGCTTGCCTGTCCCTCCTTCTTACTGCTGTACCCTGGCTCTCAGGCCTGTTGTGTGTGTGCCTGCTGCATCACTTTTTATTATGAATGATTCACGGCCTTCCCTGGACCCTCAGCCTAGTTGTGTGCATGCCTCCTGCCTGCCTGTCCCTCCTTCTCACTGATTTCCACGGGCTCTCACCCCTGTTTTGTGTATGCCTGCTGCCTGCCTCTCCCTCCTTCTCACTGCTTTCCATGGGTTCTCAGTCCCCTTGTGTGCTTGCTTGCTGCCTGCCTGTCCCTCCTTCTCATTGCTTTCCGTGGGCTCTCAGCCCAATATGTGTACGCCTGCTGCCTGTCCTTCCTTCTCATTGCGTTCCCCTGGCTCTCAGCCCCGTCATGTGTGCCTGCTGCCTGCCTGTCCCTCCTTCTCACTGCTTTCCCCTGGCTCTCAGCCCCATTTCGTGTGTGCCTGCTGACTGCCTCTCCCCCCTCCTCACTGCTTTGCCCTGGGCTCTCAGCCCCATTGTGTGCATGTCTGCTGTCTGCCTGCTCCTCCTTCTTACTGCTTTGTCCTTGCTCTCAGCCCAGTTGTGTGCATGCCTGCTGCCTGCCTCTTCCTCCTTCTCATTGATGCTCCTGGGCTCTCAGAACCTTTGTGTGCATGGCTGCTGCCTTGCTCTCCCTCCTTCTCACTGCTTTCCAAGAGCTCTCAGTCCCTTTGTGTGCATACCTACTGCCTGCCTTTACCTCCTTCTTACTGCTTTCCCTGGGCTCTCAGCACTGTTGTGTATGTGCCTGCTGCTTGCCTGCCCCTTCTTCTCACTGCTTTCCCTGGGTTCTCAGACCTGTTGTGTGCATGCCTGCTACCTGCCTGTCCCTCCTTCTTAATACTTTCTGCCTCTGTATCCTTCCGTTCTGGCCGTGATGCTCATTTCACAGAAATTAAACTTCAACAGGAAGCACTTACAAATTTGAATGTAGAAGGTACCCCAGTTAAAGCTCCGCTTCTAGAAAGGACAAATGATCCTAACTCCTGGGTTTGGGAAAGGCAGTGCAAGTGTGTTTACTCCATGATTCCACACTAAAAAACAACCTGAAATCCTTTGTGGAGGTGAATGTATCTTTCATCTATTGGAGTGCAATCACAGACTCTCACACCCACATAGAAACTCTCACACCTACTCTCACATCGAGACAGACACTCTCACCGCCACTCTCACACCCAGAGACACCCTCTCACACCTATTCTCTCACACTTATTCTCACACCGGAGAGGCAGGCTCCGCAGCCAACTCCTGCTGTGCATGGCCAAAGGCTGTGCACAGTGTGGGGTTGGATGGATGGAGTGGTTGGCCGCAGGTTGGGTGGTTATATGAGATTGGCCAAGGCCAGGCCCCGGGCTCACCCCCACTGCACACTGCTAAAAAGGTCATGTGTGGCAGTGGTTGGAATAACATAGTAATAAAAAATAGGTTCTGAATTTACTCGCACAAAACCAGAGAAATTCAGCAGGTGTAGTTAGAGTTATTTCAAGTAACTATAACTCGTGGCAGGGTAGCTATAGGTCACGCCCTCCCAGTGCACTGCTAATTACTCCAGATGTTCAAGCACTCATGCCAACTTGTATAAAGAATAAAAATGTCAATGAAACATTAGAGGTCAAATTATTGAAGAAAAAATTGTGCATTGCAGGGCCGTAAGTTATAGTTAGTTTAGGCCACGAGTCATAGTTGATTAAAATAACTGTAACTATAACTGCTGAATTTCTCTGGTTTTGTGCGAGTAACTTTTATTTTTTTCAGTATAGATAGATAGATAGAAATATGTAATGAGATAAGTGTTAAAAAATTAAGGGCCTGATTATGACCCTGGCGGACGGCGGAGGCTGTCGGCCAAGGTACCGCCGCTGAATGACCGCACCGCGGTCAAAAGACTGCGGCGGCCATTTAGACATTTCATCTGGGCCGGCGGGCGCTCTCCAAAAGAGCGCCCGCCGGCCCAGAGGAAATGCCCCTGCAACGAGGACGCCGGCTCAGAATTGAGCCGGCGGAGTAGCAGGGGTGCGACGGGTGCAGTTGCACCCGTCGCGTATTTCAGTGTCTGCTTAGCAGACACTGAAATACATTGCGGGGCCCTCTTACGGGGGCCCCTGCCGTGCCCATGCCATTGGCATGGGCACGGCAGGGGCCCCCAGGGGCCCCGCGGCACCCCCTACCGCCATCCTGTTCCTGGCGGGCGAACCGCCAGGAACAGGATGGCGGTAGGGGGTGTCAGAATCCCCCATGGCGGCGCAGCAAGCTGCGCCGCCATGGGGGATTCTAAGGGCAGCGGTAAACCGGCGGGAGACCGCCGGTTTGCCTCTTCTGACCGCGGCCGAACCGCCGCGGTCAGAATGCCCTGCGGGGCACCGCCGGCCTGTCGGCGGTGCTCCCGCCGACCCTGGCCCCGGCGGTCTTGTACCGCCGGGGTCAGAATCACCCCCTAAATATTAATAACTACATTTTATTGTATTTAAAAAAATGAAAGACCCCCTTCAGCAATTTAAAAATATACATTATTTTAATTAATGATTTTTGTACATAACCTTTAGCAATTTTAATATGCAATACATCAACACAAGAATTTTCCTTCAGGAAGAGTTAAATTGTTACCAAAAGTTTTAGGAACATTTTAATATACTTAAATCTCTTATAAATTGAATTGAATTTGTTAATATTACAGTCTCATTTAAACAACAATTCTACCTTTATTTACATATATAAAATTATTTCAATTTGCAATTTATCATACAATTTTTCGTTTCTTTTTTTAAACTTTAATAAACTTTAATACACTTTTATTCATTTCCCTATACTTTACAGTAGGGAGATCTCTATCCTGATTGTGGGGATCTCCATAAGTGTGCAGAATGTCAGATATGGTCATAAAGTCACCATCAGTAGAAACTTTATTATTGTATTAGACATTGTTACTGACTCTACCCCCTATTTCAGAGGTGGGAACATATGTTTACACATTTATGGAATTTAATACTTGTGAATGGTGAAAAGCCAAACTTTGTAAAACTACTCAAAAGTGTAAAAGCAATTTTACTTTTAGAGATTTACTTATTTGTAAAGTTACTTTATTTGACTAGCCCCATAGTTTGCTCCTGCTGTTGAAATTGTATCTGTATAGTATCAACTACCTCATTGTCAGACGCTTAAGCATATCATTTGACATTCATTAGGCTAGACAGTTGGTGAGTGTCTTTTTGAAACGTGATTAAACTCATATGGCCATGTGGTCCCGAATCATAAAGTTAATGTTACTTTCTTGGTAACCTCAATAACCTGCCATTTTATATAAATCTCTGTTTGACCCTTCTCACTTTAATGACATACCAAAAGTGCACCTTCCACCTTACATGTAATCCGGATTCTCTGTTAACATCTCTTACCTTTACCTTCTGTGATGTCTGCCCCTACATACACTAGATCACAAGGGCATTTTATAGCATAGATCACATTCTGGGCCTCATTAGGAATTTTGTGGTACCACCACAGGACCGCCAAACTCGTGGGAGGACGACATCGTCATAGCAGTGGCATCCCCCCTACCCTATTACAATGCTCACCTCAGACTGACCAGATGGAACAATGTAATAGAGTGTTCCCGCCAGTCAGACTGGTGGGAACAGTGGTACGAGTTAGCATTCAGCTCCTTCAAAGGAGCTGAGTATAATAATGTAGCACAGAGGGAGCCGATCAACACGCTCAGAATGCGCATTGTCTGCAAAGCAGACAGTCCGCATTCCGATGGTGCTGGGCAGGGAGGCTCCTGCACTGCCCATGCCATGGGCAGTGTAGGGGCACCCTTGTGGCCAACTACACTTGTTCTCCTACCAGCCTTTTGAAGGTGGGGAACCACCATGACAAGGGTGGGGAAACTGCCATGAAGAGGCTGTTGGAGAACAAGGTTACCCCAACCTGCCATGGCTACTGACCCCAGTGAGGAATCCCAGGACAAGGGCAGAGGAACGCTACAATGAGGCCCATGGGCGAACTAGGAGGGTGATCGAGCAGACGTTCAGCCTCCTGAAGGCCAGGTTCAGGTGCCTCCATATGACAGGTGGATCCCTATTCTACTCACCAAAGAAGGTGTGCCAGATCATCGTGGCCTGCTATATGATTCACAACTTGGCTTTGCGACGACAGGTGCCTTTTCTGCAGGAGGATGGTCCAGATGACGGTGTTGTGGCAGCTGTGGAGCCTGTGGACAGTGAAAACGAGGAAGCAGAGGAAGAAGACATGGACAACAGGGACTCAGTGATCCAGCAATATTTCCAGTGACACACAGGTAAGAATAGAGACCTTCCTACCACATGTACTTAAACACTACTGCCTCTCTACTGTCTGTCGTTTTCACCCAGTGTATGGTCACTGAGTTGCCACTTTCCCTTACGATTTCACAGATGTGGGTCCCACTGTGTGACATCTGCTTTGATTCCTCATGGACTAGAGCTGTGTGACATAGGTATGTTGACATTACCAATGAAAAAGCTTTTTGCCACAGTTATTGCTAATACAGTATTCCGAAATCACAGACAGACTCCAGATTGTTTTGTGCTTTAAGGGTGTTTATTTAAGTGCTCAATATTGGAGGGGGTTGTAAAATGGTGAGGGGTGATGGCGGAGGAATGTCCATGGCAGAGTCCAGTCTATTAGTCTCACAGGTGCATTGCCCATATGGGCATAGGAAGTAGAGCTGGGGCAGTTTAAGGATGGGCAGGGTGACAAAGTGGGACAGGAGGATGACAATAAGGGTGGTCTCATTTCTTGGTGGGGTCTTGGCATCATTCTCTGTGTTTGTCCTGGATCTCAGGGACCGTTTGCGAGGTGGTTCTCCCTCTGCAGGGGGTGGGGTGCTGGTGTGGTGGTCCTGTGGCGGTGCCTCCTGTCCACTAGCGCCGGCGGAAGTGGTGGGCAGTTCATCGTCCAGGCTAGTGTCAGAGGCCCCTTGTAGTGCCATAGTGTCCCTCCTGGTGTTGAGTACTTCCTTCAGCACCCCTACGATGGTGCCCGGGGTGGAATTGATGGTTCTCAGTTCCTCCCTGAAGCCCATATACTGTTCCTCCTGCAGGCGCTGGGTCTCCTGAAACTTGGCCAGTATCATTGCCATCGTCTCCTGGGAGTGGTGGTAGGCTCCCATGATGGAGGAGAGGGCCTCGTAGAGAGTTGGTTCCCTGGGCCTGTCCACCCCCTGTCGCACAGCAGCCCTCCCAGTTCCCCTGTGTTCCGGGGCCTCCGTCCCATGGACCGTGTGCCCACTACTACTGCCCCCATGTCCCTGTTGTTGTTGGGGTGGTGGGTTATCCTGGGTTCCCTGTAGTGGTGGACACACAGCTGATTGACGTGTCCTGGGGATGGAGGTATGGGCCCACTGGGTGGGTGCTGTGCTGGTGTTTCCAGAGGGGGGAAGCTCTGTGGTGGCCTGTGACTGGGTGTGGGGAACCGACTGTCCCGAAGTTCCCGATGGGCCGGGCTGGTCATCTAGATCCAGTTGGACAGAGGTGCTGTCATCACTGTGGGCCTCTTCTGTTGGTGGTGTGGACATGTGTGGACCCTCCTGTCCGGTGACGTTGGGTAGGGGTCCTGCAGGGGTATAAAAGGATGGTTATTACATCTGTATGTGTCATGGTGTGCAATGGGTGGGTGACCGTGTACCCCAGTGCTTGCATTCCTGTGTGGGACCTTGTGTGATGATGGTTTAGGGGGTGTATGGGTATGTGCAGTGGGCATGCTTTGGTGATGGGTGTCCATGCTTTGTTGTTGCATGCAGGGCTTGGTGTTAGGTTGTGTGGTTTGTGATGTTGGGACATTTGTGAGGAATTAGAGTGATGGGGGTGAGGGTGAGGTTGGGGGTATGTGCTGGTATGCAGGTAGGGTGGGGGATGTAATAGTTAAGATTTGACTTACCAGAGTCCATTGCTCCACCTACTCCTGCGAGGCCCTCAGGATGCAAAATCGCCAAGACCTGCTCCACCCATTTTGTTAGTTGAGGGGGAGGAGGTGGAGGTCCGCCGCCAGTCCGCTGAACCGCCAGGTGGTGTCTTGAGACCATGGAATGCACCTTCCCCCGTAGGTCGTTCCACCTCTTCCTGATGTCATCCCGATTTCTTGGGTGCTGTCCCACTGCATTGACCCTGTCCACTATTCTTCGCCATAGCTCCATCTTCCTTGCAATTGAGGTGTGCTGCACCTGTGCTCCGAATAGCTGTGGCTCTCCCCGGACGATTTCCTCCACCATGACCTTGAGCTCCTCCTCCGAGAACCTGGGGTGTCTTTGCCGTGCCATGGGGTGGTGTAAGTGATGTGTGGGGTGGTGTGTGGGGTGATAAGTGTGCTGATATGTAGTGGTGTGTAGTGTGCGGTGCGTGGAAGTTATGTGGGTGATGGTGTTGTGTGCCTGTGGATGCTGGTGTTGTTGATGGTGGTGTCTCTCTCTGGCCTTCGTTCATGATTTGTTGTCGTAAGGGTTTGTGGGTGATGTGGGTGTGTGTTTTATATTGTATTGGGTGTGTGGGAGTGGTGTGTGTATGTGTATCAGGTGTGTGTATTTCGAATTGTCCAATGTGGATGTGTTTTGTAAATGTGTGTGTATTTTGAGTGCAGCGGTGTGTACCGCCAATGGAATACTGCGGTTGAAAGACCGCCACGTGGATTCGTGTTTTGTGATAGTGTGGGCGTATTTCTGTTGGCGTGATGGTGGAGGTTTTGTTTTCGCCAGTTTATCACTGACCTTTGGTGTGGCGGACTTGTGTGGGTGTCTGAATTTTGGCGGATTCTGAGCTGTGGGTCATAATAGCTGTGGCGCATTTCCACGGCCGCAGCGGTGTGTTGGTGGTCTTCTGCACTTCGGTACGCGGCTTTTACCGCCAATGTTGTAATGCCCGCCAATGTGTTTAAAGGGTGTAAAATGGAGTGGAGAAAAAAGGGCTATACTATGACAAAAATTGGTTGAAAAGATGTGTGGTCTGTCTTCCTGCAGTGGAAATGCAAGGGATTGTGGTCTGTGGATGGGTGTGTTTTATAGTGCCTTATAGTGTGTTTTGCAGGTGTGTCCACTTGGCCAATCTGTGTCAGCTGTGTTGTTTTTCAATTCATCCAAGGTGCACTTGTCTGTTACTTTGCTGAAGTCCGAGGGGACCGCCATGGCGATTGCGAGTTTTCAATAGGCTTGGTGGTTGGCCGCAGCGCTGACGGCATTGGATGTTGAACCGCCTAAATCCATGCTGCTGCACCGCTGACAGTCTGCCTTTTCTGCATGGCAGATGTTGGTCCTGCCTATATGAATCATCATACAGCAGCTGGTTGACTGCCAGCGTGGCAATCTTTTTAGGACCGCCAATATGGTGGTCTGCCAGTCCCACTGCCAAACTCGTAATCAGGCCCATGCTCCCTTTAGCACCTGGGCACACTACAATTCAGCTACCATCAATCTCTACTTTAAAATGACTAATAGAATGTGCTAAAAATCTACAAGTAGAACCCCTGCTGCCAATAGAAAAGACAAAGACAAACAGATCCTGGAACACCTAACCACCACCTCTAACAAAGATCCCTCCTCCACAACCACAATAACCACAGAATAATAATTATATTTGCAGCTGAATATAGCTCCCAAAGACATAGGGCCTAATTACGAGTAGAGTGGTCCATGGCAGTGGTCGGATTGCCACAACCTCAGTGGTCCAACCTCAACATTATGATACTGGTGGTCAGACCGGCAGTGCCGAGTTTGGAAGAAATTGCATACCACTAAGGTATTTGTGGCGAGGCCAAACAGGCTAGTCGTTAAAAGCAAGAACACCGGTCTGTGGTCTCAATAGCACATTGCAAAAAAGAAACCATTTGTGACAGTCACTACAAAAGATATTGTGCTCTGAAAAGAAACAATGTAAACACCTCCATGTTGCTTTTGAGACGGTGGGGAGAACCTTAAGGTCCCCGCGTTCCTACTGGCTCTCCACTTCCAGCGGGAGCCAGCATTGCTCCTGCACGATGGGAGCAGCTAAAAATGCATGCTGGAGCAAATTCTTTCATCTGTTTTCAACTTGACAGAGGGCATGTAAACAAATGAAAAGTCCGCTCCCAGTGGGCTGGAGCATTTTTCCTGCTCCCACCTGCTGGAAGCAGACTTACAGTTTGCTCTCACTTGATGGGAGCTATCAAACCAAACTGCTATCTCCCAAGGGTGTACAACTCAGGAGGTAGCAGGAGCCAGCCCTGAGGAGGTAGCTATTTGCTTCTGCGTGCTGGAAGCAGAGTTTTCAACTCTTTTGTAACTATTGCTAATGCATGCAGCAGGTCCCTGCATGCGGGACCATTGCTGACTCCCACAGGAGGCGGGGAGCTGGCTGGGACAATGAGGGCCTTGGGGCTCACCCACAGTCCTTTCCATGGATAAAGAAGCACTTACTTTTGCAAAGTACAAATCATCCGAGTGTGCTTTCCCTGCAGTTCCATCTTCAGGACTTCGCTGATAAAGACACATGAGGAACAATCACATTGGCAAAGTTATAGACACACAAGGCAACTGGAGACATTACCTAAATATCCTTTATGCAGCTGTAGTGTAGGAGATGCACTAAACATTTACCCAACGATACAGCACTTACCAATTAGCCAGTAGAAAGTTCTGCAGTTGGGTAGACATTCTGCAGAAAATGCTAGTCTCTTAGATTAATATGGAGGGCAGGATTCATTTTGGCATGTGGCTCATTTCACAGAAGATAAACCTCAACAGGAAGCATTTACAGATATAAACAAAGAAGATGCCCAAGTTGAACCTCCACTTCTAAGTACCAAAAATCCTAATTTGGTGTGCAAGGTGAAAGTAAAGCAGATGTGTTTTGTTTGCATTTCCACTGTGGAAAGTTCTGAGTACACTTTGAAAGAGGTGTTTGCATCCTTCCTCTTCCCTCAATGCTGGAGCAGTCCTTTCATTTCTTTCCTGCCCACTTGACATGACGGGCCTCATTATGACCCTGGCGGTAGAGAACTGCCAGGGCCAACGGGGGCGGGAGCACCGCCGACAGGCCGGCGGTGCTCCCTTGGGCATTCTGACCGTGGCGCTTTGGCCGCGGTCAGAAAGGGAAAACCGGCGGTCTCCCGCCGGTTTTCCACTGCCCCTAAGAATCCTCCAAGGCGGCGCAGCTCGCTGCGCCGCCGAGGGGATTCTGACAATCCTTACCGCCATCCTGTTCCTGGCGGCTCGCTCGCCAGGAACAGGATGGCGGTAAGGATTGTCGTGGGGCCCCTGGGGGCCCCTGCAGTGCCCATGCCAATGGCATGGGCACTGCAGGGGCCCCCGTAAGAGGGCCCCGCTAGTATTTCACTGTCTGCATAGCAGACAGTGAAATACGCAACGGGTGCAGTAGCACCCGTCGCACCTTCCCACTCCGCCGGCTCGATTACGAGCCGGCATCCTCGTGGGAAGGGAGTTTTTCCCTGGGCTGGCGGGCGGTCTTTTGGAGACCGCCCGCCAGCCCAGGGAAAAACTCATAATACCCTCCGCGGTCTTCTGACCGCGGAGCGGTATTATGGAGGGCGGCATCCTGGCGGGCGGCCTTCGCCGCCCTCCAGGGTCGTAATGAGGCCCGTAGTGACTGTGATGTGTGGGTTCTTTCTGCTGAGTCCAGATATTGTGTTATCCCTTTTTCAAGGAAGATAGACAGCTTACTAAGAGGTCCCCCCCAAATGCATTCCCTACTGATTTTAAAGACACGTTCTTGATCAGCAGAAATATGAGCACATCTCCACCAAGCAAAGAAGTACTTCAAGAGTGCCGTGTGGTAGGACGCAGGTGAAGGTGGCTATAATGTGCAGTTTAAGGTAGAGGTGTTCCATGTATCCAGTTCAGATTCTGTGGAGGCTGTGCAGCTGAAAGTGTCCTTGAAGATGATGGTGACTCCTCCTCAGGTCTGTGTTGGCAGCCTTGCCTGATGATCTGGAACTGCCCTGGCAATGTCTGGTGTTGGTGCTGCAGTCAGTCATGTTTCAGTTAGGAACTGGATGTCTGGAAAATCATCATATTGCAGGTCCCAGATCCATGTGGTGTGTTTGCTGAGTGAGCAGGTGTTAAGGAACATGCATGATATTGACGTTTTGGGAGCAGGCAGATTTTTGTTGGTTGGTGTTCGATTCGGTGAGGTTTTGGGCATTGCTGGTCTGTTCTTAGGTGTTGGAGCTGTACGTGGTGAGGTGCATGTGAAGTGGAATGAGGTGCAGGTGAAGGCTTGCTCTGTGTTTTTGTTCCAATAGAGCATTGAGCTTCTGCCAGTCTTGAGGAAATGTAGGGCTGCAGCAGGGTAGCAATAGTGAGTCAAAAGAGGACCAGTGTTTTTAGCGCTGGGCGTGGTCCAAGCCTTGATGGGGGCAGATAGGCTTGCCTTTGTGCTCGTCTGCTGAGCATCCATGTTGCATCTGCCTTTAACTAGGTCTGGGAGAGGGGAGGAGTGCAGGGGCGATGGGCAGGACTGAGATGGAATGTGGCCAGCATGAGAACTGGGACAGAGCGGAAGGCCTGGGGAGCAGGTAAGGAGTGGTGCGAGGTTGGAGTGGAAGCAGAAAGGGTGGGAAGGGAGTGCTGGAGGAGGCACAGTGGAAGAACACAACTGGATAAAAACAGTGTCACAAGGGGCAAAAGCAGATATGACAGATGCACAAAAACAGACAGACATAGAAAAAAACAGTAGCACAAAAGCAGATGAGAAATGGGCAAAGCAGACAAAGCAGAGACACAGGCTGAAAATGAGGTGTAGAACAGAAGTGGCAAGTGAAAGAGAGAAGGCAGCAGGGTGAAGGAGAGAAAGCGAGAGCGAGAGGAAGAGTGCAAGATAGAGAATAAGAGAGGCAGGTGCCTCCAGACACCAGAGCTGGGTCAGCAAGGGCTTTGACCAGTCAGACGAATGGTGGTGTCCAAGGGGTGCTGGCCCTATGCACCTGCTTAAGGCATTAATATGTTAATTTATAACAGTATTTTAGAAAATGAAAGATTTGACAATTCCATTAAAAACAAGACTACAAAGGATATACTTATTTATGTCCACAATGCGTTTGACTTTAAAATATTCCTGCAACCAAATTTTTTATGACAATATTTGTTGTCAATATTCATCCAAACCACCATATTCTTCTGTCACATTTACTAATTTAATACAGTTAGCTCCGGATGGATGCATTATATAAAAATCAAAGTAACACAGGCTAACAAGAGGAATAGTTGAAATGCACCTTAGGTATAGTGGTAGGAAAATAAATTATTTTCAGATACATTTCAATGACCTGGGCAGTTAACATTATGCGGAAAGTCTACTGTGAGAAGACATTACAGAAGTGCTTCGTTCATCAGGGTTTTAAGTGTAAAGGCCATGTTTAATAGAACATAAACCATGTTTAATGTTCTGTTCAAGCAAATAGGTGACATGATCACAACTTAAAATAATCATGCATTACATACACTCACAGTTCATAATGTATTAATGTTAAATTGACATTTTAGGAGGCATATATCCACCACACTGACATTCCAACCTTGTTGTGAGTTTTTTTTAGCATTTATACAGGTACATTATTTTAGTTCTATGCCTGCCGTCTATGCCCTTGCACCTAGTTACCTTTCATTGTTATTACTCTTATTATTTTAACATAGCTTCATTTTAGCGGAGGTTTGATTATTTTTTATCAGTTGCAATTCCATGCAGAATTTGTTACTCATTTCTTTGCACAACATTTTCATCCTGTGCTCAAAACAAGGCTGCACATGATAATTTACCGGGCACTGCTGGTACAAACAGTAGGATGTCTGGTGAGGTGCTGCTAGCTAGTCGATAGGGTTAAGCCTACAGCTGTCACACGGTGTGGGATCAGAATCAGTCCCCCAGGATCATTGCTGTTGCCACCCGAATTCCAGCAGTCTTGTTCCTACAACGAGAGTTGTATGACATGGCACCACCAATGTTGGTTAGGCACTAACTTTACGGATCTCCCAAGTATCTTTGTCTCATTATGTGTAAAAGGAACCATAATTATCTTATACAGAGACATCCATATACTCTCAGTTAGATAGGTAGCACCTATTTGATGCTGTATGTTGTTCAAACTTGAACTCTTATAAGGCTTTCCCTAATTGGTGTTTCTACCTTAAAACAATACTTCCTTAAGTATGGCTGACAAACAACGTGTCATAATTGCAGCAAACATGAGACTCACCCCCCCAACACATAGGTGGTCATTACAACCCTGGCGGTCGGTGTTAAAGTGGCGGTAAGACTGCCAACAGGCCGGCGGGAAAAAAATGGAATCACGACCGTGCCAGAAACCGCCAACAAAGACAGCCACTTTAACACTCCGACCGCCAAGGCGGTACAAACAAACAGCACGGCGGTCACCGCCAACAGACAGGCGGAAGACAATGTACCGCCCACACTATTACAACCTACCAATCCGCCACCTTTTCCGGGGATTCACCACAAATAAAAACACGGCGGAAACAGGACTTTGAAGGGAAAAAGCTCACCTCTACATACCCCACGAGGAACCAGGACGCCATGGAACCAGAGCTTCACATTTTCCCTGCCCTTATCTTCTTGCTCCTCTGCCAGGAGCACGAACGCCGGTGGCGAAGACCACGGTGAGCACTGCACCTACGACACAGGGGAGTGAAAAAACAGTGACACACACACGCAACACGCAACACCCCCACCCTCACCCACGACAACACACACACTAATACAGCATGATAAATTACAGTTACACCCCCCCCAAACCCCCAGAAGAATGCAAAGACAAAAGGAAATGAGTGTAACCAATGTAATATATAAAAATCCAGTACGCTAAAATATATATACACCATTAACAAATATATACACCAAGAATAGTAGTCCAGGTATTGCTCCATTGAAGTCCATGGAACACTGGGCCCACACTCAATACCCGAACATGACGGAGAGAACACTGCAGGGGCATCAGCTAGCAATAAAACAGGCACCTCAGGGGGAAGAGAAAGCGGGGGCACCTCAGACGGTTGAGTGCATGACGCCAAATCCACAAGGGTGCCACATGCCCACTGTTCAATCCTGGGGAGTGCAAAGCCACAGTCTCTCAAGTCTCTACAGTGGGTGGGTTGCCCACTGTTCAATCCTGGGGAGTACAAAGCCACAGTCTCTCAAGTATCTACAGTGGGTGGTTTTCCCACTGTTCAATCCTGGGGAGTGCAAAGCCACAGTCTCTCAAGTCTCTACAGTGGGTGGGTTGCCCACTGCTATATCCTGGGGAGTGCAAAGCCACAGTCTCTCAAGTCTCTACAGTGGGTGGGTGGCCCACTGTTCAATCCTGGGGAGTGCAAAGCCACAGTCTCTCAAGTCTCTACAGTGGGTGGTTTGCCCACTGTTCAATCCTGGGGAGTGCAAAGCCACAGTCTCTTAACTATCTACAGTGGGTGGGTTGCCCACTGCTATATCCTGGGGAGTGCAAAGCCACAGTCTCTCAAGTCTCTACAGTGGGTGGGCTGCCCACTGTTCAATCCTGGGGAGTGCAAAGCCACAGTCTCACAAGTGGATAACAGTCTCCACTGGTTCTGGAGGGGGCTTTGTGCCAAGAGTGCTTCATCCTGCCAAGGATTGTGTGAGTGGATGTGATACTCCACTGGTTCTGGAGGGGGCTTTGTGCCAGAGTGCTTCATCCTGCCAAGTACAGAGGTAGTGGATGTGATACTCCACTGGTTCCGGAGGGGGCTTTGTGCCCAGAGTGCTTCATCCTGCCAAGGACTGTGTGAGTGGATGTGATACTCCAATGGTTCTGGAGGGGGCTTTGTGCCCAGAGTGCTTCATAGTGCCAAGGACAGAGGTAGTGGATGTGATACTCCACTGGTTCTGGAGGGGGCTTTGTGCCCAGAGTGCTTCATCCTGCCAAGGACTGTGTGAGTGGGTGCCTTTCTCCACTGGTTCTGGAGGGGGCTTGGGGCTTTGTGCCCAGAGTGCTTCATCCTGCCAAGGACTGTGTGAGTGGATGCCTTCCTCCACTGGTTCTGGAGGGGGCTTTGTGCCCAGAGTGCTTCATCCTGCTCGTGGCAGACTCAGTGGCATCAGTGCCCTTGGCGCTCATAGGCCAGCGGTGCTTGTGGCGGAGGTGTCCTGTTCAGCGGTGCTTGTGGCGGCGGTGTCCTTGGCAGCGGTACCTGTGGCGGAGGTGTCCTGTTCAGCGGTGCTTGTGGTGGCGGTGTCCTTGGCAGCGGTGCCTGTGGCGGAGGTGTCCTGTTCAGCGGTGCTTGTGGCAGCGGTGTCCTGTTCAGCGGTGCTTGTTGCGGCGGGGTCCTTGGCAGCGACTCAGCTGCTGGCAGTCCTGTCTGGCCCAGCGGGGCTGGTGCTGGCGGTCCTGTCTGGCCCAGCGGGGCTGATGGCGTTGACCTGCTGGGCAGCGAGGATGATGGCGGTGTCCTCCTGGGTGAGCGGGCACGGGGCAAAAGCTGAGGGGCTGCTGGGAGGGCGGTGCTGGTAGGGGGGATGGCGGCTGTACCTGTAGATGCGGGGGCACAGATGTGGCTGCCACCACAAGGGAGCTCCCATCAGAGGACGAGTCCGTATCACTGGTGTCAGCTCCTGTCCCCGCCGTGGAGCTCCCCTCACCCTCCGTCCCACTGGTGAATTCCGAGTCCTTAGTCTCGCCCTCCAGGACCATGTGGGATGCAGCTCTCTCCTGCTCCAGTGCCACTGCCCCTCTGCCTGATGATGCTAATGCACACAAGAACAGGGAGACCACAAAAAGGTGGGGGACGACAGAAGAAAGACATGTTGAGTGCATGCATTACCACTACCGTTGACGGACACGACAGACACAGAAGCCCCCTGCACTACGCCACACACTTGGGGTCCACTGTTCAATCCCTGGGACATGGCCTACAAGGCTGTGGCCGACATCTGCACACATGAATGTCACAGGAGCTTGACTAGGTGTAGTTGGCACTGTACACAGGTGGGCTGGGGTGCCACAGGGTCTGCCAGAAGAAGGGGACTTAACTAGCACACTCGCCCTGGCCTAGGGAAACCCACAGCCCACCTCCCCCACCTCCCCCACCCAGACACCTCCACTGCGCGCTGAATCAGCTGAATGAGAGTGTACTCACCCCCTTGTGGCTGCTGTGATGCCCTCAAGCTCCCATCCAACTCCAGGTACGCCACCACCAGGATCCTGAACATCAGGGGGGTCATGGTGCGACGGGCACCCCTCCCACATTTGGAGGTCATCCCCAGCTGGGCCTCCGCCGTCTTATTGCTCCAGCGGCAACTGTCCTCCCATCTCTTACTGCAGTGGGTGCTCCGTCTGTGATAGACCCCCAGGGTTCGGACGTCCTTGGCAATGGCACGCCAGATGTCCTTCTTCTTGTGGGCGCTGACCTACATGAATTATACAGGGGAAAAAGAAAAGTTATTACCAACTGCACCATCACAGTCATTGGCCCCCATCCCTACCCTTGCCATGTGGCACATGCACTCACCGCTGTTTCATGCAAGCCACAATCTCCCGCCGCCCCCATCTTTCATCCAGCCCGCCCCACTCCACACAGACATAGCCCATACAGCATGCTCCCAGTGTACTTACCTGTTTGTCTGGAAGACCGTAGAGTAGCGTGTACTGGGGGGGGGGGGCACATCCACGAGTTTCTCCAACTCCTCTGTGGTGAAGGCAGGGGCCCTTTCCCCAGATGCACGAGCCATTGTCTCTTCCAGACTGAGGTCACAGCAGCAGTTGCAGTGTAGGTCCTCTCCTGTCGAAGATCAGGTATCGAGTGATTGAACAGATAGAAAATGGCGGTCACGTCCACGGCGGTGCGTACCATCACTGCCCGCGTACATCATCATTGGCTCCTGGGACCCAGAGGGTCCAATGTTAACCAATGCAGAATTGTGCTGCGGTCTTTGACCGCCTACCGCGACGATGTACAACACCAGCGCAGGTACCTCACATCCCATTGTCCCACAGGTCAGGCAGCTGCCATTTCAGGGGCCCACATGGCTTAGTTTTTAACTGCGCCACACATACCTAGGCCTTGCATCAACACTCATACATGCAAATTTCAGATTATGAATCGTGTTCTGTGTAAGCTGTGGGTACGTACCTCTGAGTTGGTTGACTCTGTGCTCGCTGTTGTCCTTCATAGGCACCGTCCGCTGGGACATGTGAGGAGATGGCGGCATCCTCCGGTGTACAGACCACTGGTGGACCTGTCGACAATGGAGGAAAAACATGTGATCATCACCTACAGGCTTGATCGTGCCACAATCCTGGAACTGTGTGCCCAGTTGGAGCCAGACCTGATGTCAGCTATCCGCAATCCCACAGGAATCCCCACTCTAGTGCAGGAGCTCTCAGTACTCCATTTCCTTGCAAGTGGGTCATTTCAAACAACAGTGGCCATAGCATCAGGGATGTCCCAGCCTATGTTTTCCAACGTGTTGTCCAGAGTGTTGTCTGCCCTGCTGAAACACATGCGGAGCTACATCGTTTTCCCTCAGGTGGAGGATTTGCCTACATTGAAAGGTGATTTCTATGCCCTGGGACATATCCCCAACATCATAGGTGCCATTGATGGGACACATGCGGCTTTGGTACCCCCCGCAGGAGTGAACAGGTGTACAGAAACCGGAAGAGTTATCATTCGAAGAATGTGCAGATGGTGTGTTTGGCAGACCAGTACATCTCCCATGTCAATGCCAAATTCCCTGGCTCAGTGCATGATGCTTACATCTTGCAGAACAGCAGCATCCCTTATGTGATAGGTCAACTCCAGAGGCACCGTGTGTGGCTATTAGGTGAACACCTGGAAGTAAGTCAGTGGGAATGGTTGTCTGGGTCTGGGGATATCCCTACAGGTTAGTGTGTGTCTAACAGTTGTCCCTCGTCATTTGCAGGTGACTCTGGTTACCCCAACCTGTCATGGCTACTGACCCCAGTGGGGAATCCCAGGACAAGGGCAGAGGAACGCTACAATGAGGCCCATGGGCGAACTAGGAGGGTGATCGAGCAGACCTTCAGCTTCCTGAAGGCCAGGTTCAGGTGCCTCCATATGACAGGTGGATCCCTATTCTACTCACCAAAGAAGGTGTGCCAGATCATCATGGCCTGCTGTATGCTTCACAACTTAGCTTTGCAACGACAGGTGCCTTTTCTGCAGGAGGATGGGCCAGATGGAGGTGTTGTGGCAGCTGTGGAGCCTGTGGACAGTGAAGATGAGGAAGCAGAAGAAGAGGACATCGACAACAGGAACTCGGTGATCCTGCAATACTTCCAGTGAGACACAGGTAAAAATACAAACCTGCCTACTACATGTACTTTAACACTACTACCTCTCTACTGTCTGTCGTTTTCACCCAGTGTATGGTCACTGAGTTGTCACTTTCCCTTACAATTTCACAGATGTGGGTCCCACTGTGTGACATCTGCTTTGTTTGCTCATGGACTAGAGCTGTGTGACATAGGTATGTTGGCTTTACAATTGAAAGAGCATTTTGACACTGTAATTGCTAATACACTATTTCGAAATCACAGACAGACTCCAGATTGTTTTGTGCTTTAAGGGTGTTTATTTAAGTGCTCAATATTGGAGGGTGCTGTAAAATGGTGAGGGGTGATGGTGGAGGAATGTCCATGGCAGAGTCCAGTCTATTAGTCTCACAGGTGCATTGCCCAAATGGGCATAGGAAGTGGAGCTGGGGCAGTTTGAGGATGAACAGGGTGACAAGGTGGGACAGAAGGATGACAATCAGGGTGGTCTCATTTCTTGGCGGGGTCTTGGCATCGTTCTCTGTGTTTGTCCTGGATCTCAGGGACCGTTTGCGGGGTGGTTCTCCCTCTGCAGGGGGTGGGGTGCTGGTGTGGTAGTCCTGCGGCGGTGCCTCCTGTCCACTAGCGCCGGCGGAGGTGGGGGCAGTTCATCATTCAGGCTAGTGTCAGGGGCCCCTTGTAGTGCCACAGTGTCCCTCCTGGTGTTGAGGACTTCCTTCAGCACCCCTACGATGGTGCCCAGGGTGGAATTGATGGATCTGAGTTCCTCTCTGAAGCCCAAATACTGTTCTTCCTGCAGCCACTGGGTCTCCTGTAACTTGGCCAGTACCGTTGCCATCATCTCCTGGGAATGATGGTAGGCTCCCATGATGTTGGAGAGGGCCTCGTGGAGAGTGGGTTCCCTGGGCCTGTCCTACCCCTGTTGCACAGTAGCCCTCCCAGTTCCCCTGTGTTCCTGGGCCTTTGTCCCCTGGACCGTGTGCCCACTGCCACTGCCCCCAGGTCTCTGTTGTTGTTGGGGTGGTGGGTTAGCCTGGGTTCCCTGTAGTGGTGGACACACTGCTGATTGACGTGTCCTGGGGACAGAGGTATGGGCCCGCTGGGTGGGTGCTGTGCTGGTGTTTCCAGAGGGGGGAAGGTCTGTGGTGGCCTGTGACTGTTTCAGGGGAACTGACTGTCCCGAGGTCCCAGATGGGCCAGGCTGGTCATCAAGATCCAGTTGGACAGAGCTGCTGTCATCACTGTGGGCCTCTTCCGTTTTGTGGTGTGGACATGTGTTGACCCTCCTGTCCAGTGACGTTGGGTAGGGGTCCTGCAGGTGTATAAAAGGATGTTTATTGCATCTGTGTGTGCCACGGTGTGCAATGGGTGGGTGACCGTGTACCCCAGTGCTAGCATTCCTGTGTGGGACCTTGTGTGATGGTGGTTTAGGGGGGTGTATGGGTATGTGCAGTGGCCATGCATTGGTGATGGGTGTCCATGCTTTGTTGTTGCATGCAGGGTTTGGTGTTGGGATGTGTGGTTTGTGATATTTGGACATTTGTGAGGAGTTGGAGTGATGGGGGTGAGGGCGAGGGTGGGGATATGTGATGGCATGCAGGTAGGTTGGGGGATATAGTAGTAAAGATTTGACTTACCAGAGTCCATTCCTCCATCTACTCCTGCGAGGCCCTCAGGATGCAGAATCGACAAGACTTGCTCCCCCCATGTTGTTAGTTGTGGGGGAGGAGGTGGGGGTCCACCGTCAGTCCGCTGAACCGCGATGTGATGTCTTGAGACCACGGAACGCACCTTCCCCCGTAGGTCGTTCAACCTCTTCCTGATGTCATCCCTATTTCTTGGGTGCTGTCCCACTGCGTTGACCCTGTCCACTATTCTTCGCCATAGCTCCATCTTCCTAGCTATGGAGTTGTGCTGCACCTGTGATACAAATAGCTGTGGCTCTACCCGGACGATTTCCTCCACCATGACCCTGAGCTCCTCCTCAGAGAAGCCGGGGTGTCTTTGCCATGCCATGAGGTGGTGTGGGTGATGTGTGGGGTGGTGTGTGTAGTGATAAGTGGGGTGATAATAAGTGGTGTGTTGTGTAGGTGCGTGGAAGTTATGTGGATGATGGTATGCCTGTGGATGCTTGGTAGTAGTTTGTAGAGTCTCTATCTGGCCTTCTTTCGGTATTTTGGTCATAGAGGTTTGTGGGTGATGTGGGTGTGTGTTTTATATTGTAATGGGTGTGTGGGAGTGGTGTGTGTATGTGTATCAGGTGTGTGTATTTCGAATTGTCCAATGTGGCTGTTTTTTGTAAGAGTGTGTGTATTTTAAGCGCGGCGGTGTGTACCGCCAGTGGAATACTGCGGTTGAAAGACCGCTGCGTGGGTTTGTGGGTCGTGATTGTGTGGGCGTTTTTCTGTTGGCGTGACAGTGGAGGTTTTGTTTTCACCAGTTTATCACTGACCTTTGGTGTGGCGGACTTGTGTGGGTGTCTAAATTTTGGCGAATTCCGAGCAGTGGGTCATAGTGACCGTGGCGGAATTCCGCTGCCGCGGCGGTGTGTTGGCGGTCATCTGCACGGCGGTAAGCTGCATTTACCGCCAATGTTGTAATGACCCCCATAATGTTGTATTCTTGGGACAACTTTCCAGTACCAGGTGGGAGCAAACACACATTTCACCACTACACTCCAGCATATGCACCCACACAATATAGACCATACACGTATTTAGAAATACCACTATCTTATCAAGAACACCAAAATTGGCTTGATGGCCCCCCACCACATGTTCCACAGAATGTTAGATTGGGTACTCTAATAATGATGTTCTTACATGGGAAGAATTGGCTACCTATACATCATACCCTAATGCAGGTACAATGACTGTAGCAGAAGTGCACTGCCTATACACTAATTTAGGAGAGATATATAGACGCTTAATAAAAATTGTAATGCTGACTTTAAACAGCGTCCCAGCGAGGACTGCCTCAGCACAACCACATGTGGTTATAGCAGGCATTAATCCTTCTACTGCGTATTCAATTATGGGTAGAGTACCTACAAAACATGAAGAAATTCTCTTTCGGTAAGCACAAAAAATAAGTGCTTTGGAACAGTATTTCCCCATACAGGTAAGATAAACATAGAATTCTCACAAAGTGCTTGCCATTTGGGATGGTTCCCTCAGTGGACCATTGTGCCACTTGGGGTGCAGTGTTTTCTGCACTGTCCGCTAGCGCACACGGTACACCAACACTTGCAAATCTTTAAGTGTTAAAGCAGATTCAAGATTAATACAGGGCTCCCCTGGCCCTATACTTGGGGATGCAATTAATGGACAATTTTTCCACAGTATCCTCAATGATATTAAGTAATCTTAAAGGTGAGTCAGTAGCATTGGCAGTATGCCAGCGGCTCTGGGATGTTCCTGCACAGGATCAAGAACATGAGCTGGCAAAGATTATCGCCAAGACCTATTCTAGTATCGGTCGGGATAGTCTGGGAGCCAGACCAGGTAGACCACAACTACACGGTAAATTCATTAAGGATGTTCTCCCAAGCAAGCAGCAATAGGGTTCTAAAAAATGCTATGATAAACAAAAACAAAATAAAGACAGTGTAAAACAAAGAGGAGAATCTCAGCAATCGGAGTCCTTTGAGAAATACTATATTTTAGACATAGGGACACTTTAAAAACTCCTGATAGATATCAATATGCTGATACACTCCAATCTCATTCCTTTCAGAACTCACTGGATAAACGCAGTGAGAACAGCGTTCAGAACAATGAAACGAGCATGTGAAGCCAAGAAAAGATTTACAACACTCATCTGAAGTTTCCTTAGAAAAGGAAGAAATACTTCTCCAACAGAAAGGACAATTCAAAAAGAAAAAAGTGGCAGCAGTGTTGGCTAAAAGTAAGACACATAGGGGGTTATTCCAACTTTGGAAGAGGTGTTAATCCGTCCCAAAAGTGACGGTAAAGTGACGGATATACCACCAGCCGTATTACGAGTCCATTATATCCTATGGAACTTGTAATACGCTGGTGGTATATCCGTCACTTTACCGTCACTTTTGGGACGGATTAACACCTCCTCCAAAGTTGGAATAACCCCCATAATGAGACTTTTATTGAAGAACAGGAAGTGGGCAGTGACTCTGCTAGAAAGCGCAGCAGAGGTCACAATAGTTTGCTGTAATCATCAAGAGCTTCTGGATGTGACAGCAACTGATGACTTTTTATAAGATGAAACTGCGGACAGGCGCATCTCCTCCCCGGACAGGTTTACAAAGTGAAAATTCAAATAGAGAGAAACATAGAGCACATAATTAAAGTAATATTTTGGGGAAGATTAACATTGAGTTATGCAATCCTCTTGGCAGAAAAAGATTGCCCACCAGAATTTTCCCATAATCTCCCACTAAGGGAAGATGTTATTTTTCCATCTTTCTCAGTCCTTGTTCCTGAAGAATTAAGAAAGCCTTATGCTATAGATTGGGCATTGGCACAAGCACTAGTGCTTTGTTGTAGGATGGGATAAAGACTCCCCCTACCATATCAGGCCAATTAGATCAACACCACAGCCTCCACCACAATACCCCATTAAACGTGAGGCTAAAGCACCAGTGGGGGAAATACTCTCATAACTTGAGTACCAGGGTGTAATGGAACCCTGAGTATCACCAGTGAACAACCCTTTGTACCCTGCAGCTAAGCCGGACCATTCATATAGTATAGTCTTAGATTACAAAAATTAAACCGTCACACATGCACATTTGCTATACAAAATGCACACAGCACAGAATCGATTAACTTTAAAGTGTGCAAAAAATACAAAAACACTCTTGGATGTTTCCAATGTTTTATCTGCCAAAATCTAGCACCTGGGGGTAGGGATCTAAGCACCTTCAGCACGCTTGGCTCACATAGAACATTTTTCAGACTCCCACAGTGGTATAAGAACAGTCCTGGACTGTTCTCAACATGTGTATCATCAATATTACATGGTATTGCCCCCAAGGCATTGTCCTATTTAGATCTACCTAACAGATGACGATCTGGTCAGACACCTAAGACGGGTGGATCGCATTGTTGTGGGATTTGCTGAATTAGTCTCCAAATTTTATTTCAAGAAAACAAAAATTGCCTTTATCAGTGTCCTGTTTCTAGGATATGAGTTATCAGATGAAGGGTAGAGCCTAGTATCCCACTTTCTAGAAAAGTACACAGTTACAACCACCAAATACTATCAAAAATCTACATTCAATGTTGGGCTTTTTCAATTTTGGCAGAGCATACATTCCAGATTATGCACAATGCATAAAACCACTTTATGATTTGAAATGTCAAGACTTTTCAAGTAAATATTGGACGGTTGAACACACACCATTCTTAGAGCATTGCAGCAGGACATGCTTGAAGCAAAACACATACACATGTGATAACAAAACTAACTTGGTCATCAGAGTAATTGCTGGTGACATTGGATTCACCTATGTAACATTAAATGAAGGTGATACTGTTCTAGTAACATACAAATCATATTTGTATTCCACTGATGAACAACGCTTTGCTCCCACTGAATAAATTCTGACTGCTGTTCAGGTGGCTGTCATAAAAAAGGGACCTCTGGCACAGGGGAAAAACATTATTGTTGCAACCCCAATACCAACCCCAGAGGCTGTTTCAAGAGCCAGCATTCTAAAGGCAAAAGCATTACATCCATGCTGGAGCCAATGGGCAACGTCTCTGATGGCCACTGCTGTTGATTATGTTTTTGATCCAAAACGACAGACCCAAGAATTCCTTCACTATGAACTTGAATACCCCTTAACTACAAATACTTTGCCTCTTGATCAATACCAAATGATCATCTACACTGATGGTTCAACGCAACCAGCAGTAGGCACTAAACAACAATACTCTACCCCTTGCACTGCTGTAAGCAGTTTCGCAAGGGATGGTAATTTCCACCCTCAGAACACATACATGCCAACCCTGGGGGATTGTACTGTACAATTCGCAGAGGTTAAGGCTCTAATATTGGCACTGGGACATATGGATCTTGAACTGCTGACACTGATTGTGTTGATTCATACTATTGCGTCAAATCCTTTAATGAACATTTACATTACTGGCACCAAAATGGGTTCAGATTCTCTAAAGGGAACACCATCAAACACAGATTCCTTTGGGGGAAGGTAGCAGACTTGAAGGAAACGCTACCAAATGCCCATGTAGTACTTACAATGGGCCATCAATGTGTTGGAATACACATTGCAGGAAACACCTTAGCTGATAAAGTAGCCAAGTCAGTAGTAGCCATGGCTTCTGTTGCTTCTGTTACTCATTCGAGGATGAGGTTGGATGATAAAACACTGGCTGCTGTAAATGCTTTGGCTGACAGCAAGCCCTTGCCAAAGGTATATATTGCCAAATATTCCTATCACCTAAGTGTTCAAAATGTTGCATTAGCAACCATACCAGGGGTGGTTGATCATGTGATCCCCAACCAAGAACAAAGATTAGGGGGGTCATTCTGACCTCAGCGGTAAAAGGCGCTTACCGCCGGTCAGAAGACCGCCATAACACCGCCGCGGCCGCGGAAAGCCGCCACGGTCATTCTGACCCACAACGGCCAAACCTCCAAAAATCCGACCTCCACTGCAGGCCGCCACATCAGCGGGCAGCGATAAACTGGAGATGACCAAACCTCCACCGTCACGCCAACAGAAAAACGCCCATGCCATTACGACCCACGAATCAACGCGGCGGGCTTTCCAACGCGGTATTCCATTGGCGGTACACACCGCCGCGGTCAAAATACACACACAGCACCAAAACACAGGCACATTGGACAATTACAAATACACACACCTGATACACATACACAACCCACTCCCACACAATCAATCAACTATAAAACACACCCCCACATCACCCACAAACCCCTACGACCACAATTACTGAGAGAAGGAGAGGGAGACACAGCAGACAATCCATAGCAATACACACTGAGGCACACTACACCATCACACACACCACATAGTAGCACAAAGCACCACACACCAACATACTCATCATCACATACACCACCCCACACCTCACCCACACCACCCCATGGCACCCCAAAGGCACCCACGCTTTTCGGACCAAGAACTCCGGGTCATGGTGGAGGAAATCCTAAGAGTGGAACCCCAGCTCTTCGGCTCACAGGTGCAGCACACCAGTATAGCTAGGAAGGCGGAGCTATGGCAGCGGATCGTGGACAGGGTCAACGCGGTGGGACAGCATCCCAGGAATAGGGAGGACATCCGCAAACGATGGAACGACCTACGGGGGAAGGTCCGATCGATGGTCTCCAGGCACAACATCGCGGTCCAGAAGACTGGCGGCGGACCCCCACCCACCCCTCCCGAATTTACATCATGGGAGCAAGAGGTCTTCAACATCCTGCATCCTCAGGGCCTCGCAGGAGTAGCCGGAGGAATGGACTCTGGTAAGTCCAATCTCAACTACTAGATCCCCCCCACCCCACCAGCATGCCAACCCACACCCCCACCCTCACCCCCAACCCCCCAGCACACATCCTCCCTGACAATGTCTCACCAGCACAACCCACCCATCCCAACACCAACTCCTGCATGCCAACACAATCCATGGACACCCATCACCCAAGCATGACCACCGCACTTACCCCCCCCCCACTAACTACCCTCACAACACCTCCCTCAAGGGAATGCCTGCACTGGGGGACGAGGGCACCCATAACACGCACGCTATTGCACACACAGAAACAATAACCAAACTCTCTTACCCCATGCAGGACCTGAATGCCAAAACACCAGCCAGGAGGGTCCAGAAATGACCATCCCACCCCCGGAACAGGCCCACAGTGAGGACAGCAGCTCTGTCGACACTGAACCTGATGACCAGCCCGGACCATCGGGGACCTCTGGGCAGTCGGTTCCCCTCACCCAGACACAGGCCACACCAGACCCGACCCCCTCTGCCAACACCAGCACAGCTCCCACCCAGCGGGCCCATGCCTCTGTCTCTAGGACACGTCAATCAGCGGTGTGTCTGCCACTACAGGGCACCCAGGCTAACCCAACACCCCAACAACAACAGGGACCTGGGGGCAGTGGGAGCGGGCACACCGTCCAGGAGACAGAGGCCGGGGGAAACCGGGCAGCTCGGAGGGCTGCTGTGCGACAGGGGGGGGAGGAGAGGCCCAGGGAACCCACTCTCCAAGAGGCCCTCACCACCATCATGGGGGCCTACCACCACTCCCAAGAGACGATGGCGACGGTACTGGCCAGGTTCACGGAGATCCAGGCACAGCAGGAGGAACGCTACATGGGGTTCAGGGAGGAGCTGAGAATCATCGGGACCGCAATGGGGACCATCGTCCTGGCCCTCAACAGGATAGAAGACGCGTTGCGGGACCAAGTGGCACCACACAGGGCCCCTGTCACTAGCCCGGACCAGGAGCAACCTACCACCTCCGCCGGCGCTAGTGGACAGGAGGCCCCAACACCACGGCAGGCCACCAGAACTCCACCTCCTGCTGAAGAACAACCACCCCGTAAGAGGAGCCTGAGATCCAAAAAAAAGACAGAGTAGGATGTCAAGACCCCCGCCAGCAGGACATACCCCCTGAACTCTTCCCACTGTCCCACATTGCCACCCTGTCCAACCATGAACTGCCTCTGCTCCATCCTTCCACAGGCAAAAGGACAATGCACCTGTGAGACTGAGAACTGGACTCTGCCATGGACATTACTCCACCCCCACCCATCACCCTTAGAATCACATGTACCAATATCTAGCCCTGTAAATAAATCACATATTGCACACAAATCAGTTTGAAGTCATGCTGTATTATTAGCAAATGTATTACATATTACTGTTCAATATCTGTTCTGTCAATTAGTGACGACAACATACCAATGTCAATACGCTGTAGTTCATGGGTAAACCAAGCAGAAGTCAGGCACTGCGTCATACAGCACTGAGAAGGGAAGGGAAAATCAAAAATGACCCAAAAATATCTGGTGGGAACTACAGAAAGTACAGATGCAGGAGGCTAGAAGCAATTGTGAAATGGCGTGGGTGATTCTTACCTGGGTGTTACTGGAAATACTGTTGTATCACTCTGTCCCTATTGTCTGTGTCGTCCTCTGAGTCTTTCTCCTCTTCACTCTCCACAGGCTCCACAGGCTCCACGGCTTCTACAACACCACCATCTGGACCATCCTCCTGCAGGAAAGGCACCTGGCGTCGCAAAGCCAGGTTGTGAAGCATACAGCACGCCACGATGATATGGCACACCTTCTTTGGTGAGTACATTAGGGATCCACCTGTCATATGCAGGCACCTAAACCTGGCCTTCAGGAGGCCAAAGGTTCGCTCAATCACCCTCCTAGTACGCCCATGGGCCTCATTGTAGCGTTCCTCTGCCCTTGTCCGGGGATTCCTCACTGGGGTCAGTAGCCACGGCAGGTTGGGGTAACCAGAGTCACCTATTAGCCACACATGTTGTCTCTGTAGCTGCTCCATCACATAGGGGATGCTGCTATTTCGCATCACATACGCGTCATGCACTGACCCTGGAAACTTGGCATTTACATGGGAGATGTACTGGTCAGCCAAACAGACCACCTGGACATTCATCGAATGATTATTTTTTCTGTTTCGGTACACCTGCTCATCGTCTTTTGGGGGTACCAAAGCCACATGGGTCCCATAAATGGCACCAATGATGTTGGGGATATGTCCAAGGGCATAGAAATCACCCTTCACTGTAGGCAAGTCACCCTCCTCTGGGAAAATGATGTAGCTCCGCATGAGTTTCATCAGGGCAGACAACACTCTGCTCAAAATCTTAGAAAACATAGGCTGAGACATTCCAGATGACATGGCCACTGTGGTCTGGAATGACCCACTGGCCAAAAAATGGAGGACTGAGAAAACCTGCACCAGAGGGGGAATCCCTGTGGGTTGGCGGATGGGGGACAACAGGGCTGGCTCCAGCTGGGCACACAGTTCATGGATAGTGGCACGGTCAAGTCTGTATCGAAGTATTATATGGCGTTCTTCCATTGTCGACAGGTCCACCAGCGGTCGGTACACGCGAGGATTCCTCCTTCTCATCGCAAGTCCCAGCGGACGGTGCCTAGGAAGGACAACATGGAGCACAGAGTCAGCCAAACCACAGGTACGTACAGACAGCTTGCACAGTTAAAGAATGGCAACGGGTTGAAAGGCGTGTATGTGTGGCAATGCAAGGCCTAGGCCTGTGTGTCGCAGTCAAAATTAAGCCATGTAGGCCCTTGAAATGGCGGCTGCCTGACCTGTGAAGTGGGACAATGGGATGTGAGGTCAATGCGCTGGCGGGGCACACCGTGGCGGTAGGCGGTCGAAGACCGCGGCGCAAAGCCGCATTGGTTAACATTGAAGCCTATGGGTTTCAGGAGCCAATTACGAAGTGCGCCGGCGGTCGCGGTACGCACCGCCGCGGTACGCACCGCCACGGGCGTGACCGCCATTTTCTATCTGCTTAATCACTCGAGACCTGATCATCCACAGGAGAGGACCTATACTGCAAGTGCTGCTGTGACCTCGGTCTGGAAGATACAATGGCTGCTGCGCCTGGGGAAAGGGCCCCTGCCTTCACGTCTGAAGAGTTGGAGAAGCTCGTGGATGGGGTCCTCCCCCAGTATGCGCTACTCTACGGTCCTCCAGACCAACAAGTGAGTACACCGGGTGCACATGGAATGGGCTATGCCTGTGTGGATTGGGGTGGATGTAAGTTGGTGGGGTGGGGGGCGAATGAGGAGTGCAACGCCCAACAGATAGAGCATGTGCCATATGGCAAAGTTGGTGGGGGGGGCCAATCACATCTAACATGCAGGTCATTCATGATTTCCTCCTTTCCACCCTGTACATGTCAAATAGGTCAGCGCCCATCAGAAGATCGAGATTTGGCGTGCCATCACCAAGGAAGTCCGGAACTTGGGGGTCCACAACAGACGGGGCACCCACTGCCACAAGAGGTGGGAGGACATCCGCCGCGGAACAAGGAAGACCGCAGAAACACTGCTGGGGATGGCCTCCCAACCTAGGAGGGGTGCCAGTCGCACCATGACCCCCCTGATGTCCCGGATCCTGGCGGTGGCCTACCCTGAATTGGATGGGCGCTTTAAGACATCACAGCAGACACAAGGGGGTGAGTATCAGCACATTCTCCTATCTTTCTGCGCAGTGGAGGCGTCTGGGTGGGGGAGGAGGGCTGTGGGTGACATTAGGCCAGGGCGCTTTCTGTAGTGTAGTCCTCTCCCTTAGGCATGGCCCTGTGACCCCGGCCCCCACCTCGGTAGGGTGACAAGTACAGCCATTGAAGGTCCAGCATCTCCCATGTGCGCGTTTGACGTCTCTTGGCCTGTTGTCTTAGTCAGTAGTACTGAGTAGTGTACCCCGAATGCGCGGCTTAGTGCATTAGGCACCTGTGTCTGTCCTCTCCGCCAACGGTGTTGACATTGCATGCACTCAACCTGGTCTTCTTTTTTCTCCCCCCACCCTTTCTCTTCATCTTCTTGTGCATGTGTGCATTAGCATCATCAGGCGGAGGAGATTTGGCATCGGAGCACGAGGGAGCTGCAGGACACAAGGCCCCGGTGGGCCCAGGAACAGACACCGAGGGCACCAGTGATCCGGAGGGCGAGGGGAGCACCACGACAGGGACCGGTGGTGAGAGCAGCGAAAGCGACACGTCCTCGGATGGGAGCTCCCTAGGGGTGGTGGCAACATCCGTGCCCCCCGCCTCTACATGTACAGCCGCCACCCAGCGCACCAGCCCCGCCCTCCCAGCAGCCCCTCAGTCTTCGCTCCGTGCCAGTTCGCCCAGGAAGGCGCGCGTCTCCTTCGCCCCAGGGACCTCAGCCCCTGCCCCTGTTGCCCCTGCTGCCCTCAGTGCGGAGCTCATTGACCTGGTAAGGACGCTCATTGTTGGGCAGACGACCCTTTTGAATGCCATCCAGGGTGTGCAAAGGGAGGTGCAACAGAGCAATGCGTACCTGGAGGGCATTCATTCGGGTCAGGCTGCCCATCAACGAGCGTTCACTGCTCTGGCCTCAGCACTGACGGCAGCCATTGTCCCTGTTTCCAGCCTCCCTCTTCTTACTGCCTCCAGCCTTTCTCTGTCTCCTGATCCTCAGCCTATCCCATCCACACCATCAGACCAGCCTGCACACACCTCAACACCCAAGAGCAGCTCATCCAAACACAAGCACCACAGATCCCACAAACACTCACCCAAGCAACACCCAGACGCAGACATGCCAACAGCCACTGCCACCCCTGTGTCCCCCTCCTCCTCGTCTCCCTCCTCCCTCCCTGTGACGTCTACACTCACACCTGCATGCACCCCAACATCAGCCAGTGCTTCCATCACCACCTTACCCTCCAGGACAGTCCACACTCGTGCAGTCACCACCCCCACTGCCATTTACACGTCCCCTGTCTCCTCTCCCACTGTGTCTGTCACCCCCTCTTCCAAGACACACAAACGCAGGCAGACACCCACCCAACAGCCATCCACCTCACGACACCCTACAGCACCAGCACCTTCACTCAATGACAGCACACCTGACTCTCCTACAACCACCTCCTCTACCTCCACTTCCATCTCCACTTCTCCTACCCTTTACCTTGGCCTTAAAAAACTTTTCCTGGCTAACCTTAACCTCTTTCCCCCTGATGAGCTCCCCCATCCATCTTCAAAGAGTCCCAAGAGCACCGCAGCCACCACCAGCCCAGCTTCGGCTGTCACTGTTGTGCCTGGGTTCTGGAGCCCACCCTTTGCCAGCAGTGACACATCGATCAGCAGCAAGGACACATCCAGCCCCCCCCCCGGCAAGAGGACCCGCAAAAACAAGGGCCGCCGTGCGAGGACCGACAGGGCTGCCCCCAAGGAGCAATGTGCGGCCACTTCACCACCCACACCATCTAGGGGAGGCAAGGGCCCGAGAGCCCCATCAAAGGAGCGGAAGGGCAGCAGGAGCGCGGAGAAGGTGGACCCCACATGCCACATCCCAGCTGGGAAGGAGGACACTAAGGAGGCCAGGAGTCCGTCCCCGAAGGGTCCAGAAACGTCACGGTCCGAGGGCGACTGAGCAGGGAGTCCAGGCCAGGTCTGGCTCCCTTGACCTGCTGGATGAGCACCGCTGAACAGGGCCCGCGGTGCACAAGAGCACCGCTGAACAGGGCCCGCCGTGGAGTAGAGCACCGCTGAACAGGGCCCGCCGTGGAGTAGAGCACCGCTGAACAGGGCCCGCGGTGCAGAAGAGCACCGCTGAACAGGGCCCGCCGTGGAGTAGAGCACCGCTGAACAGGGCCCGCAGTGGAGTAGAGCACCGCTGAACAGGGCCCGCGGTGCAGAAGAGCACCGCTGAACAGGGCCCGCCGTGGAGTAGAGCACCGCTGAACAGGGCCCGCCGTGGAGTAGAGCACCGCTGAACAGGGTCCGCGGTGCAGAAGAGCACCGCTGAACAGGGCCCGCCGTGGAGATAGGCACCGCTGAACAGGGCCCCGCCGTGGAGAAGAGCATCGCTGAATAGGGCCCGCGGTGCAGAAGAGCACCGCTGAACAGGGCCCGCCGTGGAGATAGGCACCGCTGAACAGGGCCCGCCGTGGAGTAGAGCACCGCTGAACAGGGCCCGCGGTGCAGAAGAGCACCGCTGAACAGGGCCCGCCGTGGAGTAGAGCACCGCTGAACAGGGCCCGCCGTGGAGAAGAGCACCGCTGAACAGGGCCCCGCCGTGGAGAAGAGCACCGCTGAACAGGGCCCCGCCATCTCAAGCACCGCTCCGCTGGGCCCTTCCTCTCAAGCACCGCTCCGCTGGGCCCTTCATCTCAAGCACCGCTACGCTGGGCACCGCCGTCTCAAGCACCGCTCCGCTGGGCACCGCCGTCTCAAGCACCGCTCCGCTGGGCCCTTCCTCTCAAGCACCGCTACGCTGGGCACCGCCGTCTCAAGCACCGCTCCGCTGGGCCCTTCCTCTCAAGCACCGCTCCGCTGGGCCCTTCCTCTCAAGCCCCGCTCCGCTGGGCACCGCCGTCTCAAGCACCGCTCCGCTCGGCACCGCCGTCTCAAGCACCGCTCCGCTAGGCCCTTCCTCTCAAGCACCGCTCCGCTGGGCACCGCCGTCTCAAGCACCGCTCCGCTGGGCCCTTCCTCTCAAGCACCGCTACGCTGGGCACCGCCGTCTCAAGCACCGCTCCGCTGGGCCCTTCCTCTCAAGCACCGCTCCGCTGGGCCCTTCCTCTCAAGCACCGCTCCGCTGGGCCCTTCCTCTCAAGCACCGCTCCGCTGGGCACCGCCATCTCAAGCACCGCTCCGCTGGGCCCTTCCTCTCAAGCACCGCTCCGCTGGGCCCTTCCTCTCAAGCACCGCTCCGCTGGGCCCTTCCTCTCAAGCACCGCTCCGCTGGGCACCGCCGTCTCAAGCACCGCTCCGCTGGGCACCGCCGTCTCAAGCACCGCTCCGCTGGGCCCTTCCTCTCAAGCACCGCTCCGCTGGGCTCTTCCTCTCAAGCACCGCTCCGCTGGGCCCTTCCTGTCAAGCACCGCTCCGCTGGGCCCTTCCTCTCAAGCACCGCTCCGCTGGGCCCTTCCTCTCAAGCACCGCTCCGCTGGGCACCGCCGTCTCAAGCACCGCTCCGCTGGGCCCTTCCTCTCAAGCACCGCTCCGCTGGGCCCTTCCTCTCAAGCACCGCTCCGCTGGGCACCGCCATCTCAAGCACCGCTCCGCTGGGCACCGCCGTCTCAAGCACCGTTTATGGTTCACTGTGCCCACCATGCCTCCTCCTTGACCAGTGGAGACTGTCATCCACCTGATGGACTGTGGCTTTGCACTCCCCAGGATGGTCCAGTGGGCAGCCCACCCACTGTAGAGACATTGAGAGACTGTGGCTTTGCACTCCCCAGGATGGTCCAGTGGGCAGCCCACCCACTGTAGAGACATTGAGAGACTGTGGCTTTGCACTCCCCAGGATGGTCCAGTGGGCAGCCCACCCACTGTAGAGACATTGAGAGACTGTGGCTTTGCACTCCCCAGGATGGTCCAGTGGGCATGGTGGCTCCTCGTGGATCTGGCGTCGTGGACTCATGTGGCTGTGGTGCCCCCCCCTTCCCTTCCCCCTGAGGTGCCTGTAGTTTTTACATCTGATGCCCCTGCAGTGTTCTCTCCAAAGGACTCAGGTCTCCTGTGTGGGCTTTGCCCTTATTTCTCAAGACTTTGGCCCACGGACATGCTGAATTCGTAGGATGTGCAGGACTTGGTACTTCAGTTATACACTGATGTGCATGTCATTAGTTTTGTTGTGAATATCTTTCATGGTTGTACGATAATTTTCTGGAGCTTTTTGGTACATAAATATTTATTCCAAATATGATTATGTCCTAGCATTTTTCAGGGGTGTTTGGGTGGTGTCACTGTGACTTGGTGCTCTGCATTGGTGAGTACATAGTTGGGGGGGGGGTCGCATATGTGTGTGCCCGTAACCTTTCGTCCTACCCCTCCCGTGTGTCGTAGGTGCAGTACTCACCGTTGTCGTCTGCGCCGGACTTCGTACTCGTGGTAGATGAGAAGGTAGACGAGAGCAGGTAGGATGTTTAATTCGGGTTCCATGCTGTCCTCCTTCCTCCTGGAGTGCGTAGTGGTGAGCGTTTTCCCATCCATAGTCTGTTTCCGCCGTGTTTTTATCAGCGGTGCTCCCGCCCCGGAAAAGGTGGCGTATTGGTGAGTTGGAATAGTGTGGGCGGTACATTGTCTGCCGCCTGTCTGTTGGCGGTGACCGCCGCGCTGTTTGTTTGTACCGCCGTGGCGGTCGGAGTGTTAAGGTGGCTGTCTGTGTTGGCGGTTCCCGCCAGGCTCAGAATCCCATTTTTTTTACCGCCAGCCTGTTGGCGGGTTGGCCGCCGCTTTAACACCGACCGCCAGGGTTAGAATCACCCCCTAGATCTCTTAAAAGCAGTGCATAAGGGGTTGCTTCCGCCCATGCAGGTATGGCAGCTACCATTTCCTTATTCCAAAAATGCTACTGGTTGCTAGATCTGTATAAACAGACCAAACATCAAGCATCCCCACAGACAACCCTCCTAATTGCAAACAAACCACTAAAATGTGTATACCTGGACCATTGTAGTCCCTTTATACTCCATAGTGCAAACAAAGACATCTTGGTCGCTGTTGATTTTTGCTCCAGATTTCTATGGGTATGGCCACAACAATCAGCTGACGCTCGAACTGTTATTAAAGATTTGCAAGTCTTCATTAGGACATATGCCATTACAGCATTCTTTTTGGACCAGGCCCCTGCGTTTGCCCCTAGGGCATTCACAGACACCGTGGTGACAATAGGTGTCCAACTCCATTTCTCGTGTCTCTACCATCCTGGTAGAAACACGGTTGTGAAGAGGAATAACCTAGACTTAAAGCAATCCTTAACAGAAAGAGTACTAGTCGTAGTGGGCTTAACCATCTGTATGGTGTTCAGAGAGCACTTAATAATCTGCCCAGAAGGCCTCTGGGAGGGTGTACCCATATGAGGTACTGTTTGGCATACCTATGTATGTCCCGGATCTTGAGGGCTCTGGCTTGGTGGTGGCAGACACAACTTTTTACATAAATGAATGTGTCACTGTCTTGCAGGAATTACAACAATCCCATGATGAAAATACATCTGCATTTGCTGCCACCTTGGGAATGAGGGATTCACCAACAATACCAACAGGCTAGATTCCAAAAGTTGGGGATCTAGTGCGAGAAAAGATTGCTGTAAAAATTGGATTTGTCCTTTAATTTCAAGCAACTGTTCCAGTCCTGGGAATACATGGTACCACAACTGTCATCCTACCACCGCTGCCTGGCTCCAAAGGCACTGTCAAGATACACCATGTGGCCAGTCCTACACAGTAGACCACACGGACTCCTGGGTAGTTCCCACACCCCTCTCACTGCCAATCTGGATGTACCTCTGAAAAGTTTAAGCAATAGTGATGAAACTTTCCCGAGCTTGGGGAGGGTAGAAACTTAACTTTCATCCGTACCTGTCACTACATCTATGATAAGAATAAATCAAAGTTCTGGGCTATGTTACTCAAATTCTACACAAACGGATGGGATTGTTTACTGCAAACCACCAAGGGATAGATCTGCCAGTTTTTCTCCTCCAACACCAGCTCCAGTGTTTGCAAGAACTGCTTCTGGATACTTTGCAGACATCAATGACTCATTTACAAACTCTTCAGTGTCTTCTGCAGCACCTGTAACAACAGCATATAAACTATTTGTATGGCTTAAAACTAATTATCTAATTTGTCCATGAATTATCTCTGGATTCTGTTAGCTTTGCTTGCCTTCCTTCTCTAGATTAGTTGTGTCATTGTTTTCTTTTTACAGATACATGGTATGTATCACTTTACTCCTGTATTATTTCAAAATGAAATTAAATGGAAATTAATTGACAAAAAGTCTTAGGTTATCAAATGGTGTACTGAGCCATGGTCAAAGGCCTTGCCCCGGTCATGTTAGGTGGGATAAGGGTTTTGAATGTTGGAAGTCATTTTTTGTTTAATTAACTAACACTAATCTAAAGAAACATGGAAATATAGTCCATAATAGACGTGATTTTCCAATTAGATCATGCAAACACACATTTAACAAAATATTTTACTGAATTATCAGATGTTACTCAGAACAAAAATCTCCCTTTTTACTAGATATTATCTGTCTGTCTCATTCTGTCAACCATCAGTCGCAATGCAGCTTTTGGTTTTGAAAAAATAATTTTGGGCATAGTTCTGTATATTTTATAATAATTTTTGTCTAACCAGTGCCTGATCCAATAAATAATTGACCCATGGGTACTATTGTTATATGTTCTGGTGACTTCTGTTGCATTCATTAGAATGGTGACATCTGGTTTCCTTCTTAATTTTTATTATCTGCATTTAGATAAGACTTAGAAAAAAGTCTGTGAATCAGTAGGCACTGGTGTTCAGAGACCTCTTTCCAAGAACCACTTCTAGCCATGAGTAAAATGATGAAGATGGCACCAGAGAAACAGACTGTTGTCAAGAAAGCAGCCAGTGAGAAGGGACAGGAAAGAGTACTGGCATCAAACTGTCTTCCTTTTTATAGCCAAAGTGTACAATATGTTTTTTCGGCTGCACCCATATCTAAGCAGGAAGAATTTGGTATCACCTCTGGATCAAAAGAAGTACCACTACAAACAAAGCAAATGTCTTCCAGGGCTGTCCTGACTATAGTCATGGCTCAGATCAGTGAGTATGGTACACCCGATATTTTTAGGCTAGGAAAAGAACAAGAAGATGGGCTGGCAGAAAGCCAGAATATGAAGGGTGTACAGGATGCCTACCCTTACACCAGACATGCTGGCTTCACAAGCTTCTATTTGGAGAAAATTAAGGCCAATTCCCCACCTTCCCTAACCTCTCCTTTAGACGAAAGTGGCATGAAGTAGAGCGCCAAGCCCTGGGATGGGGACAAGACATAAGGATCTTTCCAGAAAGCATAGTTGGAAAAGCGAAAGATTAATCAGTCACTGCTCATGCAGAGAGTTCCATAGAGGGAGTACAAATCACCTCTATTCCACCCTACTCATGTACTTTCACCATCTCTTCCATCTTCTCAAAATCCTAAAGCAAGCACAAACAGCCTCTGTTGTAGTCCCACCTTGGCCCAAACAAAATCAAACACCACCTAGTTCCACTACAAGTTCTTCTGGCTTTGGCTCTATAAGAAATCTTTACTTCCTTTGATAAAACAAAGTTTGGTTCAAACATGCATGTAGTGGGAGTATAGACAATCATCTTTGCGCAGGAGGTAATTTGGTGCATATGAAAAACAAACATCCAATCCTATGGGGACAGCACCAAAATAAGCTGTGTGTCAATAAGACATACCTAAGAATGGGGGGGCGTGGCTTGCCTAGCCAAAATGGCAGACGCGTGAAGCGCCGGCTCCGCCTGGGCCTAACATTGATCCTGGTGAAATTGCTCCCACTCGGGGACCGGAAGCGAGGATTGCATTGGGGGCGATCCCTGAGCACAGCGCGGTGCCGATCGGGTGAATTTGCCAAACCAGGGGAGGCCCGAGCGACGAGCGCAAAGAGACCCCGTCTGAAGGACAAAGCATGAGCCTGGAGTGCAGCGCACATGCACAGGCAGAGACCCGACGGTGGAACCGCTGGAGCGGGGAGAGTGGCGTGAAGCGATCAGAGCCTCTTTGGAAGCTGGAGGAGAACTACAGAGGTACAGGGGCCCTCGTGCCCCGCTTGTCCACGGACCCACTGCCCCCCTTATAAAGTGGTGCGGGCGAGGGCTGGAAGGGCCCGGAGGGGGCGGGGCTGAAACTGCGGCCTGGCAGAGAGGAGCGGAGCAGGCTGTGGCTGCATTGATTTGGTGGTGGAGTTGCGGATGCGGGGAGAGTGGCAGGCAGCAATTGGTGGCCCCTGGAGATTGGAGGAGGCCTGCAAAGATATAGGGGCCCTCTCCCCTCCCTGCTTGCGGACCCAATAACGTCCCCCGAGGTGGGGTAAGCGAGAACGGGCGAGCTTCAGAGGGAGTTGGTCTGACAAAGCGACCTGACAGAGGGAAGCGGGGCAGGCTATGGTCGGAGAAGGAGGCCCACTTCTAACAGGAGACACTTGACCACTCGCACCCGCATAACGACCTAGCGTGCAAAGAGCGAACACGGATCTACGAGGGGGACACTGATACCAGGGATCCGGGCATAGTTGGAACTTTGTCCTATGAGCATTTACTTTACCGCACTGCACAATCTGGATGACTTCCAGGAACCGGAGTAAGGGTAAGGTGCAGGTCTGCAAAAACACAGGTGACCCAATCCGTGGGATCATGGAAGGCCCCTTGCAACCCATGGTGCAGGCTACCCTCGATAATATCCTGAGAGCAATAGAGGACACCAAGGCAAAGTTACAACATGATATAAGCCAGGTGGCAGTGGAGGTAAGCCTGCTGAGGGCAGACCACCAAAAGCTAACGGACAGAGTCCGAGATGGGAGACTACATTGGCGGAGCTCTCACCGAAACAAGGGGACCTAGCGGCCACAGTAATGCAGCTGACGGATCGGGTCCAACGCCTGGAGCGTAGGGTGGAGGAGGCAGAAGGAAGGAGCCGCAGGAACAAGGTGCGAGTCGTCGGCCTCCCTGAGAGAGCGGAAGGTGCAAGTATGGTGGCGTTCCTGGAGGAGTGGATGAGCGCGGTGGTGGCCCGGGAACAGCTCACCCCGTTTTTCACATTGGAACGGGCATATTGGGTGCCCTCGAGACTCCTAGCACCGGGGAGACCACCTCGAGTAGTAGTGGCTAAACTGATGCATTACAAAGACAGGGACACACTCCTCCAGAGGGCCAGGGAGGCTGGGCCCTTCAAGGTGGCGAACGGTGTGGTGACACTGCACCCGGACTTTACCAGTCCAAAATAAATGGGCCTCATTCCTAGTGGTGAAGAGGGCCCTTCGAGAGCATGGGATCCAGTATTCACTCCTGTTCCTGGCTAGACTGAGGGTGATCGCTGAGGATAAGACCACATTCTTCCAGACCCCGGAAGAGGCGTGGGAGTGGCTGGAGGCATGAGGACCAGAAGGGGGCCATCGTACTAAGATTGACCGACAGGGACGTGGGAGTCGCAGAGGAATGAGGAGACAGCGGAGCAGAAACCTGATGGCGGAACCGACCCTGGCCCAAAAGGAATCGGCAAAAAAGGCAGCACTGGAGGCAGCAGCGTCCATGCGTGGAGTGGCATCCTCAGCAGAGGCTAGCGAGGGGGGCTCGGACCATGCATCTGTGACTTCGGTGGTGGGATCGCACAACTCTGAAGGTGCTCAGAGGGTGACTCCTCAAACTGTGGACGAACTGGGTTAAGTTGTCCGATAGACTGGTCCCGAGGTGAGGGAGATATCATGAGCATGTGGCCCAGATGGCCATGAAGCCACCCCCCTATCGGTTTCTCGCCCACTCAGTGAAGAATGGCGGGAACACTTATTGATTTTTTTACTTGGTTGTGCGCTTGCACTGTATTCTGGGCAGCCTACAGTTGGAGAGGCGTCCCGGGGATGGGGAGTTGGGATTTACAGTTCTATGTTCTAGTGGTGCTGGTGGGGCTGAGAGCTGTTTGTTCAAAAGTGACATGGATGTATGGGGAGGGGACGGAGGTCAGGGAGGGTTGGGTAGCCCGCCTTCCCGCAGACACAAAGTCATGGCAGATTATAATTTCCTAACCTGGAACATACCGGGGATGGGATCTTTGAATAAAAGGCATAGAATCTTGTCCTATCTGAAAAGACGGGGCATACATATGGCACTACTACAAGAGACTCATCTTACTGCAGGAGAAACTGATAAGCTAAGGCGTAGGTGGAGAGGGCAAGTGTTTGCCACTAAGTACTCTGCTTATGCTAGAGGGGCGCTGGTGTGTGTCAGAGTCAGGGTTCCATTCGAAGTTGTTGCTACGGATATGGACCAAGACGGCAGATTCATGATAGTGGAAGGTAAACTGCATGGGACTCCGATAGTCCTGGGCAGTGTCTATGCACCTAATCAAGATCAGATTCCCTTCATGCAGCGTCTTTCGAGCCATCTTACAAGGCAACAAGGGGGAGAATTAATAATTGGGGGGGATTTTAATGGGGTGCTGGACACGGAGCTAGACCACTCCACTCCCCCGCTGGTGGGTGCATTGTCACATAAGATAGCTAAAGGATTGCGGGTTTGGATGCAAGGTTGGGGCTTAGTGGACATATGGTGGAACCAACACCCAGAGGACAGAAACTACTCCTACTATTCGAGCCTACACCAGGTACATACTAGAATAGATAGGATAGTGTGCTCTGCAAACATAGCCCATGGAATTACCCGCTCTGAATACTTAGGACGCACCCTATCTGACCATAACCCTCTCTTACTCACTTGGAGGAACACTGAGACTAGGCCTCCCATACCAGTGTGGAGACTGGGCCTGGTTGCATTAGAGGACCAAACTTATAGGGAGGAACTCCGCTCTTATCTCAGGGATCACATTACTATTAATAAAGGGTCTTCTTCAGCTAGGTATGTGTAGTGGGAAACACTTAAGATGGCAGTCCGAGGGCACTGCATGGGACAGACAGTGGGGATAAAATGAGCGGGAACTTATACGCCTAGAAAAGATCATTCACGACGAGGAAAGGGATGAAGGTAATGCCTTGTCAATGTGATGCAAGCTTGCGGAAGCAAGAAAAACCCACTCCCAGGTTGAGGAGCAGCTACGTTGCCATAGTCTACAGAGGTATTTGGCCTCGATACAGGCAGAGGAGGGCGGATCGGGCAAGATGCTGGTATGGTTGGTGAAGCCCAAGGGGGAGGGTACACCTATCATGAGTGTACGAGACATGAGGGGGGAGCGTGTGTATAAGCCGGGTGACATAAATGAAGCTTTTAGAGATTATTATGCCTTCCTTTATAGGAGTCAAGAGGCGCCTATGGCGGAATCTCTGAGTGCCTACCTGCACCTACTGCCTCTGCGCACCCTGGCATTGGAGGACAGGGACACGCTATGGGGGCCAGTAACATTAGAGAAGGTTAAGGATGCCATCTTGCAACTGTCTGCGGGAAAGACGCCGGGCACAGATGGTCTCCCAATGGAATTTTATAAGAAATACATGGGTATGTTGGCTCCCCAGCTGGTTGAACTATATGCGGAGGCCCTCCAGCAGGGACTCCTTCCTGAGTAGTTGAGGGAAGCTTTAGTGGTCCCCCTGCCCAAACTCGAGTCCGGAGAGGCATCGGTGGCTGATTTTCATCCACTCTCGATGCTGAACTGTGATTTTAAGATTCTAAGCAAAATAATGGCTAATCGACAAGTCCAGCATATTCCTCACCTAGTGCACGAGGACCAAAACGGGTTCATTCCAGCACGAAACACCTCTTTGAATCTCAGGTGCATGTTTGCGCTACTGCACATGCCACAGACGGAGAGGCCGCCTGGGGCGGTACTCCTGTCAATAGACTTTGAGAAGGCTTTCGATTCGATACGATGGGACTATCTGAAAGTGGTGATGGTGAGGATGGGACTGGGTGAGGGATGGGTGTGCTGGGTGGACCTGCTGTATGCCGCGCCCATGGTGAGAGTGAAGACAGGCCTGACGGTGTCGGCAGCCTATCCCATATTCAGGGGTACTAGACAGGGATGTCCATTATCCCCATTATTATTTGTACTCGTCATCGAGCCCCTAGCAGCTGTTTCGGATGGAGGGCAGGGGTAGAGGAGTGGAGTGGGTACAGACTGAGCACAATATCTTACTCTATGCAGACGATATACTAATTTACTTGAGGGAAGGAGCATCTGGTTTGACGTGGGCATTGCACAAGCTGGATGAGTTTGGAGGTTACTCAGGGCTTAGATTAAATAGAAGTAAGACCTATGTTTTCTCCTGGACGGCGGGTGGAGAGCGACCCCACTCGTGACCAATGGATGTGGTATGGGCCCCACACACTTTCAAATACCTGGGTATTCAGGTATTCCATGACCTGAGGGATGTCCGTGAAGGTAATCTGGGCAGGGCGATCCGTTCACTTTGGGCATCAGTGGGGTTCTGGAGGTCACTTAAATTATCCACAATGGCCAGATTATCCTTGTCCAAAATGATTATGTTGCCCCGCCTTCTATATTACTTCCAAACCTTCCGGTGCTTATCTCCCCGGCTTGGTTCAAAGAATTGAACACACTACTACGGGACCTCATTTGGGATGGAGGGCGCAAGCGAACTGGATTATCTGTCCTCTGCCGTCCGGCAATTGAGAGGGGACTGGGAGCCCCAGATTTTGAACTCTATTACTTATCGTGCCAGCTGCAGTGGATCTCTAAGTGGTACGTCGGGGAGGGCCATCTGGATAGGGCCACTGCTAGCGGCGAGGTGAGTAGAGAGCGGATTGTAGCACAAATGCTTAGAAGCCAGGTGATCCCCCAGATGGGAAATGTACTGACGAAAGTAGCCTTAGCTTGCTGGAAGAAATGCATGCGCCGTACGGGAACTGGTGTAGTTTACTCCCTGGCGCTGCCATTGGTGGTGTTGACACAGGATACCATGGGGGCATCAGTGCCGGGAGCTGGGCTAGGAGTGTGGATGAGAGCAGGGGTGGAATCCTTGGGTGACTTTTTCTGAGACGGAGGACTGCGAACCTTTGCGGATATGACCGATGAGAGGGGGGTACGGGGTGGGCAATTTCTATTATATCAAACTCTAACGCATCAAATACAGGAACATTGGACTACAGTTAACGTGGAACCGGAAACACATGAAGTCTTGCACCTCCTGCTGACCTCGGGGGGAGGTGCACACCTCGTCACTAAACTTTACAGAGCCCAAATTGAGGGCACATTGGCTCCCTTGCAGTCACTTAGGGGGAAATGGGAGACGACGATGGGTAGAGAACTGACTGACGCAGAGTGGCGGAGGGTACTGGCATATCCGCAAAGGGTTACACGAAACAGTCGCCTTGGGTTCATACAATATAATTATATTCACAGGACCTATCTCACCCCACATCGGCTACGTCTTATATATGGGGGTGATTTTAGAACCTGCCCCAGATGTAATGAACCAAACGCTGACTTGGACCACTCTGAACTCCAGCAGTGTTGGAGGGCTGTACTGAGCGTACTGGAAAGAATACTATTTGAAAAAATGGAACTGGCACCATCCCTGTGTCTGTTGGGTTTACGCTCTGGACCGGCCTCTAAGAAAATTAGCGGTCGACTCCTTGACCTGGCATTAGTGCTCTTTAGGAGACGCATTACTATGGGCTGGAAGTCGCCTAGATGTCCCTTATTGGAGGACTGGAGACAGGATGTGACGAAGTGGGCTAGGGCTGAATTGTTTTAAAACGTGAAGAGGCACAGGGAATACGCCAGAAACCCATCGCTCCGCTGTGGGAAGAGGTACTGGACACGTGGGAGGAGCAGAACTGAAGACATCGGGGGGGGACAGAAGTGGATCTAGCTGCTGCGGGTGTCAGTGGGGACAGCGGGATGCAACAGCACCAGGGATGAGTAGAGACTAACCTAGAATCGGGGGAGGGCGGAAGTCAGGCGAGAAGTAGATGGGAACAATCCAGTGCTGCCGAGGCCCGAGCTGCGACACTGCCTGGCGGAATGATCTGTTAGCCCTAGTGGTAACTTACCGACAAGGAAGTTAGGAAGGAGGTAGGCAGGCCTAACCCCCCATGTTAAAAAGCCTATAGTCCTATCCTCCTCTTTGGAACTAACTCACCTCTCCACTGCACCATTATGTTTACAGTTAGTTTAGAATTAAAGTAATGATGCGTTATAAATATCGACAGTGGCAGCTCAGTGTTTGTCAGAGGAGTTCAGGTGGGGAATGGTCACAATAAGTCTAGATGGAAGGAACACGGTCACTGTAGGGCTGACCAATACTGTACGAAGTGCATGTAAAATACAGATGCCTGTACATAGACAACATAATTGAATATAACTCCTGATTTGATATGAGTATGTCACTATGATAAATCAAATGGATGATGCATATAACAAAATGTTAATAAAAACATTTTTTTTGAAAAAAGACAGACCTAAGAATCTGATGGAGGGAAGTCATGGCTCTGCTGCTCTTAGTGTGCATTCAGCACCAACAGCTACCTCTTTTGGCACAAGGATGTGGGGGTATATAAGGGTCCACCCCAGAGCATCTAAGCAGTCTATCTCCCTAGAGTTACTAGTGGTAGGAACGTTGTGAGCCTCAGCTTCTTCACATAAAAATGAAACAAAGAACTATAAGTTATTTTTCAGCAAGTATATGCTATATCACCAACCTCATAATCCATTTATACAATAGGAAACAGGCTAAAATGTTGGTGAAAGATGTTCTTAATTTTTCTGTGGTGAAACCAGAGGGGTATCTGGAATTTGGGAAGGACCTATGTCTAAAATGGAAGTGTCCAAGACAGACCCATTTTTCAACTATTGATGTGCCACAGCAGCACCATTAAGTGATCTAAATCGTTTTTAAGGTAGTAAAGGACAGTGCTGTATTGTTGCACAGCGCATCCATCTCACTATTGACATGTAGACCAATTGTCAAACTACAATCTACTCATGCAACATTGCACATTGGGTCTTCTTCAAGGTCAAGGTGATTAAGCTCAGGCTACCACTTGGTGCCACCAATAGTGATGCTTCTAAAGGTGTTCATCAGCATGTAACCTTTGCAATGTTCTCTATGGGGAAAGCATGCACATTTGCCAACATTCTCGAAAAAATCAATACCATAGTGCACAAATGACATTAACCCAGGTATCTCAGGATTTAATTTGTTGCCACTGACAATGGAAGTAACATTGTAAAGCCATGGTAATATGAAGATACATCAAATGGTCTGTTTAGCCTATTTCATCAACCTGCAATACTTCCTATAAACAATAGAAATAGTCCACATTTTACTGGTCATGTGTTGGAGGATTTGTGTCCTTTATAGCCAGTCCTTAAATATCAGAATCATTTGACAGTGATTAAGTGATCTAATAAATACCCTATAAAAATACTCTTACAGGGGGTCCAAAATCTTGGAACACCACCTTACATATGTTGTAACACCTTTTTAGGCAGCACAGGTCTGTAAAAGAAAACGAGATGCCACCACCAAGCCATGTCAATAGATGTTAACAAAAGGGGGCAGAGGGGTCCTGATTAAAATGCTTACAGCCTTTGTGGTTTTGGCAAGGGAAGTCAGCAAAGAAGGCTGTACCTTGATCCAAGTGTTACTATTGCTAATGTTAACGAAAAAGCAATCAGTTTGGTATACAGATTAATCCTTCATCTGGATGTACATACCAGACTGCAGTGAGAGATGGTGTCCTTTAAAGGGTACATTGGAGCCACTAAACAGGATCCACAGTACAAACAGGGGATTTCATTTCTTTCTATGCTCTGGCTGTCTCCATTTCTAAGAAGTGGATCTTGAACAAAGTCCCTGAACATGAAGATAAATTATTGCTTTTTCGGAGTTAAAAAAGGACTGAAGTTAAATCTTAACCAACCTCTGGAGAGAGATGGTGGTGGATCTAGCAGCATGTCACAGCAGCAGTATCCCAAGGACTAAAGGAAGACATTGAATATTGACGATGAGCTGACTAAAACTAAAACGTAACAACACCATCACTGCTGTAAAAAATAACAGAACTTCATTGTATTATATTTTGTGTTGCAAGAGAGGTAAATAAACAGAAATGGACTAATAAGCTCAGTGTGCATAGCACAAATGGATAATGAAGGAAACTGCAATTTCAGCTTCATGAGAGGCAAGGAACAATGATAGTTAATTCAACTTTAAGGTTAATCACAGACTTTGCAATGCACAGCCACTAAGAGGCTGATTACAATTTTGACAGTCCAAATGTTGGACTGCCAATATGGTAGTTGGGAGCACGCCGCCAAGCCGATGGCCTCCTGATGGCCGTATTATGATGTTCCCATGGGGCTGGATGTTGCAGACAGTATGGTAGCATTGGCTTTGTCTCTAAGGGAGAGCCGAGGCCCACGCTGCCGCACTACCTGCACTGCCAACACAGTTAGAATGTGCACTGTTGCCATTGCAGACAGTGAGCATTGCAACTGGGCTAACAAGGGGTCCACTGCACTGCACTGCCCATGACATTGGTATGGTCGGTGCAGGGGTCCCCCTGTGGCCCCTTCTCTGCTTTTCCACTGATCTTTTCATGGCAGGGGACTAACCTTTTCATGAAAAGTTCAGCGGAAAGGCAAGTCGGGATCAGCACGGTGGTGCCAACATTGGCTCTGCCTTGATTGACCACGGCTTTCTGCATCGCCGCAAGCACGGGATCTGTGATCCTGGCAGTTGTGGCTGTCTTGTGGTGGTCCAACCACCAGCTTCATAATCTGGCAGTCAGACCGTCAATGAAGTGGCTGTTGGACCACCACTGCGGGTGCAGCAGTCCCAGGACCACTGTACTCGTAATCAAATTCTAAGTCTTCCATAGACATTGCTATTTGGAAAAAGGAATGAGTAGACAGATAACATATTGTTTTAGAATCAAATGATGTGACTCATAAATAAATGCAAAATTATTAATGTGATGCATGAAACAGGCTAAGCTCAACATGGTATGATTAATGTTTGTGTGATCATTCTGGGTGTGCACTTCCATGTGTCTATGGGAGAATTACTTATATGGCCTTCAGGAAACTGCATGCCAGTATCATATGCTTTTCTGAAACCCCAGGTCTGTTTCTTACTGGGAGACAAGAAAATATCCATGTGACATCAGCAGGATCCAGACAAAGGACCCATCTCTGGCTGCTTACTTCCAAGGGTAATACTCAAAGAAGCATTTTGATATGTGCTGAAAATATGCTATTAAGGTAACTATAACTTATGCCCTCGCCATGCACTGCCAATTACCACAGATGTTGCAGCACTCATGACACCTTTTACAACATCATTTATAATATCACTACAACATTTGCTGCACAATTATTCATAAAGAACTGTGCATGGCGGGGCACGAGTTATAGTTACCTGAAATATGGTTTTGTATGTTTAAAATGTTAGCCTAACTATAACGTCCCTGTAACCTTTGTTTTTTAAGTGTATTTCTAAGCTTTTTAATTCTATTTCCTAATTATGACGTCCCTCTAACCTTTTTTTGTTTCACACACACATATATATGTGTATGTGTATAAATATATATATATATACATACATATATATGTATATATGTGTGTGTTTATTATAGATATATGTGTATATATTCATATATGTGTGTATATATATATATATATATATATATATATATATGCACTCACGAAATTCACTGATACAGCACTACTGTTTATAAAACAAAAAAAATGAAATTCACTAGTTCTATGTAAATGTCACAAGTATACGTTTTATCATAAATTTCTATATTTTTAATGTAAAGTAATACATTTTTACAATACATTTGCAACCAAGCCATCACCATGCATGGCCAAGCCCTGCGCCCAACTACCCCACTGGTGGTCAACACCAGCGCAAGTGGTCAAGTGACCACAGATTCCCAGCCCTCGTTTTGAGACCACAAAGAGGGTCCGCGCTGGGTCCAGCTAAATTTCTGCATGATGAAGACGAGGCCAAACAAAACTTTTAGGCTGGGGGGGTCCATCAGGGTATCCCTACACAGCCCCCTAAAACCTTCTTTTATTTTTAGTTTATGGAAACGCCATTACAGGATCAAGTTCCCATGACCCATATTGGTGGCCACAACATTTGCTTTCATGTTGCAGCCATACAATGAGAGTGTTCGGTCCTGTGGTACAAACTGTCAATATATCTATACATTTTGAAACTTAATTTGTCAAAAATGACTTAACAATCACAAAAAAAAACACTTTTGGGGGAAAGATCTAGCTTTCTGCCAAATTCGGTTTAATTCTGTTCAGCTGTATCTTTGGTCTAATGTTTCCAGTGGAAAATGAATAGTTATAAATGTGTGCTGGGATTTGCCTTCTTCTTGGCCCCCACGAGACAGATCATCCCAAAACTTTCTAAGAAGAAGCTGTGGTGTTTTAATTTATTTCAGTAAAATTTCGTTAAGATTTATCAACTGGTGCAAAAGTTATTAGCACAACAAAAAAAAACACTCTTCCTATGGAAACTCTGACTCATGTATATAGCTACATTGTGGCTTTCACACCTCTTGTCCTTGTGACCTTGCACTATTGTTTTTAGCACAACATGGTTCTGGAAGTAAATTCTGCTGCAAAATCTAGTCTAAAGGAACCAGACACAGTTTTCAAAGTTCACAAACCTTGCAACTTCAAGGAGTGCAAAAGGTTGTACATCAGAATAAAACAGACAAAATATTTTCTGACATTAATATAGTGTCCCAGAAATAATTTTCAACAATATTGTTCCAGTTCAAGTATCCTTTGTACTGTTAACTCATAACGGGCGATCATTTTGTATGCTACATTGCAATGCAATGTTTACATTGGAGAATATTCAGAAAAGGATTTCTGGTAATATTTCTTTGAAGGTGCTTCTTTTGAGAGCTCATGAGGCATGTTTTTACACTCCAAGATCAAAAGGTGTACGTTCTTCCAAGGTTTAGAGCACATATAAATTACAATACACCCAGTGTATTACACCAAAGAACACCACCTTCCAAGAATTTCAAAGGGATTTCACATAATTTTGACTCAATTGAGTTAAGGAGGAGATCAATAATCACTTTACAGCCTTGAGCCTTGTAATGATACCAGAGTATTGAAAAATCCTTTGTCTGTGTATTTGAATCAGAGTGAATATATCAAAACAAAAATCAGCTTTATTCGATTTTCATGTATAAAAAAATATCAAAAGCATACAGTAGTAATATAAAGTGCACAATCAGGTACATAAAACTGTTTCCAGAGATTTAATATAAAAATGTGTGAAATAGCACATTATTGCTGAACAGAGATTTTTTTTTATTATTCGTATCACTGATGTTAAAAAGCAGGAAATCCTATAGAAAATCGCTACAGAAGACAATTGTTGTAACAACAAAACTGCTGTGCAACATTGCTTAAAATTTAATTCACGATGAAGGAGTCTGGCCCTCTATGTAGTGTGCAAAGCTTGGCGCACTGTGCAGGTGGTCCAGGCAACCACACAGAAGTAAAAACTAGACCACCTAATGCTCTGGTTTTTATGGTAGCTTGGACGAGCAGTTAGGCTAATCTTGGAGAGTTGCACTCACAGTATCAATAAATGAGACCCACACTCAAAAGAATAACTCAAGACCAATTTACAAAAATACTTCAAAATTTTTAAGACCAAGATCATTAAAATCGGGTTAGTACTTTTTAAATCATGATTTTTCTTAATGGTAATAAAAATAATCTTTTTGTGCATAATTACTCACCACAGAAATCAATTGAGAAAATAGTTTGAAAATACACATAAAACAAGGTAAAGTGTTTGCCAATTTCTCCTTTTGCAGGTATGTTGAGGTCATCTGTGGGCACTATAGAAGTTTGGGCGGCTCCCGGTTTTGGTGGGAGCAGGTGCAGAAAGTCACTGGAGCTGGTGCAAGGCACTGGGAGGGGACCATTGCACATCTGGACTTAACGGTAAGTCCGATGGGTCCCCTTGGAGTGTTGAGGTTGCAAGGTGTGGGGGACCCTTAGGGCACAGCTGGATCTTCGGTGCAGGGCACAGGGTGGCCGGATGCAGAGCGAACCAGTGGGCTAGGAGCTGTGTGCAAAGGTGTCCTTGGAAGCAGGAGATATGTCTCTTTGAGGGTCGCTTGGAGGTCAGTAGGGGCACTGTGGTGGGAGGTCATGGTGGTTTCTGAAGTCCCTTGGCCTGGGCTTCTTCCTCATATTTTTACAGTCTGGAATGGACAGTCCTTCTTGCTCTCCGATGTGAGACGACCAGTACCTAGGACTACTGCACGGTCTGGCCACTGGAGGGCACAGGGCCACCTACCTTGGTACACTTGCAGGATTTGTCCTCATGGTATGTTGGGCAGAGGTTAGTCTGGCTCCAGCATCTGCTTCCTTGGTCAGCAGCCAATCAGTGGAGTGGACTTCACTGGGTCTTTTGTCTTGGGTTGCAGCAGAGTGACACCTTCACTCTGGAGGGAGATCTTTGGTGATTTGTGAAGAGTGGAGGTCCTCTGGTGGTTTGTAGAGTCTATCCAAAGTCCAACCAACCCTTCAGCGGAGTTTGTCGAGTCCTGGGTGCAGCAGGCAGAGTTTGGCACTTTTTCTTTGTGCAGCAGGATTTCAGATCTCGAGCCCTGGGTATTCTTTGTTGCTGGTCTTCTTTTGTCCTTGGAATCTAATTTCTTGGTCTAGGGATGCCCACTAAATGCTGTATTCAGTGAGTGTTTAGGAGAGTACCTAATAAAGACCGATACTGACCAATGAGTCATCTGCCTTGGGGTGGCTACACCCACTAAGTGACCACTTCCTGTGGGCAGAGGTCACTTCCCTACACCTGATTGGCTATTGCCCTTCCATGCAAGATGCAGGAAAATGTAATGGAGAGGTCACTTTGCATACAACAATTTAGGGGTAGTGCAAGCTGGGGATGACCACTCCTCCTATCCTTTGTGTGGTTTCCTACTGTTGCTCCCGACAAAAGTGGGGGTTTGCAATGGGGGAAGCCATCTGATGCTAGCAGCAGGCTTGGGGTTGCGTTTCAAGAGTGGTAAGCCCTTTGAAGCTTGCTTGCAGGGCAGTGCACATTTCTGAGGGAGGGGGTGTTTGCACCTCCACCCAGTAAGGGCTTTGTTCTGGGACCCAGAGCGCAGGATCTCTCACCCCAGGGTTCCAGAACCTTGTCTGGTGGTGGCAGGCTGGTTGCAACCGGCCAGCAACTATGTCTGTGAAGTTAGCTTTTGCAGGGTGCACCTCTAAGGTGACCCCTGGGTAAGTTTTGTAATACATCCAATACTGGCTGTTCTGTTCAGATACTGTGTCCCAGGTTTGGCAAGGACACAGTAGGGGCATAGTGCTCATGCAGCTATGCTCACACATACAATATAGTGCACCCTGGCTTAGTGTTGGAAGGCCTGCCAGAGGGGTGAATTACCTATAGTGAATGCAGTGTACAGTGGGCAGGGCACACAGGTTGTGTTCCATGTTGAGTTTGTCTTTTAGGATTGCATCAGAACACTCAGCCTGCAATGGCAGTGCTGGGTGCTTCTGGATAAATGGCACTTGTGCTGCTGCCCTCAGAGGCATATCCTTAGTACCCCATGTTCTGGGTACCATAGTTCCAGTTACTAAGGACTTATAGTGGCAGTTAAAGGTGTTGTCAATTGTGCCAAGGCATCACAACGGTTTTAGGGAAAGGGGTCTGTCCCAGGGATCCTGGATACCAGGGGCCCTGGGCACTAACAACTTTGAGACTACATCAAATACCAGGCAAAAGAGGGGGCTAACGATGACAAAAGAGGCCTTTTCTCACACACAAAGGATTGGCAATATAAAGCGCCTCTGAGGAATGCCATAAAAGTTGCAAAAAAGGTAATATGCAGGGTACCTTGGTTACATAAATTGTCACAGGGGCATTTAATCAAGGTGTCTGTCTAGTCATTGGTAACAAGAAATGTAACTAAATGGTGAAGCAAGTTAACACAAACCTGTGCTTATGATTATCTGCACAAGATTAAGAAACGGCTCTTTACCGTTTGTTATACGAAGCATCTGATTTTTAATAACACTAGGGCCCGAATTTTAAGAAAAGTGGTGCTGCATCCAATGCAGTGCCACTTTTCTTGCGCCCCTTAGCGCCCCCTACCACCACCATGTGTGTGACGTATTTAATATACATTGCATCATAGCACAGGGTAGGGGCAGTTTTTATGCTATTGATGTGCTGTGCAGGATTAGTGCCAAAATGTTGGCGCTAATCCTGCAGAGTACATAGGAGCCCATTGAAAACAATGGTATGCCCCCTTTCAATGCCTGATCTGTGCAGGTGTTAAAAATAGCCACTAAAAATGGCACATTTGCGTTGTTCTTGCACTCCCCCTAATAGAGGAATGCCCCCCCTCCATACATTATGCCTGGCGCAAGCATAATGTGGCGCAAGAGGTTACAAAGGGGCGCAATGCATGCATTCACTTTGTAAATATGGTGCAGCGAATTTGGCCTCGTTGGGCCACATTAGCATCATAAAAAATGACACTAATGTGGCGCAAGGAGGGGCTAGGCCCTCTTAAATCTGGGCCTAGGTTTTTTTTACTTCCTGGGACAACCTTCACTCTTTGAGTAAGGATGTACATTGTTTCTTTAATTCGCTTTCACTACTATTTTGTAATGCTTCAGAAGTAGTAAAGTATTTTACATGCCCTAAGTCTGATAAAATTATTTCACAAATTTAAACCAAGGAACAAAATGTGACCCAGTCAGGTTACAACGGTACTTATTAAACATGCAATTTAAAATAATATATTCAGAGGGCTATACTAGGATTAGTGGAATTCTTATCAAATGAGATAAAATCAAAGCCCAAAATTGAGTATGACATGCAAATGTAGAACAACATTTAGGGACAGACAAATGATTCTTAAAAAAGGCATACTCAACCGTCTGGAGCTGATTAACATTGTAGGAACCCCAGAGGCAGCCCCCATAGAGTAACAGAAACACATTTAATATTGTATATTGTTATCATTTCCCTCACAGGTTTGTTGTCTAATTCAGTGGCAAAATTTGAGAGTACGGCCATAGATTTGTTAAAATGCAGCTTCCTTTTATTTACAGTTGGAGGACATGTGCCATGTTCGTCAAATAACATACCCAAGTAGGTGTAAGTCAAGGTAAAACTTGGCTTAGTGTCGCTGGACATAAAATCCTAACATTTCTCTTACACTTCATCACAAAGGTCTTACCTTTATTGACAATTAAACCAACCTCTGACATATGGTTGATGAAGCATGTAAGCAGCTGCCACAATCCCAAAGGGGAGTGTGATCAAAACTGCATTGTCGGCATAAGCAAAGAAGGGATGGGTCGGTGGTCAATTTGGGGGAGATCTTTTTAGTTTTTAGTTAGTACGGAACCAAGGCTGTTAATATACAGGGTGAAACAGACCCTAGCCTTCCCCCTTGAATATATTTCTCCAATGAGGGCGATTATCTGGTGATCCACCCCCATTTCAGATAAAAGTATCTACAATTTTCTATGAAGGACACAGTTGAAAGCACTCGACATATCGACAAAAATTAGGGACAACTGACCTTTTTTCATTAAAGTGCAGTTATCTATGATCAGATTAAGATTTACCCCCTGCATAATCGTTCACAAGCCCTGCGAAAGCCATACTGCAGGTCTGAGTGGATGTTAGTAGTTTCTGCCCACTCTTCAAGTTGATTCAGAAAAACTTTCCCAGTAACTTTCAGTAGTGAGTCAAATATTGATATGGGGTGGTGACAGGGGGGATTTGAGCTATGCTCTGTTGTAAAAATGGGGATGATGACTGTAATGTTATCTGTATTTAACTACTACTCCAACTTGACCACTGACTCCATTTTGTGCTTAGCTTAGCTTCAAACACCGTCATATTGGTGGTGCAGGTATTTTTCTGAGCACAACTTATGCAACATGTTTTTCACTCCTCTCACTCCCTTTCTCACCAAGACAGGGACATAACATAAAGGAGTGAGGGAGAGATAAGGATGTACCAGAAAATATTACTAGTACAGCAGGGAACAGTTCGGTCTTAGGAGCGCACCTTGGGATGTGACCAATCTCTAAACGTGCTCTTTCAACACTGACCTGGTACAGCCAGTGTTTGAACAATAATTTACTGTATGGGAGTTTTTTTTTTTTAATTCTCCTCCTTTAAAGTATATAAGAGGGAAGCTTGACGATCGGGGTTAAACAGAACTTAGTTCCGGGAGGGGACGCCTTGCTCTGATACCATTGTCTGTAGTTCTCTCTTTTTGCGGTCATTTGAGATCACAACTTGAAGCTGGCAAAGAGATGATGTCTATGTCAAGCCCCATGGTGTTGCATTTTTAATTCTTATTTTTATATTTGCATTGTGTATGAATATATAATCCCTATATATAGATATATCATCCATGGTTGAAGTAGTGCATTGTCTTTGTTTCTATGATCATTATTATTCTACTGCTGTGATTATTTTTAGAAGTGCACTTATGTTGCTGCATTGGACATAAACGTTCACATTATTCTTTCCCTGTACAAACTTTTTGGAAATGCCTTAATAAATCTATTACTCAGACTAAGAGTGCTGAATACTTGGCATTCCTTTCATTGTGTCTTCTCTCAGTCTGAAGCAGGCAAAACTATGACAGACTCAGACCATGAGTTCAAAGTACCAGACCAGCAACAGGCCCCAGACACCCTGGTCAAAATTAGGCCCCACAGAGTTATGTTGTCCTTAATCAGGTCAATGAGGATACAATCCGGACCTGGGCTTTTACTGCTATTACTGCCCGTCAATGCCAAAGTAATTTCATCCTTAATGAAAGAAAGATTACTACAATCAAGTGCTGCACCTTCAGCTGTGTACAGAGGCCTGAAATAGAGTAAATCTCAGAGAAGTGAGAAACCCAGTCAGACTTGGCAATAGCCAATCATAATCTGGTGGCACTATTGCCCTTTAATAAGGGACCATTAATTGGTCACACTGGCTTCAGTCAAAGATTCCCATTCCATGTATTTCAACTCCTTCCTAGTCTTCAGCGCTAGTCTGTACTCACACCTGCACCTTCCCACTTCCACAGGACAGTGCGGCATCTCTTGAAGGGCTGTCATAAGGAGATATTGAGCTTTGGCACAGTTACTATCTAACCACAGTAGTCTGTCAGTTTTAGATTGAGACAACGTCCTAGTTAAGGCTTCTTTAATCCCACAGGAGATCTTAAGCAAAGCCACCTTAACATCCTCATTGGTGGCTAAATCATCTAAGCATATATCAAAGGAACTCCTATGTGTGGTGATCAATTTTTCGAGGAAAGTATCAGAATTAACCTGTGACCAATGTAGCAAGGTACCATTTTGAGTAGTTAAGGCAGTGTTATTCAAAGAACGTTCAACGTGGTTGCTTTTCAAACAATGGACCTGCTTTACATTTATACTGTGGGTGTAGTGGTTGCTCATAGCAATAGGGTATGTAATAAAACCACATGCTTTGTGACAAACACAGTTCCAACCTGATCATTATTAACTAATGCTTTCGGGGAAGGGGCTGGCACTTTCTTATGCTTCACAGAGGAGAATTTGAGTCAGGAGGAAAAATAGGAGTAACATCCTCAGTATTGGACTTCATCCACACATTGGTTACTGTACCCATAATTAAATCCTTGGGACCCCCAACACTATGAGTCAAAGCGGGAAAAGATAAAGTACTTTCAATAACTGCTGATGTTTAGTGGCATGTAACTAGTCTCTCTTCAACCGAAGTGGTCTCTTTCTCAGTCAAGTCAATAGCACTTGTCAAAAAGTACATTTTCAACGTATAGGGGGTTTGAAGGTAGGCAAATTTATTTTAACCTTGACATAGGGATGATGAAATCATGGAAAACCAAGAGAGTAGGCCCAACCCAGCCTCCTCCGCGCTCGGATGGACACAGATGGCCCTGATCTTGGCACGGTCATCGCCTGGACATTCGCCCTTGTGCATCCTGCATGCCACAGGTCTCCCAGCACTTTTAAGTGCTAATGCAAACAAACAAACACAAATGCATTTGTCACCCCAAGTGGGAAGGGTATGCCCAGACATGGGTCTTGTGCTCCCCATGCTACTGGAGTCAAGCTAGCCAGGCTGGAATGTTCCCATGGGAGACAGGGTCAAGACTGATTTGCACATGGCTGGTTCCAAAATGGAATTGCATCAGTAGCAAAAAAACATGGATTTAGGCCCAGATCTCTTTACTGGGGATGAATGTTTGGCATTAATCAGCATTTCGTCCATCACTTGTTCTTTTTGCATTTGTCACCCCAAGTGGGAAGGGTATGCCCAGACATGGGTCCCATGCTCCCCATGCCACTGGAGTTAAGCTAGCCTGGCTGATGAAGGGTGATATCCTGAAACCAGTCCTAGGATGTTTGTTTCCAGTCCAGAGAGGACCTGGCTTGGCAGTTCGGGCTGGACTGTTCCCATGGGGAACAGGGTCAAGACTGATTTGCATATGGCTGCGTCCAAACTGGAATGGCATGGGTAGCAAAAACCCGATGAATTTAGGCTGAGTTCTCTGTACTGGGGGTGAATGTTTGACATTGTTCAACATTGCGTCCATCACTTGTTTTTTTTGCATTTAAGTGCTAATTCAGCAGCATCAACAACAAGCTCCTCCTTCAGGGCACAGCAAGTATAGTGGTGTGTGTAATGGAGCCCCCTCTATGGTTGTGGCATCTGGTATGCCAAGGGTCTCCTAAGCGCTAATGTTGCAACATCAACAACAAGCCCCTGCTTCAGGGCTCATGGATTCCCCTCTGCAGTTATGGCATCAGAGTGATTCTATTTTAAGTTTTTTTCTTAGCCATGCTATAGTTCTGGTTATCTGTCTCTGGAAGGGTTATTGATAATTATTGCACTCAGTGAAATCCCATGCTCTTGGATTTGAAATTTTTTAGCTGCAATAATTACTGCCAATTAATATTTTCCCCTTTCATATGAGGAGTACCTGAATGTTTTAGTCCTTTTTATTTTTGCATGGTCGGTGTTTAACAGGCCTTTTCCCACATTATACTTTGACAGGTTTGACCTGCCAAATTACAAACATTGTTGCCCCATTTATTACTGGGTGTGGTAAATGATGCCTCACTTATAATGGAAGTCCTTGGACAAATGTAAACAATAGAGTACTTGTAATCATGGCCCCCAGGAGCGGAAGAGGCAGGATATGATTTGATCTACATGGTTTTAGATGCATCATACTACCACAATAAAATAATAGGAAATTCAGCCCACCTTTATCACAACACAACCCTTTTGTAAAAAGAGTTGGCAGAGATCCCAAGTCAATGTTTTACTCGGGGAAGACAATGCCCTTTAAGTTAGCAAATTAGGGGCATATTTATGAGTCACTTTTTGTGATGCAATGGCAGCTCAAACTTTGAACTCATGTTAACGAGGCCATGCAAAGCCACTTAGCGTGGCTTTGAATGGCCTTATAGATGTGGAGTAAGGCAAGGCAGCGCAAATCGCTGTATTGCCTTACTCTGTGCAAGGAAGGTGTTCAATGGGCATTGCAGTGGGTGTTCCCATGAAACACCAATGGATTTTGACACAGCCTTAGATTTACGAGAGCTTGTAAATCTTGGGATGCACCAAAACCTTACGCCTCCCCAATGGAGGTGCAATGAGGAAAAATATAATTTTTTCTCCTCGTTTTCTCAACTTTCTATGTGTAGAAAGAGGAAAACACTTTCCAGGTTGTTTATGTGCTGGAAGATGCCCCTTCATGCACAAAAACTATGCTGTCTGCAATACAGCCACCCTTGCACCATAGTGTCAAAACGGTGTCAGCGCAGTGGAAAAGGACAGGAATGCTCTGTATTGCTCAAATACAGCAAAATCCTGTCCTTTCCCTTTAACACAGGCAGCGCAGAAAGGTGACCTACTGCGCTTCTGTGCGCCAAAAGCCCATAAATATGGGCCTCACAGTCTGTCATATATCTCCTCGATCACCTAGGGTAATGTTTAATTTCAGTTGTCAGATTCCTCTTTTTAATGATAACAAGGTTGTGTTTACAGCTTTAGTACTATTAGAGTTAGTGAATGAGTGCCTGAATTGGTGAGTTGTTTGTATAGCAGCTCTACAAAATCAATTGCATTTAAGCAATGATTATTCAGGTTAGCTTGATAGCTACAAGAGTACATGTGAATTATGCTTGACCATGGTGAACAGCTGTATTTTAAAGCCTTTTGGAAAGTGGGTGAGAAATTGAAATTGTAATGAGTTGACAATTTGTTCCAAGAACTTGTCATACAGAATAGATTCTGACACCTTTTCTTATGAGCGCTGTCAATAGGACACCGTATTTTAAAGATGACTGTTTTAAAGCAAAGTTTAAACCTTACTGTAGCATGTTGATACATTCAAGCCAGTGGCGTAACAAAACTGGAGGCGGACACCTGCAAAAGCATGGAGCCCACCCCCCCCCAACTAAGTCAGGCCAGGTGATGTGCTGAGGGGGCCACTTGGAGCTTGGGGGCCCCCTGCACCGCAGGGGTGGCGGGGCCTTTCTTAGACCCCTGATTTAAGCAAGCATCTAGGCTTCATGAAACTGGCTTCTTCAGAGGGATTGATCCTTCTGTACTGGTAGCTGAAACAGGACAAAAGAGGTTGGTTACATCCCTATTTTAGCAAAACAATAGAACTATGAAACAGTACATCGCAAGAATAAGGAGAACAAACTTTTGAGGACATCTTGGTTTATAGAAAACAGAATGAGCAAATATCTCTGGCAAAAAGTACATTATTTCATTGAGTTCCCACATAATGTGAAAAAACGAGTGGTATTCCCCCAAAATGTTGTCTCAAAAATACTGTGAAGCACACATCTTGGTTCAAAAATATCCTTAACACAAAAATATTGTGGAAAAGAATATCAAAGGTAAGAATTGTGTTTTTTCTACGTATACAGTAATGATTTGTTTTGAATCATTGTATATTATATAGTTCTATTTAACATAGTATAAATATTGTTTTAAATAATTTGATAAATATTAATTATTGTATTATTGTAAGCTGTTAGTGTTGAAATAATATGTTTATTCAATATTTTTAGTATAGTTTGCAGAGTGATAGGTTAAATAGCTTGCTGGTGTTTATTTAGTAGAGAGGGAGTTTATTTTATTAAATATTTATATTTTTTCTAAACAATTTCAGAGTAATTTTTGATATAAAAACTATACTTGTAGAACTTAATTTTGATTTGATTTACATTTACAGATTTTTTTTGTATTTTGCACCTTTTTCAATGTTTTATATTTTTCTATATTTAATCTTTTTTTTTAAATTAGAAGTGGGAAATATTAAATTTGACAATTCCAAAGTCTACCACTTTTCTTACTTTTTTTGGGATGGACACAGTATATATGACTACTCCAAGGTCCGAAACTTTAGCTACTTTTGCTCAGATTGGAGTGGAAATAGTAAATGTAACCCCTTCAAAGTCCAACATTGTCCCTGCTTTTGCTAGTATTGGAGTGAGAATAGTAAAAGTGACTCCCTCTAAAGTCCAGCACTTTCCTTATTGCTGCTCAGATTGGAGTGGGAACAGTTAATGCAACCCTGCAAAGCCTAACACTTTCCCTGCTTTTGCTCAGACTGACTGTGAATAGTAAATCTAACCCTATTAAATTCCAGCATGTTCCCTGTTTGGTTTGCTTATTTGGGATTGTGAAAAGTACATGTGACATCCTCCAGAGTCCAACACTTTCCCAACTGTTGCTACCATTGTGGTGGGAATAGTAAATCTAACCCCTTCAATGTCCAATATTTTCTCAGCTGTTGTTTTGATTAGTATTAGCAAATGTAACCCCTCCCAGAGCCAACACATACAATACAATACAGGAACACAGCCCAGACTTCCATAGATGTGATGCAATGCCTGCAGAAACTGCCAATGGGTAATACTAGAGGTCAGAATATTGATGCTACTGAGGTGGCTGGTTCCTTGCTTGATGCCCCAGATAGTTCAGGGAAACGTACTGCTTTGGCAGCCTGAAGGAAGCATAAAATAACAGGAAGAGCAGCATACCAAAGGTCCGTGTTGCCACTAGACTACTAATTACTTACCTCACTTTGAGAGAACATAAATGCTCACAAATTAGCAATCAGCAAGTCCCATGTGCAACAGGCCTTGGCAAAGCCAATAGGTCTCACAGTTATACATCAACCAACATTTTCCTGCTTGAGATCTAGGAGATAGAATTTCAACTTTCTGCACTGGCTCAGACAGAACTGCTGAAGGAATATCAATATGTGGGTGCATACCTTGGATACAAAAACAGGAAGCTTGCCTGACATACAATAAGGACTTTTAAAGGGGCGCCCACACAGCAACAAACATATATTGGACATAATCTTCAACCATATGGTTGAAACAAGAACACACATAAAATAAGCCAAAGATATGACCATTCATTCACTACTTTCCATCTTGGGGAACTTGACATATGTCCTGAGTCCTGTCAATAATATACAGTCTAAATCCATTTTGGTGACAGAACTCAAAAAACGTATGACCCACCTCTCTAAAACTGTCCAAGGAAAACCAACAGAAATCAAAGAACCAGTGGATTGAAGAGAAAGTGTCTTTCACAATACATCTGACAATATAAACTAGACAGAGATGCCTCCATCAAAAACAAATGAATAAATCTAGTGGTGATGTGTCTAACAAATTGTGCAAGTAGTACCTTGCTAATATTAGGATAAAGAGATGGAATCTGGGGCAAACATGGCAATCCTCCATAATAAGTAGATGAATCGTACATGATGTACAGGAGATATTTTAAGGTATCAAAAGGACAAAATGATTTTGAATATTATACCAACTACTTCAAAGAAGATCCTATCAAATTATTTAACATCTACTATCACTGAGCTAACATGGATACTATGTGTCACACATGAACCACCAAGCAGCAATCAACTGATCTTCTCACTGGCTCCGTCACCCTTTATTTCAGTCTGTAGCAGGTGCGTTAGTGTACACTTAGTCAGGTGTCTGTAGGGTCACCGGCATCGGTAGAGGGCATGCTTGTTGTGAGGGTGAGGTCTATCATGTTCCATGGGTACTTTGAGCCGGACACACAACCCCACCTGAACAATGTAGAAGCTTACCCAGGTTGCAATGGGGATTAGGAGAAATCCAACAACTTCCTCTTTGACACTGTTCAGTGTGGTGTAACTGCCGATTGCAGTTGCAGGGTTATGGGTGCCTCACGCTTCTAGGCACTAGGCTTCAGTATGAGTTTGCTTATTGAGCACTTTTTAATCTTCAAGAAGGCTTCTCAGGCATTTCCTTGAGGCAGCATGAGCTATAGGCACAGTCAGGTCACTCCGATCGCCCTTGTAATTTGAGCAGTGCAGGGGCCATCCCAGTTTGCCACCCCTGTGGCTCATTCGCGGTCCTCCCTTTTCTCTTCAGAGCTTTCCTAAAACAAGGGTACCTCCAATGCTACTCCTGAGCAGTCGGTAAGTTGCTTCCCTCAAGGCAGACACAGTGGCAGCTCTTAAGGCATGATGTCTACCTTTCACAGATTCTGAGCCTGGGAAAGGAAGCTGACAGTGGCTACCTCAACTCTGAAACATAAAATTATTTCTCAGTCACCACTGGAGTAGGAATCCGACTTATGGTAGATAAATCTTTCCACACTGACTAGAAGTGTTGGTAAATTGTTATACTCAAGTTGCAGACAGAAGTTGTGAATTCCAGCGATCGCCTTTGACACTGGTTCTGGATAGTTCCACTATTCTGCTTGCCCCACCTAGAGTAGTCCTGCTAAAGTCTAATCACAAGTTGCGAGCAGGATGGTGCTGGCAGGTGACACCGGAAAAAAGCACAAAGTGAAGCAAGGCTGCCCAATTTAACTACCTGTTGACCTTTCTGGGTAGTAATTCCAGAGAACGATGGGGCAGAAAGGCCAGGGTGAAACTTCCTGTCTTCAGAGGGCTTTGGTCTCCTTTCCTTCAAACTCCTCTCTTTGATACACTACAAAAGGATCCATTGAATGTTTAAGGGGAGCCTCGCAATTCATATCACCTGTCTGAGCTTTTCCCACCATCCTCCGTCTTTGGTGCCACTAGAATGTAGCAAATATTAAATGGATTCCTGTGTAGCACATGCTCTAGATACACATCCTTTACACATAATAAATGGTATCACATGTGACACCCAGGTCCCACGGGGATGGGGGAAGGACCTGTGGGTTGTGGTGAGCTAGCTGACTAATTCAAAACACATGAGATGCTAGTAGTCACTCTCCTTAGCAATCTAAAATGTCCTGCCCTGCCACTGAAATTATATCGCTGCCATTAATATCAGTTTTCTACAACCCAGTGAGTTAAAGTAGTCAATTTAATCCAAAGGACGGTGCATATCACATGCCCTCTGACATGAGAAGCTTGCTCTGGGGTTCCATCTTAGTTATAAAAATGACCTGTAGTGTAATTGTCATGTGTGTTAAGAGATGCAGCTTGCTATGGTGAATTCAAGTCAGGGGGCACATGAAATCCAGAATCACAGAGAGGACCTTTTTCTATCCCAATCCCTATCACTAATTAATGTAGTCTTAATACATTTTACACCTGAACCTTAGCATAAATAGTCCTTGTGTAATTGAAGAGTAACCAACGCTCGCATTTCACTGAAATCCAAATCTGGCATCGTGTTATATTTTAGATGCATTAAAGTAAAAAAAAAAAGAAACAAGCCCTTTCTGAAGTTAAAATGTAAATACAACCTTAATGACAATGAGATACAGCAGTCCTTCAAACATTTCACAAACAGGGGCTACTCATTCTGGGAATTTAGAAAAGTTTTGGAAAGTTACAACTGGATCCCTCCGACAGTCACCATTGTCTAGGTGTTCTCCTGTCCTGTCTAGGCATCTCCGTGAGGTAATGCAATTACAGCAAGGAAGAGGTATTTCTGTCTGCACAATTGTACGAAGTGAACAACTGTGGCAGGGGAAATGCCATCACATCGGAGAAATATAATTTCCCCCCAAAGGGAAATATTTTTTCTATGGACAAACTCCTTCCTCTGTATGCCATCACTCTTAGGTGTGTCCCTTTCCCACCCTGATAAGGAATGTACTCCTCCTAAAGGCCACAATCCATTTCCGATCCTTTCAAGGGAGAAGATGGGCCACAGAAAAGTATGAGAACAACCACAAACTCCTGTATTTATGAATGCCCCCAAGCTTTCCAAAACATTCTTACACTAAAATGTGCATTTCCCACTCTTGAGTGTGATGTACTCATGCATAATTCTGTGCTATGAGTCGTCCATAATGCTGCACTATGTGTGGGTATCCTGCATATGTAAAAAGATTTACAAGACAAAGGCTATCTTTTGTGCATACTTTCACATGTAAATTAAGCCATTTGCAAAAATAAATGGCGTATAATACGAAATTTAACATTTCAAACTAGTCAGAAACTAAGGTAGTCATCTGTTAATTTTAAACGGTATTTTGAGAGCCTTGTGGCCTCCTGGTACTGCACAAAAAACTATGCTTATATGATAATGTCACAATTATAAGAAATAGATTTAGCATGGAAAGTAAAAAATAGGATTCCTAATGCAATCTGGATTGTAGTACGATATTAGAAACTATTAGTAACTTTCAAATGAGCCTTCAGCATGTCTACCAGCAGCAGAATCGATTTTTGTTAGAGCCTAAACCTATGAAAAGGAGTACATAAAAGTAGCACTTCAGTAGTACTCTTTTACACACTCTTACCTGCCTTTGTGAATTGGACCCAAAGCCTATGTACTGGGAATCTTGGAGGAATATTCATAAACGTGTCATAGCTATAGAAAGGACTGTGTCCTCTTTGCACTTTTACTAATAGTAAGGTAGAGGTTTTGAGGTCCATTCACAAAGTCACAACGGGCCCAATTCACAAAGGCAAACTAAGACCAAGAGTCTAAGTTTAGACTAAAAGTGAAAACTTAGACCATGCTCCTGATTCACAAACGTAAACTAAAACCAAAAGTCTAAGTTTAGACCAAAGTTGTAAACTTAAGCTGTTAGAAATGGGGTCTTTGGTTGGCAGTCAGGTTTTCCCCTGTCCAAGCAAGAACCCTCACTCTAGTCAGGGTAAAGGAGAATCACACTCAGTTAACCCCCGCTCACTCCCTTTGGTAGCTTGGCACGAGCAGGCAGGCTTAACTCAGAGACAATGTGTTAAGTATTTGCACAGACACACACAGTAATACAGTGGACCACTACAAAAGGACACAACACAGATTTAGAAAAATAGTAAATATTTTATCTAAATAAACAAGACCAAATACGATAAAAATCCACAATATACAGTTAAAAAAATGAATTTAGCACTTAAAAGCAAGAAAACAGTGCCTTTATGTACAAATACTGCAAGTTGGTATTAAGCGGCATTGTGACGGAGTGGTTTCCTACAATGCAATGCCAATGGCACTGTTTACGGAGCAGTTCAACCCCCAGGTACAGTACCTTAAGAGACAGGTAGAAAACAGACCGGTGCACGGAGTCGAGGAGAGCGGTGTCACTGGGTCCAATGCAGGTTGGTTCCGGTGCCACGGGGCAGAAGGACTGCGGCATCGCGAAGCCGCGCCGGGTCCTCACTACAGGGCAGTGGAGCTGAAGCGGCGTCAGATGCAGTCAGTTCCATGGTTCCAGCAGACGAGAAATCCAGCAAGGTCAGGATGCTGCGGGGCAACCTTACGGGATCGCGATGATATCACAGGGCTGCAGGCTCTGCGATGGCATCAGATTGTCACGGATGTTGTACTCTTCGGTGTCAGCGAAAGTGGGTAGGATCAGCGGCTACAGCAACGCGAGGCCTATAGGGTCGTTGGACTTCTACGAGGTCAGCTCACAGGGTCATCAAATTTGTCGTACTCAGCGAAGTCCACGACCTCGAGGCAAGATGTGTTGCAGTTCTGGGCAGCAGCATCCTTTACTAAGTCGCACTGCATCATCCGGCGTCGTTAGACTGTTCTTTCTCCAGGAATTCACTTCTAGGGCTCCAGGAACAGGAATGGCACCCTCTGGCAAGCTAGAGTCCACAGCAAGTAGACTCAGCATTGGTTGTTGAAGCCTTAGCTGTCCCTGAGGCTTCAAAACAGGAGACAAGCTCTACTCCAAGCCCTTGGAGTCACTTCTCAAGCAGGAATGCAACAAAGTTCAGTCTCTGTCCCTTACACAGGCAGAAGCAGCAACTGCAGGGCAGCCCAACACAGCACAGTCACAGGCAGGGCAGCACTTCTCCTCAGCTATTCAGCTTTTCCCCAGGCAGAGGTTCCACTTGAATCCTTGAAGTAATCTAAAGTCTGGGTTTTGGGTCCAATACTTATACCCCTTTCTGCCTTTGAAACAAGAAAACACATCAAATAAGGCAACTTCAAAGTAAAGTCTCAAGTGTCTGTAATATCCTTTCTTGTCTAGGCCAGGCTCCAGACACACACCAGGTGGTTGGAGACTGCATTGTGTGAGGGCAGGCACTTCCCATTCAAGTGTGAGTGACCACTCCTCCCCTCCCCTCTAGCACAGATGGCTCATCGGGATATGCGGGCTACACCCCAGACCCCTTTATGTCACTGTCTACAGAGAGGTGCAAACAGCACAACTGTCAAACTGACCCAGACAGGGAATCCACAAACAGGCAGAGTCACAGAATGGTTTAAGCAAGAAAATGCCTCCTTTCTAAAGGTGGCATTTTCAAACACACAATCGAAAAACCAAAGTCGAAATGCAGGGCAGGACTGCACACACAGACACTGCAGTGGCAGGTCTCAGACATGTTTACAGGGCTAATTATGTGGGTGGCACAATCAGTGTTACAGATCCACTAGTAGCATTTCATTTACAGTCCCTGGGCACCTCTTGAGTACTGTTACTAGTAAATCAAATATGCCAATCAGGAAAGCAAATTACATGTACATTTTACATAGGAGCACTTGCACTTTAGCAATGGATAGCAGTGGTAAAGTGCCCAGAGTATCAAAAACAGCAAAAACAGAGTCCAGCACACATCAACAACCTAGGGAACAGAGGCAAAAAGTTATGGGAGACTACACCAAGGATGCCAAATCTAACATAAGCCAAACATCTAAGGGCCAGATTCACAAAGGTAAACTTAGACCAAAAGTCTTGGTTTACACTAAAAGTCTAAGTTTAGAGCTAAAGTCTAACTTTACTAGAAGCAAAGTTAGACTTTTGGTCTAAGCTTAGACCGAAAGTCTAAACTTAGACCAAAAGTCTAAACTTAGACCTAAAGTCTAACTTTAGAATGAGTAAAGTTAGACTTCAGGTCTAAACTTAGACTTTTGGTGTAAACTTAGACTTTTGGTCTAAGTTTACCTTTGTGAATTGGGGCCCCAAGTTTGGACCAACATTGTAAATTTAGATCTAACTTTACTCATAAAGTTTACCTTTGTGAATCAGGCCATAGAGAATGATCCATTCGTACTACTTCCGGTACTCATGCATTTTGTACATCAGTCACAGTGTCTCACAGAAAAAGGCACTAATCACAGAAGCAACAAAAAGTCTTAAGAAATTGTAACATGATTCAAAAATGGACAATTTTAGCGAATCAAAGCTATCTGGATTGTGTACATAGAATCATAAGATCTGCAATGCTGAAATGTATGTTGCTTGATAGCAGTTTGAAATGTAGAGAGTCATTCCATACTAAAGGTAATGCTGTGTGCCCGTGGGTTCTAAATACATGTGGGCTGATAATATTGCACGGTAATACTGCACGTTCTTACTAATACTGGGCGGTATTTACTTACCTTTCCCTGGCCATTACAAGTTTCCTCATTTAGAATGGGAAATAACATGCAGCAGTCTTGCTGCTTCTGCATTTTTGCTCTAATTCCCAACTACTTTCCATGCAAATCTGGACAAGTGCATGGAAAATAGAGAGTTTCAGTCAAAAAAGGAGTACTCCAGCCACTTGTAACCAACACGTTAGTCTTCTGCTACTTGGTACGGATTTACCTCTCTTTTTCACAATATCTCTTTCCTTTCCTTTCCTTTTAATATTGTTAAAGATTCATTAGGGGCTGATTTTAAATTTGGCGGATGGCCTGTCATCTATCAGGGTGGAGGTCATTACCTGAATCATGGCGGCCGCTGAGCAATTTTTTTTGTCTTTCAAATACAAACTCCAAACTCGAGAGTTTGTTTTTGAAAAACAAAATAAACTTATGGCCCTGATCCTGAAAGCTTTCCCTGGATGTGGAGGGTAATTTTTTGTTTTCTGTTCCAGATAACAAATGTTCTCTGGCAGGTCCAGAAATGAAAAAGAACATCAGACAGGTTGTTCTAAATTGGGTGGATAGTCTGATGCACCTATGCTCAGTGATTTAACAGGGCAGGTACTGTCGGGTACTGAGTAAACAGGTACTCTGAACAGTGAGTACCTGCACTTCTGTATTTCCATTTAAAGCATTGCCTACACTGAGAGCATCAACTCCATCCGACCATCAGTGAAGGGTTTCTTTTGGCAGATCAGGTGTTAGCATTTCCTTCAGAATCATGACGGTCCGTCTGAATCTAAATAGATTGAGTGGACCATAAATTTGATAGACAGGTTACTCCAAAATATTTGTGGTGGAGTACTCTGTCCACCAAACTCAAAATCAGGCCCAGAGTTGTATTATATTTTAATTGTAACTAATGCTGTTTATTTTACCGTTGCATCACTCAATCAAAGCATGTATCTTTTAACAAGTAGTGTGGTTTGAATTAAGGGCCTCGTTTGGTTACTGTCTGAAGACCAGCTCACAAATGGCTATGTCAGAGAATTTGGATTATGATCAGATTATACTCATTCGCACAATTAGACATCCTGACTGCAGGACACCTGATTATAACCTGCTCTACAATGTGCCATGTTTCTTAGTACATGGACGTCAGTTAGGTGTCCCCCTTACTTGCCCTTTGCTAGCCCTGGCCGCAGAGGTGGCAAAACTAGTGCCAGGAACACAGTGGTAGCACCTCCTTATGAAGGTCGGTTGGGCTTCCACTCTGTTTTCTCACAACGTTTTTATTGCAGACTAATAGTGAATAATGTTTCATTATTCACTGTTAGTGTAATAAAAATGGAGTACAATTAGCTTGAATGTAGCCTTCCATGGCAGCTGAGCTAAGGAAAAAAATAATGGTTTTACATTTTTTGTTGTATGCATGCTTGTGGGTGAGTGTGTGTGTAAGTGTAAATGTGTGTAGGTGTAAAAATGCGGATGTGTGAAATTGAAGGCCAAAGGGCTTGTGGTGTCACTTTCGCTATCCCTAGCATTTTGGTGAATTGACGTTCGTGGTTTTGCACTAGGACATACACAAGGAAAGTAATATTGAGGTCATCAAAATAATTCATACATGAGCAAAGATTTGTATAACTCAATGTTGTGACAGAAGTGGCTCTGGTCATTGTAGACATCTCACACAGTCTGAAGATGTCTGTACAAGGAAGCTAATACATTAATTATTGGCAAAGCCAAAAAGTCTCGCTCTAAAAGGTTGAGCTTTTGGCTTTGCCAATGCTTCTTCCTTCTTCCTAATCACATGTATGGGCATAGGTAAGGGTAAAAGCAGATAACTGAGAGAGAATCAAAATTATGTAACGATGAATAAGAGGCTGACCCAAAGTCCATTTTAAGTATTGTTTTGTAATGGAAACAATAGGTCTGCTCAGCCGGAACCTAAAGAAAAAGCTAAAAAAAACACAGAAATTAATTTTCATGCGAGTTAAATACTTTTTAGAAACCAGAGCATCAGCGCTAAGCTGTTCATTGGCTGGCACATAGTAGAGTTAAAACAAAAGAAAGCAGAACTATCGCAACTTAAAGGAAACTGAGAGCAATAAAACGTTATAGTGGAGGCTGCAGAGGAAGGGCATCCCTCTTTAAAACAAAAATTTCGAGGGAAAATGCAGGGTGGAATAATATATACATTTTGCACTGTAAGCACGTGTCGAATTAAAAGTGAAAACTGCTGCGGTGGTCCACCTAGAGGCCACCTAAAGCAAACATAAGCAAAACATGAAAATAAAAGTAGCCATCAAGCTCCAGTGACCAAATCGGACTCCTTCCCATCTCATGCTGTGAGGTGAATGTCCCTGAAATTTGCAGAGAATTTAGCTGCCATGATTATACACTGATACATTATTCAAAGGGAATTACCTAAAATAAATATACATTTGGACAAAAAAGCCAGACAGGCTTCTCACGAAAATGAAATAGTGAAGACCATAAATTATATTCAAAATAAAAATATGTGCAGGAAAGTGAGGCTTTCATCTGCCGTGCAACCAGGGCTGTTTTTGTTGATACATATGGAAAAAATTAGGACCAATTATATGTTGTGCCTTGGCACCGGCATTCCAGCTTCACCGCAGGCATATATTTTTTACAGATATACCATTACAACCCTTTCCAGTCCTGAACATTTGAACTCAGACCTCGCAACACTGACATTTTTGTTGCAGCATTACACGTACCCACTCAACTGCTCCCAGCTGCACTGATGCCGTCTTTCACGGATAAAGAAGTTGCAGGAAGGCCATCGGACTCAGCAACTCGCGCTAATGTGCAAGCTGAACGTGCTCTACTCAATAGTCATGAAAAAAGAATGCGTGTACTGGACTGTTCATTTGTTTCTAAATGTAGCGTGCCTCCAGGATCCCGACTGCAGATGTTTTCTCCCCCCTCGCTTACAGATGCCTTTACGCCACTGTAAGAGGAAGACAGGCCACCTTGGTAGCATCCTGTACAAACTGCTTATTAGCAATCCAGTGTTACCAGTTCTATTTTTACAACAGCAGAAAAAGGATGAAGGGCGGCCAGCATACCAGCTCCCACATGCTGCTGCTCTGGCATGTATAGTTTATTTGCTCCTCTGTTGTTTTTATTTCAACCCTACTGTCCAGTGTAGTCAATAAACATAAACCGAGGTGCAAGTTGTATTTCATCATGTTGTTTTGCCATAGAAATATAGTTAAAAAAATTAGCGACTTTGGAGATTTGACAAAGTCATACTTAGCATTTGTTTCATTGTTAACTTTAACCCGTTTGACCAAGTTGTATGAGTTTTTCCCAGAAATATGTTAACCCACCCAAGGATGTTCTTGGTAAGTTTCCCAAAGATTGGACAAGAAGGAAATATTGGTGTGTCCCCAAATGTACATAATTCATACAAATGTCATAGGGTGCACTAATCAAAGACTAGGGGATACGAACATTTACAAATATGCCAGATTGCCCTGGTGGAAGCATTTGCAAACTGAGCAATCTGCCATGCGCAGATTCCATTTCAGTGGACTCAGTTACAATGACTGGACACATTGTAGTATGGATCTGTCAGATCATCACTCCACAGTGGAAAAGTGATGGAGCAGGGACAAAGCAAATAGCGAAGATACTGTTGTTTTTGCTGTTTGGCTGTTTTAGTTATCTTTAATATTGTACATGTTGGGGGACAGTACTTGCAGTCGCCATAATGTCTTTAGTCACCAACGGGTGGTCATAGATTTTTACATGACCTGATTATTGGCATTACATTCACTCTGAGAAAATGTTTTTTAACAATGCAATGCAAAGCTAAAGGTGGGCGAGCCCAACAATTAAAAGGGACAGCCGAGGCAAAGACGAATCCACGTCCAGCTCTAACCTAAGAGCCTATGCACGAGCTGAGCCATAAAATGTTTTACTTGTAAATCATGCAACAAATATCATGTTAGGGTATGGAATGGTGTCTTCAAAATTCGAGAAAGTGTATTTATTTAACTCGGGGGAGAGTTTCACCTTAATAACTCAGATTATTTGAAAAAACATTTGTTAAAACGAGTGGCAGATTTATGGAAACTGGTGCTGCACGGAGGGCAGCGCCACTTTCCCTGCGCCCCTTAGCACCCCCTACCGCCATCATGCGTGTGCCATATTTAAAATACGGTGCACTATGGCACAGGGTAGGAGGTAATAGTGTCATTTTTCATCACGCTATTGATGTACTCTGCAGAAGTAGCGCCAAAATATTAACACTACTCCTGCAGAGTACATAGGGGCCCATTATAAATAATGGAAGCCCCGTTTCAAAGCCTGCTGAGCAGGCAGTAAGACTACTGCACAAAATGACACAAGGAAATCGCTTAGGTTTCCTTGTGCCATTTTCTCACCCATTGTTGGCGCAGGTATACTGTAGTGCAAAGGGTTACAAAGTGGCGCAATGCATGCATTGCATCACTTTGTAAATTTGGCTGTATGATTTTGGCCTCCTTGGGCCACATCAGTGTCAAAACAAATGACGTTCATGTGGCGCAAGGTGGCACTAGGGGCTTATAACTATGCCTCTGAGTGTCTTTGAAACATGAACTGAGAGACATTCCGACCCCTGCCCTGATAACAATGAGATTAGTGAACTGAAGCAAATTGGCTGCAGTGTTTACATTAAATGATGCTTAGATTTTTATTACTAATGGAGCAATCTTATAGGTTATTAAATGAAACACAAGACATGTTTTTATACAGCGCACATCCCAAACTCTTATTTGAAGGTGTTGCCATGTGTGATAATGAACAAAAAAGAGGTCCACAGTTTCCTAGAATCACTCAATTTGGTCAAGTTAGGATTATTCCCACATTTTTCAGGTTCATACTGTGCAATTCTGCCACTAGTTTGGTATCTCACTCTGACATAAAAGGTTAATGCTTTATCCTTAATTTTGGGGGACGAGTTTTAGGCCCAAATTTAGGAAAAATGACACACAACTTTGCATCAAAAAAATTAACGTTGCATAAACGACATTCCTTAGCGCCATCCGTGCGCTGTATTTATAAAACAGTGCACCATTGCGCTAAGGAATGGTTTGCATAAAAAGAATGACGCTAACCATTAAAGATCAACTCAGTACAAGCCAGGATGGACAAACAAAATTACAGAAGGGGAAAAGGAAGAGGAAGTGTCGCTTTGGTGAGGACGTGAGTGCCCTCTCTTTGTCACCTCTAAATTGCCAATAGGTAGGAAGGAGGCCATATGACAGTCATTTGTCAACAAAGTCAATAGTGTGGCAGAAGTGAAGAAGACTGTCACTGATTGTAAGAAGCGCTGGCATGATTGCAAGCACAGAACTTAAGAGAAATTAGCCAGGAGCTGAAAGGCAGCAATGCAGACAGGACGTGGAAGTCCCGCACCCCAGGAGGACCTGGATGTTCTAAGGTAGATGGTGGCTGCGGTCATCCCGGAGGAGCTGGTCACTGAGGTCTCAGGACAGGACGGTGCACACTTCCAAGACCTTCCACAAATGCAGGTTAAGTTGCGGGGGTGGTGATCTTGAAACTAACAAATGGCAGAAGGGAGAGGCAAATGCATAACATCAGCCACAAGTGGTCTCACTGGCTCACTAGGGGCCCATATTCACAAGCCCTTATTGCAACATTACCATCATATCGATTGATGCCAATGTGGACTCAAGCCACCCATTCCCCTTGTGCAACATTAACAAAGTCACACAACACATGCATAGATCCACTTTGTACATCCTTGCACCAGAACATGCCTGTGCCAGATATGATATATGCAAGGACATATGTTTTACAGAGGGAGGAAAGAACAAATGTGGGAGACAATCCATAAAGATTGCACTGTGTTATCTGTTAACCTTATTTGTGAGGCCTACTAAAGGCAGATGTGAAAGTGATGCAAGAATTGTAAGCAATGGACTTCCCTGTGCTGTGCTGAACTAGTCCCATCTTTTATGGTGCCAAAACAGCACAACATCACTATAGTGCCAAAACCCATGAGGCTACTGTGGAAATGGCCACCATGGTGACAAGTAATATAAATAAGGTGCTCCCATGGTGGTGTGGCTGGGACAAGGGGACTGCAAGGAAAATGGTGGTTTGGGATCAATGCACCAAATACGTAGAAAGTTTGCCCTATGTGTGATGCACAATGCAACACACAATGAACAACCAAATTATTTGGAAATACAAACTTGTCACACACCCACTTGTCATTCTCTCACCACGCTTGAATTCTTGGACTATCTTAAACCAAATCCAGATGTGCATATTTTTAAAGACATCAGAAGCTGGGTGGATCACACATGTGTTGCATGGGAATATCCAATCTATACACATGGAATGCCAACTACATGCAGTGTAAGGTGTGAGAGGGGTACATGACAATTAGGCCACGGTGGGGTATGCAAGGTGCCTTAGCTTGGCATGGTAATTATGAGCTACTACTATCCACCACTGGAGTTTAATTTAAGACAATTCTGCATTGGTAGAGCACTATGATGTCTGTGTCTGGGCATTGTAGCACATATTTACCCATTTATGAAGAAAGACGGAGTGCAACAGCTCAGCTTGGTGTGCTGTGCATCATGTGCAGGGATGTGTAGTTGTCACAGACAGTCAATGCATCCCTCTATTAACCTGGGTTATGGCAAAAGAAATGACAGACAGTACCAACTTTGCCACACAATCTGCATGGTGTAGGGGTGCCCCTCTTGCCAGTCCACAGGCGCATGTGCAGGAAGATACACATCCTGCAAATTCAACTAACAGGAATGCAGTCTGCCACTTATAATGATTGATGATCATTGGAACAAATATTGAAAGTAGTCCACAATGGGACTACAACCATGTCAGTCCTTAGTACCATGACTACAATGCCACCCCTGATGTGTTGTCCCAACATGATGCAGCCATACATCAACAAGCCTCAAAATGTGTCAGGTCCTCATGCCACCCCACGTGTGTTATCGAAATGATGGAAGTGGGTGGCTGCATCCTCCTACCCATGGTGAGTCATCTGTTCAGCATCCTGCACCACACATTATAACAATAAACCACCGTTGGACGTATGCAAACCGGAAGGTCTATCTTCCAGCAAAAGAACACAGTCCTGAAATGCAGGCATCCTTGCAGCTATGCAACAAGGAAACCTGTGATGCTTGGATGAGTGTTGTTCTGCAGGAAGGGAGAAATTTCTGTTTGCACACATACGGACTAGGTGTTTAAATCTCACAATGGGTAGTATCTGGATGCTGGACACATGTCTCAAAGTGGCAAGGAGGATGCATGTGTACAGCTCACACCCGTCCATCACACTAACAACACACGTAGGGTGGCAAAGGCGTCAGTTATTTACTCAAATATCTGTAAAACCAAATGCAAATGATTCTGTCCATCTCCATTTGTGGTGTGTGCACAAATCCTTATTAATGCCCCTGGCATGCATATATAACATATTCAAATCAATGAAAGGGGTGCATATGCAGAAGACCATGATATGTCATTCAAGGTGAGTGGCACACACTGGGAAATATGGACTGGCAGGTTGTGCCATTGGTGATGCCACAAAAATGATGCTCAGGTGGCACAGTGTGCCACTAGGGGTCCATAAATGTGTGCCTTGATGTGTGGGTTTGTACCATGTCACTAAGCCCCAGTAGCAAGTAAATGATGACTCATGTCAACAACCACTACAGTCCAAGATTGACATTTCACTATCCCATTGCAGAGAATGAAGCCTTACCTCCTGCGCAGCTGTCTGTCCTGGATTTATCTGATGATCTGGATGACCAGCTGCCGACCATCAATGGTAACATGCTCAGGATGTCGTAAGTTTCTTCCAGACACCATCTCCAGTCACAGGGAGGACACACAACATTGCGGGGTCTCCACATGAACCTGTCACGGGCTACTCGCCGTTTATGTCTTTCGTCCACTGGAACTGCAGACATTTCTTGATTCTTGCAGGTTCTGCCCTGACCCAGGTAAGGGCGGCCCTTTCTGGTAGCCACGGTGCTGACGACGAGGAACACCAAAAAGCAGTCCGTGCCTCCAGAAGGAGTCCCAGAGGAAAAAACCCCAAAGGGAAAAACCTCTAAAGCAGGAACTACCTTGAACAAAAAGAAGCAAAAAGGTAATCTTCCAACCGTAAAATAATACTGGAAGAAGTTGGAACAGGTGAAGAATAAATAACTGGAGAAAAAGTAGCAGGAGCGAAGATCACCACCTAAGGAAGTGTTGCAGCGCAAGGAGAACAAGAATCACTCACCTTATATATCCAAGAACAGGAAATAATCAACAGAAAGTAGAAAGTCACCATATTGGATTGGGAAAGAAACATAGAAACATATAGAGAAAAGACACCATGTTTAAAAAGGTTCCAAAAGCACGCAGGGAAAAAGAATGCATGCTGGGAAAAAGAAAGAACATGGCTGCTGAATGTACACACGGGGAAAAGAAGAAAAGAAGAAAAAAGGACAGGCTCACCAGGTAAGTGAGGGGTGTGGGTGAAGGTGCCCATGTAAGTAGTGAGGGTGTGCCGCGCCCAAGACTCCCCGAGGCCCCATGTCCAATTTGGGGCCTCGAGCAAGAAAATGGAGCACAGGAGGGGCGCGGCACGCCCGGCCGCTAGGACCCATGGCCGCACCCCAGCGGAATGCTCGGCTCATGCCACAATCCGCCACAGTACGACAGAACCACCCAAAAACAAAACACACAGCACCAACCAGTACAGCCACAGCCCTGGACTCTGAGGACCCAGACATTACCTTTCAGGGGACAGTGTTAGGAGTCTAGCAGTGCGGATGAGGATGAAGACCATGGTGGCCAACCTAGAGGGAGTCTAGAGGTGCCTCAATCCGAATAAGGACAAGTATTATGCCATCAGAGGCACCCATGTGCCGCTAAGTGGACTCAAGTAGTTCCCTAGCCGACATATCTGCTGTCTTGAGGCAGAGGCTAGACCATATGCCCTCCCAAGGTGGCAGCAGCATGATTGACAACAGGCCGGGGGCTATCCAAAATGTCCTGGCGTACATGAGGCAGAATCTCTATTCCTTTCTTGAAAACATGGCTGCCTACCACTGTGATGTAGCTGCTGTATTGCGAAACCAGCAGTTCCTCCTTGCTTCGGTGATGCCTTTTGCTTTCCCACAAATGGCAGCAGCTGAAACCTTTCAATCCACATCTCTGTGTGACACCCCTCAACTTCAACAACATCGCCACCCATGGCACAGGAGGCACCACACACATCAGAGGATGAAGATGTGGAAGGAACAACATTCACCAGAAAAACCACCCAGTAGCTACAGTCTGTGCCACATGGACCGTATCTCTTTAATTCTGTGTTTAATTTCATACCAGTGTAGTGACAGCTGGCAATGTGCCCTTTTCACTCTACCACTATTGACTTATCAAGCATGGACTGTCATACTCTCAATTCCTACCTATTGTCAATTTGGACACCTCCTCGCAGATGCACACCTCTTCTACACATCTCATGACATGTCCCTCACCCTTGGACACTGACTTGACATTCAATGGCTTGGGCTCTCTCACAGGGTCAATGAACTGTACATTGTACATCATCTGAAACAAATCTTGCACATGTAAATAAATTACCATATTCACATATGTTCTGCTTTTTTCAGTGATCCATCAAATGTTTCAAATGAATGCATTGTGTGAAGTAACGAAGATCGGTATTGCACACAAGGACATGTGTGGCTTTCTGTCAGACACAAACCCACACACATAGACTCAAACATGATTAGGATGACTGATAGCATGGTTGACTCCCGCATTTCTGAGTCTTCCAGGCATGTATTACACAGATACCATGGAGGTTTACATATGGCATGTTTGGTTCAGAACAAAAGTGTCTGGAAATATCGCTGATGATTGTACCAATACAACATTGATGTGACAAACAAAATAGGCATATGTGAGACTGTGAGGGGCAGCCGTTAGTGTGCCAGTATCCATTCTCCAAATGAGGTGGAGTGCAATGTTCTAAACTTTTGAACAATGAATGTGACATTACTTACCAAAAATAATAGATGGTGCCTGATTACCTGTCCTAGATTTTGTTTCCTTGTACAATCAGAGTGTCAGGAACTGCGTTGAATAGTGTATTGAGTACCTGATGCCATACCACTGCCAAACAGACAGTTACTTGGTCATAGAGGATGCACATAGTCACACATGTTAATCAATACTGAATGCACACCCAAAGGCATTTGTCTAACGTAAAGAGTGCAGACATGATAACACTCAGACAGCCAATCATCATGAACACCATGTTTTAGGAAACTAACATGATTTATTAATATTAAACATTTCTATCACAAACCTAAACTACACACTAACCTTCACTAACCTAACCTATACTAACTACTCTTAGGTTATCCCTACGCTAACTATCCTTATCTAAACTTATTTTATATATGTGATGCTACACAATAAACATTGGTCCCCCCAGCCCTCTTAAGAGATCATAGACGAGAAGGACTACAGGAACTAAAACTAAACAGTGACTAACTAAACCTATTGCCTAAAATATATCTATATATTTTTTTAATATATTTTTATATTGTTTATTAACTTATACACCTAATCATAATCCCCTTCCCAACACCACCCAAAAACAAAAAGAATCCTAAATTCCACCCCCTAATTATAACAATTGTACCCTAAAACTAACCTACTCTATGCTAGCTTGCCTATGCCTACCCACTTAAAACCCAATAAAACTACTTACAATTAAAACTAGTGGAAGTGAAGAGAAAAGGGTCCAAAGTCAGTGCCTCTTCACCTTCTTTTTTATGTACTTTAATAGTTTATAATTCCTTTCATTTGCCTCCTTCAATTTGGCAAACCTCTACTTGATCTTGGCTATGTCCTTCCTCATTTCATCCTCTAATTTGGAGGCAGTGCAAGCTGGGCTTGGCTGTGACTGGGATGCTGTTATATGGTGGCTGTTGATGTTGAGGGGGCAGAACCTGCAGACCCACCTTTACCTTCTGTTTTGACGTTCCAGTAGTGTGCTTGCTAGTAGCAGGCTGTTTGCCTGGTCCTCCATGAGGAAAAGCCTGCCACGACCCCAAAGTTTTCTCACCTCTGTATCACCTGGCCATCCTGCGGTACCCTCTATGAATCTCACAGATGTGCTGGAACCTCTCCGTCCCTTTTATGAAAGGCACGCTTCTGTGTTGGAGTCATTGAGGCTGCGAAAACATGAGGGGAACATGTCATCAAAAACTGCATTGGGAAGAGGAAGTAAAAACATGCAATGGAAACAGCATCTAAAGATGGCACGTTGTCCACCAGACCTCATAAAACAATTTCAAGCCCAAACTCTATACCAATCTGACTCCCAAACATTTACGATCTATTGTTCATGTCTCAGGCATTACAACTATTCAATGTTGCACACTATCTGTGCACAAGCTTATAACATCTCCTAAGTACCAGGTAAACACTCAGCATCTCGTACACATGTGATGTGACCATGCTCACTCGCACTCATCATGATGGGTAGATCATGTAGGTTCATTTGCACACATCTTTTTTACTTTAATCCGTAGAAATGTACAACAATCATCAGAACAAAAGCTAAAATCTCAATGTGTACTCAACAAAATGTTGGCCTTCTCAAAAATCTCTTTGCGTGGCCAATGCATCACTTTGTTTCTGAAGAGTAGTGAAGCTCCAGTGGTGCAGGTATCTCATGAATAAGCCCCTTGGAGACCTCTACACATGGACATAAATTGTACCATGTCCTGAGTAATTTTGTGATACGTATGACACACAGTGCAGTATTGTTCTGTGACAAATATGTTGCCAACATACATACATTTCTGAAACCCAGCACCTCTGACACATATCTTAACTGTCATCACTGTGTTTATGTTCATATTTACCTATTACAAAGACTCACAAATCCATTACAACACACGTTGGCACCAGTGCATCATTTTGTTGTATTCCACATCCTCAAAATAATATCAGACATACTGTCAATACTCAAGGATAGACTGTGATGTCTTAATTGCCACGCATGCCATTTTAACAAGGCATTGCACACATCATACTACCTCACACACAACCCTTGATCTACACATTTGACATACAAAGTAACACTTACTGGCTGCATCAGGGTCTTTAAATCGTGAAACCTCGCCAATGGTGTCGGATGCAGGTCCACGTGCAAGACATGGCAGGAAAACATGGCCTTGTGATTGTAGAACAAAGAAAAGCATGTACAACTGTTACACATTCCACTTGTTCAGCTGATTGAGCTAGTTAACTTAGGTTTAGGAATGGCCAATTGGCATTACTACCATGTCAATTAGACAGACATTATTAGCCCACAAAAACACGTACAGATATGGGATTCACCCATACGTACATGTCTCAAATACATACATAACAATTTCTAGGGGACAGGACACTGTCAATCATCCAGAAGCTAAGGACTATGTTGGAAATCTATATGTAAATGGAGCATTAACTCAGAGGCTTAAATTTTGGTGCAGCTCCCTACCACCACCTAAATCCACCATGTGCGTGTCGTATTTGACACACAGCACACCATGGCACATGTTAAGACACGAACGTTGTAAACTATGACATTATGTTGGAACTTTGCATGCTTTGCACCATACATGAAGGTGCCAAGCCTGCTAAGTGAAAATAGGCACACTGAAAACAATAGGAGTATCATCTTATCAACTTGCCTCAGGCAAGCATTCAAGTAAACTCCTAAATTGGCACAGTGAAATCTAGTTTAAATGCTCACTTTTTGTGTGCCTCCTACCTCTGGAACACACCCCTTGCATCCATCATGCTTGGCACAGGGATTATGTGGCTCCAGGGTTTAAAAATGCCACAGTGCTTGCATTGAACATCATTGATATGGTATGGCAATACTTGCCTCCATCAGCCACATTCCCTTAAAAATATATGCCACTTATGTTGCAGTGGGAGGCGCTAATCTCTTCTTACATTTGGATCCTTGTTGTGTCACTCTGCACATACATGGCTCAAGGAACACACACATCCATGGCTACCTATACTCCAGGGTCATGTTTGTCATCACTTAATCATTACTATGCAAATTTCCACAGTTGTCACGCCAATGATGGACATGGACAGCTGTGCCTTGAAAACATGAACCCTTGCACCATTACACATGTGTGCTTTTGTTTACTGCCCTTCAATGTGTATATGTGATACACAAGGTACAAAGAGAGGAATCGTGCAAATTGCAAGCAACGGGTGTATTGCTGACCTCCCATGAATCCAGGTTGGCTGAGACACAGAACTTGCTTTCCTCACCTTTGTCATGACCAACAGAAGTAATCCTCATATCCTACTGTCAAGCAAATGCAAGAAAGGATGTCTCTACATTTAAGGGGTACTTACCAATAGTTCCACCAACCCAAATAACCAGGTGATCCAGGAGATCCCTTTCACAGGAGATGAGGTCTGCCCGCCGGTGCTTCAACCGGCGGTCAGTGTGCTGGACCGAAAAGATGCATATGAGCTGGTACCACACCTTGCCTCAGCACAGATTCCGTGCCTCCATCAAGTAGCCCATTATCCCACGGCCACTCATGGCCACCATCTTAGGGAGGTAGTGGCAGGCCAACCAGATGAAGCCTCCCAGTTCATCCCCAGTGATTTTCTGTGCCCTTCCCTGACATGTTTCAATATCTCTCTACAGCAACATAAGTACCCAGAAAAAATAATACAAATACTATTCCTCAGCTAACCCCATCTATCCAACAAACGTATCTACCCCTAAGACAAACACCCAACAATACTGACACAATGACAGGACAAACATTTAGAAATACAATGACACAAATTACTAGATGAACAAGATGCAGACAGCACACAGCACAAAAGACTCAAAATCTACCACTCCTCACACCAGCATAAGCACCACACAACCTCTCCCAAGCATAGACTACAAGACTGTAAAGTAAAAGTGGAAGTAAATTAACTTTTCCATGTGTGGAGCAAGGAAGTCCTATTACAGCAGATCCTGGGTGTATGCGTCGCGTTTTCTGATATACGTTGTTGTTTTTTTTCCGCATGATGGCCATGCATGAAATTTTGTATGAAGGCTGACAAGGCATGACAATTTAGTTTTGATGCGCAGGTGTAAGACCTCATTATGGGCGAGTGCAAAGCGCTCCGTCCATAAAGTAATCTCTCTTTGGGCTTCAAACCTCACCCAGGTCTCGTCAGTCTCTTTCATTGGTTCCTGGGCTTGCTCTTTAAAATCTGCTTGCTTTTATTTGTGAAAGGCATGCATACGTCATGCCTTTTCCAGTGTTTAGCCCGCCTACACAGCACCGGTAAACTACTAGAAACCTACGAGGCTCGATGTTTTGAGCCTGGTTTCTGGTCTACTTTAACTGTTAATTTTTCCCGCAGCGCGATCGCGCTGCATTTTACATAGCGCGATCGCGCTCCATTTTTTTCTTTTAATTTGTGTGGCAAGAAAAGTTAGGTTAGGAGTTTACAATGCAAATAACTCCAACTCGAGCAAATGCGAACCCTGCGATGTATGAAGTACTACCGTATGAGTAAAAACATTTGACGCATGGCAGGCATGCGTGGATTTTAGAGGGCTCCCAAAGACACATTTCTAGTTACATGTGCTATGCCTCTTTTGTTTGTTTGCTAGGGCAACATATGTATGTATGAGTATTTCACTTTGTACTGGTACCATTGGAATGTGTTTCACAATGTTTGTAGGTGTGTGTGATGCATGGGAGGACTGATATTGTTTGCAAATGTGCATGTGTATGAAGACTTTTTCCAGGTACATGTTTCCACATGTGTACAATGTGTGTACTGTGAGTGTATATATGTGATGGCACTCATATTGTAGGTATAATACATAGTAATGTCAGAATTCCCATTGTTTGTTTAATACACAGCAAAAGATACTTGGGTCATGTGCAAAACATGTTTATGCATTTGATGGACTTGACAAATGTTTAGCTAAGGATGCTGTTGACTAAGGCTGGGTTATGATCCCGTAACCCATGACAATGTAAGTGCAAGTGTGTCACACTCTGGTGTGTTCTAAGGGCCAGACTTCATGATGCAATACAACACGAGTAACTTATAGTTACCCATACTTTCAAATTATTGAAGATGGTGTGCTGACATATGTCATGGTTGTTATGTATGTGACATGTTTGTCTGTGAAAAGGTATGTTTCATGTATGATAAGTAATGCCTTGGTACATTCAGGGATATGACAACTACCAAAACTCTATTCCAGCATGGATATATGTAGACCATTGTATCATAGTTGTGTACTCATATCTGTGTTTACTATGTTTCCCTATGTAGAAACATGTACTGGTCATATTAGTTTGTAAGGACATATTTGACACATACACATTTTCATACATATACTGTTCACTTTTTTACATGTGCTAATAGCCAGCACCAAGCCTGGTCCACGTAGGTGGGACATGGGTGCTAAAATGTAAGAATTATATGATTGGCACATACAGTTGGAATGTAGTATGACTCACCCTTGTTTTTATAGCCAGATTTCCCTTTTAGTATACAATCTGTATGGCAGGACTGCCCTCAGGCAATGATGGCAGCCTATTCATCAGTGCTTCGGTGGCACTCTGTACGCCTACATAGGCGCATTTTTGTTTGTATTGACACAGGTTGACTGTGGTCACCTCAACACAGTCCCCTGTGCACAGGCAGCAGGCCCCTGACTGTGTCAACAGTCCATGTAGCCTCCCCTGGAGGTCGGGGGGTGGAGAGGGTTGCCATCCTCAAGATCAATCATAAGCCCTGCAATGCACAGTCACCTGCAGACATACGCCTGAACATTTGTGGTCCCATGGCCTACTATGTTTTTTTTCCTTTGAGGTTGTTGATGCCAGGCTTGCACTATTGTTTACTAGGGTCTTACAGCTTGTTTGTGCTGGTCTCATCATTTGCTATGGTTGGACATGACTTTGCATACACAGGTGAGGATATTCCATTGATGCTTGGTTAGGCCATTGATAGATTGTGGAACTGGGTCATATCTACAGACCCAGGGTACAGATAATGTCACTTGCTCCTGTCACACTTGTTTGTTCTGGCCAAACACAAAGTTGTAGTTTTTGCCAATGTGACTGGAATATATACAGACCTACACAGTCTCTGTGAATGTGTGTCTGATGTTACATGAAACATTGTTGTGTTGTACAGTGAGTATTAGTCTATGCATGTTCCTTCACACTCATTGATGGCATATTTTGTCATGTATGCTTCTAGTTCAACATTGCAGGCATGATTTGTACAGATTACCCTTAGTACCAATCTTCGTCATCAACATTGTCCCTTCATTTATACACAGCATACTGTCAGATTTGTGAACTTTGTAGACAGACATAGATTCTTCTACAAGCTAAGCAATATTTGCCCTCACATTTCCAGGCTTTGCAAGATCACAAGACTGACCCCCACACATTACAGAACACCAGCCACAGAACTTGTGTGGTTTCTGAGTGACCTCTACATATTGGATCTCAAAGTGAAGTAAGGGAGTCTCTTAGCTGTCCTAACAAATATTTTATTTGACATGAACACTCACTCATATCTTCATTCTACAACCTTTGTCATATTCTCTATGAGTGTATTTAGAGTGTGTGATTAATCATGACAGCTATTGGTAGAGAAGGTGCAATACTCAACTTGTCTGTGTCCTTCATCACTTGTACAATTTGGCCAAGGTTTGTTACTTGTTTAGACATTGCTTGGCTTACATGCACATTCCAAACTGAATCAAGTGTGACAGACCTAGACATTTAGGTGTTTTGTTCCATGTATGTCACTCTTTCTTGGTCACACATGTGAGTGCCAATGAGAAGTATGTATTCATTTATCACCTGTGATAGTGTCATTCAGGCATTGCTTGGTTACATAGCAGACATAAATCTGCCGTTGTAGGTGACTGCAACTCTTTTTCTACCTAGGCCAGACATCAGTACAATAGTCTTCACATGTATTCCAGAATTGCTGCAGGCATATGTCAACCCAACACACTTGTGTGATATGTGTGTGACAATGTCAATTGTTGGTGCTACAGACCATGCCAACATTTCACCCACACATGCATGTGACAGTGCATTGTTTTAATTTGATTTTAGTTCCTGACTATGTTCCTAGGTTATTTATATCTTTTGTGGTGTAGTCATGCTCTCTGAGATGTGGATGAGTTAACTAGATGTGTGATGTTGAAAAGAAGTATGTCATGAGAAATCAGAGTTAAGGTGATATATTTACATATTTTTATACATTGATGCTTGGAGTACAGTCTCTAAGTGAAAAAGGTGTGCACAATTTGGTCTCTTCTGTGTGCTCCAGCAGCAGAGTTTGGTTGTTCCATATTCTCCTTTTGTGCATCAGTGTCCTCATCCTCCTCACGGGAGACATCTACCTGTTTGTCCCAGGGGACATTGGTGCGTACACAGATGTTGTGCAAAATTACACAGACAAGTATTATTTTGCACACCAGGGGTGGTGTATATAACAGGTTTCCTCCTGTTAGACCTAGGCACCTGAACCTGGATTTCAGCATGCTAAATGTCTTCCCTACCACATTCCTGGTCCTTTTGTGTGCTTCATTGTAAGCCCGCTCAGAATCAGTTAGTGGGTTTCCATATGGGGTCATGTGTGTTCAACATGCGTATTTGTGAATTGCTATGTGCCATGGCACATATTTGTTTTCAGTAGAGTGGTGATTCAGACTTGCATCAAGTGTTGTGTATGTTCCTGTTTGAATGCATGGGTGTATTGGTGTGAGGTGGTGCACTTTCCAGTCACGGGTAGTGCCTCAGGAACCTGATGATTGTTGATTAATTTCTGGTCTGACAATTTACTGATGCAGAATTTGAGGTATTTGTCCCTTAGTACCATAAGTTTTATGCCTGCAGAACAGTGATGTTTGCTAATTTTGTACTACTTCTGCCATGAGGCAGATGTTGCACCCTGCGTGTTGCATATTAATCCCACCCTCCTGGCCTAGAATGACATCCCTTGCATAAAGTGTTACTTTTGCCAATTGCTGGCCAGCACGTTTATGTGTATGTGGTTCATATCCACAGTGTGGCACAGTTGTATGGGATGTATTGTGATACATGCAACAAGTATGAAGACACCTGTGGGCCAGGACAGGGTGTGGGGTGCTTTTCTGCACTGCCCTGCATGACCAGTCCACCCCTGCAAAGTCCCAAGTCTCCTTGATATTTTGCATTTCTGGCCTCTGCCAGTGCACTGGCAGTAGTTCAGCTGCCACAGTTGTGTATGATTGTTGGTGTGCTGTGAGGTGTTCATTCCTACACATGATTTATCAATGATGGTGATGTTCTATTTCAATGTGTGCTACACTATTCACCACACAAGGGAAAGATGAACACAATGAGTATATCACGTATATTTTGACGAAATGTAAATGGTGATACCACCACTAGAGTGGCATTAAATGTCGGTGCTGCCTCAGGTTTCTACAGCATGGTAAATGTGGGGCAGTGTGAAATGATGAGGAGTGACACCATTTACGATGAAATCCGTCATTTATTCAAGTTAAGAGTCAAGTGAAACACCCCATCCAACACAAGCCTTCTCTCTGCTTCTCCTCCAACTGTCAGATCCCCTGATTACCATCATTAGGCTCTCTTAGTGATAGTTGCCAGGTTCCGTATACATGTTATAGTGAAGGTACTACATACAGGTTCTACATACAGAATGTCACAGGTTCTACATACAGAATGCCACACATCTCCCTCCCTTCATTAACAAAAGAAGAAATGAAATTTAACAACAATGAAGAGTATCTGATTATAAATGAGAACTTTTTACATGAAAACACATACAATAAAGAAACATAAGCACTAAACAAAGTCATCTAAAATTTTAGGACGCTTGATAATTCTTGAAGACTTCCTTGGTGAAAAATGATCGTCAACAAAACCATGTTTTCCCTCTACATCATCACTCACAGATTTACCTTCCCCACAAGCAGATTTCACTTTGACCACTCTTCCAACATTCCATACTTTGTGATCTTCAGTTCTTACAGCATTTCCCAGAACTTTCTTAACTTCGAGTGGTCTAGAGAATTTTGAATGTTCTTTAGAAAGACCAAAACAAGGATTCTTTACCCTGACAAGATCACCTACTTGAATCACCACTTTCTTGACTGCTCTGTGCTTATCAAATCTAATCTTTCTGTCAGAATCTTTTTTTGATTCTTTTAAACATTTCAACTTATCATTACATACAGTTTCAGATTTCGAACCCACCTTGTCATTAACCCATGAACGACACACCAATGTGTTTGGTTTTCTCCTTCTGAACAACTCAAAAGGTGAAAAGCCTGTAACAGAATGAGGGGTCAACCGATAAATCTTGATTTTACATGACACTTCCTCTTTCCAACATTTATTATTCGCCAAAGCCAATTAAATAGTTTCTTTTAATACTCTATTTAACCTCTCTACCATTCCATTGGTTTCAGCATGGTAAAGAGAAGTTTTCTTATGTTTAATGCCTCTTTCACTCAAGAAGCGTTCCATGTCTTGTGAGACCAATTGTACACCATTGTCAGTCAGAATAGAGGAAGGAAACCCTTCTCTATCGAAAATATCATTAAGAAAACTTATTACATCGCGTGTCTCAACAGAGGTAGTGATTTTGAATTCGGGCCACCTTGAATACATATCCATTAATACAATTATATATTTATCAGAGCCCGAATATCTAATCGGACCCAAAATGTCCAACGAAATTTCTTGCCAAGGTTCTTTTGGTACCTCCCTCACTTTCATGGGTTGAGTTCTACAAGTTAAAGTCTTGTCTGCATTGGAACACTCTGCACACTCCCTAACACATCTTTCAATTGACAAATCCACACCTGGCCACCAATACATGAGTCTTAAACTTTCTTTTGTTTTGGAAATACCAGGATGGCTCTCATGAGCCATGGAGATTAATTCATCTCTCAACTTCCTTGGAGGAACAAGCCTTGTTCCTCTCAATAAGAAATCACCATGAGTTGATAATTCATCTCTGACTCTCCAAAACCCGCATAACTGTTGATCATTCTTCTCAGTACCATCCCAACCACCTCAGATTTTTTTTATAACTTTCTGTACAACTTCATCACCGAATAACTCCAATATCCAGTCACTTTCCTTAATTATGCCATCCCTGATCATGCACACATCAAAGTCGTCTCCACAATACATGGAGGTATCTTCAGACTCCATATTGTTGTTTACTAACCTCGAACAACAGTATGCAAGGTTGTTTTCAATCCCGGGTATGTACTGAACACCAAACGTAAATTCCTGCAAGGCTACTACCCATTTTCTGAATCTACCAGATACAGCATCTAACCCTTTTTTTCAAAGATTTCTTTCAATGGTTTATGGTCCGTTCTTACCAAGAAATTGCTACCCCAAACAAATTTCCTTAGTTTGTTCACTGCCCAAAATACAGCCAACGCCTCCTTTTCGATAACAGAATAGTTTAACTTTGCCCCCTTCAAGGACCTTGATAAAAAAAAGTATTGTTCTTTCAACACCACCATGTGTTTGTATCAAGACAGCCCCAAGTCCTTTGACGCTAGCATCCGACATTATTACTGTATGCTGTCCTGGTTCAAAACTATTTAAACTAGCAGCAGATTTCAAACTATGCTTCAATGAAACAAACTCCTTTTCACACTCATCACTCCAGTCAAAAGTGACAACTTTCTTCACTAACTCTCTCATACATATAGTTTTGTCAGCAAAATGATCCACAAATTTACTGTAGAACTCAGCCATGCCAAGAAATCTCACCACCTCATCTTTTGAGGAAGGACTGGAAAAATTAATAATGGTATCAACCAATTCTTTCTTGGGTTCAATACCCTTGGAAGAAATTTTGTGACCAAGATAATCAATTTCATGAAGATTAAATTTGCATTTTCCCGCCTTTAAGGTCAAACCGCTTTTTTCAAGTCTCTGAAGAACTCGGCGTACTCTTTCATTGTGTTCTTTCTCATCTCTACCATATACAAGAATGTCATCTTGGTATACTTTGATACCTTGCAGTCCTCCTAGCAGTCTTTTCGTGGCACGTTGAAAAACAGCTGCAGCTGAAGCCAGGCCAAATGGCATACGAATAAACTTATAACTGCCAAAAGGGGTGATGAACGCCATCAAATCTTGAGAGTCTTCATGTAAAGTGATCTGGTGGTAGGCAGATGTTAAATCTATAGAAGAGAAACAATTTGCACTTCCTAATAAAGATAACATTTCATTAATGTTAGGCAAAGGATAATGATCCACCACTATAAACTTATTTAATTCTCTTAAATCAATGCAAAGTCTTGGTTCGCCGTTGGCCTTGACAGCCATGACCACTGGAGCTAACCATTCAGTGGCTTCCACTTCTTTGATAATACCATTCAGCATAAGCTTATCTAATTCTGTTTTCATTTTCTCTTTGACCATTAAAGGTACACTTCTTACTCTGCTGGCCACAGGTATGGCATCTTTCTTCATCTTAATTTTATGTACATAACCTTTCATACATCCAAGTTTGTTTTGAAACAGGTTTGGAAATTCTTGTTCATTTGATGGTCTCGGACTGATAACATTGATATACCCATCACGTTGCACAGAATCAATGCACACATCATTTTTCAATCTTACAGATGGAGATTCATTGGGGTCAAGATACACTTTTAGATCTCTCTGGTGAAACCAACTAATAATGGAATCACCTCTCATGGAAACATAGACCTTACCAACTGTAGACCTATCTTTGAATTGGATTGAGCCAATAAAGTAACCTAATAACTTAATTGGTTTCCCACCATACCCTTTAGGTGAAATATCAGGTTTGAAAAGCCTCACCAAAGCTCTGAGATGTTTTTCAAATAGAACTCTTTGAATAAGTGTAATTTTTGCTCCTGAATCAAACATCATGGGAATATTTACTCCCTTAATTTGTACAGACTCTATTGGACCACCGTTACCTTTTTTGACCTGTAAAACAAATTCTTCATGAAAATCATCATCTTCTAAACTTATTTCCTGAACCCTCTTTTTCTTTATGTCTACACTCCTACAACACGAAGTAACATGTCCTTTCTTACCACACTTTTTGCAAGAAGCTTTCCACCCAACACAGCCTTTAAAGTTGGCATAATGACCAAGTTCTCCACACCTATAACACCTTCCCTGGAAATTTTCTTTCTCCTTATTGACTTTTGAACTTTCTTTGACCATCCTCTGAGATTTCATCCTCTCTTGTGAGTTCTTCTTATGATTGACAAGATGTACATCACTCTCTCTTTCAGTAAGATTAGTCTTCCTAATTTCCTCAACACAAGCTGAACTATGTTCATGCATTTTAGCAATCACAATCACTTCACTAAGAGAAGGATTATCTTTGTTCCAAAAAGATTCTCTTGCTTTCTCAATACTACAACCCAACATAAACTGGTCTCTTAACCTTTCCTCTTTATTACTCCCAAAACTACATGACGAGGCTAATTTCCTGAGAACTGTGATGTATTCCTCTACAGATTCACCTGGGTGTTGAACTCTTTTCCCGAAGTGATACCTTTCTAAAACTGTTGAAACTTTAGGTAAATAATGCAAATCTAGTTTTTTGATACAAATCTCAAAGTCATTGAGCTCACTCGCATCATCAACAGAAAGTTCAGGAAGATTTTCAAAAACCTCCTGGCCTTCCGCCCCTAGACAGTGTAACAAGAGTGACATCTTGCGCTCAGCACTCAATGAAGTGCCACAAACTCTTGCATAATGTGCAAATACACCTTTCCATTTCTTCCACGGAATCTGTGGTTCACCAGGAGAAGGTAAGAAAAATGGGGGACAAGTTACATTCTGCATGGTGAATGATACTATTAAATAATGTATCAATACTACTTTTAAAATTTTATACCACTCTATGAATTTAAAACTAGAAATTTTGAGAATATATATAGATTTCAAAGTAGAATTTCATACATAAAGGAACACAATCACTGGTATAAAACAGTTAACAAAATTACAGTGCCAGCTCTAGGAGGTACTTTCCCACGACTCTATCTCTTCCTTAGCGCAATAGCGCCACTTTCTGGCACCCCGAACGGAGTCCAAGGAAGAAACGTCGTCCTATCTCTTCCTTAGCGCAATAGCGCCACCTTCTGGCACCCCGAACGGAGTCCAAGAAGGAAACGTCGTCCGACACTGTGAAGGAGCGTGAAGAGCGGAGCAGCTGATAAGCCCTGCTGCTAAGTGCACGTCGTTCAAAACTGTGGAGAACCTGTTTGACAAATCAGCTCTGCGCAGCTCCGCTGTCTCGCAGAGGATCTCAGCCTCCCCCAGAGCCAGCGCAATGCCTCACTCTGCTCCGCGAAGGAACGGTTAAGTCGGCCAAGATGGCGGTCGTATCTTGAAAGGCCTCTGGAGCAGGATTCGCACCTCCGGATGTGGCCAGACCAAAACTAGATGCTACCACACGCTTTCACGGAGATCAGCACGGAGAATCACGGAGATCAGCAGCATTGAAGGTAAGTTGAACAAGTTGTGCTATGCTGATTCAAACGATGCCGGGCCGGCCCTGGAATGAGAATTAAGGGCCAGATGTAGCAAAGTTTTGCGAGTCGCAAATGGCCCGAATCGCTATTTGCGACTGTGCAAAATCGGAAATGGGATGCAAAAATCCCATTTCCGACTCGCAAAAAGCGATGCGAGCCGTTAGCAACTCGCAAAAATTGCAACCCCATTTAGCGACCCACAAATTGGAAGGCGGAGATATACCTGATAGCAGTGAGGAGGAGAGTCCATGCAGCCCAGCAGAGGAGGAGGAGGACCCAGAGACAGGAGAAGATTTACAGAACAAGGCAGACTCTTTTTCAGCAAACTGAGGAAGAGATCTATGACAAATACCGCCTTAGCAGCGCAGCCATACTAGAATTAATTGAATTACTAAAACCACAGCTAGAACGCCAGACTCTGCGCGGCTGCGCCATCCCTACGCATGTGCAAGTGCTATACTCACTGCACCTCTTGGCCTCAGGGAACTATCAGGGGGTCATTGCTGTGGCAGGTGGGATATCTCAAAGTGCACTGTCAAGGTTCCTCAGGGCATTCCTAGATGCCATACTCACACACATGTCTCACTTCATATACCTACCCAGGAATGAGGCAGAAATTAACAGCACCAAGCTGGACTTTTACCGGATTGCCAACTTTCCCCATGTCATAGGGTGTGTAGATGGGACACATATTCAAATATGCCCCCCTGCAAACCTGGAATATCTGTTCCGCAACAGAAAGTGTACCCACTCACTGAATATACAGGTTGTTTGTGACGCCCATTAAGTCATCACTGACATTGTCGCAAAATTTCCAGGCAGTACCCATGACTCCTACATTTTTAGGCACAGCTGGATACACCAACGGCTGGAACGTGGGGAGTTTGGAGACGGATACCTCCTAGGTAGAGCTGCATACACCTCGTAGACATACACACAGGTAACTGTGCACACCAACCAGGACTTTCTAACAGTGTACTGTTTGTGCCCAACAGGTGACAGTGGATCTGCACTACGGCCATGGATAATGACTCCGTTCTTAACACCCAGCAATGATTCCGAAGGGCAATACAACAGTGCACATAAGAGGACCAGGAACATAATTGAACGCACCTTCCGATTGCTGAAAGCAAGGTTCAGATGCCTCCACTGCAGTGGAGGTGCACTCCAGTATACCCCCATTACAGCATTCAAAATTGTTGTCGCATGCGCCATCCTGCACAATATTGCCACCCGACGTGGGCTACCTCTCACCCCTGCAGACCCAGATTCAGAGGATGAAGAGCAGGAGCAACCACATCGCCATCATGGGGATCGGAGTATTGCAAATCAAGGCAGACTGAGACGGCAACACATCGCAACCCAATACTTTGGAAGGTACGTGTCAACTTCAACCATACTCACCTATTGACCAAAAACTCCATTTGTTAAGTGGAACAAAAAACTATTTAATATGTGCAGAAATTGAACTATTTTCAATGCCTAACTGTTCATGTACATCAAAAAGCAAACCATGCATGGGGCACATTGCTGTCATGTGCCCCAACATCAGGGACAGGGTTCAGTCTATGTCCTACGGCGGCCTCTGCCAGCCTGGCTGGACCCAGGTTGGTCTGCAGTGCTCTGCCTGGTACTCCCACTCTGGAGCACCCTAGTGTCACTGGCAGAGACACTGCTCACAGTGGAGCCCTCTTCGCTGTCCTGGGGGGTGTCCCCTGTGCCCCTGGACACAAGCCGTGCCTCCATTAAATCGATCACATGTGTGATCCGGCCCAGGCCTCTAGCCACATCCCCTGCAAAGTGGCCCATTTCAACTTGGAGGCCAACTGTCCTTCTCGACAGGCCAGTGGTGTTGACTGCCAGTCTGCCAATTGATGTGGCCATCCTGTCCAGCCTCTGGAGCAGCTGACGGTCCCTGCGCCGCCCACCCTCGCTCTGTGACAGTAGTCCTGCCACCAGTTCCCGCATGCACAGGGCTAGGTCCCCAGTGTTTGTGCCAATGACGTCCAATTGGGAATGGAGCTGCTGCATGCTGGCCTCATTGCTCCTCACAAAGCGGTGCAGAACCCAACTAATTCTCCCTAACATATTGTTCTGCATGCGCTGACCACGGAGCAGCTGTGCCTCGGTGATGGTGGTGGATGGACGCCCGGACTCAGCCTGCAGCCCTGCTCTCCTGAACCTGCGTCGCCTGCGCAGCGGTGTATGCCCTGTGAGCTCTACTGTGGCACTCCTGGCTATTGCTGGTGCACCCTCCGGAACCACTGTTGCAGCAGGTGTTGACATCAAGGGGATGGTGTTGGTGGTGCAGGTGGGAGTGGTGGCAGCTCCTGTGCTTTCCTCATGGGGCTGGCTGCTGTGGCTTGTGGTGGTGTCTTGTGGGAGACCTGTGGGACATGGGGAACAGACTGTCAGTGTCTACTATCTGTTGCACACTTCCTAATAAACATTTGCCTATTTACTGCCTACTTGACTACATTGCCCATAATGTATCATTCTGGTGTTTGCTACCCTGAAGTGGAGCTATCTTGGTTGTGCATGCCAATGTGTACATGGTGGGTGGGGGTATGGCATTGATGGGGGTACAGGCATATCACATGGCACTCACCGGTTGATGTAGTGGGCTCAGAGGTGTCCAGATCTCCAAATCCTGTCACTGCCTCCTGCTCCAGGGTCTCCTCCACCTTTTCCTCCAGGGGTGTGGGTGGTGGTACGGATGATGGTCCCCCTCCTGTGCCTCTCATCTCCTGGAGCCTTTCTGCCACCCTCTCCTTGGTCCGGGAGCGGAGGTCATACCACCTCTTTTTGATCTCATCCACACTCCTGTGGCTGACCCCCAGGGAATTCAGTGTTTCTTGAATTTCCAGCCATAGTTGTTTTTTGGTTGAGTCTGGCACATTGAGGGCTGCCTTTCCAAAGAGATCATCATAGTGCTGACAGCATTCTTCTGTTAGCACCTCCAGCTCCTTCTCAGAAAATTTAAGTTTTCTCTTTCTTGGTGTTTCTGCCATTGTAGCTGCTGTTCCTCCTGTTGGCTGTTCAGCAGTTTAAAATGGGTGTGGTCCTCCCTCCTCCCAGGTGTACTAGTAAACTTCCTGGCTGTGATGTCATCATCATGTGCCAGGAAGTGTTTCCAGAGTGTTCTGGAGTGGTTTCTGGAGTGTTCTGCAGCACCTGCAATCAATTTACATGGAACTCGCAATTTGCGACACCCACTCGCAAATTGCGAGTTCGTTTTTTGCGCAGTCGCAAACAGCGACCTCGCAGACAGCGGACTCGCTATCTGCGTTGCGACTCCGGGTGCGAGTCGCAATTTGTACACGGACATTGTACCTATTAGCGACACGCAATTTGCGAGTCGCATATGCTCGCAAATTGCGTGTCGCTAATTTTTTTGTACCTACATCCGGCCCTAAGTCTCTGCCACACAAGCAAGTCGGGTCGTCGCGGCGTTTTCACCAAAGCTGCCAGAGTCCATCAAAAACAGGTGAGGTTTCACACAACTTACAAATCCAGTGGTGTTGGGGTGTTGACACTTCACAAGGTTTGTGAAGTAAATGTTGATAGGTTCTTCTACCTCGTCGCCAATGAAATGATGAGGAGTGACACCATTTACGATGAAATCCGTTGTCATTTATTCAAGTTAAGATTCAAGTGAAACACCCCATCCAAAACAAGCCTTCTCTCTGCTTCTCCTCCAACTGTCAGATCCCCTGGTTGCCATCACTAGGCTCTCTTAGTGACAGTTGACAGGTTCCGTAACCAGGATCTAGTGAAGGTACTACATACAGGTTCTACATACAGAATGTCACAGGTTCTACATACAGAATGCCACACAGTGCCAATATGTGAGTTGTTTGACAGCAGCATTGCCAATGCAATACACATAGCTGATCTATTCCATGCTAAGTATTATGTGTGAAGGATCTGTATTTTGTGATAAACATGTGGACACATGTAGTGGTTTGACCCCAGCTTTTGACTGCAGAGGGGACATTGCTCCACCAGTCCATCATGTACAGTGTCAGTCAGGTGAGTGTATGTTAGGGTGATGTGCATTGAATTCGGTGTAGTAAAGCCTGTGGCTAATGTGTTGTTGTCCAAACATCTGTGTTTCCTGTCCATGAGTGTGTAGTGTGGTCAATGTATTGTTTGTAGTATATGCTGGCTTACCTACGAGTAGGCCATTGCCATATTGTCCATCCTGGAAGCATTGTTTAATTGTAGAGTGTCTGAAGGTGTGGGCATCAGGGACGCTACCCAGATATTTAGCAAGGATGTTTTTCAATATTCCACGATGGTCCACAATGGCCTGTCCATTAATTGAGTGTGCATGTTTCTTGTTCCTGAAGAGGTGTTCCGTTGCAGTAGGAGGGACAAGTTGGACATGTGTGCAGTCCATTGCACCCAGCACATGCAGGAACCCTGCAATTTGGCAGAATCTTTGTTTGCTCTCCTGCTACAGTTGCTGGGTATTGGGGAACCAGATGTGGTGGGGTGTGAGACGGATGATGGCATCCAGGACCATAGGAAAGAAAGCAGAAAGGGATGGTTGTGAGATGCCACCCACTTGTGCTGCAGTTGTCTGAAATGATCCAGAGGCCAGCATGTGGAGGACGTCCAGGAGTCTGGTTATGAGAGTTATGCCTGTGTGACTTTCCACTCTTTCTGTGATGTCAGGAGCACTGTGGTGGAGCAGCCGTACAATGGACTTCCTCTTGAGACAGTACAGTCTGATAACTTCTTCGTCCCTGATGATGGATGCACATGTGTGGAATATTCTCTCCCTCCTTCTGCGCTGCGTTTGTGGCTGTAGTGGTAGCGGTTGAGGTAGCTGCGGTGGTGCTAGTGGCACTTAGTGTCATCACTGTCATCTTCTCCTGGTGCCGAGCTGTAGCGGTAACAGGTCCTTGTTGTCCAGTTGCTTGCCTGTGTTCCTTCTGTGTGTTTTCCTTATGTAGTTGTGGCTAGGCCTCACTTTAATGCCTGGTCTGACCACACGTTACATTTTTGATGCTCATGGGAGTTGAGCGTAATTTTTTTGGCCTCATCCTAGGTGTTTGCCGCTTTTCCATCTGCTTGTAAATTTGGCGCTAGGGTAATTTTTTAGGAAGAAATTCCTACCTTGCATATCATCGTCGTTAAATGACGCAAGGTGAGGAGGCGCTCCTAAAATATGACGCTAAGTCCAGAAATTTGTCACTAGACTGCTCTAGCAACACTATCAAAATATGGTGCTGGGTTATTGCTGCTTTTGCATAAAAAAATGGCACAAAGGTAGCACTAACTTTTCATAAATTTGGGCTGTAGATTATTGGTGACAGGCACATATTTTATTTTGGGCAGGTTTACATAGTCCAATTGTGCATTTGCTTTCTCCCCTAAACATGGTAAAATTGGTTCCTACCTAATTGGCATATTTAATTTACCTGTAAGTCCCTAGTAATGTGCACTACATGCCCTCATATACTTTTAAGTGGTAGATTCTGATCTGGAATGAGTAGCCCTGTCATATTTATTTTTGCCAGAATGGTAATAGAAAGTCCCGCTTACTGGTGAAGTTAGATTTAATATTACTACTTTAGAAATGTCACTGTTAGAAAGTGGGCATTTCTCTGCACTTACTGCCATCTTACTGTCATCTGTGCCTTACAGACTGTATCCAATCCATGTCTGGTCTGTGCTGGTTGAAGCTCCCCTTGTGCATTCCACCCAGACAACAACAAACACAGGACACTCAGTCACATCTGCATTCATCTGCATAATGAATGGGTCTTCCTGGTCAGGAAGGGTGGAGGAGCTCACACTTACATTTCAAAGGCCAGAGGTCTGTCCTCACACAATGGACTGACAACCCCCCACATGGATCCTTACAGACAGGCCTGGGCTGAAAGGGAAACTTGTGTACTTCAAAACCACTCTTTGGAGTTTTCTTCACTTCAAAGGCCTTTTTTGCTATATAAACTGTGTTAGAAATGGGGTCTTTGGTTGGCAGTCAGGTTACTCCCTGTCCAAGCAAGGTCCTTCACTCTAGTCAGGGTAAGTCACACACAATACAAATCATCCTGTGCCCACCCTCTGGTAGCTTGGCACTGAGCAGTCAGGCTTAACTTAGAAGGCAATGTGTAAAGTATTTATGCAATAAATCATGCAATAACACAGTATAAACACAACAAAAATACACCACACAGGTTTAGAAAAATATGGAATATTTATCTGATTAAAGTAAGGTGATCTGTGTGGACCCGATATATCAACAGGGTATCAAACACTGCCATCGCATCTCGATCCTATCCGCTCTCGTGGAAGATGGCGATTATTGTCCCTGTTCATAAAAAAGGAGACAAGAGCTCCCCCGGGAATTATAGGCCTATTAGTCTATTAGACAACTTGCAGAATTTTTTTTCGTACCAGTTGCTAACTAGATTAAAACAATGGATAATGAAAAATCAGGTCTTAAGCCATCTTCAGGGAGGATTTAGGGACAAGATCAGCACTATCGATCAGATCTTCCGATTTACCACCATCAAGTGGAAGACCGTAGATGCAGACAAAGGCCACTTATTTGTGGCCTTTGTTGATTTGAAGTCTGCGTTTGACCTGGTCCCGCGTGCCAAGCTTTGGGAGGTCCTTAGTACCACCGGTGTTCCGGGTTCCATGATTAATATTATCAAGGATCTTTATTCTGATAATTGTGCTAAAGTCCGCTGGGGTGCTATTGGCGATCTGACTCCTGCTTTTCCAACTGCACGGGGCGTGAGGCAAGGCTGTGTCTTGGCGCCCACCTTATTTCTTTTGTTTATTAATGCCTGTTTGCCATATCTCTTAGACTGTCAAAGTGATGCCCCTAGCCTGGGCGGGCAGAAGATTCCCTGTCTTCTGTTTGCAGATGATACCCTATTGTTATCACGTACTGCTATGGGCCTTTCTAGGCTGCTCTCCAGATTCCTGGAGTTTTGCACTGACCACGGGTTATCAATTAATTCAGCAAAAACAAAATACATGGTTTTTGGGGATATTAGAAAAAAAATGAAGAGGCCTGTATACTTAGATGATGTCCCCTTGGAAAGGGTGGGTACCTTTGATTATCTAGGTATTAAAGTGGAAGATTCATATCTTTGGCATGCCCAGCGCCATAAATCTTTATTATGCCTGAAGCAGAGGGCGGGGGGAATTGTCAGATTTGCCTCTAGTTCCCCAAAATGTGCAATATCTCCTGCACTGGAAATATACAAAGCTCAAGCTAGGGGGGCCGCCTTATATGGAGCTGAACTTTTGGGCCATTGTAATCTGGCGAATCTGGCTAGGGCGGAAAATCAGTTTCTAAAAATGATGCTGAAGGTTCATTCGAGTACCCCATCCTTGCCCATTCACCTGGACCTAAATCTTTTTTCAATCTCACAGATTGCTGCCCTAAGGCCCCAGTTGTTTTGGATTCGGCTGTGGACAACAGATGCCCTAACCCCTTTTCGGTGTGGCCTCCTCAATGTGGTGGGCCTTGATTTTAGTATTAAATCTAAATGGTGTGTTTTCGTTGAACAATCCTTTTCTCGTCTTGGTTTAGGTTCCTATTGGCATGATCCTATTTCTATTCCTAAAAATGCTGCACAGCTGTTAAAGGATTCTTATTGGCATAATGTTCAGGTTGGACAATTTGCTAGTTCTATTCCATTGTCTATGTCCGACAATTTTTTACTTGTTGAATGTCATTATGAATTTGAGCCCTTTTTGGATGCAAAGTTATCTCCATTTGCTCGTGCCCTCTTTATTAGGTTTAGGATTGGGTCTCTCCCTCTGTGCTGCCTTACGTACAAATGGTCCAGTACAACTAATAGATCTATTTGCCCGATGGGTTGTAAAAGTGAAGAAACTGTTTCACACGTTTTCTTCCACTGTCAAGCATATCACAAACAAAGAGCACTTTGGCTCATCCCACTTTGTAAACAATTAGGGGTTAGATCCTGTCTCCACGCTGAGAGAATTTTAAAATGCGACCCGTCCGTCCAGATAGCTCTACCAGTGGCAAGATTTCTTGAGTCTATCTGGCGGTTGAGATTAGCAAGTTTAAGGGTCAAAACTGTGTAGTTATTGTTTAGTTTTATCTATGTATATTTATTCTACTTGGATGTATGATTTCAGTTTTTGTTGTACAGGACATAGACCTTGGTTTGGTTCATTATGGATTATTTATAGACCTATGGAACTGATCCTTTATTTTATGTTGTGAGAATTTTAAAACGAAAATCATCCACCCAGACAGTTTTTTTTACTGGGGGAAAAAAAGGGGAACATTTTTGTATTATTCTGACATCTGAGATTAGCAATTTTAAGGAGCAAGAGTGGGGAATTAATTTGTAGACTTATTTATTTATATTTATCAAATTGGATGTATGATTGCTCCACAGTATATAGATACTGGTGTATTATATTTTTAACCAGTGTTGATTCATGGAACTATTGTCATTATTGAGTACAGCCTTTCATTATATTAAGTGATGTTTATCTGACTGCTTATTTTTTGTTTGTTTTTTAAAACTTGTCTTGTCCCTTTTAACTGTGCTTTTACCTTATTTTTTTAGTACCCCCCTGCTTTTAGAAGCCCTCTTTCTTTTTGCTGTGTATTGTACTTTAATGGTTTGTTTTTACTTACCGAAATAAAGATTTGATATATATGTAAAGTAAGGTAAAAACGATAAAGATGCAATAAGTACAAGTTGAAATATGAATTTCAGAAGTTGTGAAATAGTATTTAGATAAAGAATACAGTTACAGGAATACAGGATTGAGCTTGTCTCCTGTTTCTGAAGTCTCATCCCCAACAAAGACTTCACCTCTTCAAGAAAATACCTGCAGAAATTGACGCAAAGCCTTCATCATGGCTGGAAGAATTGCCGCACCACAGATAGGAACGATGCAGCATCGACTTCCTGATGGGAAATTTGACACAGCACCTGCCTTGCAATGGAAAATTCAACGCATCGCCTACAGGATCGATGCAGCGCCTGCCCCTTCAACCAGCGTGTAAAGGATTTTCAAGGCATCATCCCTGGGCATCAAAATATTCCCACAGCGCAGTGAGGAACCAAGACTGTGCTTGTGAAAAATGATGCAACCCCTTGTAAAGTGGAAGGAAACGACGCGTCGTCTGTGCCGCGCCAGAAAATCAGACTCAACACCTTATTTTTCCATGCATCTCCTCCTCTGAAGTCCCCGTGCATCGTTATTTTTTACGCATCCCAAGTACCGTGTGTTAGAAAAAAACAACAATTGATTGAGTGAGACTCTTTTAAACCTTTTAAAAGTGATATTTCAACTTGTGCTTTTTTGGATTTTTGTTGTTTTTACCTTATTTTATTCAGATGAATATTATCTATTTTTCTAAACCTGGGTCGTGTATTTTTGTGGTGTTTTCACTGTGTTACAGTGTGGGGTATTGCACAAATACTTGACACATTGCCTTCTAAGTTAAGCTTGATTGCTCAGTGCTAAGCTACAAGAGTGTGGGCACAGGATAATTTTGATTGTGTTGTGACTTACCCTGACTAGGATTGTGGTCCCTACTTGGACAAGGGTGTACCTCTGCCAACTAGAGACCCGGTTTCTAACACCAATGTTTAATTTGAGCTAGTGATTGCCCCTGGTGCCTTCTGGCACTCACTCATATTCACTAGCATTCATTTTCCCTCAGCAGATATTTATCAATTGCAAGAGAGTGCAAAACACACAATGGGGAAAGAAAAAGAGAAAGACAGAAAAAAAGTCACAAGGACAGAAAACAGAAATATGCAAGAGTAATATTAAAGAGGCAGGGAGTGTCTGATAGCATACTAAAGAGGGTTAACGTGAAATCAAGGCTACACAGTTTGGGTAGTGTCCACGCCAACATTTAATAGCAACAGCTGCAGGCTTCTGAGTAGAGCTTTGGCATCCAGCACTCATTCTTTTTCAAATTAAGCTCTGCATAGCACAGACCTTGGCCAAAGGGCATAATAGCACTTTACAATAGACACATATAATGTTACAGGGTTTTATTTCTTCACAGATTTGCTGAGATTTTAACCCGGTTCCTGGTGACATATGGTTGGCAGATGTAGGCAGTAGACCACATCACCTTCTGTGAAAGCTCAGCCTGTTGTGGGATCACAGTTCACAGAGGACCTCAAGTTGAGCCAGCGCCAGACATCTGGATCGATGCTCGCTCGAGCTTTTGGTGGCTATCCCACCACTACTCTAGCTCATTGAATCTGAACATTTCATCAAATTGAACATGACAACTTATTTCAAATTTGGAATGAACATGCAGGTTTATTTTTGCACTTGTTGGGTGACTGAGAGTGACAAGCCCATTACTAAGTGTTACTGATGAGGTGCTCTGACATTCGGCAGGTGAGTTGTCAATCGGTTTGCAGTTCCTTCTTGGACCGAAACCTTCTTCTGCCCTCCAACCAATTCCTGGCCCCCCAAGAACTAGAGATTTAGTAACCTTTCCCCAGATACTAGGCCACTTGCAGACAGTGGTTACACTTATTTAGGATCCCAGGGGAAAGGACGGGGGAAGAAAGAGAGAATGGCTGATCAGGCAACAGTCGGCAAATGGAAGTTTGGCCATAACTTGGGAAGTTCACTCAGGGGTCTATACACCAGCCTTCCGGCACAGGCCCCGGTCTACAAAGCACGGGGAATGGTTGCCTTGGGCCATATGCTGTTCACAGTGGTGCCCAGCCAAGCCAGACATTCCAGTCCACAAATAGTTACCAATGCCATGTCTCCCAGGAACGGGGGTGCCACATCTGGGGCGCAATTACTTGAGCTGACCTAGGCATCCCTGTTGCACACAAAGAGTTATCAAAATCACACTTCCCTGAAAGGAAGCACAATGTTGATTATGCAATTACTTGAGTTTCACCAGAAAATTCCACTCACCTACGAAGAGTTACCAATATCCGTGCCTCCCTGGAATGAGGCACAATGCCTGGTGCACAATGGCTTAAGTCGCACCAGACAATTCCTCTTGCATACGAAAAGTTATCAATGCAGCGCCTCCCTGGAATGAGGCACAATGTCTGGTGTGTGATGACTTGAGTCACACCAGACACTTCTGAATATATGATTTAGTTTAAATCCCGTACCTCACTGGATGAGGCACAAAGTCTGGTGCGCGATTACTTGCGACTCACCAGACAAATACGGTCACACACACATGACAAATGCAGATCCACATTTTTAGTGGGGCCATAATCTGGCTCCCACAGGCCAACTGTCAAAAACTCTCACTTCAATCTCTCCAACAAGCAGCTAAAATGGCAGAGGTCTGTCGTTCCAGTTGCCCACGTTTTGTAGCTCTCGCTGGGGAAGACACAGATGTGTTTTCCTCCGACCTCCACAGTAATGAAGTTGACCTAAAAAGGCGCACAAAAGGAATTTTAGAACATACAAAAACTGCCCACTTTCTAGAAGTGGCATTTACAAGGCATTACTGATAAAGCCACCTTTACCAATGGAAAGGGTTTGTCACTGTGAATCTAATGAAAGTAAACATCATGAGGCTTCTTCACTGCAATTCACTATTACAAGTAGGAATAATTGCAAACATTCCCCCATATTAACTTATGGGCCTTGATGGTAGTGAAAACAAACATGGGTATTCTACACTCCCTAGGCACATGTGGCCTGGTGCACGCACAAGCTTGCAGCGGCTGTCTGGACACAAGTTTTAAGAACACCACAAAGGTGCAAGTGCACCCATATAGGCCTGTTTTGACAGGCTCAGTATATATATATGAAACCACCTTTGTGCAAGTGTGCACATACTGGTAGGTGCCACTTCTTAACATATGTGGGAAGGTGCATGCACACTTTTACACTGTACTTACAGTTGAAAAGCATCCATGGCCTTAAGGCCACTCGGAGTAGCAAAACCTCAGGTAAGAGCCGACCTCCTCGGTAGGAAACCCCACATGGGGGTTCTTCCCTACCAGGGCATGGGACACCCTTGTGTACCTACCCTGACTTCTGCCTACCACCTGCTCTGCCCTCAGGGGGGTGCTCTAGGGGTAACTGAAGGCCTGCTCAGGGTTGGCAAAGGTGGAGGAGATGCCACCCTGAGTGCAGGCGCACCTGTGCCTTCACAGGCCTGCACTATCAGGCCTAATACATTTTGGTCAGGCTGTTCTGGTGTGTGGCATACTCAGTGCAGCATCCAACTAGCGGCCAGGGCGGTACCTGCCCCGGGTATGTGGTGTACCTATTTGCAAGGCACTCCTGGTTACAGCACACCAACCAATCACGTAAGCGTCCCTTCCTGGCATGGGTATGAAGGATGTGCGCACTTTCCCCCTGAAGTACAGTGGGAAAGTGCCCAGAGTCCTAAGGCCACCCAAAGAGAGTCAGCAAAAAACTGGGAGGAAAAAGCAAAAGTTTTCAGGAAAATCCCCTAAGAAGGGCTATGTCCAACACTGAGAACTTGTGTTACTGTATTTGGTATATAAAAATATGTAGCCACTGAAAGCTGTCTTTGAGAAGAAACAGCAGGCCATCTTGAAGCGCACATCTTTTTCTGTATAATTTGTATCCAGAATGGGTATATGCTGACATTATTAATCTAATACAAATATTGATGTCCTAACGGATGCACCTGACCTTTTATGGCAGATGGTGTGTCCAGAAACATATTGGAGATAAGGGAACAGAGAATTTAATTATAAATCCCGTGGAGAGGGTCTACCAATAAAGGAGGTCTAGTCCACTCTCCACACATTTTTAGTTTTCAGACCTGACTTTCTTAATCAGAGTTATGGCATCAATGGTAATCCAGCAAATTTAGTCAGATGGTGGATAGTCGCTGGTTTGTACTAGAGTACAGTGCTAGATGAGGAGCACTATGACAAAGCATGTCATACTATAGGGATGAGAGCTTACCACCTGTGTAATGGACAAACACTATAAATGAACTGTAAACTGTGCTAGTTCAAGCTTGAATCCCTACTGCACGTAGTGTACCTCTGAAGGGGTTTGAAGGACCTAAGGCACTACTGGCTAAAACCAATATTTCTCAATTTAGGAATCCGGCAATGCCAAAAAGCTATACAAATGTATCTGAGTGGGGACAATGTACAGCTAACATCAAGGTTTTTGAAGTTTCTGAAAATCACTTATAAGATTTTTAATAGAAGCGATCTGACAGCCTAGAGGCTTAAGCCTGGTATCTTGCTGTACTTATGATTGTATTATAATTAATGCAGATAGGACTTTATTAAGTAGGTTTCCTTCTCAGACTTCACTACTGCATCGTAAGTGGACACAAGGTATAACAAATATTTAAATATGTGAAGTGTAAGAAGGAGGTTGTGAAGTTAAGAGGGTTTTTTGGGCAGGGATGTTGCCTCTTTAAGTCATTGGTATTCAAAGGCAAGCACTATTATTTACTGGATGTTGCACTTTATTATACTGCTATAACTTGTATGTTTAGCTCAGAGTCACAGATGCACTTTAGTGGGGCCTATGTGTTGCAGTACGTTGTCGCGCCGCACCGCGCGGCGCGAGCCGAGCGTTCGGCACAAGCCGCGCGTTCGGCTCGGGCCGCGCTTCGCGTCTTTAAGACGCAGCGCGCCCCGAGCCTTTCCTGCACCCTACGAGGCCCCAAGGCTTACTTGGGGCCTCGCGCTGCTCTCTCCCTCCGTTTTGTTGGGGTCTCCTGACCCCTCTTACCTGTTTGGGCTCCTTTTCTTCTTTCTTCTGTCTTCTTTCTTTTTGGGTCTGTTTCTTACTCTTTCCTTTATGTCTTTTCCCCTTCCCAGGTTACCCTTGTCTTCCCAGCATTCCTCCTTCCCTATTCTCTATGGTTTCTGCTCCAGTCTATTCTATCTACTTTTCCCTATCCAAGATGGTGTCCTTTTTCTTCCTGTGGGTCACTTCCTGTTTTATGGTATTTAAGGGTGGTGTTTTCTTTTCCTCTTTGCGCTGCAACACTCTCTGTTCAGTTAGTGTCCTCGCTCCTGATTTCCTAGCCTTTGGCTCTGGATTTCGCCATTTCTGTGTTATTACGTCAGTTCTTTTTGATTCCTGTTCCTCTGTTCTTGTTTCAGGAATCTTCTGCGAATCTTCTTGGAGGTTTTTTCCTCTTCTTCTGAAGGGTTTTTTTCCCTCTGGCGCTACTTTCTCACGGTCACGGTCTGTCCTTGGCGTTTCCTTTGCCTACAGCACCGTGGCTACCAGAAAGAGTCGCCCCTTTTTGGGCCAAAGTCGAACTCTCAAGATCCACGCCTCAAGATCTGCAAACTCCAGGCGCAAGCAGCACGTGAGTCGTGACATACGTAGGATTGTTTAGTGTAGATCGCTTGTAGCAAAAGTACTTTTTAGGGGGGGTCATCCATTATTAGTACCTAGGATTTTGAAATGCTTGAATGATGTCTACAATATCAGCTATAAGAATGTGTTTTCAGGGTAAAGATTTTCCCTTCTGTTTCTACTTGTGGCATACCACATTTTATACTGCTGGTTCCAATTGCACACCACTTTTTATTCTGATGGTTCCAACTGCTACCGGTTGATCAAGGTCATAGTTATGGATGTATTTAGGTAGAGGTAGGGTGACCCATGTTTGTCTGCATTTTGCATTTTAAATAACAATGAATTGCCAGTTAAGGGATTACTAGTTTATTGTCTTTTTAACTATATGCTCTATTACAAATGATTCATTTGCGATGATGAATATTGGGAATTATTTATATATGTTGAATTGTTATGGTTTTAATTGACTGAAAACATTACATTTACTTACTTACTATGAATGACAATCTTCATCTTGAGGATGTTTTAAGGGAAACTTTTACATGAGCATTTGGACTGAGTGACATCATGGATGGGATACAATGTAGATTACACTTTTCCACGTTTTTGATCCATTTTACTCATTATAGTCATATGCCTTGCCTCTACCATTTACAACAGAACTTTCATGAAGACCATGCAACTTTTTGGTACTAAAGCAATACGTCTTTTGCAAGTGACAGCACATTTTGTTAAAGTAAGATTACAATTAGTGCATGACTGAGAATACATATCAACCTATGTAATAACAAATCTTATGAATTCTCAGAAAAACGTCAGCTGAAGGAATGTTATGATTACATCCAACAAGGTAACAAAATGTGACATTTTCCACTTATGCTTAGCTACACAACCATATCTTCCCAATGCACTGATTGTAACATTACACATGATAACACAAAATTCATGTATAACATCACCAATATCATGGTTGGTTCTCCATAAAGGGCATATGGTATATGTAGGATGAACCGTGCCTTGCTCTTTGTATAACATGAATGGGGCATGGCCTTCGGCTATGTCCCATACACACTGTACACAGGAGTACAGGATTTACAGTGCTTGGCCCGAACTTAAGGACTGTATGTAGCATGGTCAAGCATGGGCTTCAACTATGTATTCTGTTCACTATTTATGGTGACATTGAACAAATAAGTCACAGCTGTTTTGGATGTGCCCTCTGTGTAGGAGGCTGGCCCTTTATGTAGTGTACAAAGCTAGGCACACTGTGTAGGAGGTTGAGGCAACAAAAGCTAGACTACCTAATGCTCTAATTTTTATTACAGCTTGGTCAAGCACTTAGGCTTATCTTGGAGAAGTGCAAAGCATTTCAGGTACCCACACTAGCAATGAATGAGACTACACACTCAAAAGAATAACTCAAGACCAATTTACATAAAATACTTCAGATTTTTATAAACTTTTTAAGACCAAGATTATCAAAATCGGGTAAGGACTTTTTAAGTTATGAATTTTTGAAGTTTAATAAAAAATAGTCTTGTGCGTAATTAAGCACCATAGGAATCAATGGCGAAAATAATTTGAAAATGCACAGAAAATCAGGCAACACATTTACCAATGTCTCCTTTTGCAAGTATGTTGAGGTCGTTGGTGGACACTGTGGACCAGGTGGAGAAGTTTGGGGGGGCTCCTGGTTTCATCAGGAGCAGCTGCAGAATGTCATTGGAGCTGGTGCAAGGCCACTGCTGGGGACCACTCGGTAAAGCACTGCACAGGCAGCTTAAAGGTAAGTGTGGTGGGTCTCCTTGGACTGTTGAGGTTGCAAGGGGTGGGGACCCTTAGGGCACAGCCAGATCTTCGGTGCATGGCACAGGGCGGTCGGATGCAGAGGGAATCGGTGAGCCAGGAGCTGTTCGCAAGGGTGCTCTGGTAGGAGGACCTGGTGGTTTCTGAAGTTCCTCGACTGGGACTTCCTCCTGGTCCTTTTTCAGTCTGGAGTGGACTGTCCTTCTTGGTGTCTGATGTGAGGTGACCAGTACCTAGGAGCATTGCACAGTTTGGCAACAGGAGGGTGCAGTGCCACCACACTTGGCACCCTTGCATGGTTTGTCCTCGTGGCCCGTTGGGTCAAGTATGGTCTGGCTGCAGCATCCAGTTCCTTAGCCAGTAGCTGGTCAGTGAAGCAGCCTTCACTGGGTCTTTGGTCTTGGGTTGCAGGAGAGTGATGCCTTCACTCTGGAGGGAGATCTTTGGATATTTTCGAAGAGTGGAGGTGATCTGGCGGTTTGTAGAGTCTGTCCAATATTCAGGCAGCCCCTCAGCGGTGATTGTCGAGTCCTGGGTGCAGCAGGCAGAGTTCGGCGCCCTTTCTTGGTGCAGCAGGACTTCAGTTCTCGAGCTTTAGGTCTTCTTTGTTGCTCGTATTCCTTTGTCCTTGGAATCTGATTTCTTGGTCTACGGATGCACACTTGCTACTGTATTTAGTGGGCATTTAGGTGAGGGCCTAGTAGTGACCAATGGGTCATCTACTTAAGGGTGGCTATACCCACTAGGTGACCACTTCCTGTGGGCAGAGGTCACTTCCCTACACCTGATTTGCTATTTTTCCTCCATGCAAGATGGAGGAAAATTAAATGGTAAGGTCACCTTGCATGCAGCATCTGGGGCTGACCACTCCTCCTATCCTTTGTGTGGTTTTCCCACCATTGCTTCTGCCAAAAATGGGGGTTTGCAATAGGGACAACCATCTGCTGCTAGCAGCAGGCTTGAGGGTTGACTTTCAAGGGCAGTAAGCCCTTTGAAGCTCGCTAGTAGGGCAGTGCACATTCCTGTGGGAGAGGGTGTTTGCACCTTCACCCAGGAAGGGCTTTGCTCTGGGACCCAGAGAGCAGGATCTCTCACCCCAGGGTTCCAGAATCTTGTCTGGCAGTGACATGTTGGTTGTGACTGGCCAGCAACCATGCCAGGGAGTTAGCATTTGCAGGGGCACTTCTAAGGTAACCCCTTGGTACATTATGTAATAAATCCAATATTGGTACCTGTTTGAATTTATCATTCCAAGTGGTTTGATATCAAACAACCCAGGGTTCAGAGTAGCCATCATGTAGCTGTGAAACTCGTACTGATCCATGTCCAGCACATGCATTTAAAATGGCTGCTCTGTTTAGTTACTATGTCCCAGGTTTGGCAAGGACAGAGTAGGGACATATTTCTCATGCATCTATACCCACACAGACAGTATAGTGCACCCTGACTTAGAGCTGTAAGGCCTCCCAGAGGTGTGACTTGCTTATACTGCATGCAGTGTGTAGTGGACAGGGCACACAGGCTGTGTGCCATGTCGAGTTTGCCTTTAAGGATTGCATCAGAACACTCAGCCAGCACAATATGTGCTGCTTCCCTCAGGGGACTACCCTTACTAATCCACGCCCTGGGCTCCTAAGTACCATTTACTAGGGCCTTATAGTGGCAGCTAAAGGTATTGCCAATTGTGCCAATGCATCACTACCGTTTCGGGAAAGAGATCTGGCACAGGGAACCTGGTTAGCATGGGCACTGTGCACTTACAACTTTGAGACTACCAGGTAAAATGTGGAGGCTAACCATGACAAAAGAGGCCTTTCCTCACACTGCCCACTGCCTAAAGAGGCAGAGAGCATAAAAGACATTGCCTGCAACAAATCTCTGGTAACATAGCATACATGTATCATAGCTTTGAAAGTTCTGATGTGTCCTTTAACTAAAAGGACATATGCCATACTATTTTATACTTGTAAAATTACTCAGAAATGTGAATTTAAATCATAGTTTACCCTCTGTATAACACAAAATAGCATAGAGGTGGTTATGAAGGGGAACTCTTGCAATCACCCAAACCTTTCAAGATTTGCTGAACCATGCATAAACAATTTCTTCTGCAGCAGAAATCCATTTTCTTTGCAGAGAGCCACATATTTCTCTGATGCACCACGGAAAGTGTTTGTGGCATGGTAAAAACCAAAGCCAACTGAACAAAAAGAATATCACAGCACAAATAATGACAGCTTGATTGTATGTGTAGGATGAAACATATCTCACCTGTCATGCTTTCTGTTGGAAAATGCCAATTTTTGGGTGGCCACCTCCATTTTATGCTATATTTTTCTTCTAGCTTTTGGAGTCTGCATACTGGGGCATTGCTGTCCAGTGCCCAGTGTATGTGCTCTGGCCCCTAATAACATGTCAAATTGGTGTACACCTGTGGCCAGATGTACTAACATTTTGTGATATGATTGCACCACTTTTGTGGTGCATCCATGATGCTAAATGCTTGCAAATATTTACAAGCCATGGAAAGGGCGATTTGTGCCGCCTTGCATGGCTTTGTAAAAAAAAACGGAACGCAATGCACTGGCTTCTGCTAAATTACATTTCATTCTGGGACGCGTTCCATGGATAGAACATGGGCACTCCCATACATCCACCCATGGATTTCACAAAATCCAGATTTACTAAGGTTTGTAAACCTGGGATTGTGTGAAATCGCTACACCTTCCAGAGGACGGTATAACGAGGAGAAAAATATTTTTTAATTCTCATTATTTCCTCTTTCTACATAGAACGTGGAAAATGCCTCAAGAGATTGTTTTTGTGCAGGAAGATTTCCCTTCTTGCACAAAAATAGTTCTTCTTGTTACACAGGCACCCTTGCATCATTGTGCAAGGGTGCCTCTATTGGTGCTAGGCTGCCTCAAGTGCACCAGCACTGTGAGAGGTCAGAAATGTGCCATATCTTAGTAGATATGATGCATTTCTGTTCTCTTCTCCACTTAAGGGACAATATAAAGCACGTCTCCAGGCCTGCCTCTGGGTAGGCAGTTTTAAAACTGTTAATTTCAACCTGGCAAAACACACCTTTTGTGAGGCCTAAACCTTCTTTTTTAATACTTAAAGTCACCCCTAAGGTAAGCTCCAGATACCCACAGCACAGGCAGCGTTTTTCACTGTAACAAGGCTGGCTCTCTGAAAAACGAAAGCATTGGTTTCCATTATGACACCTTATACTGCTTAATTTCAGTTCGGGAGTAGCTAAAAATAATTCAAGGGCTCAATTTACATGGTAATCTAAAATCCAACTTAATGGTCAAGTCAGACTTCATATTACTAGTTTGAAAATATTAGTTTTAGAACGTTGCCCTTATCCTGCCTGAAACAAACATGCCTATCAATGTGCATTGTCACCCAGGAGTTAAATGACTCCTTGATTAGGTGTGATGTGACTCTCAGAGCTAAGACAAATGGAGAAGAATTGACTTTCCACTGACAGGACGGCCATCTGGGCCATACCCAGAAGCTTAATTAACTTCAACTGATGGCTACCTTGTCACAGGCAGAGCTGGCTTAAACCTGGGCCTGACCCTCTGTTGTCCAGCTATTCAACAAGGCACCATTGCCAGTGGGAAACGCACTGTTCCCGCAACTAGTTTTGAGTAACCATGGGGGGGGGGGGTGCCCATTACGGTAGCCATACCTCTGGTGGGCGCAGGGAGCTCTGCACAGGGGAATAAAGGTTCTGCCATCTTAGTGTCAGGTAAAGAAGGACACTGTGGGATAGTTTACCATAAAACACATAGGATGTGCTGCAAAAGTGGGTAGAATCCGCCTGGGAACATCCCCCTCATTGGTTAGAGAGTGACCAGGAGTTTTCCCACCCACAGGCTGGCATTGGACATAATTGTGAGACCCCAGTAATTTCTCCATAACACTACTAGACCTGTGAAAGACAGAAGAAGAAGGACTGCACCTGCTATTGTAATCTGAGAGGACAACCGAATGGGTTAGACCTGCTCCCATTTTTACAGAGGATTGAGAAGTAGGGCCAGATGTAGCAAAGCTTTAGCGAGTCGCAAACAGCGAAAATCGCAGTTTGCGAGTCGCTAAAGCCACTTGGCTATGTAGAAATGCATTTTGCGAGTCGGAACCGACTCGCAAAATGCATTTCCGACTAGCAAATAGGAAGGGGTGTTCCCTTCCTATTTGCCACTCGCAATGGTATGCATTTTCATTTGCGACCGCAATTGCGGTCGCAAATGAAAGCGCAGTTACCATCCACTTGAAGTGGATGGTAATCCAGGCGCAAACGGGAAGGGGTCCCCATGGGACCCCTTCCCCTTTGTGTCTGGCAACAAAAATAATTTTTCAGGGCAGGCAGTGGTCCAATGGACCACTACCTGCCCTAAAAAATACCGAAACTAAAGGTTTCGGTTTTTTTTTTCAAAGTGCAGCTCGTTTTCCTTTAAGGAAAATGGGTTGCACTTTGAAAAAAAAAGACTGCTTTATTTAAAAGCAGTCACGGACATGGTGGTCTGCTGTTCCCAGCAGGCCACCATCCCCGTGAGTGCCCTGAATCGCTATGGGGTCGCAAATTGCGACCCATCTCATTAATATTAATGAGGTGGGTCTTTGCGACCCCATACCGACTCGCAGAAGGTGTCTGAGACACCTTTCTGCATTCCAAATTGCGAGTTGCAATTTGTGAGTCGCTGGGACTCGCAAATTGCAACTCGCAATTTGGAACCTTGCTACATCTGGCCCTAGATTCCAAGGGTCAGTTGACTGACCTCCTGTTGAGCTACAGGGACACCAAAGCTGCAAAAAGCCAACTTTGCTGAAGGAATCCAATTGGGCAGTTTCAACTGGACCTTCACTGGAACACGCTGGTGGCTTCTCTGGCATGAGACCTAGAACCCAAGTGCTGTTCTTCAGATCCTGGACCCCTAGTCTGGTGCCACAGTGTACTCCTCTTGCCTAACTTTGAAAGCTGGGACTTGTAAACTTTTTAAAGAATTTTTGTCTGGATAAACTGGAACAAGCCTTCCAAATCAGTTCGGTAAAAGAACGTTACCACTGGGCCAAAGATTCAGGTTGCTCCTGAGCAAAGCTTTTCCATAGCAGCAAATCAGTGTCAGCGGGACATCGCAGCAAAGGTATCCGGCATCATGGAGTTCTGTTCAGCTACACACTGCAGCCTTGCCCTATTAGAGGAATCTGAGCTCCAAAGTGCAAAGGTAGAAATCGGGCCAGGCTATGAGTGAAGATGGCCATCTGCTAGAAGAGCAACACTCACTGGAAGATACAAGAGGATGGTGGCGGAACTTGAAGAGATGGTGGGGCATCAAGACACATCCCTCCATACTCTCCCATGACAGTGGTGACATCCTAAGCAAAAACCCTGGTTCGCGAGAACCCCTGAACTTCCTCTGAGACCTGCCACCTATCATCTTGAAACCTGGCCTAGAGTCACGCATGGAGCCGTGGGCTTGATTTTCAAGTACATCTGGGAAGGCCTAGATTGACGCCTGACACCAGCACGCAGGAGGAACGGGAGAGAGGGCCCGCAAGCAGAGCTGTACTCTGGGGCAACACACTGACTATATCTTGTAGCCAGAAAGAAGATGGGGGGCCCTCAACCCACCCCGCCACCTCCTATGTCAGTTGAACATCACTGACCTCCAGGGCCGACATACTGGAGACTGGAGTAAATACTGCAGCTTCAGCACCAACCACAAAGGACATAGGCAAGAGATGGCAATCACTGGTCTGGATCTCTTCCCCCGATGCTTCAGGTGAGCCCTAAACACCCCGTCCCCTGAAGCCGCATATGGGACAATCAGGCATGGGGGCCTTGAACTTCTGAACTTCCACCCTGCCAATGAGATCTAGACGACATTGGCACCCAGTTCCAAGTGCAGCATCAAAGCCCTCACCAGTGCATCTCAGTGGGTCCCCCCTGACAGTGACATACGGGAAGAACAGAGGGGTCCATCCTCTCCTACTGTGCCTGAGGCAATGGCACCTAGGGATGCAGAGAAGCATGGGGAGCAGCCAGCCCCCTTACAGAAATGCATTCGCCACGCAACATACCTGTACACAAGCTCCAGCATCCAAAGGGGTAAAGACCACGTGTGTCCCCCTTAACAACCAAAGCCCTCCCTCTTGCTACCGCTGCCATGGAAACTCATGCAGACAGACTGTCCTCTGGCCTGTTTCAGTGACATCAACAGCCACCCGACATCAGGCCATGAACCATCCCCAAAAAGTTTGGGCATCGTGGGGACAGCATACCGGCACCTCACCCGAGCCCAGCCAGAAAGCTCAGAACTCTAAAAGACAGGAGAAAAGGGACCAATAACCCCTACCCCACCCCATCTACAGAGACCGGCATCACAGCCCCACCTCACTTCACCACTCTGAGGACTTGGGGACTTACTTCGCAGTATGGAGCAGGACGCCACCCTCAATCCCCGCAAAAATATTCCAAACCCACCATGGTGAACCCTCAACTGACTATATCTGCATCACCATCCCCAAGACCAGGTCATCAACCCAACAGGAACTGCTCGGCCACCCAACCACACTACACGTTCCTACCACGTGGAGACATAGGCCTCCGGTGTGCATGGCCTATCCTGTGGCTCTACTTAAGGGCAATTGAATCTTCGGGGCACTTCACAACACCTGAACCTCAGTACTCGCCCTTGTGCCCGGCCAGTTCCAATTCAGCACACCACACCACCTGGCAATACGTGACCGGTCAAGCCATCACCATCTCCTCTGCCCCCACTCAGAGGTACTCACCCCTCAGGATTGAAGATACAGGACAAAGTGCCCGGGTACAAGCCTACTGGTATACCTGCCCAACAATTGCTCTTCTCTGAGACCTTCTCCCATCACTGGTCGGCGCCTACCCAACCGGCACCACCCATCTCAGATACACCAGGCACCCTCACGGTTACTGACCCGGATGTCTCCATGCAATGCATTCTACAGGAAATCACAGTGGTAGGCAGAAGACTAGAGGTCATGGACACCAGGATCTCTGAACTAGCCACAGAATCACATTCCATCCGCACCAAAATTGCCGGATTCCACAACAAGGTGATGAGAATGGAACACCGCCTCTCACTCATGCAAGGCAAACTCGATTCAACACAGGATAGAGACCAAGAACTGCAATATCTCTGCAACAAATTAACAGATCTTGATGACAGAAGTCCCAGGGACCATGTCCGCTTCTTTGGATTTCCAGAATGGGCATAAGGCACGAATGCCAGAGCCTTCCTCAAGGATGTTCTCCCCACCCTCACTGGTCTCATGTTCTCTCCTCCCTTTGAACTTCAGCAGCACACAGGGTGGGCCCCCACTGCAAAGACCACACCTAGAGGCTGTGCCCCATTATAGCCTGCTTTCAACATCATGAACAAGTACAACAGCTACTGACCACTGCCCGTGCTGACCGGACATACAGTATGGTTATGAGGGTCATGAACTACATATCGCTCACGACTTCTCCCGTGACACTAATGACAAACGGAGAGCATTCCTGGCCCTTAGAACACTACTAAAGCAACTGGATATTAAATTTGGCCTGTTTGAACTCGTGTGCATGTGGATAACGAAAGATGGCAAATCTAGAGACTTCCATAACCTGCAGGTGCTATGCCGGTTCCTGGACGACCTAACAACCCAGCCGATGGAACTCACAATTTAAGACACCCAGGCTACCCCACACTCGCAAGGCTTATCTTCCAACTCCCCGGGGGCTGATGGGACTCAGGTGGAAACCAAAATCAAAAGCATGGCAGAACCTCACATTGACCCATCAGGTCGCAAGAAGGCAGAGACATGGCTCTTCAGGTAGTGGCAGTCCTCAATCATAGCTGGGACAAATCCAGATCCCCACTAAAACCCTCATCTGCGGGGGACTGATGACTGCCCTTTACAGGATTGTACTACCACACCGCAGCCGGTGACACAGTGGTGTCTCGCATTCCTGACACCTGCCACTGGTCAGATAAGTATATAGCCAACACATGCATAAAGCTGTTGACTGCACTGCCTCAGTGTCCTCTTTCTCACTCTTGCTCCTCCCCATAGGGGGACAAGGGGTGGTCACTGATGCCTTCAACTTCTCCTCTGGACTCCTTATTCGGTCCTATTTTTGTAGTTCCTAGTGAAGCCATGGCTCTATGTGCAATGTTTTTGCACACTATAGTATGATTCCGGGCAGTTGCTCGTGCCCTCTTACATGGCACAGATTGTTGCTATTGATATTGTTTGGCTCTATATCTTTAAATCTTCATATTGTTGACTCTGTATGCATGGCCCCAGGGGGCACTGCTTTACATGTCCCAGCACTGCATGTTCTAGGCCCGGTTAAGGCGTCAGTGTCTCCGGCTCGCGGGCTGCACAAGTTTAGACCCACAGTCAAAAGTTCTTGGCTCGAGTCAGGGTTTATTCCTTGCCCTGGAACTGCCTCATTACTTTCCTTCTTCTTCCCTCTGTTCTTCTTTCTCCTCCCTTTTGCCCCACCTGCTACATCACCCTCCGCTATCTCTATTACCCCCATGCCCCAGCCTACACTGTCAGAAGCAGCGGACACTTCCCTCCCGACAGAGGGATCCCCTACATTTGACCTTCCCCCCGTGCTACTTACCCCCTCCCTACTCTAGGCTTCTGCCCAAGACACCCCTCGGTAAGGCCTGCTCCAACTATTGTCCTGATGCCCTGAACTGACCCCACACAAATACCCACCGTGAACGCAATCTCCTGAAATGCCATGGCCTCACACTGTATCAAATGTAAAAATAAATATTGGCCTATTTTTGATCCCAATGGATAGACATTGCCCTACTACAAGAAACTCACCTTTCCCAACTCAAATGGTAGAAATTGTGCCACAGCTGGGTGGGCTGGATGAACCATAGTAACTTTCCGATGGCACCAACACTGCACACTGGCTTCACCAGGAAATGTGGTGTCACAATCATTTTGCAAAAGATGTTACCGTTCACTGTCCTTAAAACATGGATGGACCCCTACAACCAATGCATCCATGTCAAAGTCAAGATCAGTGAACATGTTATATGCATTGGCTCAGTATACACCCCTACCGGTACCAAATGCTCCTTCTTCCTCCAACTCAACCATCTAGTAACTAAAATCTGGGCAAGGCATTTCCTCTTGGTAGGAGATTGAAAACTAGCCCTCGACCCTGTGCTTGACTGCACTGGCCCCCTGGATCACTGCAACCATGCATACAGGGCCCTCCTGAGTGATGTCATGTCCTACCATGGCCTGATGGACCACTGGCGCTTAGCCCACCCAATGGATGGGGAATACACCTTAATTTCCCTGGTTCGTGGCACTCAATCCCGAATAGACTACTTCTTCATCTCCCAGAAAGCCGGTACCCTTGATCCAAGACTCCTGAATCCTCGCGGCTGTCCTCCTTGTCCTCCTTGCTTTAGACCTGGGACTCACCACCCTGGGACTCACCATCCTAGGACATAAACTTTGGCAACTGAATATCTCCTGCCACCGCACACCCCATGGCAAAGCTCAACTGTTCTCCCACATCTCCACCTATCTCAATAATAGCAAGGTTTCGGTCTCCTCACATAGAACTCTGTGGCCACTGTGAAAGTGACAATACGCAGCCAACTGATGAGGGATGCAGTCATCGCCAACGCCCAATGGCTCTCCCAACAGAAAGACCTTGAGGACATGATAGTAAACCTTACGCACCTCTACATCACGGATCCCTCCCCAACCAATCACCGCCATCTGGAGTGGGCTAAGATGGACCTAAATGCTCCTTTCACCTCCAAACAGAGAACATTCTCCAAAGAATGAAGGGACGCCATTATGAACATGGGGAAAAGGCGGGCCGCCTCCTGGCAGCACAACTGTGGCAACAAGACACAGCACTAGCTACACCAGCCATCCAATCTTCAAACAGAGACATCTTCACTTGCCCCTAGGAAATTGTTGGTGAATTTCAAACTTTTATTGGTCCCTTTATAGCCCTGAAACTGTGGAGGACCAAGCACATCTCTCCACAATCTTAGAGGGCATTCAGCTACCCAAACTCAATGATGAAGGCAGGTGCTTACTGGAGGGTGAAATAAGCAAAAAAGAAACAGCCCCAGCCTTTTCTAGACTTCCCTATCATAAAGTGCCAGGCGGAGATAGATTCCCTGCAGATGTCTACAAATGGGCAGGAGCAGACGTGGTGGATTCTTTCGAGACACTGCGAAAGCTAGCACCCTGGGTGCCATTTCCAACAGGGCGACCATAACAGTCCTTCCCCAAAAAGGGAAAGAATCCCTTGCTATGTGGAAGCTAAAGGCCCATCTCACTCTTGAACAGAGATATCAAAAGTTTGGCAGGAATATTAGCGGCCCTGCTGCGTAAAGTTATTCAATCTCTCAAACATTACACGCAAGTTGGATTTGTGCCTGGCTGATTTTCCAGAAACCACCTCCGCACCCTGGCACACACTCTATGTTTGGTCAGAAACCTGAACAACAAACCCTTGCGCTGTCTCTGGATGTGGAAAAAGCATTTGACATGATAGATTGCTGGTACCTGCTCGAGTTCTTATGGCTCTTTGGCCTAGGAGATGATTTAATAGCCAAAGTCCGCTGGCTATACAACTCACCCAGGGCGCAAGTTAACTGTGGGGGTTTCCTGTTGGACCCAATCCCCATCAGGCATGGAACCTGCCAGGGCTGTCCACTTCCCCCACTCGTGTTCCTCCTACCTTTGGAACTGCTGGTGGCCACCATTCGCAATGCACCGCTCATATCAGGCATCCCCATACCAGGGGGCAAGTCCACAATCTATCTTTGTGCAGATGGCATCCTGCTCACCGTAACTGACCAATCACATTCACTTCCAATGCTTTGGGACATCCTCTCTAAATTTGCAACATTGTCAGGCTACAAATTGAACTGGGACAAGAGTGAGGCACTACCCATTTCCCAAATAAGCACCAGAACAGCCATAGCTAACCTTCCCATCAAATGGATGCCATCCCACATACATTTACATTGACAGGGGCTTGGACTGTATCTAGCAGACAACTTAGATCCCCTGCTCATACAGACACAGCTGGACTTTGGCAAATGGTCACAACTAGGCCTATCTTTATGGGGTAGAGTGCAAGCTGTGTGCATAGTGACACAGCTCATAGAGATTGGATCCGTTCTATGGTGATGGGGACTCTAAGGTCCGACCTGCTAACCCTATGGTGCAAGCCATGGTGAAGTCTTGGCGACAGGATCATCGCCTGCTTGGGTTTGACGCACACCTCCATGAGCATGCACGAACATGGGGCTAAGCCAAACTTGTGTTATCTCCAATGTATGTCTGAGCTTTAGACAGGGCTCTAACAGATTGCTGTTTCCTGTTTTTTCTATGTAACGATGACTGTTTCCCCCTTATCATGATGTATCTCATGTTTTGATTTTCTGCCTAATAAAGGATTGCAAAAACAAGGTAGAAATCTTCACTAGGTGAAGGTGCCTAAAGTATCCAGACATTTTCTTAAGGTAAGACTGTCTGCTCTGTCATAGCTTCCATGGGTGAGCTCATGGTTAAATTACTGAATCCCTAACTGGGCATAACAGGAATAGTGATATTATTATTTTTGGTGGACTACTATTCACTTAAAGTAATAATCCACTTTCTCACACTTTTTATAATACACATGCCAGGAAAATTAGTCAATCAGGATTAATGAAAACCAAATACATTATTGATTGCATTGTTGATATGGCACAAGACTCAACTTTTCAACAAAAGTGGGACATTTAAGTCACAAATAAGGAAAAAATGGCCCTATTTAAAGTTTGGCAGAGGGATTACTCAGTCAAATTGAAATCCCATAGGGTATGATGGGATTTAGATTTTAGTGGACATGATGGCCCTCATTACAACCCTGGCGGTCGGTGTTAAAGCGATTGTAATACCGCCAACAAGCCAGCGGTAAAAAAAATGGGATTTGGACCCTGGCGGTTACCGCCATCCAACACCTCCACTTTAACACTCCGACCGGCAGGGTGATAACAGCCGCTGGGCTGGAGACTTTGGTCTCCAGCCCGGCGGACATCACATTCCTACCCTCGGGATTACGACACGGCCTACCGCCATGGTTTCTGTGGTTTTTGTACTGCCACGGAAACCATGGCGGTAGGCACTATCAGTGCCAGGGAATCCGCTCCCTGGCACTGATAGAGGTCTCCACCACCCTCCACCCCCTGCCCAGAGTCCTCCCCCATCCTCCCCTACCCACTCCTGCCCCCGCACATATACACATCCACACGCACACCCATATACACACATGCACACATGCATACCCACCTCTACCCACGCATGCACACAAACATACCTACACACCACAACACACACCAACATACCTTGTCACACACATGCATCCACAATACACGACACTAACAATCACTCATTTGCACATGCATCCAACGCGACTCACACTTGCATGAATGGATCCTAAAACATACAGACACACCACCCCACATACACACAACACCCCCCACCCCCTCTCCGGTCGGGGACCCTGACTTACCTGCTTGCAGGGGGTCCTCCGGCTGGATACAGTCCTCTATGCTGCTGTCAGCAGCAGCGTCTGCTAGCAAAACACCGCCAGGCCATATCATTGCTCATGATACGGTCGGTGGTGTTTTGCTGGCGTGGCGGTGCTGCTGTCAGCAGCGCCGCCTTACCGCGGTCCACCACCATGACCGTCAGGGGTGTTCCGCCAGATTTCTGGTGGAATACCGTCGGCGTTCATAATACGCGTTGCCGGCTGGTAGCCACGGCGGCTGTATGTTGGCGCCCGTTGCCGTGGCAGTAGGCGGTCAATACCACCAATGTTGTAATGAGGGCCGATATCCTTTACCGTTGCGGTGGAGTAACCCCTCTGTCAAACTATAAATTAGGCTCTAAGTCAATTAGGTGTACATCTCACATATCCTGTGAGTCCACCCTAATATTTTGTTACCAACACTAGCAAAACTCTCAGAAATCTAACATATGCAAAACCCTCATCCTGCATTAGTTTAGGAAGGAGGAGGGGCAGGTAAAAGTGATGGAAAAAGCGTTTTAGGTCGACTAAACCTCTCCACTAGTTTTATATACTGTTAATCCCTCACAGGTTCACTTTATCCCAAAGGAGATCTTTGCAGGAACAATAACTTAGTACCCAGCAGTATCATTGAACATCTGCTTCTAAACAGACCACACAGCTTATTCTCCTTGCCATAAAGATTTATTCCTGGGACGTGGCTGAGGCATCAAGATGGCATTCGCACTTTCGTAGTGCTCCGGACACCTCCGTCATCTGCCTTTGGCAGCGCCCATCTCGTCCTGATCCCAGGGGTGGGACTGGTGCCGGGAGACACCCTGGCACTGGAGAGGTGTTTGACCCGGTGAGCTGTGCCCGGGGAGCCCGTATGACGCTTGGAAGCGACGGGCGGACCTTGCCTAAAATGGCAGCCATGTGCCATTAAGAAAGGCGCTTGGCTGACGGCTGTGCTGGGGCCACGTAGGGCCCCAGTTGAGGAGTGAAGCGGGCGGCTCCAATGCTTGCTGCCAAGACAGTGCCAAGGCTGACCGGCAGAAAAGTAGGACCTGGCAGCAATTAGAAGGAGGTGAGGAGGTGGCACAGAGGTGGAGCCAATCCGGGATTGGAACATCCGGACCGTAACGCAGGTCCAGGGAGAGACGCAACCAGGCCGGGTGCATGCGTGGGCCCTGAGATGGGGGCCGCTGCTGGTCCTGGATCTGGGCCCCCAGCACCCTCTGGAGTACCCCTGGGGCCCAGCCGCACTTAGGGGCAGAATGCAAACCACTGGGTGGCGCGGCTGAAGCGACGGAGCAGCTGCGCCTCAGTGTGACGGCCGGGCGCATTTGGAGCAGCCACCCCGGGAGAAGGCTACAGACCTAATGGCCGAGTCGAGTGGGCAGCCCAGTTGATGCATTGTGGTGTGCGCTCAGGGGGAAGCACGGTCCCCCGGCCATTGGAGACAGGAACGCAGCTGTTTAGAGGGTGGTGCAACCATGAAGAAGTAAAAGTGATTATAGGCACCCTGCTCTTGATTCATGCGCTACTGCCCTGCGGCGAGGAGACCCACCAATAAAGGGGCAGTGTATGAAGGTGAGCTTTTGTTGAAAGTTGGGCTGTAGAGTGAGACTTTAAATATATACTGGGGCCCCACGAGACTTGGGGCCCCATTGCAGAGAACCCAACTGACTTCACTGAAGGTGACGCGGCCCTTGCTGGGGCCTAGACTTGTAGGTCAGACCCTAGGAGAGGTCATCTTTGACGTGGGCCAGGTTTGCGGTGGCCCTGGTGTCTTCTCTTGAAGGCCATTCCCCCATGCTGCAAGTTGTCTGCATTACCGTGAGATGGCGGGAATGGAAGCGTGATGCATAGCTCTAGGTGACCTTGTGGATGGAAGGCCTGACCCATTAACAGAAGGCACCAAACCGGATGACACTGTGGCAGTCATGGTCAGTCTACACCGGTGATGGAGGTGTCTGCGGCTGTCACACGTAACCACCGCCGCGGCGAGTGGTGGATTCTCTATGGCACTGAGTGAGCTCACATCCAGGGCTGAAGTAATTGCACACTTGGAGAGCTACTATGGGCAAAGACAAGCCGGCACAGTCTGCTTCAGTGCAAATGTGCATGGAACACTTTACCATGGGCCCTAGCTCGACTCATGTCAGAGATTTGACAAGGGGTGGCCCTGGTGGGAAATCGTTGCCCGCCGGATCCCTAGCAACCATTCTTGTAACCTTCCAGACATTCCACACAATGGCGGAGGGGAAAATTGGGGAGGTCAGGGTTGACGTGGCACTAGTGCACCAGGATCTCCGCAATGCAACTGCACGGATAACAGAAGCGGAATTGAGAATATCCGCTGTTGAAGATGAACTGACCACCCTGAAATCACATATGTCCACACTGTTGGCCCGTACATCAGAACTGCATCACAGGGCGGAAGGCGGCGAAAACCAATCCCGGCGCAACAACCTTCGTATCACAGGCCTTCCAGAAAACACAGCGGCCTCCTCACTGTCAGGAACCCCCAAGGTGCCTCCTGCGTTATCTGTCAGCATCCCCAGGGATTAGGGATAAATCATATCTCTGTTCTTGGTTAAATCTTCATGTTTCTAAGTAAACATAAAGTGCTGTGTTACACAATTGGTTTTATCAGTGCTTGTTTTACCAATGCTTGTTTGCTAATGTGAGCAGGTGTAGACATGTGCTTCTAATTGGGTGTGGTGACTCATCCACATGTGGCAACTCAACTGCTTTCCTAATTGTCTATAGATAGCAGAGTGAAGCATGCCTCACTGCTTGGCTTTGTTTTGATCTCAGCATCTGACTTGGCAGTCCAGCCCTTGCTGTCATCCTCGTATTCAGGACTTTTTCTTCAATTCTTTTCTTCCTTCCTGTACCAGCTGACACCAGGCATTCTTCCAGCACTCTGGTAAAGACTGCAGCTAAGTGACTAGTATTCTCCAGGGAGTTTGTTCTTTGAGCTTTGCGCTTTCCTAGAACAGCTGGTGTATTTCAGACCTCGTATTTTGGCAGAGTGCTTTTCTTGAAGAGACAAATGCATTTCTGAACATTCTACATTATTATTGTAGTTACTTGTCTAAATGTGCTTCAGGAAATCTGCTTGAGCTCAAGTACTACAAAAAGTGACAGTGCAATTTTAAAAGAACATTTACGTGACTTTTCTTTCTCTAATACCATAACTCTGGGATTTAAAATTATGTCATTCATGCCTGTGCTTCAGGTTTGAGGAACTTGCTTTTTGAAGGGTTTTTCACACACACAGTGAAACCAAACCAAACTGTGCCACCCTAACTGTTTGAACCCAGAGTGGACATTTGTACTTCTTGGATTGTTTTGGTTCCTTTTAATTTAACCCTCTGCATGCAGGAAAGTTATATGTGATATAATGAATGCCCCTGTTTGTCTTTCTTGTGCATGATAAGTGCAACCACAGTTCTAATTGTAGTGTGCAACAGTGAATCTCTGTGAAGTCAGCCCTAGTGTTGCAGTACTTATTGTTGTGGTACTCAGTTTGGGTTTTTGGTAATACAGTGTTAGTAATTGTGTCAACAGTTATTATTATCCAAGGAATGTACTGGAGCATCCCGGTGTTCTTCTACCGCTCCTGTGCCCATATCAGAAAGAGAGATTCAGTTTAAAGGAAGTTGAGTGCACTAACTCTACTATCACTCTGTCAACAAAGACCTACCCCCAAAGATACAGGGTGCCTGGCTGGACTGGCAAGACGTGGCAGTGTTTTGTCTCTTTCTCTTCCACTCTCCCTTTCCTTTAGGGACACCTGCTGGGGTTTCTGTGTCCACCAGGAAGTGGCGAGGGGTGTTCCAGGAGGTCCGGGGGTGTACCATCGCCCCTGCAGACATGCTGCTTTTCAGGTGAGTGGCCCCGTCACGACACTCACTAGCCTCTTTCTTGGAGGAATGGTTTAAATCATGGATGCCTGGAGATCGCATCACACCGTGGTTCACCATAGAGCGAGCCCGTAGGGCTCTGCAGGCTAAGCTGCCACCGGGCTCTCAGCCAAGACTGGTGATACTACGTTTTTTTAACTTTAAGGACAGGGATACAGCGCTACAGGAGGCACGCTCCAAAAATGAACTGTTCTGCGATGGGGTAAAGGTCATTATATTTCTGAATTATACGAGGGAAGTTCAATTGCAGTGCCAATTCTGCACGGAAGTCAAGCAGAAACTGAGAGTGATGGAGCTATCCTACCATCTTATTTTTCCTGCAAGGCTCCTAGCGGTGCACAATAAGACTAATTTTTTTTTGAATCCTACAGGGGCAAAGACATGAATAACCAAATCTTGTCCTTCTGCCCCCCCCCCCAGTGGCGGTCCTCAACAGACCCGGGAGATGCTACCAATGAACAGTTGACGGTGGCGGCCCGTGGCAGTGCACACACTCTGGGGTGATGCTACCCAAACATCCAGCAAGCAACGGTCCTGACGGCGGGGAGGGGGAGCCGTGAGCAAAGGGGCTGACACCTGAGCGCTTGGACACCGCTAGTGACTCCGACCTGTCCCGCAGCCCTGTGCGTAACTACTACAATGGGAAGAGAGGGAGGGGAGGGCAAGTAAAAACCCAATCTAATTATATGTTACAATGCAACTGCCTAATATCTAATGCTCTTTAATCCGACACTATGGAGGGGTCCACCACCGCCTGTTAGTTTGGGATTCATAGCTTGTTGTGTTAGAGAGTTATATGTTTTATAAGGGCAACAGATGCTTCTTGGGGGAAGTATGGGGTGGGGAGGGAGCTGTGGTGTGGTAGTTCAGCCCATGTAACATGCAATTTGTTATTTTTGTTCAGAATCATTGTTTGTTTGTTCTTACTGACAAGTGCACAGGGGCATTGGCATACACTGCTGTGCAGCAAGGAGTACGACACACAACGGGGCATTATGCTCACTCAACCAATTGGGGACCTGGAGGATACCTGGGAGGACGCATAGGTAGGAATTCAGTTGACATACACGCACAGATAGGAAGGGGCTGGTGCACATTATTGCATGGAATGTTATTGGTCTTCTAGACAAGATCAAGCACACAGAAGTGCTTACACAAATTCACCACCACCAACCTGACATACTCATGCTGCAGGAGACACATCTTCTTGGGGACTGCTGTCCGTTCTTGTCCTTTAAGGGCTTCGACAGGGTATACCATGCAGGTTTTGTAAACAGATCAAGGGGAGTGGCAATGATGCTCCACCGCTCCTTTCCTATGGTGGGCATCCCGGTGTGGAGAGACCCACAAGGGCGATATGTGGCCCTGACGGGAAAGTTGAAGGTCTCACAATCAATGCTATTAGTGTATACACTCCACCTGCGGCCGTACGCCCCACTGGCGGGACTCTAAATCATATTACTAGCCTGCTCCTGGATCTGCCCTGGAGGGCCACTATTCTGGGTGGATTTCAATGCAGTACCTGACCCCACTTTGGATGTGACGGGATCCCCCTCGACCCACAGGCAGGCTGCGGCTGCCAGATTGTATGGTTGGCTGGCGTCCATGGGGCTGTGTGATGCGTGGAGGGTTTGGCACCCATGACACCGTCAGTTCACGCATACCTCAGCAGCATATCATACACAATCTAGAATTGACCTTGTTTTATTGCCAGCCACAGATTTCCGCCACCTCACACACACATGGAAATTCTGCAGGGGGGAATATCTGACCATGCGCCACTCTGATTTGTAATGGGGCCCGCTCAGGCGGTAGTCCGCCCTATGTGGCAAATGAATGAATGGTTCTTGCAACACAAACCTCATGTTCAACAATTGAAACAAACACTTCAGGAATATTTTGTCCTTAATAAGGAATTGTCTCCTCATAGAGAGTTCTTTGGGCCGCAGGAAAGGCAGTGTTGCGGGGGCGGCCATGAGCCTCGTCCGCTCCCGGGAGCAATCCCAGACCCAGCTGGAGACCAGACCCGGTTGGAGGCAAAGCAAATTGCACAGCCGAACGAGGCAATGACTAGGCAGCTCCTACTGATTCAGGAGGAGATCTGTGATCAGTATTTGGAGGTGGCTAAACACCTTTGGTGAGTGGCCAATGCCAGGGTATATGGATGGGGGGACAAAAATGGGAAGCTGCTTTACTGGTTGGCCTCCCACCATCAATCATCTAGAAATATCCCCGAATTTTTCAACACACGTGGAGAACCTGTCACCAAGCTCCAAGAAGTGGTTTACGCGTTCTTATTATGAGGTGCTATATCGGGCCTCAGATCATGCCCGCCAATTCTTAACAGACATTCCCCTTCCTGAATTGCCCCCTACAGAGGCAGCAATCCTACACAAAACCTTTAACGAGTGAAGAAATCAGTGAAGCCATCTCCTCAATGGGGGCGGGTAAGACTCCCGGATCTTACGGGTTCCCGTTGGAATACTACAAAGTGTTCTGGGACGACCTCACACCACACCTTAAAGTCTTATATGAAGAAATTGACTGGCTGGGCTTCTTTCCGGAGGGACTAGACATAGCTACTATTGTGTGCTTCCCACAACCCAGCCACCGTCACGGCTGTGTGCCGACTATAGACCAATATCCCTTGTTAATGGCCAAGTGAAGATTTACGCAGCGATTCTTGCCTCACGACTTAAGAGGGTTCTGCCATTGCTGATTCACTTGGGTCAGTGTGGATTCATGGCTAACCGAAGCACACAACATTGTATACGTTGTTTACACATGGCCCTAGCCTTGGCCACCAGTTAGCCCCAGAACCTACCCCTTCTATTTGTTGACTTCGAAAAGGCCTTCGACACTGTTGACTGGTTTTTTTTTGTTCCTAGTATTACAACGTGCAGGTTTGGGGCCAAGATTCTGTCGATTAGTCTGTGCCTTATATGCCAACCCCACGGCCTGGGTGCAGGTCAACCGTACCTTATCCTCTGCGTTTTCTATCCACCGGGGAACGTGCTAAGGCTGTCCCCTGTTCCATCTCCTTTTTGCCTGGGCCATTGAGCCTTTGGCACTCCTGATTAGAACAGACCCATTATATTGCGGCTGGAACTGGGGAACAGCATCTGAAGACCGAGTCACCCTCTATGCCGACGATGTTCTGCTCTACATGATGGAACCCAGTGAATCTGGCCCAAGGAGCTTTCACCTTCTGCGCTGCTATGAGGAGGCATTGGGGCTCCAAATGAACCCCGCCAAATCGGTGCTGGTGCCCCTAGCATTGCAGCAAGACTGCTATGACTGGCAGGGGGTAGTGCCCATTCGAGCTTTAAATACCTTGGTATATGAGTGGCCCTCCTTCCGGAACTAACATGGTCCTTAAACCTGGCACCGCTGCTGTCTCAAATCAAGACAGACCTACAAAGAAGGCAGGCATTGGTATTAAATGTTCTGGGCCGCGTGGCCTTATTTAAGATGATGATATTACTGCATATTCTAGATGTGCTCCAGAACTTCCCGTTCCCGATCCCACGTTCCTGGTTCCATGCACTGGATAAAACTGCCACTTTGTTCCTCTGGCACGACACGAGACACCGGATAGCGCTGCAGCACTGCCAGAGGGGGGTATATGATGGAGGGATTGGTATGGCTAATCCCTGTATTTCTTAGCGACGCAGCTCCTGGTGGTGCATGACTGGTTTAATGGGGGGTGGACCGACCCGGCCTATCAGCTGGAATTAGCCACACTTCACTTTCCACTTATTCTAGATCTCCTTTATGGCTCACCGCTTCCCCGTTAGGATGGACCCAGTGACTAGAGCAGTCATTCTTCCATGGTGGGCGTCACTGCGGCACACTCGATGGAACAATGTCATTACTTAGCAGGCTCCATTGTGGCATGGTACATGGCTAAGCGAATCGGCTGCACTGAGTGGGTTTGCAAAATGGGTCCTGGTGGGCATTTCACAGCTGGGAGATGTGTGGGAAGGGGATGCCATGCGATCCTTTCAAGATTTGCAAACTGACTTTCAGCTCTCCTGCACGCAATTCTTCCTATACCTCCAACTCCTCCATGCCCTAAGCGTGCACTCATCCCGTGCTGATACCTTACTGGAATACAGTCCACTAGAGGCCAAACCTAGAAGAAAGGGGTATCCCAAATTTACAAGATGTTAATTAACAATGCCCCGACCAACCTAAACCATAAAAAGGTAATTGGAAGGGCTGGCTGGAACCCATTGAGGAGGCAGACTGGGTGGAAGCGCTAATGGCATCCAGATTACTGGCAGTGTCGGCAAGATTGCGAGCGGTGCAGCTACATTTTTTATATGGGGCATACCTTTCCCCTGACCATCTATAACGAGCGGGTCTCCGCCCCTCTACTCAATGTCCTCAGTGCTCAGAGGGCATAGTGGGCTTCTTTCATATGGTCTGGACATGCCCACTCATAAAGGTGTATTGGGGTAAGATAAATTGTGAATTGAATGTAGTGCTGGGGAGGGAGCAACAGATGTCCCCAAAACTGGTCCTGTTGGGCACAATGGAGGAGTTGGAGGGCTCAAGAGCAGACTATACATTTGTGGGAACCGCCATGCTGGTGGCCAAAAGAGACATTGCAGCCACCTGGCACTCCTCTACTAGACTGTCCTTCCAGAAATGGAGACAACGAGTTGACTGGTGTGCAAACCAAGAAAAAAGTGGTCTATGAGGTGAGGGATTGCCCCTGCAAACATCTAAAGGTATGAGGGAAATGGTTGGGTCTTCTCCCATGAACAACTACGACTTTGTGCTCTGTTCTGCATAACTGTCTTATTGTCAATTTATACTGAACCTATGGGAATTACTCTAAGATGGCTGCACCAGGACCCACCTGTGCTCTTTTGTTTCTTCTTTTCTTTCCTTTCTTTCCCTTTCCTTTAATAAAACCAATACAAATTGTTTAAAAAAAATCTACCCCTCCAATAATAATCCTTTTTCTCTACTCAGGGTGCACAGGCCCACATTCAGACCTAGATTTAGGAGCTCATTCTTAATGGCTTGCAAATCGTGCCTTATAATATGCATTGAGCAATTGTAGGAGTTTCTGCAATGTAGGAGGCCACTCCCTGGTTTGAGAATCAAGACGATATAGGCTTTTTTAAATTTATCCCACAATCTGTCCGACTGCATGGCTCAGCTTCTGTAAACATTTTCTCCAGTAGGGGAACTGGGTATATGGCTGTGGTTTTGTAGTATTCTGCTAGAAAGCCATCCTTCCCCGGAACTTTTGGATAGGCATCATTTTGATCACCGCCACCATTTCTTCATCTGAGATTAAAGAGTTTATTTCCACCAATAGGTCTAGTGGGAGTTCATGCCTCGAGGTGCTGTTCATGAAAGACAGTTCGGCAGAGTCATCTGATAGGGTCTTATATGAATATAGCGAGGAATAGAAAGCAGCAAATTCTTATGGCCTGGTAGAGGATTACGCTTATCATAAATTCATATCATAGTATTGTTGAGGTAACATCCCTCAGTTTCACTTATAGTGCAAGGAGAAGTCTGGCCTTTTTTTCTGTTCCGAGGGCATTGTTTTTAATTTTAAATGGGGGGCCTCCTGGGCCCTACTCAGCCCTGGAGACCACCACCCCCATGGAGCTATTGTTAAAGTAACTGCGAGGAAGGGGGCACGCAGCCCCCGCAGCTCCACGGACCACCACATTCCAGGGGCTATAATGTAATTCTATGCTGGAGCTGCTCTGCCCGTGGGGACCAGCACCTGTCTGGGGCATAACAGAAAGTTGGTACGGGGAGCTGTGCGGCCCCCCGCAGCCCAGGGGACCACCACCTACCCAGGGCATTCACTAAATATGGCGTGGGGTGCATGGCCCGTCTACAGTCCCGGGGGCCACCACCTCCCCAGGACAAAATGCTTTTTTGATGTGGGGGAGCCCCAACATCCTCCCCCACAGCCCTGGGGACCACCTGCTCCCGGAACATGGTTAAGATCCCATGTGGGGGGCATTCGGCCCCCTTGCAGCCCCATGGACCACCACCATTCCCGGGGCATTATGGAAATTGTGTGTGAGGTGACCGTGGGACCCCCCCACAGCCCCAGAGAGCACCACTTCCCAGGGCATTCAGTAAATTTGGTGTGGGGGGACACGTGGTCCCCCAGCAGCCCCAGTAGCCACCACCTCCCCAGGGCAAACTCAAAAGAAAATAGAAAGGAGGTCCATTTCAGATCCCCTGCAGCCCCTGTGACCACCACCTCCCCAGGACTATTCTATGTTGGAGGGGGGCCCACGGCACCACTTGAGGAGACCATGATTGCCCTGGGGACCGCCCTTCCCACAGGGCTGGATTCTGCTATGTCCCAGGGTACCCACCCCTGGAACATAGCTGTTTGCTGTGGCTTGCAACAGCACACAGCAAACACTCCACTCTGAAGAAGGGAGAGGTGTCAAACAGCTCTTTCTTCATCGGAGTAGAGGTTTCCTCTGTCTGCCTGCCTGCAGAGATGCAGGCAGGCAAACAGAGGAAATTGCTCTCACAGAGATGTAGCAGCTAGAGCAGTTAATAAAAAATAATAATTAGGCCAGGCCCCGGGGGAATGGGATTCCAGGGGCCGAAAATGGCCTGGGGAAGGGGGTCGCGTGGGCCCTCTCCCCCCAAAAATTGTAAATGTTTAAGTCAGGCCCTAAAGGATGGAATCCCTGGTGCTAAGATTGGCCTCGGGGGCCAAGTAGCCCCCCTCCCCCCTGAAAAAATTAAACATTTACACTGGGCCTTGGGGGATGAGGTCCACAGGGCCGATAGCCTGAAGAAGGGGGCAATGCAGGGTTGGGTGGTTATAGGGGTTGGCCACAGGGACTGGCCACAGGGACTAGCTGAAGGTCAGGCCCTGCAGCCAACCCCTGCTGTGCATGGCCAAAGTCCTAGCACAACATGGGCATAGGTGGTTATAGGGGTTCACCGCAATGCTGGCTCACACAGCATATATATACATTTTTTTAAATCTCATTAGATATATGCAATTTTTATTATTTTTCTTTGGTATATTGTATAGGTGGGTTGTAGTTGCACAGTAACTTTTTGTTATAAGAGTAGTAGTTAATTTTGTATATACATGTTTTCAAGTGAACTACATATCCCAGAATGCCACATAAAGGAGCATTGAGATGAAGAGTATAAATAGAGCACAAAATGGAGTGATCAATTTCTGTGAAGGTTGAAACGCGTTGGTGTTTGTTGTGAGTATCATACTGCATATTAAAATGAAGATTTAATAATCCTGTGAGTGCCACGTCGTTGACAGCAGTGTCAAGTTGGTGTGATAACTAATTAAGGGAATAGGTCCTTCCCTGCCGTGGGCACCGACTAAACAGAGCGCACCTTGAGTGGACCTTTTGGGACTTAAATATATATATATATATATATATATATATATATATATATATATACATATATATATATATATATATATATATATAGATATATAAATATATATATATATATATATATATATATATATATATATATATATATATATATATATATATATATATACAAAAGAAAACTGCACTCCCACAGGCTTCAAATTTAAAATAAATTTAATTGGCACCAGCAATTGCACCAAAACACCACCAATGCATTTCAACCATTGCGGTCTTGATCACGGCAGCTAAATAAGTCTATTGGCAAGTTTTCAACACTAATGGTTATTCTGGTACTTGCAGTTCAGTTCTTGTTCGCTTTTGTCCTTAGTGCTTGACTCACACAATTATTTGTGAATAATAATGAAACGTATGTTCATCCTTACAAGATGTTATCAACATGATGGTATAATGGAGTGTATACACTTAGGGCCACATGTACAAAGTATTTTTCTAGTAGCAAATGGGCCAATTCGCAGAATCAGCCCATTTGCCACTATAAAAATGCTTTTTTGGATGTACAAGGTCCAAACTGCAATTCGTCAACTTGTTACCGAATCGCAATTTGGGTTTTGCGATTCGGTATTAGGAAGGGGCGTGTTCAGGACGTCCCATCCTAATACCAAATGTAAATGGTATGTATAATTATTTTGTGACCATGAATGCGTTTGAAAAACAATTGCAGTTAGCATCAATTTCAAATTGGTGCTAACCCATTCGCAAAGAGGGACCCCTTCCCCTTTCTCAATGTATGCGAAAAAAAAATTGAAGAGCAGACAGTGGTCCCACGGATCACTGCCTACTCTTCAAAAATTAAACTGAAACGTTTCATTTTCTTTCTTTTTAAACGCAGCCTGTTTCCCTTTAAGGAAAACAGGCTGCATTTAAAAAAAAAGATTGCTTTATTTAAAAACAATCACAGAAAATGGTGGTCTGCTGACACCACCAGGCCACCATCCCTGTGATTTTTGCGAGTCCCCGTGGGTCGCAAATTGCGACCTACTTCATTAATATTAACGAGGCAGGTCTATTTGTGGCCCACCGGGAATCACAAAAAAAACTCAATGGAGTTTCTTACAATTGGCATTGCGATTCCCTAATTGTGATTCACATTGAATCACAATTACAGAATCACAATTCCAAATATTTGTACATGTGGGGCCAGATGTAGCAAATTTAAAATTTGCGAGGTGCAAAGTGCGAGTCCATGCGACTCGCACTTTGCACCTCGCAAATTGCTATGCAGTACGGTATCTCAGACACCGACTGCAACTCGCTATGGGGTCGCAATGACCCACCTCATGAATATTCATGAGGTGGGTCGCAAATTGCGGCCCCATAGCGAGTATAGGCACTCGCAAACATGGAGGCCTGCTGTAGTCAGCAGACCTCCGTGTTCGTGACTGCTTTAAATAAAGCAGTTTTTTTTTTTTTAAGTGTAGCCCGTTTTCCTTTAAAGAAAACGAGCTGCACTTAAAAAAAAACCGAAACCTTTAGTTTCGGTATTTTTTCAGGGCAGGGAGTGGTCCCTTGGACCACTCCCTGCCCTGAAAAAATATTTTTGGGTCCATTCACAAAGTGGAAGGGGTCCCATGGGGACCCCTTCCAATTTGCGAGTGGGTTACCATCCACTTCAAGTGGATGGTAACTGCGAGTCCATTTGCGACCGCGTACGCGGTCGCAAATGGAATTGCATCCCACTGCGAGTCGCAAATAGGAAGGGAACACCCCTTCCTATTTGCGAGTCGGAAATGCATTTTGCGAGTTGGAGCCGACTCGCAAAATGCATTTCTGAATAGCAAAGTGGCTTTTGCGCCTCGCAAACGGCGATTTTCGCCGTTTGCGAGGCGCAAACACTTTGCTACATCTGGCCCGTGGTCCTTTATCCTTATGGCACAATGCCAATGTTACAATTTGCAGTAACACTCCGATTCCAGAGGTAAACAGTCCAAGCAGTGACCTTTCACCAACATCATTTCTGATCCTAATCAGCAAGGCCCATATTTATACTTTTTTAGCACCACATTTGCGCCGCTTTTTGATGCAAAAGCAGTGCAAACTTACAAAATAAATTGTATTTTGTAACTTTGTGCCGCTTTCGCGTAAAAAAAGTACGCAAATGCGGCACAAAAAAAGTATAAATATGGGCCCAAATGTTTAAAATCCTAATCTGTGATTTAGGCACTACTGAATGCTTGTGTCAGAATTATATATGAATCCCCCAGATCCCAAACAATCATAGGGTTGCATCAATATTTGTACAATGCACTGAAAGACTATGAAAGCCAGGATAGGCCTGGACTTTCACTTTGCCTTGGGAATCTCTAAATTGGCAAATAAACCAAGGACAGCCTTACAAGGATATGGTGAATGGGTTAATGCCAATTTGAAATTGGTACTAACTGCAATTGTTTTGAGACCACATTCACGGTCACAAAACAATCATACATACGATTCAGATTCAAAATTAGGAGGCGATGCCCTGAACACGCCCCTTCCTAATACCGATTCACAAAACCCAAATGCAATTTGGGCTTTGTACATTCAAAAAGCGTTTTCTGTGAAATAGCCCATTTGCGACTAGAAACGAGATGGTACATGTGGCCCATAATCCACGCATCCTGTAATGGCTGCCAGAAGCATTTTTCTCATTTTGCTGGGAGCCAATCAGACCACTCGCTCCAATGAGAGTCTGATTCCTGCGTGAGCAAACTGACCCAAAAGAAGAAAAAGCTCCCTGGGCCAGTCAGACACTCCAGTTTTAAATTGGCCCTGCCCCAAGAGTCTCTTAAGCCTCTCATGCACCCAATCATCCAGATATTCCAACATTTTTGACCCCTAATTTCTAGAAAACTAGTAACACGTTTTGCACTAAATAGATTTATACCTAGGGATGGGGTCCACAAGGCCTTTTAAGACTTGAGGAGAGGGTGGGACTTGGCCTCCTCCTTTGTAAAAAAAATGTAAGGATAAAGGGATGGGGTCCTGTAGGAGGCTGGCCTGATTTGTGATGGGTACCCTAGGTACTTACACCTTATCCCAGGTCCAGTTATCCCTTATTAGTGAAATATAGTCAGTGTTCTAGCAGATTAGGCTGTCTAGAGGTAGCTGTAGCAGAGCAGCTTAGGCTGAACTAGGAGACGTGCAAAGCTCCTGCAATACCACTATAGTTACACAGTACTTCTACACAATAAAAGACAATACTCAGTGTTACCAAAAATAAAGGTACTTTATTTTAGTGACAGAAGGCCAAATACATCTTAGAGGCAATACTCCTTATGGAGAGAAGTATTATACACAATATATACACTAGAGACCTAAATCAGGTAAGTAAATAGTCACAGAATAGTGCAAACAGTAGAAAATACCATAGAATGCAATAGGAAGAAATAGGCCTAGGGGCAACACAAACCATATACTACGAAAGTGTCATGCGAATCAAAAATTCCCCCCTAGGCAAGTGTAGTGTGTTGAGGGGTGCTGGGAGTGTAAGAAAACCACAAAGGTGAGTCAAATACCCACCCCAGACCCCAGGAAAGTAGGAGTAAAGTACTGCAAGTTTCCTCAGGCCACACTACAAGTCGTGATAAGAGTTATTGCAAGAACCAAGCAGGACTGCAAGCAACAAATGGTGTATTCATGGACCTGAAGACCTGTGAAGAGAGGAGACCAAGTCCAGAAGTCGCAGAAGATTCCAGGAAGGACAGGAGCACCCGCCAACCTAGAAGATGGTGCAAAAGAGGATTCTCCGGTTGGAAGAAGTCTGCATAAGACCACCAAAGAAGATGGCTGCAGGTTCTTGCATGATGTAAAGGATGTCCCATGTTGAGATGTTGGATGCAGGCGAGTTGCAGCGCTGGATTCGTCCAACAAGCCTCAGTTCAAGCAATGTCATGGTTTGCGTCAAAATGGCACTGCCTGGACCCAGGAGGGACCTGGGGGCCTCAACTCAGACTAAGGAGGCAGAGGGGGCTCCCAACACTGTATGGAACCCACAGATGACCAGACAGCACCCACTGGAGTCCCAGGACATGGGGACAAAAAAAGGTGCAAATGGCTGTTGATGCAGCACTACAAATGAAGGTCCCACACCGCCGGAGAACAACTCAGCAAGTTGAGCGTCCCAGGATAGAGTGCTGGGGACCTGGGCCATGCTGTGCACAAAGGATTCTTGCAAATAGTGCACAGAGGCCTCAGGAGCTAGTGTTGACGCGATGCACAGGGCACTGTCGCAAACCGGAAAGGCAAGCTCTTGCATCCTCCAAAGTTGGACAGCTCGTCAATAGGCCCTGGGACCTGTGAGAAAGTAGCCTCTTTCTAGCATGGTTACCCCCACTTTTGGCCTGTTTGTGAGTTTGTGTCAGTGTGTATTAACTGTCTCACTGGGATTCTGCTAGCGAGGACCCCAGTGCTCATAGTTAAAACCCTATTTGTCAGTGTATTTTGCCTGTCTCACTGGGATCCTGCTAGCCAGGACCCCAGTACTCATAGTTTGTGGCCTATGTGTGTGTTGTCAGTATTGCTTAACTGTGTCACTGAAGTTCTGCTAACCAGAACTTCAGTGCTTATGCTCTCTTTGCTTCCAAATTAGTCACTATAGCTTAGTGACTTCATTTACCAATTCCAATTGGCACAGAGGACCCCCCTTATACTCCATTATAAATACACAGACTTCATCCTGCAGGCAGCTCGATTGGCTGGCTCACTGGAGGTCGAACACAGTACAGTATCCACATATTCCTGGACTTAACCATGGCTGTTCAACGACAGCCCTCGTCCTTTCTAGGCATGAGACGTCGACTCCATGACATAAATCTTTAACTACACAACCAGCATACCTTCTTCTTTACTGATCTGTCATCCCCCTGGGACTGGATAGAACACTAGGCCATCCCAGACATATTTTCCTCCAATGAAACTAGAGCTAGACCCAGGGCATGACAGTGGCAGAGGCACCATGGTCATGGACCCAAAGACCTACCTGGCTCACCAAGGGTGCTCACCCAAGAGGAACTGCACGAAGGCCAACAGACAGCCACTGCCATGGCCAGGTTCCACCAACCTGTGGTGCCCTCCGAATCTGCCTCTCTGTCCTCTGTCAGTGATAACCACCTTGGAACAGACCCACTGACCTCTCTGGGGTCTGTGACAGGCCCCCAGGTCACCCTGCAGCTGTCAACAACATAAAGGGATAGCCACATTACTACAGGGGAAAGGGACTCACCTCTGCAGCTTCTGTGTCAGGGGGTCTTGCAACAATCCACCCCCCTGCTGGGAGCAGCATGCTCCAAGGTGCTAGCAGACACTGCTGCTTATCCGGACCGGTCTACCCTATCAATGCACCCATAGAACATAGGCCCTGGCAGTCTGGCACCAGATCCTTACTCTGTCTGGACTTCTAATTGCTTCTCCGAAGCTCCCCCTCTACCTCTTGATACCCCTTTCTTTTCCAGGTACTCTTGTTTGACCTGACAGGAGGTGCTGTCTCCACCCCCACCCATAGTTGTCATGTTTATTCTCAGTTTGCTCAAGCAGCCTGTTGCTGCTGGCTCTGTCACCGTTCAGGCTTTGTTCTGTTATTCCAGCAGTTTCTTTCCACACAATGTGAGCAATCATCACCACACATCACACACATAGACAGCATCAGGCAGGAGTGGTGAACACCCAAGGGGGCCATTGATTCATCTGTTGAACCATCTTATCTTTATTACATGACACACTGTCCCCAGACACTTTTTCTTAACCTGAACATCAAGGGCATGCACACAGCCCTATGCCACTATACCATATACTCTTATTTAATGGTACAGAATGCACATGTGTGTTTCCTGCAGGATACCCACTTGATCAAACAACGCCTGCAGGAACAGTGGTGGGGAGGGAATTTATGGCGCCACATATTCCTCACATGCTGGGGGAGCTTTAATCTGTGTCCGGCTGGACACCCCATATCAGTTACTCATGACTGTGGTAGAAAGTGAGGGCAGGTACTCCTTCCTGGAGGAAAGCCTTGATGGGACACATCTACTCCTGCTTAGCATTTACACCCTTAACACAGACCAGGTGAGTTTCTGGACCACTTTATCTGGGGTCTGTGCAATGGCCAGCTATCCCATAGATACTGGGCAGTAACTTCAGTAGTCTATGAGATGTCCAACTTGACAGGTTTCACCCACCCCACCCCCAGGCATCCACCCACCTTCACTTGGCGCAGTTCACACATTGGGCCAGACATTTTTCCTTGTCAGATGCTTGGAGGACTCACTGTCCCACTCTTAGGCAGTATTCACGCTACTCAGCCCCCCAGGATCTCTCTGTACTCAGTGATCACTTTCTGTCCTCCTCCACTATCTTTCTGCAGCTAAAACACTGAGACTACCTTGGGCATGTCATTTCTGATCATGCCACACACGTCATGGACATGGATTGGAGAGCACCACCCACTCCAGTCCCCACCTGGCTGCTCCCCTGGGAAGCTCTCAATGATTCTTTTTTTAGGGATTCCCAACTCAAGCATATTGGCCATTACTTTGCAGAGAACCACGGCACAGCCACCTCCCATGCCATGGAGTGAGATGCCTTCAAAGTTATCACACTAGTGGCGTCTATCCAAAATGTAGTGGGAGGGCGCAGGCAGCTTGAGAGCGACCTGCCTGGACAGAGTCAACCCTAATTGAGTTGGAGCCTCAGGCCCCATACAATGTGGTGTACTGAGTGATTCTCACTAATACGGAAACCAGACGTGCTACCCTATAGGAGCACCTCTGTTGCTACAATTTTGCAGCATACACATACACAGCTAGGTACACTCCATGGGTGACTAGCCTGGCAGACTCCTGTTGTGGCTAGCATGCTAGGAAGTTACTTCACCTTCCATCACAGAAATCACCCCAACCCACGGCCCTGCCCTCCATACACAACATGGCATCATTCAAACCTTTTACACCTTAAATTCAGCTTTATATCATGTAAATCCAAGCAGTGAGAAGATTATTTTTGACAAGCATCCCCCTCCCTAGCATCTCAGCGTTTGAGTGGGAGGAACTGGATGCCCCCATCTCTGTGGCTGAAATGAAAAAGGCCATCAACAACATGGCCCATAATAAAATTCCAGGTTTGGACAGTTTACCTGTTAAGTAATATGACCATTTCTCACATCATCTGTCTCCAAGACTCGCCTCTATGTACAACGAGTCCCTCTAAATGGGGTCTATGTCTTCCATGCTTTGGGAATCCCTTAAAAGTTACCTACTAAAACCTGGGAGAGACCCCAAACACTTAGCGTCCTACTGCCCCATAGCGATCCTGGGGACAGATTACAAGATCTTGGAGAAAGTACTTGCAGACAACTACATTCAAGTGTTACCCACCCTTGTACATCCAGACCAGAACAGGTTTGTCTCCGGCGGTAATACATCCAACAACCTTTTGGCACCTCTTCCATGTGATGGATCAAGCATTCCTACAGTTCCCACATACCGCAACCTTGATCCTTGATCTGGAGAAGGCATTTGATATGTTGTCTTTGGTATACCTCTTCCAGACCCTTACAAAGGTGGGCATCAGAAACAGGCTGCTCGCATACATAAAGCTACTCTACACTAGCACGGGATCCAGAGTGTGTATAAGTCGTTTAATTTCTACCCCCTTTCAAATTGGCAGGGGAACCCACCAAGGTTGCCCCCTCTCCCCTGTTTTATTTGCCATTGTCATGAAGCCCCTTACCTTTCCCCTCATGGGGGATGCCACACACTGGGGAATCCCAGTGAGGGCTGTTCCAGGTGATATCACTTAATGCTCATGATGTATTACTCTATCCCTGTGATAACCGCAAAGGTACTGACCTCATTCATACCACGCTCCTGCAGTTTGAGAGGGCACTCTGCCTTTGGGTCATCTGGGCAAAATCCTATGTCTTCCCCCTTCGTCGAGGTGAGCGTCCTCAAGATGCGCAATGAGTGATGCAACCCTTAGAAGGGCCATGGAGACTACTTTGTGAATGTCCTGGTATACTCTCCCAGAGCATTCTTCTGTGAATTAGATGTCATGCTAGGGGCACTACTGTGGGACAACAAGTGCCACTGGGTAGCTATCACCAAACTCCAATTACCAGTGGAACTGGGGGCCACCTTATTTGAGTCCTTTTACCTGGAGCCCAGCTCCAATAGGTATCACACTGGTTGGCAGGGAAAAACCTGTATGAAACCCCCACAGAAAGCAGTCCCCTTCCAGGAGCTGTTCTTTGTCAGCTATTACTCCCTCCATCAGACTACACCAGTCCTGGATACTGCTTACATAGGTAGCCTGCAAGTGCATGACACAAGTTTTTCAACTAATGCAACACATCCTACCATAAGCCCACGAGATTCTCCTTCAGGGGATCCCTCGCTTCCCAGGCACATTTGCATCAGAAGATCTGACCCACTGGCATAAAAGGACCATCAAAACATTGGGGGACGTGTTTCAACACCATCACCTACTGACATTCAATCAGCTGTGCCAAGATCTCAATAGTCCCCCAGGCCAGTTCCTTCTACATGGCCGGCTATTCACAGATGTGCTGCAAGCTGTGGAATACTGTAGATGAGAAGCTCCCCACTCATGCAGTCATCAATACATAATACACTCCAGTCGTCATCTGATTATTTGTCTTTACAAGGCGACCAGAGAGCAAACCAGGATTTCCCTGGTGCCACTACGGCAGAAATGGGAAGATGACATTGGACATCCATTCCACAACTCAGAGTGGGCACAGACGCTCCACTCACCAGGTGTCATCTTGTTCAACGTGTGATTCAAGTGTATCCAATACACAATTCTAGATCAGGTCTATTTGACAAAACTAAATCTCATTCTCCCTGCTGCTAACCTCACATGCTTCGGGTGCCACTCCAACACCACAGACCTCACGGGTTTACAAGAGGAAACCAAAACATATAATGTAGGTCTGCTTTGAAAACTTAGCACTACTGCTTGCAAAAAGGGCTATTACACTACACTGAACGGCCCCTCTACCACTTCCCTGAATTAAATGGCAAAATGCACTTCTCTGTTGGGTCGATGCAGAGAGCATCTATTTACAATAAGAGGAAGCTCGCCGCCTCTGTAAACGGCCCACAGCTGAAGCATAAGGCACCATGCTTACACAGTTCCGAGAAGGGCTACAAATAGCTGGTACTCCCTTTAAGTCGCTGAGAAGCCTGGGCACGGACACTTTCCCTCACGACCCCTCCTATGTGCTGAGAAACACCCACCTTTGAGTCCTTCTTTGCAGGGACCCTGTTATTGCCTTCCCCCTCAACATATCATCGGCCCCTACCCCTGCCACGACTTCCCCCTCAACATATCATTGGCCCCTACCCCTGCCACGATACATTCCTGGGTGCCATCCTGATCACAATAATTCCTCCCTTAACGCTATGACCACATGAGCCTTGCGCTGTCACGTTCTCTCACCCTCCCCTCCATTAATTGTTATAAAAGTACCTCAACTCACTAATGACATGGTGGAACACCATATCCCTCTGAATTCTCAACTCAAACCATGCAGTTAACTTGTGCTCCCCCTATTCCAGTGGTGATCCACATATGGTCCTGACCCTACTTCGAATCCGCTGCAGACATAGCTTAAAGCAGATATGTTCATGTTTCCCTGTCAATTCTAAACAGCATGTTATGTTATCATTTCCTTGCTATGTCTAATTGTATCAGTAAAACACCTCAACAAAAACAGTATAAAAAAAACGAATGCTCTGCTACAGACAGCTTCTACCTGTATCAAACCCCTGACAGTCACAGAACCTACGCTAGGAAATGAAGTCTATATGAGTAGGAACATGTTTATTCTATGGTAAGAGTTTACTCTGTACCACACTGTTTGCAGACAGTGAAACCTTCCTGAGAAATACACCAAAGAGTATTAAAAACTATCTACTAAGAAGAGTATACACAGTTTTGTATGGAGTAAATTAACTATAACTTGCACCTTCCCCATGCACTGCTTATACTCTTTCATGATACATCACTTATAACATGCTAAATCGAAGCATTCATAACAACACCTCATGCCATCTAAAATTAAATGATTTCTGAGAAGAGTGTATGTGATAGAGTAAAAAAACAGCTGTCAGGGCACTCATGAATCAATGATTAGAAGTTAGTGATGTATCAAATAATCAGTATATAGTGACAATAACACCATGGAGAGTTCGAGCCCAATTTATTCTTGAAGCACAAAGTTCATCATAGCAATATAAGGCCGTCCTTGAAATCCATATTCATGTAGCAACCACAGCCAACACGTGTTTCGTCCTATGAGATAACAATCTCAAAGACTTCATCAGGGCTGAAAATAAATAAGAACAATGACTACATCTGTATTACATATTCATTAAACTGTTCAGAGCAGAACACGAACCACTCTAATTATCTTCTAATAATAGGTGAGTGACCTAAGGGGATATATAGGACCTTGGTATTTTCTTTTGTAAAAGTTGGGATCAACTGTGAAATATCTATTTTAGGCTCACCATACTGATGTGTATTTTATTTCTATTTTACATTTAGGATACGATATGACACAACTTCAAAGTAATACTTACTTTTGACTGATTATGCCTTAGTAAGGTCAGTCTGGGCCTATTGCCCATACTTTTATTTAGTTAAATTTGTGGCGTTTTTTATCTCAGACTATTCATGATACTTGGTTAACTACAGAGGTTGCTTATTGTTATTTTCCACAGACATTGCAAGTGTTATGAGAAGACTGTTTTCACTTTTAATGCATACTTGAGCTAAGGTATGTCCTGGATGTTATCAGGGGTTTTTCTATTGATTATCAAAGATTTCCTGTAAGGGAATTTTGCGGAGGTTTGAGTATTTCTTGACAGGTTTCACATTATTTCATTTCTCTCGCTCTCTTTTTTCACTCGGGCTTTTGGTTAGTAATTTCTTTAAAATGGAGACGTGCACATTCATGTTATGATAAACTTTTTGCACATGTAGACGTTGCATACGGGGTTCCCTTTTGGTGTCTTTATTATGTAACTGACTTGGTTAGCCTTTTGTAGGTGACCTTCTTCTATTTGTTTGATGTTTTACAGATTAGATTCTTTTTGATTTGATGTCACATTAAGTCACAAACGGCATGGTTTTGTTCTCACAAATATCACGATATGAGTGGTTCGTGTTCTGCTCTGAACAGTTTAATGAATATGCAATACAGATGTAGTCACTGTTCTTATTTATTTTCAGCCCTGATGAAGTCTTTGAGATTGTTATCTCATAGGACGAAACACGTGTTGGCTGTGGTTGCTACATGAATATGGATTTCAAGGACGGCCTTATATTGCTATGATGAACTTTGTGCTTCAAGAATAAATTGGGCTCGAACTCTCCATGGTGTTATTGTCACTATATACTGATTATTTGATACATCACTAACTTCTAATCATTGATTCATGAGTGCCCTGACAGCTGTTTTTTTACTGTTAGTTTCCCTTGAAACACTAGAGGAATAAGGAAGATCCTCTTGCCAGGAGCACCGTGCCACAATTGGTGCGTACATGTTATTATGTGGACTCACTGTGAGCGCCCAAATCCTATGACTATCTTCCTGTTTGCTATTGTTTTGGTCTTTGTATGTGATAGAGTGCTGAGTTACAATCAGTTTAGCCTGTCTAGTGGGTTTACAAGACTGAGTCTGGAGGTGCACTAGTTATAGTAAGTTTTGGGAATGATGCAAATTATAAGTTTAAGTTATAACCTCAATGTTTCAATTTCTAAGGTTTGTGTAGTTCAATTTGTTTTTTTATAGAATTAATAAATGAAGTATTCTTAAGTATAACTAATCTTAAATCTTTGGTTTTCTCATTGAATTTGTATTTTTTTAGTTTAAAATGTGTTTCTAATAATATGGGCCCTCATGACATTGGCGGTGAATCCCGCTTACCGCCACAGTGACGGCTGCCAACATACCGCTGCTCTGGCGAATATCCGTTCCTCATATTATGATGCACACACACTAATTTGACAGAATACTGCCACATACATAAATCCGCCAGCCCAAAGGTCAGTGTTAAAGTGGCGGTACCAACACCCATACCGTTATGCCAACAAAACAATGCCCACCAAATTAGACCCACGACTCACCACGGCAGACATTCAATGGCAGTGAGCCATTGGTGTCACATACTGCCGCGCTCAGAATGGACACCCACATAGAAAAAACACTACATTGGCCAATACTAAAAACACACACCTGACACACATACACACACCACATCCACCCACCCACAGTACCATAAAATACCCACCCACATTACCCACAACTCTTTATGAACAACAATTACTGCCAGGAGATTGACACAAACAGCACAGAGACAACTAGACATACACCACATACACCCATACATCCCTCACCCACCCCACATCACACACCCTACCACATTACTCAACACACTCTCACCAACACACACCACAGAACACCCATGTCCCCACTAAGGCACCCCCGTTTCACTGATGAGGTGTTAAGGGTCATGGTGAAGGAAATAGTCAGGGTAGAGCCACAGCTGTGTGGAGCACAGGTACAGCAAATATCCATTGCCAGGAAGAGCGAGCTATGGCGAAGAATCGTGGACAGGGTGAGCGCCATGGGACAGCATTCAAGAACAATGGACGACATCAGGAAGCGATGGAAAGACCTACGGGGAAGGTACGTTCCGTGGCAGCAAGGCACCAGCTTGCCATACAGAGGACTGGCAGTGGACCCCCATCTCCTCCCCACAGCTCACAGCATGGGTGAAGCAAGTCTTGGCATTACTGCATCCTGAGGGACTCGCTGGAGTAGCCAGAGGACTGGACACTGGTGAGTCAATATTTACTACTTACCACCCCCCATACCTGCATGCCATCACACCCCCTTACCCTCACTCCTATCACTCCACTCCATCTCCCACATTGCACCTACACATATGACTTACCCCAGTGCCAAATCCTGCATGCCATACCAATGCATGGACAGCCCTCCCAACCCTGCATGGACACCATTCATTAAAGCATGCACAGCATAGGAAACTAACAATCCCACAAATACATCACCATACACAAAAAGGTGGCACGGCAACAGCAACGATAGAGGGGAAGCCAGGGATATCCAATATGTCACAGACATGAAGCATACTACATCATTTTCATCCTCACAGGTGCCCCTGCCAATCCCAGCAGAAAGGAGCTGCCACGACTATCCAGTCCCCCAATAGAAGATGCCCCCAGTGATGACAGTAACTCTGGACTTCAGGATCTGGATCAACAACCTGGCCCATCAGGGACCACTGGACAGTCGGTCACCCAAGCCCACTCAGTCCACCACAGAGCCTCCGCCCTCAGTATCCACAGCACCCACCCAGCCTACCCACACCTCTGTCCCCTGGACATGTCAATCAGTAGTGTGCCCACCTGTACAGGGACCCCAGTCCACACCTTGCCCCCAAGGCAATCAGGGACCTTGGGTCAGTGGCAGTGGGCACACTGTTCAGGGGACACAGGCAGAGGGCAACAGGGACACTGGGAGGACTGCTGTGTGCCAGGAAAAGGTCAGGCCCAGGGTACCGACGCTCCAGGAGGCACTCACTGATATCCTGGGAGCCTACCAACATTCCCAGGACACGATGGGACAGATACTTGACAACGTGCAGGAGAACAGGCGGCTGCAGGAGGAACAGTATCAGGGGATCAGGAAGGACTTGCAGGCCATCAACACCACCTTGATCTCCATAGGAAGGGTGCTGGCAGACATGGCCAACTTCATGACGGAAGCAGTAGCAGAGCAGCGAGCCCCTACCACTAGCCAGTCCATTGACTAGCGCTCCACTTCTGCTGCAGCTAGTGGGCAGGAGGCCCCGCCACAGGACCCACAGGCCACCAGCACCCTACCCTGCAGAAGGTGAACCACCCCGCAAACGTTCCCTGCACACAGACAGAAGCCAGAGATACTTGCCAAGACCACCGCCAGGGAATGAGACTCTCCTGAGTGTCCCCCTTGTGTCCCACACAGTCACCTTGCTCACTTTGAACTTCCTTTGCTCCCCTTCCTATGGCCCCTTGGACACTTGACCTGTGCTACAAACAAACTGGAGCAATACCCTGGACTTCCCTCTACCATTACCCCATTCCTTTGCACTTTTTCCTCAATTTCACAGCACTACAATAAACACCCTTGAACACAACTTGACTACTAGTATCTTATGTGTTGAAAATGTGCATTTATGGAAACAGTCACATCTAGTGCAAATGATCTAAACACTGTGAGAGCATAGAAACAATGACCTGTAGCTGTCTGTAGTCATCACTTTAGTACACATTTGTTATCTCACCAACATCTGTAAAATGACAAGCCATATGTGACAGTAAGTTGAAATGCAAAAGAAGTTAATGCCATCACAGTACAGCCACACAGAAAACATCAATAGTCAGAGGAATGGTCAGTTGCACTTTCTCACATGTGGGTCATTGGAAGTATTGACGTATAACTGATGTTCAGTTGTCCTCATCCTCATCCTATGACTCCTCATCCTCACTGTCCTCAGGGTCCACTGCTGCCACAGGGGCATCTCCAGTCTTCTCCTCCTGCAGAAAAGGTACATGTCATTTGAGGGCCAGGTTGTGCAACATGCAGCATGCCACTACTATCTGGCAGACCTTCCCGGGTGAGTAGCACAGGGATCCACCTGACAGATGGAGGCACCTGAACCTGGCCTCCAGGAGACCGAAGGTCCTCTCGATGATCCTTCAGGTTTGCCCATGTGCCTCATTATAACGTTTCTCAGCCTCTGTCCTGGCATTCCTCACATGGGCCAGCAGCCACAATAGGTTTGGGTAGCCAGAGTCACCTGCAAGCATTGAGGGACAACATTTAGCCTCACACAATGCTATGGGGATGACATCTGAAGGCATACACTAACATACAGTGGGTGGGGACCATGGCTCACCTATTAGCCACACCTTGTGCCTCTTTGTAGTTGGGCCATCACATTTGGGATGCTGCTATTCCTCAGGACAAAGTCATCATGCACCAACCCAGGATACTTGGCAGTAATGTGGGAGATGTACTGGTCCGCCAGGCACATCATTTGCACATTCAGTGAGTAGAAACTCTTACGATTCCTGAACACCTGTTCATTCTGACGGGGGGACTAACGCAATATGTGTCCTGTCAATTGCCTCAACAATATTGGGGATATGTCCCATTGCAAAGAATACGGCCTTCACAGTGGCCAGATCTTCCACCTAGGGGAAAGCTATGTAGCTGCACATGTGTTTCACCAGGGCAGACAAAACTCTTGCCAGCTCCATTGAAAACATTAGCTGTGACATTCCTGCTGCCAAGCCCACTGTCACTTGGAAAGAACCAGTTGCCAGGAAATTGAGCACTGATAGCATTGCACAAGAGGGGGGATCCAAGTCAGATGATGGATAGCAGACATCAGGTCAGGCTCCAATTGGGCACACAGCTCTGTGATTGTGGCTTAGTCCAGTCTATAGGTGAGGATAATGTGCCTGTCCTCCAGCATAGCCAAGTCCACAAGGGGTCTGTAGATGGGGGTTTGTCTCCTCCTCCTATTCATCCACAGTGGTAGGTATCTAAGGAACACAAGAGTGAGTAGGCTGTCACAATTTGAGCAATAGAGCCACCACCTCAGTGAACATAGTGCATTTATGTGATGGGACAGTGGGAATGGTTCAGGGCTTCTTCCCCTTCATGGCAGGATGTGCGGGCTCGTTCCCCTTCATGACAGGAGTTGAGGGCTTCTTCCCCTTCATGGCAGGAGGTGCGGGCTCCTTCCACTTCATGGCAGGAGTTGAGGGCTTCTTCCCCTTTATGGCATGAGGTGTGGGATCCTTAACCTTCCTGGCTGGTGGAGTGGGATCCTTCACTGTCTTGCCACCACGACTAGGAGGTGCCTCCACTGTTCCCGTGGACAGTTTGGCTGAGGTGCTAGGCTGTGTCCTTGGATCCCTGCCCATACATGCAGGACGGAGGGAGGGGTAGGGAAGAGGTCAAGTTGTGCAAGGAAAAGCTTCTTAGTGACGTTGGGGCTGGAGGAGGGAGGAGTAATGGGAGTGGAGGATGAGGGAGTAGTTGTTGGAGGTGTATGTCTGCTGGATTTGGGTGCAGGTGCATGGGATGTATGCTGATGTGTGGTGGATGGCTGTTGGGTGTCTTATTGCTTGCGTTTGTGTACTTTAGGAGGGGGGACAGACATGGTGGAAGAGGACACAGGGGATGCGTGCACGGCTGTTGTGGAGGTGTCTGCCAGTGAGGTGTGTGTTCTGCTGGGTGTGGTGATGCTGGTAGTGGATGTTGATGTAGTGCATGCAGGTGTGAGTGTGGACGTAACTATGAAGGAGGTGGAGGAGGAGGAGAGGGAGACAGTGGAGGCTCTGGATGCAGTCGTGACTGCAACAGTATGGTGTTTGTGTGAGTGCCTGTGGGATGTAGTGTGGTGCTTGTGTTTGCCTGTGCCACTCTTGTGTGTTGCCTTGTGTGCATGCTCTTCTGTCTGTGTGCTTGGGATGGGTTGGGGTTGAGGAGATTGGGACTAGGAAGTGGAAGTTGGAGAGGGGGGCGATAGAATCAAGGACAATGGGTGCCATTAGAGAGGAGGCCAAAGCCTGAATCGATCTCTGTTTTGCTGCTAAACCACCATGAATGCCCTCCAAGAATGCATTGCATTGCTGCATCTGGGAAGCCAGCCCCTGGATGGCATTCACAATGGTTGATTGCCCTACAGAGATGGATCTCAGGAGGTCAATAGCCTCCTCACTCAGGGCCACAGGGCTCACTGGGGCAGGGCCTGAGGTGCTGGGGCGAAGGAGATGCCCACCCTCCTAGGTGAGCGGGCACGGGCAACTCGCTGAGGGGCTACTGGAAGGAAGGTGCTGATACAGGGGTGGCGGCTGTACCTGCAGCTGGGGTGGTCACAGAGGTGTCCGCCACCACCAGGGAGCTTCCATCGGAGAAGGTATCTGAGTCTCTGTTGTTCCCTCCATTCTCTGCCGTGGTGCTCACCTGTTCCCTCTGCATCAGTGGACTCTGCCTCCAGGGTCCTGTGGGATGCAGCTCCCTCTGTCGCTGGTGCCCCTGCTCCTCCACCAGATGATGCTAATGCACACAAGGACAGGATGGCAAAACAAGAAGGGGGGAAGAGTCAAAGGATACATTGGGTCAATGACTGCACCAACGCGACCATTGACATACACAGCACCCTCAAACACAGGGAACGGGCCTACACACTATGGGGGTGATTCTAACTTCGGCGGGCGGCGGAGGCCGCCCGCCGAAGTTCCCCCACCAAAATACCGCTCCGCGGTCGAAAGACCGCTGAGGGTATTTTGGGATTTGCCCTGGGCTGGCGGGCGGCCGCCAAAAGGCCGCCCGCCAGCCCAGGGCAAATCAACCTTCCAACTAAGATGCCGGCTCAGAATTGAGCCGGCGGAGTGGGAAGGTGCGACGGGTGCAGTTGCACCCGTCGCGTATTTCAGTGTCTGCTAGGCAGACACTGAAATACTTTGTGGGGCCCTCTTACAGGGGCCCCTGCCGTGCCCATGCCAATGGCATGGGCACGGCAGGGGCCCCGAGGGGCCCCGCGGCACCCCCTACCGCCATCCTGTTCCTGGCGGGCGAACAACCAGGAACAGGATGGCGGTAGGGGGTGTCAGAATCCCCCATGGCGGCGCAGCAAGCTGCGCCGCCATGGGGGATTCTAAGGGCAGCGGTAAACCGGCGGGAGACCGCCGGTTTACCCTTTCTGACCGCGGCCAAACCGCCGCGGTCAGAATGCCCTGCGGGGCACCGCCGGTCTGTCGGCGGTGCTCCCGCCGACCCTGGCCCCGGCGGTCTGAGACCGCCGGGGTTAGAATGAGGGCCTATGTCTTGCACTACCAGTGAAATGGCTAGTCACCAAGGCATGAGGAGGGGCACACACCACCAACTGAAGCTAATCTGGGACCCACGCAGCCCTTCCTCAATGTGAATACTAACAAGCTAGGTTACCTGTATTTACCATACAACCATTACCCTTCTGAGGACCTACGCTGCTATGTCTGGCCTGGCCTTAGAGGCACCCACTAACAAACAACCACCACCCAGATACCACCCCACCCGCCGTAAGTTGTAATGATACCCACTGTACTCACCCCCTTGTGGGTGCTGGGATTCCTTTAAGCGCCCATCCAGCTCTGGGTAGGCCACTGCCAGTATGCAGGCCATCAGTGGGGTCAGGGTCCGACGGGCACCCCTTCTTCGTTGGGAGGCCATTCCCAGCTGTGCCTCTGGCATCTTCCATGCCCAGCGTCTCAGGTCCTCCCACCGTTTCTGACAGTGGATGCTCCGCCTTCCATAGACCCCCAGGGTTCGCATGTCCTTGGCAATGGCACGCCCTTCTTCTGATGGGCACTGACTTGCAGAGGTGATACATACAGGAGAACTGCATTAAACAAACAGTCCAGCCTGTCACACACATGGCCCACCATACCCGATCGCATCACCATTGCAACACACGTAGGCCAGCTCACAACATGTATGCCACCAACAGACAATTCTCTCAGCCCCCACCCATCCTTACGTGATGCCTTCACACACATCTTCATGCATTCATGCCACATGCATTGTGCCCACAGTGTACACACCTGTTGGTCTGGAGGCCCATACAGCAGTCCGTACTAGGGTAGGACCCCATCCACCAGTCGCTCCAAATCCTCTGAAGTGAAGGCTGGGGCCCTTTCACCCGTCACATTGGTCATGGTAGGTTCCAGACACAGGTCACAGCAGCAGATGCAGTGTAGGTCTTCTCCTGTGGAAGGTCAGGAAACAAGTGAGGATTGAGATAGAAAATGGCAGTCACCTCCAGGCGGTGTACACTGTCACCACCTGCGTAGATCACCATTGGCCACTGTACCCCATAGGGCCCAATATAATCCAATGAGGAATTGCACGGCGGTTCACGATGCGTACTGCCACGGCGCACAACATCGGTGGAATGACCTCACTTCCACCTGTCCCTCTACACAGGATAGGCGGTCACCATTTGAGGAGGGTGGGTGAACAGGCCTATCGATAATTTCTGCATCACAGGATAAATAGGCACATACTTTTACATTACACTGTCCCAAAACAAGTTTACATGATGTGGACTGCTGTTGTGGTATAGTTGTTCAAAATGTGACAGCCTACTCACTCTGGTGTCCCTTAGATTTCTACCACTGTGGATGAATAGGAGATGGAGACATACCCCAGTGTACGGACCCCTGGTGGAGTTAGCTACACTGGAGGACAGGCACATAATACTCACCTATAGACTGGACAGGGCCACAATCACAGAGCTGTGTGCCCATTTGGAGCCTGACCTGATCTCATCTATCCATCATCCCACTGGGATCCCCCCTCTTGTGCAGGTTCTATCAGTGCTCCATTTCCAGGCAACAGGTTCTTTCCAAGTGGCAGTGGGCTTGGCAGCAGGAATGTCACAGCCAATGTTCTCAATCATGCTGGCAAGAGTCTTGTCCACCTTGGTAAAGCACATGTGCAGCTACATTTCTTTCCCCCAGGTGGAAGATTTGGCAATAGTGAAGGCCGGATTTTATGCAATGGGACATATACCCAATATTATTGGGGCGATTGATGGTACACATATTGCGTTTGTCCCCCCCGCCAGAATGAACAGGTGTACAGGAATCGTAGGAGTTTTCACTCCATGAATGTACATTTCTGTTTTGTGCCTGGCGGACTAGTACATCTCCCACGTCAATGCTAAATATCCAGGGTCGGTGCATGATGCCTTTGTCCTGAGGAATAGCAGCATCCCAAATGTGATGGCCCAACTACAGAGGCACATGGTGTGGCTTATAGGTGAGCCTTGGTCCCCACCCAGTGTATGTTGGTGTATGCCTCTGCTGTTCTCCAAATAGGATAGTGTGTGGTTAAATGTTGTCCCTCAATACCTGCAGGTGACTCTGGCTACCCAAACCTATCGTGACTGCTGACCCCTGTGAGGCGTGCCAGGACAAGGGCTGAAGAACGTTATAATGAGGCACATGGGCGAACCAGAAGGATAATTGAGTGGACCTTTGGTTTCCTGAAGGCCAGGTTCAGGTGCCTCCATCTGACAGGTGGATCCCTGTGCTACTCACCCGAGAAGGTCTTCCAGATAGTAGTGGCATGCAGCATGTTGCACAACCTGGCCCTCAGACAGCATGTACCTTTTCTGCAGGAGGAGGAGACTAGAGATGCCCCTGTGGAAGCAGTGGACCCTGAGGACAGTGAGGATGAAGAGGCAGAGGATGAGGATCCATCAGTAATTCCAATGACACACAGGTGAGACAGTGCAACTTCACATTTCTATGATTATTGATGTATTCTGTGTGGCATTGGCATGCTGGCTTTGCCCACTTGTTTCCTCTACTTACTGTCACCTATGGATTATCATTTTACAGATGTTGGTGAAATTACAACAATGTTGTAATGTGATCACAACAGCCAACAACAGGTCATTCATTCTATGCTCTCACTATGTACAGTTAATTTGCAATTGGTGTAGCTGTTTCAATCAATACAAATTTCCAATTCATGAAATACTAGTAGTCGAGTTATATCCAAGGGTGTTTTTTGTAGTGCTAAGAAATTGAGGGGAAAGGGCAATGAAATGGGGTGATGATGGAGGAAAGTCCAGGGTATTGTTCCAGTCTGTAGCACAGGTGCAGTATCCAAGGAGACATGGGAAGGGGAGCAATGGCAGTTCAAGGTGGACAAGGTGGGACACAAGGGGGACAATCAGGAGAGTCTCATTTCCTGGCAGTGGTCTTGGCAAGTGTCTTGGGCTTCTGTCTAAGGTGCAGGGAACATTAGCAGGGTGGTTCACCTTCTGCAGGGGGAGGGGTGCTGGTGGCCTGTGGATCCTGTGGCCGGGCCTTCTGGCCACTAACGGCAGCAGAAGTGGAGGGCTGTTCAGTGGACTGGCTAGTGGTAGGGGCCTGCTGGTGTGCTATTGCCTCCCTCATGACGTTGGCCATGTCTGCAAGCACCCCTGCAATAGAGATAAGGGTGTTGTTAATGGCCTGCAAGTCCTACCTGATCCCCTGATACTGTCCATCCTGCAGCCGCCTGTTCTCCTGCACGTTGTCAAGGATGTAAATTGTAAATTAGCACTTGTATAGCGCACTACTCACCCGTTAGGGTCTCAAGGCGCTGTACTCATACCGCTATGGAACCCCTCCTGGCTTTTCCCTGTGAGGCACCCACAGGGTGAAGCCAGGCATCCAAGCGCTGTTGGGGCCGTTGTGGAGATTAAGCAAGCTATTGCCCAGAGTTGCAGAGTGGGACCCATGAATTAGATTAGGCACCGAGGCGAGAATTATCTGGTCAAGGGGAATTGAGCCCAAGACCTGCCGAAGCGGGACTTGAACCCTGGTCTTGAGCCAGATCTCTGCTTCAGGGTCTGCCGCTCTAACCATTGAGCCACACTTCTCCACTAAGGATCTGGCCCATCCTGTCCTGGGAATGTTGGTAGGCTCCCAGGATCTCAGAGAGTGCCTCCTGGAGAGATGGTACCCTGGTCCTGTCCTCCCCCTGGCGCACAGTAGTCCTCCCAATGTCCCTGTGGACCTGTGCCAGAGTCCCCTGAACGGTGTACCCACTGCCACTGACCCCAGGGCCTGATTGTCTTGGGTATGAGGTCTGGTCTGGGGTCCCTGTACAGATGGGCACACTGCTGATTGACGTGTCCTGGGGACAGAGGTGGTGGTACGCTGGTTGGGTGCTGTGGTGTTGGATCCTGATGGGAGAGGCTCTTTGGTAGTCTGTGAGTGGGCTTGGGTGACCGACTGACCAGTGGTCCCTGATGGGCCAGGTAGGTCCTCCAGATCCAGAAGTCCAGAGTTACTGTCATCACTGGGGGCCTATTCTGTTGGGGGACTGGATAGTGGTGGCAACTCCTCTCCACTGACATTGGCTGGGGTACCTGTGGGGATGCAATTGATTTACTATGCTCCAAGTGTATGACATTTGTACTTCCCTGACTTCTCCTCTATGGTTGGGGTTGCCATGCCAGTTTTTGCTTGTGCATGGTGATGTATTGTGCGATTGTTAGTTTCCCTATGCTGTACATGCTTTAGTGATGGGTGTAGGTGCAGTGTGTGGGATGTAGTGGAGTGAAGGGAGTGAGGGTGAGAGGGTGTTATGGGATGGTGGTGTGGGGGGTGATAAGTAGTAAATGTTGACTTACCAGTGTCCAGTCCACCGGCTACTCCAGCGAGTCCCTCAGGATGCAGTATTGCCAGTACCTGCTCCTCCCATGCTGTGAGCTGTGGAGGAGGGTGTGGGGGCCCACCGCCAGTCCTCTGTATGGCAAGCTGGTGTCTTGCTGCTGTGGAACGTACCTTCCCTCTTAGGCCATTCCACCTCTTCCTGATGTCATCCCTTGTTCTTGGGTGCTGTACCACAGCAATGACCCTGTCCACGATTCTCTGCCATACTCCATCTTCCTTGCTATAGATATCTGCTGTACCTGTGCTCCAAAGAGCTGTGGCTCTACCCTGACAGTTTCCTCCACCATGACCCTTAACTCCTCAGTGAAACGGGGGTCCCTTTTTGGTGCCATGTGTGTTGTGTGATGTGTGTTGATGAGGGTGTGTTTGGGAATGTGGTGCGGTGTGTGATGTGGAGTGCGTGAGGGGTGTATGGGTGTGTGTGGTGTGTGTCTAGTTGTCTCTGTGCTCTTCTTCTCAGTCTTCTGACAGTAATTGTTGTTTGTAAAGGGTAGTGGGTAATGTGGGTGTGTGTTTTAAAGTGTTGTGGGTGAGTGTGTGTGGTGTGTGTATGGATGTTAGGTGTGTGTTTTTGGTATTAGCCAATGTGGTGTTGTTTTGGATGTGGGTGTCCATTCTGAGCGCGGCGGTATGTGACACCAATGGCTTACTGCCATTGAATGTCCGCCGTGGTGAGTCGTGGGTCATAGTGTGATGGGCGTTGTTTTGTTGGCGTAACGGTATGGATTTTGGGACTGCCACTTTATCACTGACCTTTGATCTGGCGGATTTGTGGATGTGGCTGTCTTCTGTTGGATTGGTGTGTGTGTGTGTGTGTGTGTCATAACATGGTGAATGGAAATCCGCCACTGTGGTGGTACATTGGTGGCCATCAGTGTGGCGGTAAGTGGGATTTACCACCAGGGTCGTAATGAGGGCGATAGTACTTTGGACTGGGCATTGGCTCTTTATGTACATTTGTACATATCTGCTTTTCGTACAATTGGTTAATTTGGTAGCTATTCACAATCAATACATTCTCATTACTGCATTCTTGTTGTCCGTGCATTATTATGCCGTGTGTCGTTTGCCATTGTTTTTCGTCTGCACCTGGTTGTGTGTATGGTCTGTGTGTGTTGGGTGTATGTTGTACCTGTGTGTGTCAGTCTCCTTTTCATCCTTCCCTCGAGTGCTAGGCGGCTGTACTCACCATTGTCGTCTTTGTCGGTGTTGGTGTTCCAGGTGGAGCATGGTGTAGATGAGCATGGGGAAGACTTGCAGTTCTGGTTCTATGGCGGCTTTGTCCTTCTCTGTGTCTCCGATGGTGAGTCTTTGGTCTTCTGTGACGTTTTTTCCGCCAGGCTTTTGATGGCGTTGGTACCGCCCCGGAAATGGTGGTGGTGTCCAGTGTCATGAAATGGTGGGCGGTACTTTGTCTTCCACCTGGCTGTTGAAAGCTACCCCTGTGGTCAGTGGTGTTAACGCCCTGTGGGTTGGTGTGGTACATTGGCTGTCTATGGGAGTTCTCACAGCCATGGTCATAATTTGGTGATAAATACTGCCAGCCTGTTGGGGGTATTACCGCCACTTTATCACTCACCGCCAATATCATAATGAGGGCCATAATGTTAGGTTAAAGTTTGCTATGAACGTCAGTTTCATCTGCATGAATGTTTGCTTTCAATGGTGGATCCTTTATAGTACTGCAGTACCGCCATAAAATATTAAAATTACATTTACACCAAAGAGTTATTTAAAAGATGGATTCAGATGTTTTTAAATAGTATATGGTTAGTATTGTAATTGTAGGTTGTGTTTGTAAACTATGCGGGTACCACGCTAGTGAAGCACTAGTATCGCAATTATACCTTGGTACTTCATTTGCTTAGAACTCTGTCAAATGTGGGAAAGAGGACTGTATACCCCTTATCACCACTAAACTTGATATCTTCAAAGGAGAAGATTGTGCACTTTGGTTCAAAAGCCAACTTGGAAATTGTGGATGGCAATATTTGAGGAAGATGATACTATGCTGTTGCAAGAGGAGAAAGAAGATGTGGTGCTGAGAAAGAAATTGAAAGAGACTGCTGGGAATTTTTGTCTTTGCCACTTGGTGGGAAAAAAGTTAATTCCAAACTTGTTACATACAACCTATGTAACGAAGTTAGTTCCTTTGGGAACATTAAGCAATACTCCTTAGGTACAAAGAGAATGAGTAAACACCTGTAGGCAATTCATTCGACCAGGTTGGCACATGCAGAAATGCAGTGTCAGAAAGAGATAGAAGAGGTGAAGGCAGGAAGGTCAACAACAGCTATCTCTTTGATTACTGCAACACCTTTGACCTCTTCTGCTTCATCAGCACCTCCATCCCTACCCAAAGCATCTGTCCTTTAGTAGCAACTTCTACTTGTGCTTTATCAGCCCCTCCATCAACACCTGGTACATCTGTCTCACCAGCAGTACCTATTCCTTGTACCATGGTGCCAAAACAACTTTTGAGGAGCTTTAGTAATATAGTAGAGCAATATGGCAGGACAGCGATATGCTGTCTGCTCTGCCATCCTGCAATTGTTGTGTGTGAGAGAGATATGACCATCAATCTTGAGCTTGTCATGGCTCTCCAGTGTCTCCTTAGTTTTCTTTTTGCCTTTGTTGTTCTTTTGTTTCCTGTTGAGATTATTGTTTCAAAAAACCTAAAAAAAGAAAACATTTATTTTCAGAACTAACCAAATGTCAGAAAAGATAAAAGTCTTCTACCAATATTAACCACATTTATAGGTTATCAAAAAAACGAAATTGTTATTAATATAGAGATAAGTGGTAAGTGTAAGGTAAGTTAAATATGTGCCTTATGATGGCTTCCTAGTAGATGGTAAGTTAATAATAGATTACTGCAGTGATATCTGATTCTGTTTATTAACTATAACACAAAGTCAATCCATCATTGTTTACCTTTTTATGTGTTTTCAGATACAACTACCATTTTTGTTACATTGCTATGTCATCATTGAGAACATTTACACTTCAAGATGTTTGTCCGGTCTGGGAAGATGATGTCTGGGGATGAGTGTTACACTGCTAAATCCCGACGCGACCGGCACAGGTGGTTTTTACAAGAACCTCGAGGCTTATCAAGGCCAGCATCCATCTCTCCAGTACTATTTGACTCCTAGAGATTTATGACCACCAGCAGTACGTTATGTGGTTCAACCGTATCTGTTATATACGTTTTACACTTCGGAAGCCTTGACAAAGTCTTGAAGACGAAACACGTGTTGGCTGTTTTGCTGTATGGACTTATTGTTACATGTGATCGTCTTTTTTGCTGTATGGACTTCTTGTTACATGTGATCATCCTATTGTAACTCTGACCATTTATTACCATCTGGCTGTTCTGGATACATGGACATTTTGTACAACGCAATCTTTGTGATTGGAATTCGAACGACCTACTTGCATCTATAATAAATTCCTATACATCATCTTCCCAGACCAGACATCTACTCAATTCCTGAACATTATCTGGATCTACAATACGGGTGTGCCCTGGCCACTCTTCTTTTGTTATATAGGCAACCACCCACTCCTTAGTGTGTGGCCCTCCAACACCTGTGGTGGCAGGTGTTTTGGCTAGCCTGGCACCAACTACTATATTGTTCACATAAATGATTACTTTCTGATCTCACAGCTGATATACTTGTTGCTGATGTGCGAGCACCTGTTGGCATTCTCCACCTCTTTCGCTTGACTTACTTCAAGATGTTTGTATGGTAGTAGTCATCATGAAACACTGGGGTTAAATAAACAAAATGGATTGTGAAAAAAAAAACTAAACCCCATGCATGCTGTTCATCTCCAACTACTAATATATCTAACTAAGTAATTTGATATTTGTAAAAGCATAGACAACAACAATACTTTGAGGAGAATTTTACAAATGTCATCGTCCATGCCATGGTCACATAATGACATAGCTCTTAAATTATCTAACTAAAACTCCCAACTAAAATCTTTTCATTATGACAGTGGTAACATTGTAACTTAGAACATTTGATGCAAAATAAGGAGGTAGCTGTCTTGTAAATGTTTAGACAGTCTGTGCCTCGAAGTAAGAGTAGTATCAATACATTATGTCAAATCAACCTGTGTTATTATTTAAGATTATGCAGTGTCTTTGAGCATCTTGCTGTGCATTGGTAGTAAATTTGGTAAATTGCATACACCACTGCATATATCTACTATATCACTGCATATATCTACTATATCTCTTATGGCACTTGTAGAGTGGCATATGTGGTTGTTGTACAGAATCTTTTCCTGATGATGCTGGTGAATAATTTCTTTGACAGATGGTAGGTAATAAAAAGATTACCAATTACATTACTGTAGCAACTTATATAATTCTGATTTTGAAACTGGTGTCTTGTAATTTCTCCCAACACAATCACATGCTTATACATCATGTCATTTTGAGTACCTCCTACATACAAACATGAACAAACACCAGCAGTAAGTTAGAAACCATAATAACTCCATCTATAATCAAACTTGTAACTTTTTAAGGACTCTACCAATTTCTTAACATGTAACTGTGTTTAATTTGAAGTATTCCAGCTTGTTATCATGCTCCACAGGTCGTAACAATAGATGGTGTAATGTAACTCCTTTGATGTTGTGTGCTGCTAAGCCAGAAGGAGCAGTAACTATACAAGATAATTTCGACCTAGTACCTTTTTGATCATAAGCAGTATTTACATTAATAAGAAAGCTTTTCCCTGTGCCTATTTGTCCACTTATATATTGTAATATAGATTCATAAGTAGTGCATTTACATATTGCATTTTCATGAAGTCCGTCATCTACGTTTTTGTACATTTCTACTTCATCACTATTTGATTGAGGTGCTAGTTTCTCTAAATTAGTAAAGTCCTTTTTGACTTGACCCATTGCATTTTGAACCTCATCAATGGCAACTGCAGTATCAACAACTGGTTGTCCAAGTGGTCAGAAGTCCTTGAAGTAGAAGTATTAATAGTAGAAGGAGTGTTGCATTGGAGTCTGCATACATTTTGTTTTCTTGCTGTATTTCCTGATAGAGCATTTGTAAGTATGTCTGAAATTCAGGCAATGAATTTCATTGTTATAAACATCAAATGCATCTTCGTAGCATTGAAAGGGACTTATCGGTTCTTATCCTTTGTGCCATGGTTTAAATAGTTGACAAAGTAGTAAATAAGAATTTTGTTTTATTTTTTCCTCAACCACAATTTAGTTTGTGTTGATTAAAAGGAGTTGATTTACTATGACATAATAAAGAACCATTGGTACCTTCTACACAAACGCTACCAGTGTTGATATCATCTGTCAAACTGTTTCTATATTTGTAGAACTGAGTAATATCATAGAGACATATTGTTTCTAACAGTGGGCTTCTCTTTGGTTAGTATGTGTCCAACATATTTGTTTTCTAAATGTAACATAATAGGTAACTGCTGTTGAGTTATCTGCAAATAATTGTATATCCGTCTTAGAATATCTGTAGAATTAAAGGGTTGTAGTAGTTGATTTGTTGTGATGCTTGTAGTCTTTTAAGCTTGCATTTGTTTTGGGGTGATTTGCTAGCATCTGCATGTCTTACAGATTACACTAAATTGTTGACTCATCCTTTCTGCTGAATTGATCTTGGGAAACCAAAGCAACATTTTGAGTAACATTAACAGTTTCTCTATTATTTTCTATAGCAGTATTTACCATACTTATGTTAGTGAGAGTACAAAACGTGCTCAGATAGACTCTTGATGTTATCTCTTTTGAGATGTCACAAGTCACATAATGTTCAGTAAAATTTAGAACTGAGTCATCAAAGTCATATCCAAACTTAGGGGCATCTTTAATTCAGAGAAGCATATGAATTAGTGGTGCATCTCTAGCTAGATACCCTTTTTGCCAAAAGTAATCAAGTACTTCTCCAAAAGTATTTTTCTTTTTCTTGGTTAAGTAGAGAAGCGTAGTTTGAAATTTGTGATTAAAATATCTGCAATCATTGGCAGGATCCAAAGACCATATTTATGTGGGTGTTTTGCAGGCAATGTCTGCAATATTAGCATTAGCTTAAAAAAAAAATAATATTGATTTTCCCATCCATACTCAGCAAAGCTCAAAATAATAAACCCAGTAGCTGTTCCTAACTTTATGGGCACATTTTTAGACTCCTTGTCTTCAAAACCAATATTTAATTGTCCCTCATTGACATGCTACATTGTTGATTAAGTTTTATTCAAAAATTTCATCTTTTCATGCACCTTTTCAACAAAATCCTGTGCTGTTATAGCAGTAAAGCCAGTTACAGGACGCATAACATGTGCAACAACATAACAAATGATGGAAAGTTCACTTTCATATAATAATGTGAACATATAAGGCATATCTTGTCAAACGTATGGAACCTATTGATATAATCTTGTAGTTTTGTACCCACATACTGAAACTTGGACTGGACGATTATCATATTGTCCATCTTTTCCAGTGGGGAATGAATGTGGATAGTATTTTCCCCAGACAATACTAGAGTCTCCTTTAGCTTCCTTCATCTGATACGTTTCTAAAGCATCACCCATTGTGTCTCTTGAGTGCAGTGTGAGTACACAGTAGTGTTCATATAATTGTTGAGTTAGCTTGTTCTTCACTAATTTATTCAAATAGTTTTTTATTTATTCATTTCACTCAGTCTCTCTCAATCTCTCACTTTTTGTCTCTCTGTCTTCATTCCATAATAGAAGAGAGGGTGAGAGAGATTGTTATTACAATTGTCTCTCTACAAATGATAAGTATGTAGAGGAGATGTTGTTTCCAACATAATAGAGTGCTGTTGGAACTATTTGTATACTAATTAATTCTTGCCAATTTGTCTTCTGTGGTAGGTAATCCATTGACTAAAACCACAAAAGGTTCCTCTATTTTGTATTCAGTTTCAAGAGTGGTTATGTTATTGTTGAAATCTCTTGGGAAGAAATCAACTTTTCCTTTGAGTGCACATACTAATTCATGTGTCTGAAATATTCCAGATTTCGGTTGCATTGTGACAATGATTTGAAAAGGATGCATGGTTAGAATTAAGTAATTTCATATAAATTCAATGGCTGTAGGGACTGGATATACTAATAAATATATGTACACACACACATAACCACACAACACATACTATATATATATATATATATATTCACCAGTAGGTAGTTATAGTTAGGACCAATTTTTATATAGACAGAGCGTTTTTTGTTTTGCCAACAACTTTCGTGCTGTTTGCCGAATTTTCACCAAATTTTCAAAATGTATATTTTATGTATATTTTTGTCAGTTCAGTTTCTGTCTTGAAAATTTCAGGATGATCCTTCAAGCAGGGGGCCAAAAAAAGGGGGGGGAGGGGTCCAATAACACTTTCCACATTCTACATCAATGAGATTTTTTTACATTTTGAACACGACTACATCTTGAACCGTTGAACGGAATTACACCAAATTTGGCAGAAAGTTAGCTTGTGGTCCAAAAAGTGTGCTTTTTGTGATATGGTGTAAATCCCTTCAGTAGTTTTAGAGATATTCAAGTTTAAAAATATGGATATCTAAGTACATGTCTTCTTTGTGGATTGAACTGTCCCATGCTGATATCTGAATGGCTGCCAACACTTCAACAAGGAAGTTTTGGCAGCCATCTTGGGATTTGGCTTCAGTCGAGTACCAGAAAAAAAAGTACAAAATAAAAAAGGTGCCACAGAACGGACAACCTGACCCCTTAACTCTGGTGCTGGGGTTCTAGAGGGTCTCAGCCAGGAATAAAAAGCAATTTTTTTAAACATCTGGAAAATCTGCAGATCCAGTTTCTTGCCCTTTTCTTTTACTTAGCCCCTAGGTGGTCAAGGTCTCGGAGGCATTGGGGGCTTTAAAAAGGAGGGAGGTGCACAGGGCCCCCCCTCTTAGGGCTTCTGTTAGTCCCAGGGAACTGCCACCTACCTGGGGTGATCAGAAATATTCTTATGAGGGGGGCACGTGCCTCCCTGCACCCTCAGGCCCACAACCTCCCCAGGGCAAAACATTGCTTTAACGTGGGGGAGGCACTATGGTCTTCCTCAGAGCCTCAGGGACTGCCACCTCCCAGGGCCAAATACATTCTAAATGTGGGTGAGTCAATTAGCCCCCTGCAGCCCCAGAGACTACCTCCCTAGGGCTAAATGCATTAAGAATGCAGGGGGGCTGCGCAGCCCCACTGCCGCCCTCAGGACCACCACCTCCCTGGGTCAAAATATAATGTGTATGCGGAGGCCAAGCACTTCCCCCAGGGACCACCACCTCCCCAGGACCCTGCAGCCCTGGGGACCACCCCCTCCTTGGGGCTAAATACATGAAAAATGCAGAGGGCTGTGTGGCCCCCCCATAGTCCAGGGGACCGCCACCTCCCTGGGGCTAAATACATTAAGAATGTGGGGGGGACGTAACCTTCCCAGGGCTGTATTTAAATAATGAAGGGGGCTGTCATGGACCCCAGCCCCAGGGACCACCACGTCCACGGGGCTGTATACGTTGGAGGGGGGCTGCGCTGCCCCCTCAAGGAGCCATAGATGGCTCTGGGGCCCACCACCTCGCAGGGCCAGCTCCTGCTATGTCCCAGGGTGCCCACTCCTATGACATAGCCATTTGCTCTGACTTGGTGGGAGCTGTGACAGCTCCCACCAAGTCACAGCAAACACTCCATTTGCAGAAAGTGAGAGCTGTCAAACAGCTGTCACTTGCTGTGAGCAGATGTTTCCTCTACAGGCAGGGAGCTGCATCTTTAGAAGCTCTCTCTCTGTGACAGCAATGCCAAATCCCGCAGGAGTCGGGGAGCCATCTGGGACCATGGGGGCCTTGAGGCTCCCTCTGCGGTCCCCAGTCATTTTGACTGGGTGCACTGAGGAGCATCCAGATGGCATGCCAGGCCCCATGGGATGGAGTCTCCGGGGCTGAGTTTGGGCTGGGGAGGAGGGACAGTGCAGCCCCCCCAAAAGAAATTCAATGTTTACACCAGGCCCCAGGGGTGTGGAGCCCGGGACCAAGATTGGCCTGAGGAGTGGGGGCCATGCAACCCTCCTCCTCCCCCAAAAAATTGTATTAGAAGGCCGGGCCCTGGGGGGTGGGATCCCAAGGGAGTGAGATCGGCCTGAGGAGGCGTCCACAAAGCCCCTCTGCAAAACAAAAAATTTTTTAGAAGGTCAGGCCGTGGGGATGGGGTCTCCAGGGACAAAATCAGCTGGGGAAGGGGAGTCACACAGACCTGCGGCCAACTGCAGCGGTACATGGCCAAAGGCACAAGGTAGAGTTACCTTAGGGCAAGCGTTACAGTTCCTTGAGATAATTCTAGGGCCCCCCATGCAATTATAGTGGGCCCTGGGGAATGGGACCCCTGGGGCTGAAATTAGCCAGGAGAGGGGGGCCACCCAGACCTGCAGCCAACTCCCACTACGCATGGTCAAAGCCACAAGGTATAGTTACCTTAGGGCACAAGTTATAGTTACTTGAGAATATTCTAACTATATCATGTGAATTTCTATGGTTTTCACAATTTTTTAAGTGAATATAAATATACATGGTATCTAGTGGTGGTCACCACTAGGTAGCTATGTTTAGGACCTAGTTTCTATGGAAAAAGCGCTTTATTACTTGCCTATATCTTTGGTGCTGGTTGATTAATTTTCACAAAATTTTCCAAAAAATTGCATTGCTCAGCTGCTGTCTGGAACGTTTTGGGGTGATCTTTCAAGAGGGAGTCTAGAAAAAGGGGGGTCACAAAACTAAGGGAATTTGAACAGTAATAGTAGCCTAACCACTGGACGGATTTACTAAATTTGGCAGAAAGCTAGCTCTTGGTACTTTTTGTAAGAGGTGTAAATCTGTTCAGTAGTTTTTGAGATATTAAAGAAAATTTAAATTTCTATATACAGGGACATGAAGGCCCCCCAAACCCTCACAATATCATGCTGAGATCTGATTTTCTGCCCACATTTCAACCAGGAAATGATGGCAGCCATCTTGGGACTCAGCTAAAGCTAAAGCTGAGTCCCAGAAGAAACAATAAAAAAATTTGAAAAGTGGCCAAGGTAGGGACACCCTAACACCTTAGCTCCGGTACTGGGGTCCTAAAGGGCCCCCAGGGCAAAAAGCACTTTTTCAAAAGAAATGTTGATACAAATTTGTGACAAGGTCACAAATCCACAGCAAAGATTTTTAAATAACTGTGGTCTTCCGTGCTTGTTTTGGTAAAGCCCTGGCTAGGCCAGGTCACAGGGGCATGTTAAAACTAAAAGAGAGGGCGCATGGGGCCCCCCTCCTGAGCTTATTCATGCCACAGTGACCGCTACCTTCCAGGGGCTTCATTTCAATAATATGTGGGGAACCGCACAGTCCCTCTGCACCCCAGGGACTGTCACCTCCCTGAGGCAAAATTAGTAAAATAAGTTGTGGTTCCTTTTGAACACTGTTACCTGGGCTGGTGGTGGACCTGCAGCCCCGGGGACCACAACCTCCCTGGGCTAATATTTTATGATATGCCATGGGGACCACAATCTGCCCAGGGCAATGTGTTTAAAATATATAGGGGTTTCTTGCAGACCCCACCCTGCAACCTGGTGGATCGCCACCTCCCCAGGGAAATTTAACAATAAAGGGGGGATACACAGCCCCTCTACAGCCCAAGGGACTGCCACCTCCTGGGGGCTGAAATAAAAGAATGAAGGGGTCCATTGTGGACCCCCGGGAACCACTCCCTCCCCAGGGAGATACAACATTGGAGTGGGGCCACACTGCCCCCCTCGAGGAGCCATAGATGTCCCTGACGACCACCACCCCACAGGGTTAGCTCCTGCTATGTCCCGGGGTCCCCACCCCTGGGACATAGCTGTTTGCTCTGACTTGACAGGAGCTTTGACAGCTCCCACCAAGTCAGAGCAAACAGTCCGATCCCAGAAAGTGACAGCTGTCAAACAGCTCTTGCATGCTGGGCTTGAAAGTTTCCTCTTTTTCCCTCTAGCAGCTCCTTCTCTGTGACAGCAATGCCAGCTCTTGCAGGAGGCGAGGAACTGACTGGGACTGCGGGGCCTTGACTCTCCCCTGCAGTGCCATTGCACACTGGGTGCCCTTTTGGACACCCAGGACAGATGGCCGGGCCCCAGGAAATGGGGTCCCTAGGGCCAAAATTGGTCAGGGAGGGGGGCCTCATGACCCCCCACAAACAAAATATATGAAGACCAGGCTCTGGGGGATGGGTTTTCTGGGGCCGAAATTAGACAGGGAAGGATGGGTGTGCAGCCCCCTCCCCCCAAAAAAGAAAGCTTGAGGCTGGGCCTCAGGGATGGGGTCCCTGGGACTGATATCGGCTGGTGAAGGGGGGGCCGTGTGCCCCCCTCTTCCATTTATTGAAGGCCAGGTGAGGGGGATGGGGTCATGAGGGCTGAGATCGGCCCAGGGAGGTGGGCTGGGTGGGTCCCCCCATGGAATTGTAGGGGACCCCAGGGGCTGGGATCCATGGGTCCAAAATTGGCTGGGGGAGGCGACCCTCCTTCCCCACACTGCATATTCACCCACGAGGTATCTATGAAATTCTTTGGTATGTCTCAGTTCACCAAAAATTAACATGGTGGAGACAGAACTTTGAAACAATAACAAATTGAAAGCAGATATATTGTTAAGTTATGTACTAAGTCACCCTCCAGATTGAACACTGATGAAGAGCTTTATGTTCACCTATAATAACTGTGATTTAATTCTGGAACTGTTGACATCGGATAAGGATATGCAGTGTTATTAACTATTCCTTAGGTTGCCTCGGATATATCCAGTCTATATGAACATACTTGGGGCTTTTAAGAAAAAATTTTGATTTATTATGTTGACATGGAGCATTTGGAAGGTGGACTAGGATAGGCCTGTGGGGCAATAGTTTAAAAATAAATAATGCATGCTTCACTAAGGTCTAGCCATACTGTGATATAATGAAAATGAAAGGGCACTGTGCCCTAAGATATGCAAATATGGGTATGCTATGGCTAATGTGGTCCAACTTACACTGAATTAAGCATCAATATATACATGCTCAAGAAAGTGTAGTTAAATTCACACTGATAAAAGCACATACTATACATGGGTGCAGACTATATATATGTTGGCATCAGACACTCAGAGGCACCAGCCAATAATGATACACAACCAAATATAACATGACATTGAGGTATCAGGTAGCTACTGACTGCCACCTTAGAAAATGTTTTGGAAAGGTTTTGTACATATTACAATATAAAAACCCATCATATGTCGACAATTTGGTTAGATTATTCTGATTTATCCATCATGAATACACTCATATGATCAAAAGAAATAAATAAAGCAGCATTGCCGCTCGTAATGGACCTGCGTGTTTTATAGACCAATCTACTGTAACTATAGGACATGTGACATGTATAGGACAGCAATGCTTCTAAGAATGCCCCAAGAGCCTTATGGTATTGAACACAGTGGGATAGATGGGCAAATCCATCATGAAATTGGATTTCTGTTTTGTTGTAATTGTTGTTATAAGTGTAAAACTACAAGATCCATAATGCCTCTGAAATGTCAGGATGGAGCAAGACTCGCTAGAGTTTAAATGCATTGGTAGTTGACATTCAACAATAAAGGCAATAAAACAGGCTTCCTGGAGTGCCTTCAGTCTCTTTTGACTACTGGATATTCCCGGGTTGGTCACCTGCGTCACCAGCACCGGCAATGGTGTGTGCTGCTCAAACAAATTGACTAAGTTGCTGCCATTTAATATGCATATGTATTTATATTAGATAGCTAGATAGATAATTTTAAATTATATATTTATATATTCACAGATATATTTGTTTATATTAGATAGCTGGGTAGTTATAGTTAGGCCAAGGGTCAAAAGGGCATTTTTGTCTTGGTAATACCACTGGCCCGTTTGATGAATCTGCACAAAACATTCCCCCAAAAAGTTAATGGATTATTCATGGAAAGTGTTGAGCTTGTCCGTCAAACTTGAACCAAGAAAAAAGGGGATCCTAAAAGTGTGATTTTTCATTTTAATTCCCACAGGAAACTTCTCTCTCTGACACAGAAAGAAAATAATTGAAAGGAATTACACCAAATATGACACAAAGTTGGTGGGTGACCTAGAAAATTTTCTTGTTGTGATTTGGTGTACATTAGTGCAGCACCTTTCAAGAAATTACCATTTAAACAGTGCTCGGGTTTGGCATGAAAGAGTTAAACTTCAGAAAAATTTATAGATATCTGGATGGCTGGTCTCTGTGTACTCCTACATTATGGTACCACAGTACTCATGCAGTTAAATTTTTTTTTAAAACAATACTGAACCCTGATTGCTTGGGGGAACTTTTTCTCCCATTGGTCATTTTCGTACCACAGGAACAATGCGATTCTCTGCTTACAACACTGAAATAAATGTTGTCCGAGACCTGCAAAAAAACAAAACCAACATTAATAGTCAGGATGGGCACACCTTGCCCTCCTAGACCATGGGGAAAGGACCTATAGGGAAACCCCATTACTAAGAAAAAGAAGCTGGCTTTACCACCGGCACTGCAGTACTATAACAGAACCCAGAGAGACCCATGAGGTACTATGATACAATGGCACTATTGTGGTATTCAATATACCAATACAAACATTCCAGGCCAAAGACCATGGGCAGCCGCTTCATTGAGAATTAGGGCTGGGCCACCACCAAGCCAGTCCCTGTGGCCATCCCTCCTTTGAATTGCCAAAGGCCACGCACAGTGGGAGTTGGCTGCCTGGACATTTAGGTACTATGGCCAATCCGTTCTGCATATGGCCTTTGGCTTTCCATTTGCCCATGCACTGCAGGCGTTGGCCTCCCCACAGCAGGTTGGGTGCAATGCCTAATAGTGACTAGAAGCAAGCCAGGCCTGCAGCCAATCCTTCGGCCATGCACAGTGATGGTTGTTTGCTTCCCAGAGGGTTGCGTGCAAGTTGCCCAATAGAGCTCAGCATATGCTAAACAAGAATAGGATCAAAGCACAAGAGAATCTCACTGAAAAAAGAGGTTACATTTATGTTATTGTTAGGTGTAGAAATGAGATAAGAATTAACATTTAAAAACTGTGCAACCACTGAAATTCACCAGTTAAACCATAGAGAACTGAGTATCTGATGCCCTGCTTCACATATTTATTGCCATTCAAAGAATCTTCAAAAAATCTCTCTCTTAGAAAAGGTAATCTATTTGGCCACATTTCATGCAGATCCATCTAGAGGGCAACACCAAAAAAGAGTTGGAGTTAAAAAAGTGACTTTTCACATTTTAATTCCCATAGGAATTTTTGCTCACCCATACAGAAAGAAAACTGAACAGAATGAAACCACATTTTGCTTATGCTTAAAATACATGGTGGGGTTGAAAGGATAAAGATTTGTGGACCATTAGTCCATGGAGGGCTGTAAACTCGAGTTTGTGGACCCTCTGTGGACCTAAAATTTAAATTTAAAAAATATTTACATTTGATTTGATGAGGGAGTTGTCCACCCATTCCCAGTTGGCAAACCCAATGTCAAGTCCAAGGGTGCAAAGGTCTCTAATTGGATTATCTGCAACTTGAATAGTTACAGGACTCTCCCTACATGCAATAATTGCATGCAGTATATGATTAACAAAAAACAAAAATTAAATGGAAAGAAAAAGGTTGAAATGACGTTATGCCTGGCTTTGGTTGTAGCTCCTTAACATAGGTTTGGAAAACCTCAGAAATTCATTAAAGAAGTTATGCTTGCAAAACAAAATATGACAACTTTGCCACAGTATATGCAGATTTCAAGACTGAATTGTGGCCGTCAGTGCTACCTTGCTGTCCTGAACCTAAATTAAAGGCCATGCATAGTAAAGACTGGCTGCCCAGTTTGGTTTAGGTCCTGGGTCTTGTCTAAATGCTGTGTGTAGTAGGCATAGGCGATCCGCATCAGGCTGGGCACAGGGACTGGCCTTAAGGTCTAGTTTGTTGTGAGGGATGGGAGCAAACAATGACTGCAGGTCAGGTCTAGTTTCTGCTGTGTATGGCCGTTAAGATGACCACCACACACAAAACATGCTATGGGCCATCTTGTTGACCCGATTTCTCTTTTCTTTCTTTCTATACCATTAGGAAATTGGTGTTTTGAGCATGGTGGGTTTCACTAGCTATGGTGTGTGTTGTGTGCATTGACAACTGGAACATTTCATGGTTTTGTGCATTTGAGCTAGAACCATAATTAATGTTGTATATAAATATAGCTGAAACTTTTTTTTATGATGTACTTAATTTCTAATCCCAGCTGTGCATGTCCTTTGGCTGTGTGCAGTGGGGGAGATTTGTTGTAGGGCCTGTGCCTATCTCAACACAGGCAGCCAATCATCACTGAGCATGACCTGTGGCCTTGGGACTCAGTGGTTAGCCACAAGTCTTTTATTATGCCAAACTCCCTACCTTCGACCAACCCTCTACTACTTTCAATATTCACAAACTCAGAGTGTACATTTACTATAAAAGTGTAAGTTACATGTTCCTCTCCCAGCATAATGAAACTGCCTTACTCTTGTGTAGGTGGGTGACATCCCTCCCTAACCAACCTTATTCCACCCTTACTCCAAACTAATCCCATCCCCTTCAGTAGTTAAGTCTGCTCATTTTTCCATCCACTCCCCTGTGTCCCTCACGCATTTATTGACAAAATCTATACTTAAGTACGCAGGACCTGTATAGGCAAAACCTAGACTTTGCAGTACATTTTGTAGTATGTTTTGTAGTACTGTAAAATGTACAATAATGTGCAGTTTGAGGGTCAATCCCGGTTGTCTCACCTGTGCCTTAGGGTCAGACTTTTTTTAAAATAATTTCTCCCTTTGCCTTTGCAACTTTTTTACCACCACACGAAAATTGTGAATCACAAGCAATTTGGGAATCTTTCATTAAGTGGCAGTTGAAATACGTCACATACAATGGTGGCTTGCAATACTGCTATTGCTTTTTTTCTACGTAAATTGTGTGTTGGATTCTACATACGTCCTTAAGTAGGACTCAAGTTTACCATGCATCTAGGTCCTCCTCATCCCTCCACTGGGGTTGGACACCTCTGAGTTTGGCTGACCATAGCCCTACAACAGAAAAAATCTGCTTCACCATTTTGAAGATGTCTGAAAAAATGCAGAGCCCTTCGAAGGCCAATCGCGTTTGTCAAAATATTCAAAATGAGCTTGATACCGGTTGCAAATGATGAGTCATGATTTTAAACAGCACAGATATACAAAAATGTCAACTCTTTGAAGCCCACTCAGCAAGCTTTTTAAACACTTAAATCTTGAGTAAACTACTGAGCATATTTACATGAAACCAATAAAAGCATGTTCTAGGTTTGGTGTAAACTCATTCAGTGGTTTGCGCTGTAGACATAAGCAATATTCCTGATTCTTTTTCCGTGGACTGAACAGCGCAAATTGGCATGTCCAACCTTCTGAACTATGCAAAGTGAATGCCACATTTGGTGCAAATTAGTCCATGAGGTCAAACGTTATTGGCAAGATACAGTTGTGTTTAATTTAACAACATAATGTATGTTAACAAAAAGTATAAATGTGTCTCAAAAGCTACAGTTATATTGCAGTTATGGTTGTGAATTTAAGAGGAAAAAAACTGAAAATCACACACAAAATGAAACCTTCATGGCAATACACTTAATGAAACAGATTACAAATGTTGTCAATCTCATTTTACAGAAAAGATTACACATCACATTACTCATGCCACTTTGACAGCAATGACAATGAATCTAATATCATTAATTGGTTTTATTACGTATTGTTGTTTAGTTGCATTTTGCATTTAGGTGCAATAACAAAGACAAGCATAGCCTGACTTTAAACTTTGGTTTTTTTAAAGTGAATTTCTGTTTTTTATCATCTTCCAAATCAAAGAACTCCCTCCATCTGTCTCCCCACAGGTGGCCAACACCCATTGCAGATGACCTTTGGTTATGCACAGCAGGGGCTTGCCAGAGGATGAGCCTTGTGCTTTACTATAATAGAGTGTGAGATTTCTGACCACTCGCTTGTGCAATGGAACTTGAATTTCAGTATCACAGCACCCCATCCTCCCAATAAAGCAATATTCACGATTCTCCGCGAAAGGGCTACTCTTAGAACTCACCAGTACAATTTTACATGTCCATGAATGAGGGCTTGTCACCTGTTTGCAAACATTGTGGTCAGTAAGCAATGCAACCTGGAGAGAAATATTGATGCATGATTTGGCTTTAGCCAAACAAATTCCAAATATGAACAAGCCAAATTAGAACTAGTGATAAGAGGCCCAAGGACACAGCACAATCCAGAGCCATCTTTCACCTAATAGCTAAGCCTGCTAAGATTTCCCACAATACTATTTGATTAAAAAAGCAGAACAAGCCATGATAAAAATGAAAGGGGGACACTAGGAATGATGCAAGGAGGCGGATAGTTTGTTGACTGCACAGCTATGGGAAAAAAGACGCCCAAACATCCATGGCTACTGCACACAATCAAGAGGGCCCACAGTGTAAACACCCAGCTGACATCACAAAACCCTTTTTCTCAATCTCTACCACTCTGACACTCATGACATTTCAGGAGCCAAGGAATACTTTATGGTGACCTTGAATGAAGAGCACTGCATGAGCATCAACATCCTTTTAGCTGAGATAATATCATTGAACTCAGAGCTCCCAACCAGCAAATCTCCCTGAAAGGAAGGTTTCTCCAGAAACCTCTTGGGGACCTGCAAAGTTGCCTCTGGTACTTCTATTGCACGCAGCATTCAAAGAGGCTTGACTTCAAGCATGTTGGGTCCGATCTGTAATAAATCCACCATTTCTCTTATTACTACAGAATGGATATTGCTGTTAGAATGCTCCAGTTAGCACCCCCTTTTTGTAATGTATGTGGGCATGAAAATCCTGGTTAAATATTAGCAAACAGCAAAGTGGTCTTGTGCTTGATCCATTCTTCACAAATTGGCTTTGTTCCAGGAAGGTCATCCAGGAATCATTAAGGAGGACTTATACATCTCTTTTAGCAAATAAAAGGCCTTCAGTCAGAATCTTTGACTCTCTTACTCAAAGTGGAGATGGCCTTCTGGGGATGCAATATATGCACCTAGGACATCATGTTATCTCCAAGGTACAATTCCTATACAGCTTCCCAGCTGAAAATACCAATTGTGGGAAATGTCAAAGTAACGTCCTTCCCCCTTCTTTTCCTCCTGGCCATGGATTGTTATTTGCAATTGTATGTTTCATGTGGTGTTATTAGTTTATGTGAAGGAATGAGTTAGTTTTTAGTTTCTTGGTTTGTGAAGTTTACATTTTTATCTAAATCATTTAAATATTATTTTATATATAATATTTATAATATATATATAAGATTTTATTATCTCAGTTATAAATGTTCCATTTATATTTAATTTTTTGACTGATGTAATAAAATACATTTATTATTTTGAAAATGATTTGCATCTTGGCTCATATTTTGTGATCATTTGTATGGACATTGATAGGTTATTATTTATTTATAATATGCCTAAGGCTATTAGTTCTAATTAATCTACCCCTTTGTTATTTATGAAGATTTTGACTCTATATTATAGCATGTTGTACATTCTTTTGGGTTGTTTGCTAAGTTTAGGGGCATGTTGGCTAACCTATTTCTCCATTCATAGTTGTTGGTAGATGTGCTTTTTTGTAATGCTTCTACACATGTGTAAAGAGTAGGTTGGGCTGTACCTATTGTGGATTGGAAGCTGTTTTATTCCATTATTTGTTTTTGCTTCCTCAGCCAAGGTTCTCTCATTGACATTTCACTATTGTATTTGGAATTTGAGTTGGTATCTGTGTTAGGAGCAATGCAGTCTGCCAACTCAGGTGTCTTTGAAATAATCCATTACGGGGCTTAGTTTGCCTTCATTTTGTTGGGAGAAATGTCTTTATACTAGCATATTGTAGTGGTTGGCTATCTCTGTGACAGGGACATAGGCTAGAACTATCATTGTTGTATTTCAAACGCAAATTGGATGCTAATAGAATATTCTAGATTTTTGGAGTGTCTCTATATGCTTTGATTGAAATGATAGTAAATGCCTTGTATTGCTTTGTGGGGGTAAATTTTGAATAACAGCTTGATCACAGTTTATGATGATGTTTTGGGGGGTTGTAGTTATTTGTGGTTTAAGAGGTGGCAGTAAGTGCTTCTTTGTTTATTTGTAAGAAGGGCATTTATGAGAGGGATATTTGTCCAAGTGAATGATTTGGGACACATTTTGAAGGTCCCATCCAATATCCGTGTTTGACATCTGCTACATTTTAGTAAGTCATTTGCTGTGAAAAATATTAGAATTAATTTCTCATTAGTTAGGTTGTCATGTAAAAGGAAAGGTTCTTTATTATGTGTCATTGTTAAATGTTCAGGTATTTGTATGTCTTAATATCTACTAGGGGCAGGAGGAGTATCGCTGGAAGCTTTTCAGTTTGTGCAATTAAATGTTTTAAAGTGGGGATCAGTGTGATGTGTTTGGGGACCTAAGGCAATATGGGCCTGATTACAACTTTGGAGGAGGTGTTAATCCGTCCCAAAAGTGACGGTAAAGTGACGGATATACCACCAGCCGTATTACGAGTCCATTATATCCTATGGAACTCGTAATACGGCTGGTGGTATATCCATAACTTTTGGGACGGATTAACACCTCCTCCAAAGTTGTAATCAGGCCCTATATCTCTAAGGATTTTGGTTGTGGGCTCCTGGAAATTAGTGCTTACCTCTCTCACATCTTATAATATCTCTCTTGTATTTCTGTCACATTTGGGTGGTGGTTGTGCTCTGTTACACAAATTACAACATCATCTTTTGTAGTTATCCTCCCATAGCATGCATTAGTATAGTATTTGTTACATTTCCAGTTTGTATTTTCTGTTAATGCACTTTTGGGCTGTATGTCTAGTCCATGTGATTTAGTAACTGTACTTTGCTTCCTCTGTTGTATCTACAAGTGGAGTTACAGTATAAATTTATATAACATTTTAAAGGTTGCACATTTGTTATTTACATGTAAAATTGTTCAGCTAATTCTATTTTGTATACTAACATGCATGTTCTCTTAATACATTTCACATGGCTTCACATCTATTTTGATGGGGTGTTCTAATGTAGAGTAGGTGCTTTCTCTTCTGTTGGATAACAAAATGTTAGTTTCATTTTAAATGTTAATTGGGTGGTAGTTCGCAGAGGTTGAGGTTGTTAGTTTTATTTTTACTATTTAGGTGAGTTTGTCACTTTGCAAGTTATGTATACTTACTTTTTTAGATTGTTTTGTTGGTTTATGGTAGTCATTTGTTTCTGGCAGTTTATTGACTTTTCAAGTTGCACTTCTGTCGTTTAGGAAGTCTATGTAAAGAGACATACTTTTGAGAGTATTTTATTAATTATTTATTTTACTTTTTTAGGTTTAATAAAAAGTAGGTTTTAGTTTAAATATAAGTTTTTCTTACTTGGTTAGGTAGTTGTTGAGATGTATATATCTTTAATGATTTAGTGAGTCCAGCAGAGTTTTCTCATCATCCAGCATTTTGTGAAGTTTTTTGTTTTTTAAATTAGTGTACCTTTTTGATTGTTCATTTGCTTGTCTGATTTTATTGGTTAAAGTTGTTTGTACTTTTATTTCATTGATTGATTTAGTTGTATTCTGATTTATTTTTTATCAGTTATGTCCTTCTATGGTAAACACTAATTTAGGTTTTATTTTTAATATGTGATATATAGTTTGATAGTTTTTAATATAAATGTATTTATATATGTTTATTACTATTGAGGGTGTTGTTTAAATGTTTGTAATTAATGGCAATTGGATTGTATTGGTATGATTTTAGGCATATTATTTATTGGAATGAATGGTAACAATTTTGTTTATGCAACATATTCATATTCATATTTAATTTAGCAATGTGTATTAAACTGTTTTAGGTTTATTTTCAATCACTGTTTTATTGTTGCTATATATATTAATATCATAATAATTATTTAATTACTTCAGTGATAACATTGTAGTTGATTTTGTGTATCGATATTTTTGACAGTGTATGTGGTTATATAAAAGTATCAATATTTTTTCTGATATTTCTGTTTTTAATATAAGTTAAAATCGATCTTTCTAATGATTATTTTTGTGTTCTTGATATTTGTGGTTTTACAAAGTAAGTACAGGAACTCAACATTTTTTGTAACTGATGTTTAATTTCTGATATTTCTGAGTTTTGATATTGAATGCATCGATATTATGTCAATGATCCATTTTTTTGGTATGTTAACATTACCAGTACATAGTGATCTGCTGAAAAGCATGTGTGAGTACTGAGATATATGCCTCAGAAGGAACGATTGAAACCTCAAAAGCTGTGTTCAGACACCACGTCTGATGGGCTACAACTCCCGTACTGGTGGATAATGAAATTATTACTAGATGCCATGATTGGATGCAAAATCCTACTCTTCCCCTTTGATGAATGGTGCATAGAACTAATGACAATATTGCACTCAAAACATAGTGAATACATGATTAACAAACAACTGGCAAGGCTTGAGAGAGTCTGGGGTCCCTCTTTAGACTACCAGCGCAGTCATTAAAGTTGCCATATTAACCTATATCTCCCGTGTTTCAGAACTATTCTTACTACTTGATGCCAGGATGTCAACTTTGTGCAGTCTTGATTAATCACATTCAAAACCTTCCACTGACAACCAAGACATTGAAACTAATCTATGATATAGTGTAGATAGTTTTATTGGGAATTGGTTCCCTCATGAAAGCCTACTGTGTGAGGGATTCCCCTAAACAACTCTATATTCTTAAGCCCAGAACCAAAAGCATCTTGGCCCAGGCACTGTGCAACTCCCTTAGAAAGGTAGTAGCATTCTGAATTAACCCAAGATACAATTGGTGACTTTTACGGTCCAAGGATTACCAGACTATGGGGGTTATTCTAACTTTGGAGGAGGTGTTAATCCGTCCCAAAAGTGACGGAAAAGTGACGGATTTACCACCAGCCGTATTACGAGTCCATTATATCCTATGGAACTCGTAATACGGCTGGTGGTATATCCGTCACTTTACCGTCACTTTTGGGACGGATTAACACTCCTCCAAAGTTAGAATAACCCCCTATATCCTGGTTTTGTACTTCTATATACTGCTACTTAGGACCGTATATGTTTTGCCCTGAACCCATTATCCCTTCACACACACAATCTTCCTTATAATTTTTTTTTGTTGTTGAAGCTTATTTTTTTTATGTAAATCTGGAATATAAACTACAAAATATTGAATGGTCACAATATTGCAACAAGAATATAGAGCAACAAAATATCAAAAGGTAAGTTTGTGTATATTTTCTATAGAGATATGTACCTTGGTGATATATATCTTAAAGATTCATAGATGTGAAGTTAGGAATAATAAATCTTTATCTCCTACTGTGCACAATACCTGTTCAATATTTTGTCCTTCGATATTCTCATCAAGAGATTATGACCTTTTGATTTTTTTTCCTTGGTAGTCGCTGTCACAATCATTATTTCTTCACAATAAATAATTGTTGACAAAAACTACCTATAGGACAAGTATAGCCCTTCAGCAACTTAGCACTTCTCAGGTCATGGTAAGAGGTGAATGCATAGTCATTCTAGAAAATAAGTGAATCAGTTCTTGGCTAGGTCAGAAATCCTACTACAGTCAGTAGTGGCTATCCAAATCCATTGACACATCCCAAAACATAAGCATGGTTGATGCCCCCACATCAATAATGTTTAGAGCGTATTGGACATCAAACAAAGGTTTCAATTGATAGGTGACAGAGGTCTAAACTCCACTACAACTTTCCTAGGATGGAGTGTGATTCCATAAACACAGCAACTCAAAAAAGGCATCTTATCTTTAAACCTCTAACAGAATTGAAATACTGAAGAGAGGTCAATATTTATTAAATTAACAAGTATTGTGGTTTTCACATTGTAGGGTCTGAATAGATGTGTCAGAAATGATGTTATTAGTTGAGGGTGGTGAGAGCCCCACTCAAAAAATATGCCAATCCTTGTCAGAGCCACAAAAGTCACTAAATAAACATATGCATAACCCTCTGGAAGCTTGGCACAAAGCAGTCAGGCTTAACCTAGAGGTAATTTGTAAAGTATTTATGCAGCACTTAGACATTAAAAAGTAAAAACATGACAGAGGAAATCATGTTCGGCGCAAAGTGCAGGCCACCATGTGAGCTTTTTGTTTGTGGGGGACATGGGCGATCATTGCTAATGTGAAGAGCAGATTGCAGTCAGAGCTTTACACTGATTGGTGATGCAGGCAGTCGTTTATGGTTGTGAAGAGCCCGGAAATTCAGGAATTTCACCTGAAGTGCAGTTCTTACAGATTTTAAGCAAGAGGAGGAGACACTCTGACACCAGCCAAGGGTGCAGGGATGTGGGGAGGCACCTCTTTGCGTCAGGAGTCACTGCAGCAAGGATGAACAGCAGGGTTCAGGGAGGTTCAGTTTGTGTTAGTCAGCTAGGCGGTTGCAGGGAAGGTTTCTAGAAGCTTGTTGTGTCCCTGTCGCTCAAATAGGTCAGCCTACTGACCCTTGATGTCACATCTCGGTTCCTGTGTTCAAGGAAAGCAGATCTAGGGGGTCATTCTGACCCTGGCGGTCCATGACCGCCATGACGGAGGGCGGCGGAAGCACCGCCAACAGGCTGGCGGTGCTTCCTGGGCTATTCTGACCGCGGCGGGGAACCGGCGGTTTCCCGCCGGTTTTCCCCTGGCCCAGGGAATCCGCCATGGGGATTCCGACCCCCTTCCCGCCAGCCTGTTTCTGGCGGTGTCCAGGATGGCGGGAACGGGTGCCGTGGGGCCCCTGGGGGCCCCTGCACTGCCCATGCCACTGGCATGGGCAGTGCAGGGGCCCCCCTAACAGGGCCCCACAAAGATTTTCACTGTACGCTTTGCAGACAGTGAAAATGCACCCCTGCAACTCCGCCGGCTCCATTCCGAGCCGGCTTCCTCGTTGCAGGGGCTTTCCCGCTGGGCCGGCGGACGGCCTTTTGGCGGTCGCCCGCCGGCCCAGCGGGAAAGTTGGAATGACCGCCGTGGTCTTTTGACCGCGGTGCGGTCATTTGGCGGTAACCACATGGCGGGCGGCGGGCGGCGACCGCCGCCCGCCGCGGTCAGAATGACCGCCCTAGTCTGACTCCTTCTTCTGAATCTTCCAGAGGTTCAGGAGTGTTACGATGAAAAATTCTGAGGGTGCCACATTTATATACAGTGTCAGCCTGGAAGTCACTCTCTTTGTATACCTCTACACTGGTTCCGGTCAGTTCTTCCCCTTTCCGTGTATCCGTGTACTTGGCTCCAAACTGTCTAGGATAAGGAAGGTCAGGTTGGCCCAGGTGTGTGCTGCATTTCCTAGTGACAGAGCAGGCAGCTTCAGAAGTTAGGAAGGGGGACGGCATCGCCCTCAGGTTACACTTTGAAGCTCAGGAATGGCTAAGAGCATCCCCCAGTCCATCCTGCTCAAGAGAGGAACATAATTCTGTTGTAATGGGCTTGTTCTTGTGCCTGATCTTTCTGTCGCTATTGTGCCCAGCAGAATCTTGACAGTCTGTAGATTCTGAGGAGCGGCGTTGTGACAGTCGTGAGCAATGGAGCAGCCTAAGGAACCTCACTGATGTGAATGGAGGTCAATAAAAGTATATACAAGTGATGATTGTAGCCCAAGTTAATTACCACAATTTGGCAACGAGCGCATGCTCAACGTTTCTCCAGCCACAAGTGACCTTGAGTCCAGCGTGCCACGAGGAATCAACTGTCCAAGGCTGGAGCAGATCACACTAGTCAAAGGTAAAGGTAAGTTTTCCAGATTTCTTTTTATCATTCAGCCTTCTAAGCAGCACTAGTACTACCACACATGTAGCAGACTGCCACGTGTGAAAACACATTTTAATCTTTAAGTTACATGTACGCCCAATGTTGAGATTTGCTGTACTTTCTTAACTTAGTTAATTATTACACCCCCACCTCATTAGGGCACTAGTATCCACATGAGTGGAGTGACAAGAGATGACTTTACTATTAATCCCTGTGGAGTTCAGTTTTGGCTCATTGCACCTATGCTGAAGTATTTCGACACGCTGTGTTTCTCAGGAGCACGTCGCTGATGCTCAAGGTGCTGTTGACTAGCAACAATAATAAACACAATGTGTCAATCAGTGACCATTTTCTCCTGTTTGGCAACACTATGAATTGGGCTTTTTTCTATAGCCCATTGAAGTACAAAAAATCCACGCTCTGTGCATCGGTGATGTGCTCACCTTTGTGAAGCAATACTGGAGTTCAAGCATGTCGCACCCTGTGCATCTCTGATTTGCACACCTTTTTCAAGTTATATTGGGTTACCTTATTCACATGAACTTTGGAAACATCATCAGTGTTCTATTTTCAACTTCTGAGCATCGATGATACGCTCACCTAAATACACTGCATATTGAATTTTTAAATTCTGATCTGATTGTGTGTATGGTGCTGGGGTGGAGGGTGTGTGTTGTGCGTGTGCGTGTCACTCTCTTTTTCCTCCTCCCCTCCCCTGTGTGGTAGGCAGCTGTACTCACTGTGGGCGTCTTCGCCGTTGTTGGTGTTCATGGCGGAGCAGGATGTAGAAGATCATTGGAAAAATCTGCAGCTCAGGTTCCATGGCGGCGTGATTGTTCCCTGTGTCTCCAAAGGTGAGTTGTTTCCTTTCTGTGCAATGTTTCCGCCAGGCTTTTGATGTTGTTGGTACCGCCCCGGAAAAGGTGGTGGATTGGATTGTCATAATACGCGGGCAGAACATTGTCTTCCGCCTGGCTGTAGGCGGCTACCTCCATGGTGGCTGTGTTTCCACCCTGGTGGTCGGTGTGGCAAAATGGCTGTCTATCTGAGCTCTTTCCGCCATGGTCAAAATTTGGTGGTATTTACCCCTAGCCTGTTGGCGGTATTACCGCCACTTTATCACCAACCGCCAGCTTTTAATAACAGAGCCTTCTTCTAGGACATCTAACTCATCTATGACTTCTAAGTAGTTTTCAAAAATCCCAATCCATTCTTCCCATTCACATTCTTGTGAACCTGCTTGGGGTAAAAACATTGGAGGTGCTGCTACTGTTTGATTACTAGACATAATCACAATTTAGCAGGCTATTCATTATGAAAGTACCCAGCTAGTACGGCTGATAATCACAAAGATCAGAGAGTAGTAGCTTTAGTATACTGGTATACGCATACAACATCTTAATGAGCACATACTTCATACAAGTGCATGCATGCACTTTATGGTAATACGCACAACTTTAGTGACTATCAATATTGGTATTATTACCCACACAGCATCGGGGTGAGCGCCATATGCAAGTGCTTGTGCCTTACGGTGATATGCACACCTTTATTGACAATTAATGTTGCATTATTTAACAAATGCAGTAAGAAAACATATATACCCCGAACCCCTCAGGAATAATGCAAGGACAACACGAATAGATGAAAATGAGTGTAATAATATAAATACATCAAAAATACATACATCCAATCTAAAAGTATATACATATGTACAAATCAAAGGACACTACCCAGTTCTCAATGTGCGTGGGCCACAGGGCCACATGACAAAGTCCAAGGCCCTGATTGTCTCCTGCAACAATACAGAGAGAACACTGCAGGGGCATCAGTTCGAAAATAGGCAGGCACCTCAGGGCGACGGGGAATGGGGGGCACCTCAGCCAGCAGATGGAACAACACCAGTGGTTCTGGGGGGGCCAACATGCCCTGTGCTTGGTCCACACTCTCTCAAGTGGATGTCTTGCCCACATGCTCTGGAGGGGGCAACATGCCCTGTGCTTGGTCCTGGGGAGTGCAAGGCCACAGTCTTTCAAGTGGGTGACTTGCCCACGTGCTCTGGAGGGGGCAACATGTCCTGTGATCTTTATCCTGGGGAGGATAGGGTGAGTGGGTGGCTTCCCCACTGGTTCTAGAGGGGGCATCGTGCCCTTTGATCTTCATCCTTGGGAGAATGGGGTGAGTGGGTGTCATCCCCACTGGTTCTGGAGGGGGCATCGTGCCCTGTGATCTTTATTCTCAGGAGGATGGGGTGAGTGAGTGGCTTCCCCACTAGTTCTGGAGAGGGCAATGTGCCCTGTGCTTTTGATCCTGGGGAGTGCAAGGTCACAGTCTCTCAGCTGGGTGTCATACCCACAGGATTTGCAGGGGGCAGGCCGCACAACACCCCATGGAGGCAGATCTACAGAATCTCCGCCGACGGTGACGGCTGCTCAGTGGTGGCAGTGGTGCTGCTGCTGCTGCTGGTGGCTGTGGGGGGAAGCTCCAGACCATCCCCTGCAGCCTTGGACAGCTGCCCACTGGTGCTGCTGCTCGTGGTGGTGGTGAGGGGAAGCTCCAGCCCATCCCCTGCAGCCTCGGACAGCTGACCACTGGTGCTGGTGCTGGTGGTGGTGGCGGGGGGAAGCTCCAGCCCATCCCCTGCAGCCTCGGACGGCTGTCCACTGCTGGTGGCGGTGCTGCTGCTGCTGGTGGTGGTGGTGGTTGGGGCATACAAAATTATCTTCAAATTTTGCATAGTACTCTATTAGGCCCATGAATGAATGTAGTTGATCTTTCCCTTTGGGAGTTGGAGCTAACCGTATCGATTTTACTAAGTCTGTCTTGGGCTTAATACCATGTTCTGAAATGGTATACCCTAACTATTGAATCTCTTTGAGTAAGAAATTGCAAGAGTATAGATATGAAGTCGACTATGTTGTGGGATTGAAAAATATACAAGCGGATTATTTATCAAGGCTACCATTGTGTGTGTGGAAGAGAACAGAATGGAAGATAAAGAAATATGTTGTGTTGCAGCAAATGTGGAGGATGCATTGGCAAATGAATTTAAGTAAGTGTCTCATGAGTAATAGGAAGCAGCAGTACAAAATTATGAGAATCTCAAACAGTTAGGAGCATTCGTGAGGGGTGGAAGCGAGAAATATATGTAAGACCTTCTTTAAGAAGTTTTGTTAAGCTACAGGAGGAACTTAGCAGAGGGGTGACTGACAATTTGGTGTTGAGGTGCAAGAACTATGTGCCCCCAGAAGAAGTAAAAAAGAAATTGACCTTGTTGACACATGAGGGCCATTTGGGATAATGTCTTAAAAAAAAGGGTTGAAAAATACATTTTGATGGCCAGGAATAGATGGGAATGTGAAGGATTGGGTGGGAAAGTGTTTGCTGTGTAGAGACAGCGAGAAACATCTTAAAGTGGACATCTGGGATAGTTGAGTGATGGTGGAAGTGCATGGATGAATGTATGTCTGGATTTTATAGGTCCCACGGACTATTTATTGGAGTGTAATAGGTTTGCGATGGTTGTGGAAGATGTTTTTTCAAAATGGGTAATGGTTGAAATCATGAGGAAAGTGTGATTGGAATTTTGGAATTGCTTTTTATGAGAGAAGGAATAATGGTACACAACTTGCATCCAGTGCCATGCAAATTGCTTTAAATATACATGGAATAAAAGATGTACGCACATCTCTTTACAATCAACAAGGAAATGGCATAGTGGAGCAAATAAATTGTGTGATCAAAGGTACCATACAGATGGCGATTAATAGTGGAAAGGATGTCCAGAGAACGGTGGAGAGTGTTGAATGGGCGTATAATACTACAGAAAACAGTATTATAGGGGAGACGCCATTTAAGAGAACAAAAGGAAGATAAGCCAAAACCAAATTATCACCTCAATGAATGAACATGAAACAGCGAAAGATAAGAGAGAAGTAGTGAATAAAAGGAGGATTGAAGTAGGCTACTTTGTGAAGATTAAGTTAGAAAGAAGAGATGATGCAGATAGCAATTTCTCCATCCCAATGGAGGTGCGAGAGGTTCATGTATAGCATGTGGTTTTGAAGGATGAGCAAAGATGAAACAAACAAAGAGTAGCTTTGGATTGCAAAAAGGATGATGAGTGCAGCAGAAAGTAAAAATATAAGGGTGAATAGGAAAATAAATGTAGTCATTTTATGTTAATGAATGATATGCCAATGAGAAGGGGAAGAAGAGGTGTACTGGAAGATTGTGTAAGAGGAATGGAAGAGAGTGCACAAGGAAGAAATAGTGATGAAGAGAATATAGGAACAAGGAGACAAGGTAGTAGACAACACCAAATGCCCAGCACGTTTCTATGTAATAAAGTAATTTAAAGGTGTAATTTTTATGTTGGTGGATTATTTCATCATACACTTTGAATAAATTATTTTATATAATTCGTATAAGGTTTAGTTCATATAAGATTGTAAATAGGCTTTGAAAATATTGATGTATTTAGTTTTAGATTTGTTTATAAAGCACTGTGGTCCTCATTACAACGCTGGCGGTGGGTGATAAAGCGGCGGTAATACCACCAACAGGCTGGCGGTAACTACAGATAAATTATGACCATGGCGGAAACAGCTCAGACAGACAACCACTTTAACACACCGACCGCCAGGGCGGAATCAACAGGCACCACAGCGGTAACCACCTACAGCCAGGCGGAAGTCAATGTTCCGTCCACCGTATTATGAGACAGGAAACCGCCACCTTTTCTGGGGCGGTACCAACGACATCAAAAGCTTGGCGGAAACACTGCACAGAAGGGAAATGACTCAGGGAAGAATCATGTCGCCAGGGAGCCCGAACTCCATATATTCCCAATGCTCTTCTCCGTCCTGCTCCACCACGAACATCAATGCCGGCGAAGATGACCATGGTGAGTACTGCCGCCTAGCACACAGGGAAGGGAGGGAGGAAAAAGAGAGTGATACACACACGCAACATGCAACACCCCCACCCCCAACACCCTACAAACAAGCTGATGCAGTAACATAACATATAGACCCCGTACCCCTCAGGAATAATGCAAGGACAACAGCAATAGATCAAAGTGAGTGTAATAAGATAAATATAGTAGAAATACATGCATCCAAATCCAAAACTATATATCTATATACATATATACAAATGAAGGGACACTGCCCAGTCCTCAATGTTCGTGGGCCACAAGGCCACATTAAAAAGTCCAAGGCCCCACTTGTCTCCTCCAACAACACGGAGAGAACACTGCAGGGGCACGGGGAATGGGTGGCAATTTAGCCACAAGATGGTCCTGGAGGGGGCAAAGTGCCCTGTGCCTGAGCCCGCACAACAGCCCATGCATACAGGACTACACCCTATCCGCCAGTGGTGACGGCTGCTCAGTGGTGGCAGTGGTGGTGCTGCTGCTGGTAGTGGTGGGGGGAGGCTCCAGCCCATCCCCTGCAGCCTCGGATGGCTGCCCACTGGTGCTGCTGCTGCGGCTGGTGGTGTTGGGGGCAGTGCTGCTTGTGGAGCTGGTGATGGTGGTGGGGTGAGGCTCCAGCCCATCCCCTTGTGGCTGCTGTGATCCCCCATAGCGCCGTCCAGCTCCGGATAGGCCACCGCCAGTATGCGGGCCATCAGGGGGGTCAGGGTTCATTGGGCACCCCTTCCTCGTTGGGAGTCCATCCCCAGCTGGGCCTCCACCATCTTCTGTGCCCAGCGTCTCAGGTCCTCCCACCATTTCCGACAGTGGGTGCTTCGCTTGCTGTAGACCCACAGGGTTCGCATGTCCTTGGCGATGGCAAGCCATATACCCTTCTTTTGATGGGCGCTGACCTGCAGAGGAAATATTCACAGGGAAAGGTAGTAGTTAGACCATCCTGCCTGTTACACTCATGGCCCACCATATTCCTTCCCATTCCCCTTACGCACAGACATGCTGCACGCTGCCCAGGCCCCATCCACCAACCCCCCCACAACACGAGGCCTTCACATACAGCACTCCATGCATTCATGCCCCTTGCATCATGCTCACAGTGTACTCAACTGTTGGTCTGGAGGTCCATACAGCAGTCGGTACTGGGGTAGGACCCCATCCACCTGTCTCTCCAACTCCACCGAGATGAAGGCAGGGGCCCTTTCCCCAGTTACACGAGCCATGGTAGGTTCCAGACACAGGTCACAGCAGCACATGCAGTGTAGGTCCTCTCCTGTTGAAGTTCAGGTAGCAAGTGAGTGTACAGGTAGAAAATGATGGTGACGTCCGCGGCGGTGCATACCATCACCGCTGGCGTACATCACCATTGGCCACTGAACCCCATAGGGCCCAATGATAACCAATGAGGAGTTGTACGGCGGTTCCCGACCGCCTCCTGCAACAGCGCACAACGGCAGCGGAATTACCTCACTTCCACCAGTCCCTCCATACAGGACAGGTGGATGCCATTTCAGGTGGGGACAGGCCATGGATCCTAACTGTGCCATAGTTCACAATTGTACATTCAGGACATATGCCACTAATAAATTATAAAAATCACATCATGCATTGAACTGTAGTGGTTACAAAGTACAGATAATGACCGGCTCCTCACTCTTTTGCCCAATAGATTCCAACCGATGCGGATGAATAGGAGATGGAGACATCCCCCCCATGTACAGACCCCTGGTGGACTTGGCAACAATGGAGGACAGGCACATCATCCTCACCTACAGACTTGACAGGGCCACAATCACAGAGCTGTGTGCCCAATTGGAGCCTGACCTGATATCTGCTATCCGTCACCCCACTGGGATCCACCCTTCTGTGCAAGTGCTATCTGTGCTCCATTTCTTGGCAACTGGTTCTTTCCAAGTGACAGTGGGCTTGGCAGCAGGAATGTCACAGCCTATGTTTTTAATAGTGCTGACAAGAGTGTTGTCTGCCCTGATTAAACACATGTGCAGCTACATAGTTTTCCCCCAGGTGGAGGATTTGGCCACAGTGAAGGCTGACTTCTATGCAATGGGACATATCCCAACATTATTGGGGCTATTGATGGAACACATATAGCATTTGTCTCACCCCCCCCCATCCCCTGGTGAAATGAACAGGTCTTCAGAAATTGAAAAGGTTTTCACTTGATGAATGTGCAGATGGTGTGTTTGGCGGACCAGTACACCTCCCATGTCAGTGCTAAGTATCCTGGGCCGGTGCATGATGCTTTTATCCAGAGGAATAACAGCATCCCAAATGTGATGGCCCAACTCCAGAGGCACAGGGTGTGGCTAATAGGTGAGCCCTGGTTCCCACCCAGTAGATATTGGTGTATGGGTATGATGTGGGCCATACGGGTTAGTGTGTGGCTAACAGTTATTTGCAGGTGACTCTGGTTACCCCAACCTCTCATGGCTACTGGCCCCTGTGAGGAATCCAAGGACAAGGGCAGAGCAATTTACAATGAGGCACATGGGCGAACAAGAAGGATAATTGAACGTACATTCGGCCTCCTGAAGGTGAGGTTTCGGTGCTTCCATCTAACAGGTGGATCCCTGTGCTATTCACCCAAGAAGGTCTGCCAGATCATCGTGGCATGCTGTATGTTGCACAACCTTACCTTGAGACGCCATGTGTCTTTTCTGCAGGAGGAGGCTGGAGATGGCCGTGTGGCAGCAGTGGACCCTGTGGACAGTGAAGATGAGGAGGCAGAGGATGAGGATGAGGACAACAGAACTGCAGTGATTTGTCAATACTTCCAATGACACACAGGTAAGACAGTATAACTTCACATTTCATTGACAGTTTAATGTTTGACATTGTCACTGGCAGGCTGTGACTTACTACTTCTATGGCCACTCACTGTACCCTTTGGCATCTCTATTTGCAGATATTGGTGCCCCACTTTCACTCCTGGTGTGTTCACTGCAGCCAACTACAGGGCTTTCCTATGTATACATTACTGTACACTTGAATTGCAGTGCTTAAAACTTGTTAAATTAATACATACTTAAATCATTTGACATACTCCATACTTGTATTTTTCCAAAGGGTGTTTATTTAAGTGCTATGAAGAAAAGGGGATAGTGCAATGGGCTGGTGTGATGATGGAGGAAAGTCCAGGGTAGAGTCCAGTCTATTGGTAGCACAGGTGCATTGTCCAAGGGGGCATAGGAAGGGGAGCAATGGCAGTTCAAGGTGAACAGGGTGACAGAGTGGGACACAGAGTGACATTCAGGAGAGTCTTATTTCCTGGCTGGGTCTTGGCACTAGTCTCTGGCTTCTGCCTGGATCACAGGGAAAGTTTACAGGGTGGTTCTCCTTCTGCAGGGGAGGGGTGCTAGTGACCTGTTGGTCCTGTGGCGGGGCCTCCTGTCCACTAGTGGCAGTGGAGGTGAAGGGCTGCTCAGTAGTCTGGATAGTGGCAGGGGCCCGTTAGTGTCACACTGCTTCTCTCATAATGTTGGCCACGTCTGCCAGCACCCCTACAATGGAGACCAGGGTGGTGTTAATGGCCTTCAAGTCCTCCCTGATCTCCTGGTACTGTCCCTCCTGTAGCCGCATGTTCTCCTGCAACTTGTCCAGGATCTGGCCCAGTGTATCCTGGGAATGTTGGTATGTTCCCAGTATCGCAGTGAGTCCCTCCTGGAGAGTCGTTCCCTGGGCCTGTTCTCCCCCTGGCGCACAGCAGTCCTCCCAGTTTCCCTGTTGTCCTGTGCCTCTGACCCCTGAACCGTGTGCCCACTGCCACTGACCACAGGTCCCTGACTGTCCTGGGTTTGTGGGGTGCCCTGAAGTCCCTGTACAGGTGGACACACTGCTGATTGACATGTCCTGGGGACAGAGGTATGAGTATGCTGGGTGGGTGCTGTGGTAGTGTTTCCTGAGGGGGGAGGATCTGTGGTGGTGTGTGACTGTGTCTGGATAACCGACTGTCCAGGGGTCCATGATGGGCCAGGTTGGTCATCCAGATCCAGGCGAGCAGAGCTGCTGTCATCACTGTGGGCCTCTTCTGAGGGGGGACTGGATGTTGCTGGCACCTCTTCTCCGGTGACATTGGCTGGGATACCTGTGGGGATGTAAATGCAGTGTTATTGTTTCTGTGTGTGACATATTGTGCATGGGTGGGTTGCCCTCTATGGTTATTATTGCCCTGGCAGCTTTGCCTTGTGTGAGTTGTTATTTGGTGGGCTTGCTGTTTCCATCTAGTGTGCATGCTTTAGTGATTGGTGCCCATTCAGGGTTGTGAGTGGTGTCCATGCATTCGAATAGCATGCAGGGCTTGGGATTGGGATGGGTTAGATTTGATGGTGGGGTGTGTGGGAGGTGGTGGAGTGATGGGAGTGAGGGTAAGGGTGGGGGTATGTGATTTCATGCAGGTAGGTGGGTGATAATAGTTGAGAGTTGACTTACCAGAGTCCAGTCCTCCTCCTGCTCCTGCCAAGCCCTCAGGATGCATGATTGCCAAGACTTGCTCCTCCCATGCTGTGAGTTGTGGGGGAGGAAGCGGGGGCCCACCGCCAGTCCTCTGGATAGCGAGCTGGTGTCTTGCTGCTATGGAACATACCTTCCCACGTACGTCGGTTGACCTCTTCCTGTCATCCCTAGTTGTTGGGTGCTGTCCCACGGCGTTGACCCTGTTCACAATCCTCCGCCATAGCTCCATCTTCCTAGCAATGGATATCTGCTGCACCTGTGCTACATATAGCTGTGGCTCTACCCAGATGGTTTCCTCCACCATGACCCTTAGCTCCTCCTCATAGAATATGGGGTGTTGTTGTGGTGCCATGGGTGTAGTGTGAGTGGTATGGGTGAGGGTGTGTAGGGTCATGTTTTGGGGTGTGTGATGTAAAGTGCGTGGGTGGTGTATAGGTGATAGTGGTAGGTGGCTCTGGTTGTGTGGGTGCTTTTGCTGTCTCTCTCTGTTGGCAATGGTTTGTGTTCGTAAAGGGTTGTGAGTAATGTGGGTGGGTGTTTTATAGTGGTGTGGGTGTGTGGGTGTGGTGTGTGTATGTGTGTCAGGTGTGGGAAACTAATTGTTCAATGTGGTATTGTTTTGCTTGAGTGTTTGTTATTTTGAGTGCAGTGGTATGTACCACCAATGGTTTACTACAGTTGAGTGTCCGCCGGGGTGATTCATGGGTCAAAATGTGATGGGCGTAGTTCAGTTGGCGTAATGGTGTGGGTTTTGATACTGCCAGTTTATCACTGACCTTTGGTGTGTGGAGTTGGGTCTGTGGCTGTATAGTGACGGATTGGTATGTGTGTGTCATAATATGGGAAGTGGATATCCGCCGCCGCTCAGTATGTTGGCGGCAGTCAGCATGACAGTAAGTGGGATTTACCGCCAATGTCATAATGAGGGACTGTGTCTTTTATTTGTTTGTGTAAAGAAAAGAGATATGTTGCAGTAGGCTTATCCTCGTGCCTGGTTGTCTGGAAGGAATATACATCAAACCACAGGAGAGGAATATATAGTCATGTGACCCTAGACACTGGCAGAAAGGCACATTTAGTTTAGGAAGAAAATGTCAACTTTCCTAAAGTGGCATTTTCAGAATAGTAATTTAAAATTAGACTTTCACATTAAATAGGATTTTAAATTTCAACTCAAATGAATGGAAGGCGTTTTTCTCTATCCCAAACTAATGTTATCACATATTAAGTGTAATATGGCAGCCCATTGTCTATGGGAGAGTTATCCTTGCTGCAACAAAAACAACTTTAAGAGTTTTTTTACTGTCAGGACATGCAAAACTTAAAAGCGCACATACATTTAAAATTCCTGCATCTTGCCCTTTGAGACTTAAGGTGACATTCAACTATTAAAAAGGAAGTTTTAGGCCTGGAAAAATGTTTATTTTGCCAGGATGAAATGGCAATTTAAAAATGTACTACAAGCTGCAGTGGCTGGCCTCAAACATGTTTTACAGTGCTGGTTTAGTAAGTGGCTCAATGAGTGCTATGGCTCACTTGTAGTATTTCATTTACAGGCCCTGGGTAGATGTAGTACCATCTACTAGGGACTTATAAGTAAATTAAATGTGACAAGTATGTGTATACCAATTTTGCCATGTTTAAGGGAGAGAGCACAAGCACTGCACCACTGGTTGGCACGGGTAAAGTGCACAGTTTAATGCCAACAAATAAGGGTTTGTCAAAACAGGGTAGTGAAGGCAAACACTCTCGGGGAATACCACACCAAAGGTGTCAGGTCTAACAAGATGGCTACCTATTTTAGTTTGTCAATGATTCTATGGCTGTAGTCCTTGGTAACTGAAGTAAATGTATCCCAGAGGACTACCAGGCACGAGCTGGACTGGGTATTTGAGGAGGAAGTGGTAGGCATCACATTGGCACAGTGTTTAACTGTTTTGGCGTAGAAGAGGTGTGAATTTTACTGAGTTGGTGTGAAGGTGCCAATTGGCACTGGAGAGAAGGATTTGTGATCATTACTTTTAAACATGCAATAACTTGTTCATAAAGTTTCCAATATTGGCAATGCAATGTTAGAATTCGCAAAAGCTATGGAGTACGGGCAGGCTGCCAGTTTACCAGCAGCAGTGACCCTGATGATCCCATCGAAAGAAAACGTATTCCAATGGCCTGACAGTGCTCATCAGAGTAAGGGCATCAAACTACCCGCCCTATTTAGGACTGATTGGCTGGTGTTCTTTTTTCTGTCCATCACTGACAGGGAAACCTTGGTGCAAACAAACACAAAAATAGAAATAATGACCCCCGTGCACAGGGGAAAACTCCCTGCGTGTGGCGGTCATTAGTTTTTAAATTTTTTAAAAAAATCCTATTTCTGGATACTTCTGGATTACTGAGATTGGACTATTGATACTTCAATTTTCCACCAACGCTTGCAGATTCATTTTTACCAACAGACATGCAAAATGTAATTTTCAGATCAGTCAGAGAGCACAGATGTCTTTGCACTTCTCAGGCAGTGCAAATATAGGTGCCTATTAGCAGTCTATGAAATCTAGAAATGTTTGTGCAAATTGCTGAGGCCTCTTTGCAACCTATGTAACCCTGCCCTTATTCAAACCACGGAGGATTAAATGAGTGACATGGAAAAAATGTTCCATTCAACATTTGGAAAGTGAAAGGTGCACAGGGCCTCACCAGGTAAGGCAGCAGTACACCTGGAATGCGTGCTATGCTGCAGGAAGCGTAGGATGCATGTTCTCCCACCGACTATCTATGCGACTGATGAAATAATTGCTGTGTCAGGAACCCCCTTCTTCTGGCATCCCCTTTATCCTAAATTACAGAATGTCCTCTATACTGAAAGCATTTGAAAGCAATCTTCTCCGTTCAAACGATCAACCTCTTATTCTGAAAAATAATAGTGCACAAGATTTCAAATATTTCTGACTCGCCAAACTACTAGACTCAATTCAAGTTTCTTCCTTCTTTTAAAGTTTGCAGTGAGAATTAGAATTGCAGACAACGGGTTAAAGGTAGTTCAATCACCGTGAAAAGAAAAGAAATGTCCTCGAGAGTAAATTTGCTTTAATGGGAATTTGCCTTCCTGTCTTTTGAAAGAAAATATTGTTAAAAGCCTGTGATCTTGACAGTCTGTGTAGTCAGAAGCCTGATAAGATCACAGTGTCTGGACAGTGCAGAAGGGCTGTTCAGTGGAGCCACTGCTCGGCTTCCACGTGCATGCCATGATAAATGGCGCTGGGGCCGGTGCTCTGTTCCAGCGTCCAGTTTTGTAAGGCGATAACCATATCTTCCCCCTAAGTCGTCGGCGCAATTAGTCAACACTTCATTTACAACCAGCTGACAGTGAAAACCCTGACAAGCAATGAACTACCGGGAGAGGCATACTTTCTGAGCAGCTCTCAGTCGTGTTTACTTTCCACCAATTAGTGAGCTAAAAATAAAAGTTTTCAAAACAAGGTCGTACATGATTAGTAGAAAACGCGTTTTTGGGAGAAAAAAAAAAAACGGATACATGTATCGTTACTAAAATATCTTTTTTTTAATAAAAGGGATGGAGGTAAATTACGTTTATTTTAACTTTGTGGGGCTGCTTTCCTTTGCTTCAGTCTTAGCAGTGATTCTATGCATCTCCGACATTCTGATATCATAATCAGGTTCAATAATCGTGCCAACATGGCAGTCAATACATAAATCAAGGTCAAGCAAAGAACAAAAACATGGATAAGAAGAGGTGATAAGGGGCAAGGAAATAACATGGACACTGGTTAGTGCCCAACCACTCTCAAGTCCTTTTGAAATCAGGTGTCTTTATCTGTTTCTTTAAAAATAGCACAATAATTGGTTTTCCTTAAGCTATAGATATGATTACACGTTCACTTTTGTAGCGACTTCCACTTATGAACAAAATAAATATTTTGTAAATTTCAAAATTTGATTTTATCTGATTCATCTAAGCAAAGAAAACCCTAAATTCACACAAGCAAAAAATACTAGTTTTGCACTGCATGTAGCAATTTACTGTACAGCAGCCACCATTTTATTGTTTGGGATCAACTGCTCACACACAGGTGTGCATTGCATCACACCCATTACTTGTTACTGCAACATTAACATTTAATTATAATACTAAATAGCAAAAGGGCCTCACAGTACCTTTGTCTTGTATCTGAACACAATGAACCTCATTATGACATTGGCGGTAAATCACACTTACCGCCTTGCTGACTGCCGCCAACGTAGCCCCGCAGATATCCGCTCACCATATTATGACACACACACACACACACACACACCAATCTGTCACTATACAGCCACAGACACAACTCCGCCACACCAAAGGTCAGTGATAAACTGGTGGTATCCAAACCCACACCAGTACGCCAACAGAACAACAGCCATCACATCATGACCCACAAATCAACACAGCGGACATTCAATGGCTGTAAACCACTGGCAGTACATACCGCCGCGCTAAAAATACAAACACTCAAACAAAACAGCACCACATTGGACAATTCAAGCTACACACATCTGTCACCCATACACACACCACACTCACACACCCACACCTCTATAAAACACACACCCCCACATTACCCACAACCCTTCACGACTACAATTAATTGCCAACAGAGACAGCAAGCGCACACACACAACCAGAGCCACAAACCACCATCACCTATACACCACCCACGCACGTCACAACACACACCCCCACACATCACCCTACACACCCTCACACACACCACTCACACTACACCCATGGCACCACAATGACACCCCAGATTCTCTGAAGAGGAGCTAAGGGTCATGTGGAGTAAATCATCCGGGTAGAGCCACAGCTATTTGAAGTACAGGTGCAGCAGATATCCATTGCTAGGAAGATGGATCTATGGCAGAGGATCGTGGACAGGGTCAATGCTGTGAGACAGTACCCAAGAACTAGGGATGACATCAGGAAGAGGTGGAACGACCTATGGGGGAAGGTAGGTTCCTTTGCTGCAAGACACCAGCTTGCTGTACAGAGGACTGACGGTGGACCCCCACCTCCTCCCCCACAACTAACAACATGGGAGGAGCAAGTCTTGGCCATCATGCATCCCGAGGGCCTGGCAGGAGTAGGAGGAGGACTGGACTCTGGTAAGTCAACTCTATACTACTACTATCCCCCCATACCTACATGCCATCACATACTTCCACCCCACCCTCACTCCCATCATTCCATCACCTCCCACACACCCCACCATCACAACCCTCTCATCCCAATGCAAAGCCCAGCATGCACCACCAATGCATGGACAGCACTCACAGGCCTGCATGGACACCTATCACTAAAGCATACACATTCAAGAATCGCCTAACCCACCACATAACAACTCACATGAGGAAAAGCTGCCAGGGCAATAAAAACTGTAGAGGGCAACCCACCCATGCACAATATGTCATACACAGAAATAATAACACTGCATATACATCCCCATAGGTATCCCAAGCAATGTCACCGGAGAGGAGGTGCCAGCAACATCCAGTGCCAGCACAGAAGAGGCCCACACTGATGACAGCGACTCTGTTCGCCTGGATCTGGATGACCAACCTGGCCCATCATGGACCTCCGGACAGTCGGTTACCCAGGCACAGTCACACACCACCACAGAGCCTCCCCCTCAGAAAACACCACCACAGCACCCACCCAGCCTGCCCATACCTCTGTCCCCAGGACATGTCAATCAGCAGTGTGTCCACCACTACAGGGACCACAGGGCAGCCCCCATACCCAAGACAATCAGGGACCTGGGGTTAGTGGCAGTGGGGACACGGTTCAGGGGACAGAGGCACAGGACAACAGGGAAACTGGGAGGACTACTGTGCGCCAGGGGGAAGACAGGCCTCGGGAACCGAATCTGCAGGAGGCACTCACTGCGATCCTGGGAGCATACCAACATTCCCAGGATGCAGGAGGGACAGTACCAGGAGATCAGGGAGGACTTGAAGGCCATTAGCACCACCCTGGTCTCCATTGCAGGGGTGATGGCAGACATGGCCAACATTATGGGGGAGGCAGTGTCACACCAGCTGGCCCCTGCCATTAGCCAAACATCTGAACAGCCCTCCACCTCAGCTGCCGCTAGTGGACAGGCCACCAGCACCCTTACCCCGGGAGAAGGAGAACGACCCCTCAAACATTCCCTGCTATCCAGGCAGAAGCCAGAGGCTATTGCCGAGACACCCGCCAGGAAATAAGACTTTCCTGAATGTCACCCTTGTGTCCCACTCTGTCACCATGTCCACCTTGAACTGCCATTGCTCCCCTTCCTATGTCCCCTTGGACAATGCACCTGTGCTACCAATAGACTGGATTCTACCCTGGACTTTCCTCCATCATCACCCTAGCCCATTGCACTACCCATTTTCTTCATAGCACTTAAATAAACACCCTTTGAAAAAATACAAGTATGGAGTATGTCAAATGATTTAAGTATGTATTCATTTAACAAGGTTTAAACATTGCAATTCAACTGTACAGTAATATATACATAGGAAAGACCTGTAGTTGGCTGCAGTGAACACACCAGGAGCAATAGTGGGGCACAAACATCTGCAAAAAGAGTTGCCAAAGGCATCGAAGTGGGAATTCACAGCCTGTCAGTGACAATGTCAAACACAAAACTGTCAATGAAATGTGAAGTTACACTGTCTTACCTGTGTGTCATTGGAAGTATTGAGGTATCACTGCAGTTCTGTTGTCCTCACCCTCATCCTCTGCCTTCTCACTTTCACTGTCCACAGGGTCCACTACTGCCACACGGCCATCTCCAGCCTCCCCCTCCGGCAGAAAAGGCACGGGCGTCTCAAGGCAAGGTTGTGTAACATGTAGCATGCCACGATTATCTGGCAGACCATCTCGGGTGAGTAGCACAGGGATCCACCTGTTAGATGGAGGCTCTGAAACCTGGCCTTTAGGAGGCCGAAGCTTTGTTCTATTATCCTTCTTGTTTTCCCATGTGCCTCATTGTAACGTTCCTCTGCCCTTGTCCTGGGATTCCTTACAGGGGTCAGTAGCCATGAGAGGTTGGGGAAACCAGAGTCACCTGCAAATTTTGAGGGACAACTGTTAGCCATACACTATCCGGTTGAGCGTCTTGGCACAGGTTCATCGGCAATGACCGTCTGGACTCCAAATCAGAGTTGATTTTTTAGCCTGGACTCCCCCGATGTGGCCCTACCATTAATTTTTGGAGGGTTTTGATCTATATTTGTGGAAATTCCCACCATCCATAGGATTAGGTACGTTACTAGGTCCTGATGAATCGCAAAAGTTAATTTTCCAGACATTAGCGAGAAACATGTTGACCCATTACATAGAGTAACACAGGAGACCCTGTGTGCTCCGTCTCTTTTATGTCATTGCTCTCAAAGAGACAGTATTTTTATGGGGTTTGTGGTCATCATCCCACTAATTCCCCGTTTTCTGGTTTTTAATCTTGTCAGAGGTATGAACACAAGTATTAAAATTATTAGCAGTTACCTCTAGGCATTTTTAATCTCTTTTCTTGCCAATCCTTCATTTATCTGTTTTTTGACCGGCTATATTTGTTTCACAAAAGATCTCCGGCAAAGAGCCCCCTGGTGGGGCCCGTCAGGCATTGCAGCGCCGGCCTGACGAGGAGCTGGCCCTATGATGAAGCATGTCACCGGACGGTGAGTGAGGGCCCTTGCTTCGAACAGCTCTGGTTCTCATCTATGGACCAAGTGTTCTATCCGAAAGAAACCCATTTTTCTATATGGAACCGTGTGTAATCTTTTTTTGATTGACTGTCTAGTGGGATCTTTACACACGGGACCAGGAGTTAGTCTCCGAATATCCCAGTTTCCTGCCCCTCCTTTGTTGTTTTTTCAAAGCCATACAATATGCCATATTGCCCACACCATACCCATACACCAACAGCCACTGGGTGGGAACCAGGGCTTGGCTATTAATTACACCCTGTGCCTCTGGAGTTGGGCCATCACATTTGGGATGCTGCTATTCCTCAGGATAAAAGCATCATGCACTGAGCCTGGATACTTAGCATTGACATGGGAAATGTACTGGTCCGCCAAACACACCATTTTCACATTCATTGAGTGAAAACCTTTACGATTTCTGAAGAGCTGTTCATTCTGGAAGGGGAGGACAAATGCAATATGTGTTCCATCAATTGCCCCAATGATGTTGGGGATATGTCCCATTGCATAGAAGTCAGCCTTCACTGTGGCTAAATCCTCCACTTGGGGTAAAACAATGTAGCTGCACACATGTTCAATCAGGGAAGACAAAACTCTGGTCAGCAATATTGAGAACATTGTCTGTGACATTCCTGCTGACAAGCCCACTGTCACTTGGAAAGAACCAGTTGCCAAGAAATGGAGCACCGATAGCACTTGCACAAGAGGGGGGATCCCAGTGGTGTGACGGATAGCAGATATCAGGCCAGGCTCCATTTGGGCACACTGCTCTGTGATTGTGGCCCTGTCAAGTCTGTAGGTGAGTATATTATGCCTGTCCTCCATTGTTGCCAAGTCCACCAGGGGTCTGTACACGGGGGATGTCTCCATCTCCTATTCATCTGCAGCGGTTGCAATCTATGGGGCAAAAGAGTGAGGAGCCGGTCATAATCTGTACATTGTAGCCACTACAGTTCAATGCATTATGTGATTTATTAATGTATTAGTGGCATATGTCGTGAATGTACAATTGTGATCAGTGACGCAGTTAGGATCCATGGTATACTCCCCCTGAAATGGTGTCCGCCTGTCCTGTATGGAGGGACAGGTGGAAGTAAGGTAATTTCTCTGATGTTGTGCGCCGTTGCGTGAGGCGTCGGGAACCGCCGTGCAACTCCTCATTGGTTGTAATTGGGCCCTATGGGTTACAGTGGCCAATTGTGATGTACGGTGGCGGTTTCGGTATGCACCGCCGCGGACGTGACTGCCATTTTCTATCTGTTCACTCACTTGCTACCTGACCATCAACATGAAATGACCTACGCTGCATGTGCTGCTGTGACCTGTGTCTGGAATCTACCATGGCCCGTGTGACTGGGGAAAGGGGCACTACCTTCACCTCAGCAGAGTTGGAGCGACTGGCGATGGGGTCCTACCCCAGTACGGACTGCTCTATGGGCCTCCAGACCAATAGGTGAGTACACTGTGAGCACGATGCTTGGGGCATGAATGCATGGAGTGGTGTATGTGAAGGCCTCGTGTAGGGGGGGTTGGCGAATGGGCCCTGGCAAGTGTGCAGTGTGTATGTTGGGCTGTGTCTCAGCATAAGGGGATGGGAGGGCTAAGGTGGGCCATGAGTGTAACAGGCAGGACGGTCTCACTAATATCTTTCCCTGTGTATATTTCCCCTGCAGGTCACCGCGCAACAAAAGAAGGATATATGGCGTGCCATCGTCAAGGACGTGCGGACCCTGGGGGTCTATGGCAGGCAGAGCACCAACTGTCGGAAACGGTGGGAGAACCTGAGACGCAGGGCACGGCAGATGGCGGAGGCCCAGCTGGGGATGGCCTCCCAACGAAGAAAGGGTGCCTGTCAAACCCTGACCCCCCTGATGGCCTGCATACTGGCAGTGGCCTATCCGGAGCTGGATGGGCGCTTGGGGGCATCACGGCAGCCACAAGGGGGTGAGTTCAGTGCCCATCATTACTACTTACGTCTGGTGGGGTGGTATCCGGGTGGGGAATGTGTGCCTGTGGGTGCCACTAGGCCAGGGCTGACATTGCAGTGTAGATCCCAAGGTGGGCAGGGTTCTGATGTGATATTCCTCCAACCTAGCAAGTAGGCATCCACTACTAGGCAGGGGTGTGTGGGTCCCAGGTATGCTGCAGTGGGCGGCATGTGTCCCTTCCCATGCCCTGGTGACTAGCATTGTTACTGGTAGTGCCATGCATAGTGCGTAGGGCTGTTCCCTGTGTGTGAGGGTGCTGTGTACGCCAACGGTAGTGTTGGTGCAGCTATTGATCAAGTGTATCCTTTGTCTCTCTCCCCCCCTTTCTTGTTTTGTCATCCTGTCCTTATATGCATTAGCATCATTTGGCGGAGGAGCAGAGGCACTGGCAATGGAGGGAGTTGCATCCCACAGGACCCAGGAGGCAGAGTCCACCGACGTTGAGGGCACCAGTGGGACGGAGGGCGGGGGGAACACCACGACAGAGACCTGGGGGACAGTTGGGACATGGATACCTCCTCCAATGGATTCTCCCTGGTGGTGGTGGACACCTCTGAGCCCACCCCGTCTACAGGTACAGCCGCCACCCCCATACCAGCACCGCCCTCCCAGCAGCCCCTGAGCGAGTAGCCCATGCCCGCTCATCCAGGAGGGTGGGCATCTCCTTCGCCCCAGGCACCTCAGGCCCTGCCCCAGTTAGCCCTGCTGCCCTGAGTGAGGAGGCTATTGACCTCCTGCGATCCATCTCTGTTGGGCAGTCAGCCATTGTGAATGCCAACCAGTGGCTGGCAGCCCAAATACAACAGACCAATGCATTTCTGGAGGGCATTCACACTGGCTTGGGGGCCCAAAAGAGATCAATCCAGGCTCTGGCCTCCTCTCTGATGGCAGCCATTGTCCCTGTTTCCACCCTCCCCCTTCCAACTTCCTCTATCCAATCCCATTCCCCTAAAACCCAACCTATCCCAAGCACACAGGCAGATGAGCAAGCACACAAGACAACACACAAGAGCGGCACAAGCAAACACAAGCACCACACTTCATCCCACAGGCACTCACACAAACACCATCCAGATGCAGACATACCAAATCCATTGCCTCCACTGTGTCCCACCTCCTCGTCCTCCACCTCCCTCCCAGTTGCATCTACACTCACACCTGCATGCACTACATCCTCATCCACTACCCCCATCACCAGCACACCTATCAGAACACACACCTCAATGGCAGTCACCACCCAGCACCAGGCAGAAAGGACAAGGGGGCTGGTGCTGGGACTCAGTCGGAGCACCCACCACCGACCATGGTGATGCAGCCGTCCGTGGCTGTAGGGGATGGGCAGGAGCTTCCTCCCACAACCTCCACCAGCAGCAGCACCGCTATCAGCAGTGGGCAGCCGTCTGAGGCTGCGGGGATGGGCAGGAACTTCCCCCCACAACCACCACCTGCAGCAGCAGCACCAGTAGGCAGCCGTCCAAGGCTGCAGGGGATGGGCAGGAGTTCCCTCCCACAACCAGCTGCAACATTACCATTACCACCTCTGAGCAGCCGTCACCGCCGGCGGACAGTGTGCAGTCCTGCGTCCATGGGCTGTTGTGCGGGCTGCCCCTGCAAATCCTGTGGGATTGACACTAACCGAAGAAACTGTGACCTTACATTCCCCAAGACCTTCTTCACATGGCATGTTGCCCCCTCCAGATCCAGTGGGTAAATCACCCACTTGAGAGACTGTGGCCTTGCACTCCTCAGGACAGCACACAGGGCATGTTGCCCCCTCCGGATCCAGTGGGCAAGTCACCCAGTTGAGAAACTGTGGCCTTGCACTCCCCAGGAGAGCGCACAGGGCATGTTGCCCCCTCCAGGACCAATGGTGTTGTTCCATCTGCCGGCTGAGGTGCCCCCCCATTCCCCGTCCCCCTGAGGTGCCTGCCTATTTTTGAACTGATGCCCCTGCAGTGTTCTCCCCGTGTTGGTGCAGGAGACAAGTGGGGCCTTAGACTTTGTGATGTGGCCCTGTGGCACACGAACATTGAGGACTGGACATTGTCCCTTGATTTGTAAATATGTATATACTTTTAGATTGGATGCACGTATTACTACTTTATTTATCTTATTACACTCACTTTTATCTATTCGTGTTGTCCTTGATTTATTTCTGAAGGGTACAGGGTGCATATGTTATGTTACTGCATCTGCTTGTGTGTATGGTGCTGGGGGTGGGGGGGTTGCATGTTAACTGTGTTTATCACTCTCTCCCCCGTGTGCTAGGCAGCTGTACTCACTGTGGTCGTCTTCGCCGTCAGTGGTGTTTGTGGTGGAGCAGGACGTAGAACAGAATTTGGAATATATGCAGTTCAGGCTCCATGGCGGTGTGGTTCTTCCCTGAGTCTCCAAAGGTGAGTTGTTTCCCTTCTGTTCCGTGTTTCAGCCAGGCTTTTGATGTAATTGGTACCGCCCCAGAAAAGGTGGCAGATTGGGTGTATTAATACGGTGGGCAAAACAATGACTTCCACCTGGCTGTAGGTGGCTACTGCCGTGGTGCCTGTCGATTCCACCATGGCAGTCGGTGTGTTAAAGTGGTTGTCTGTCTGAGCTCTTTCCGCCATGGTCATAATTTGGCGGTATTTACTGCCAGCCTGTTGGTGGTATTACCGCCACTTTATCACCGACCGCCAGGGTTGTAATGAGGGCCAATGACAGTACACAAGTTAGAAGCAACCACAAGCAGTGCAGAAGAGTTTCTATATGTGTTATGTTATTTTACACATTTGGTTATTTTTATTTAGCAAAAACAGTGATTTCAAAGCCCACATTTGTTGTGATATGATTTCACAATGATATTGTTAGAAAAGGGTTCTGTCTATTTACTCACGTTTTTACTTTTTGGACTACCTGGGTTATAGACGTCTGCTATAAGTGATTCTTGCTACATGAGTCTCACTCACTTTTAGCTCTGTTTAACAGATTGGGAGTGCTAACCACAAGTATACACTTTTTAAGACAAGGTCTGTTGCTGCACAGACAGGATTAGAGGATTTGGGTTGTGTGCACATGAACATGTATTGGATGAACATGTGCGACTACTGTATAACTCAGACCAGTAACCGTGCACATTTAGGCCCTCATTACAACCCTGACGGTCGGTCTTAAAGCGGCGGTAACACCGCCAACAGGCTGGCGGTAAAAAAAATTGAATCATGACCATGGCGGAAACCACCAACACATACAGCCACTTTAACACTCCGAGCACCACGGAGGTAGCAAAAAACACCGCGGCTGTAACCGCCAACTGCCAGACGGAAGACAATGTACCGCCCACTCTATTACAACCCGCCCATCCGCCAGCTTTTCCGGGGCAGTACCAACGCCATCAAAAGCACAGCGGAAACAGTACTCTGAAGGGAAACAACTCACCTCTCGATACTCAAGGAAGAACCAGGACGCCATGGAGCCCAAGCTGCAGGTTTTCCCCATACTGGTGTATCTTCTCATACACTAGGAACACAAACGCCGGCGACCACATTGAGTACTGCACCCAGCACACAAGGGAGGGGGGCAGGAAAAAGAGAGTGACACACACACGCAACACCCCCACCCCCACCCTCACTCACAACACCATACACACAAACACATGCAACAATATTACATATCCACCCCATAGCCATCAGGAATAACGCAAGGACAAAAGGAATGGAGTGAAATGAGTATAATATTAGAAATAGTACAGAAATATGGCCAAAAAAGCAAAAACAGTATTTACAATATATACAATATATACAAAAGGCGGGACAATGCCCACTCAAAAATTGTCCGTGGCCCACTGGGCCAAAACACATAGGCCAAGCCCACACTTGACTCCTGCCTCAATATGGAGAGAACACTGCAGGGGCATCAGGTCAAAAACACACAGGCACCTCAGGGGGACAGGGAATGGGGGGGTGGGCACCTCAGCTGGAAGATGGCACAATGCCACTGCTCCTGGAGGGGGCTCCATGCCCACTGCTTGGTCCTGGGGAGTGCAAGGTCACAGTCTCTCTAGTGGGTGGTTTGCCCACTGCTTGGTCCTGGGGAGTGCAAGATCACAGTCTCTCAAGTGGGTGGGTTGCTCACTGCTTGGTCTTGGGGAGTGCAAAGCCATAGTCTCTCTAGTGGATGTCTTCTTCCACTGGTTCTGGAGGGGGCATTGTGCCCAGTGTGCTTCATCCTGGCAAGGAGGGGATGAGTGGATACCTTCTACTGGTTCTGGAGGGGGCTTTGTGCTCAGTGTGCTTCATTCTGGGAAGGATGGGGTGAGTGGATGCCTTCTTCCACTGGTTCTGGCGGGTGGCATTGTGTCCAATGTGCTTCATCCTGGCAAGAAGGGGCTGAGTGGATGCCTTCTTCTACTGGTTCTGGAAGGGGCATTGTGCCCAGTGTGCTTCATCCTGGCACGTAGGGGCTGAGAGGATGTCTTCTTCCACTGGATCTGGAGGGGGCATTGTGCCCAGTGTGCTTCATCCTGGCAAGGAGAGGCTGAGTGGATGCCTTCTTCCACTGGTTCTGGCGGGTGGCATTGTCCCCAGTGTGCTTCATCCTGGCAAGTAGGGGCTGAGTGGACGCCTTCTTCCACTGGTTCTGGAGGGGACATTGTGCCCAGTGTGCTTCATCCTGGCAAGAAGGGGCTGAGTGGATGCCTTCTTCCACTGGCTCTGGAGGGGGCATTGTGCCCAGTTTGCTTCACCCTGGGAAGGATGGGGTGAGTGGATGGCTTCTTCCACTAGTTCTGGAGGGGGCTTTGCGCCCTATGATGCAGATGTTTTGGAGTGCAAGGTCACAGTCTCTCACCTGGGTGTCACAACAACAGCTGTTGCAGGGGCCAGGACACACTGCAGCCCATGTAGTCACCACTACACACTGCCCTCTGGTGGTGACGGCTGCTCAGTGAATCACAGTTGCGCTGCAGGTGGCGGTGCTGGCAATGGTGGTGGTAGCCTCCAGGCCTTCACCTGCAGCCTCGGACGGCTGCCCACTGGGGCTTCTGCTGGCAGTGGTGCTGCTTGCGGCAGTGCAAGTGGTGCTGCTGGCTGCAGTGCAGGTGGCGTTGCTGCCCGCGGTGCAGGTGGCGATACAGGCGGTTGTGGTGGTAGCCTCCATGCCTTCACCTGCAGCCTCGGACGGCTGCCCACTGGGACTGCTGCTGCTGGCAGTGGTGCTACTTGCGGCAGTGCAGGTGTCGGTGCTGGCCGTGGTGCAGGTGGTGGTTCTGGCAGTGGTGGTAGCCTCCAGGCCTTCACCTGCAGCCTCGGACGGCTGGAGTGCCATGGCTGGTGTTCTATGCCCCTTCCTGCCCTTGGCAGATGGTTGTGCCTCCTTGCTTCTGCCAGCTGGAGTCTTTGACTTGGCCTTCCTGGCTGGTTGTACCTCCTTCACCTTGCTGGATGCTGTCCCCTTCTTGCCCTTGCCAGGTGGCGGAACCTTCTTGGCCTTGGCAGGAGTTGGTGGCACACTGGCTGGGCTGATGAGTGCCTCCTTGGAGCCTCTCACAGCTGCAGAAACCACAGCGGATGTGGACTGGGTGGCTGAGGTGCTGTGCTGGGTTCTGGCCACCCTGGCCTGAGGTGAAGGATAGGGGGAGGGGTAGGGAAGAGGTCAATGTTGGCAAGGAAAAGCTTCTTAGGGACACTGGGGCAGGAAGAGGGTGAAGGTTTGGGAGTGGAGGAAGAGGGAGTGGTTGTAGGAAGCGTCGGTCTGCTGTGTTTGGGTGCAGGTGCATAAGCTGGATGCTGTTGTGAGGTGGAGTTCTGTTGGGTGGGTGTGTGCCTGCGGTTGTGTACTTTGTGAGGAGGGGTCACAGACACAGTGGGAGAGGACACAGGGGACGTGTGCATGGACGTGGGGGTGGTGACTGCCAGTGAGGGGCGTGTAGTGATAGGTGTGCTGGTGATGGAGGTATGGATGAGGATGTAGTGCATGCAGGTATGAGTGTAGACGCTGCAAAAAAAAGGGAGCACACTGCCTCACACTCCAGCAAAAAGTTGGCCCCAATGCATCTTGATAAATGCAGTCAGATTCATTTCACATTAACAAAAGTAATCAAAGTCTTTCACCTTAGTAGGTGCAGCAAGTGCTGTGTATCTCTGGACACGTGTTTCTGGGTTTCGCCCGTCATCAGCAGAGAGCAGCATATTTTGTGGGGTTGCTTGAAATGCCACCAAACGTCTTCTCAGGTTTATGTACCACTCTGGTGTGCAGGTGCCTCACCAAGGCTCGTCAGCCCGTTAGCTCAAGGGAGCCGTCATTCGACACAGTGCAAAAAAAAGGGAGCACACTGCCTCACACACCAGCAAAAAGTTGGCCCCAATGCATCTTGATAAATGCAGTCAGATTCATTTCACATTAACAAAAGTAATCAAAGTCTTTCACCTTAGTAGGTGCAGCAAGTGCTGTGTATCTCTGGACACGTGTTTCTGGGTTTCGCCCGTCATCAGCAGAGAGCAGCATATTTTGTGGGGTTGCTTGAAATGCCACCAAACGTCTTCTCAGGTTTATGTACCACTCTGGTGTGCAGGTGCCTCACCAAGGCTCGTCAGCCCGTTAGCTCAAGGGAGCCGTCATTCGACACAGTGCAAAAAAAAGGGAGCACACTGCCTCACACTCCAGCAAAAAGTTGGCCCCAATGCATCTTGATAAATGCAGTCAGATTCATTTCACATTAACAAAAGTAATCAAAGTCTTTCACCTTAGTAGGTGCAGCAAGTGCTGTGTATCTCTGGACACGTGTTTCTGGGTTTCGCCCGTCATCAGCAGAGAGCAGCATATTTTGTGGGGTTGCTTGAAATGCCACCAAACGTCTTCTCAGGTTTATGTACCACTCTGGTGTGCAGGTGCCTCACCAAGGCTCGTCAGCCCGTTAGCTCAAGGGAGCCGTCATTCGACACAGTGCAAAAAAAAAGGGAGCACACTGCCTCACACTCCAGCAAAAAGTTGGCCCCAATGCATCTTGATAAATGCAGTCAGATTCATTTCACATTAACAAAAGTAATCAAAGTCTTTCACCTTAGTAGGTGCAGCAAGTGCTGTGTATCTCTGGACACGTGTTTCTGGGTTTCGCCCGTCATCAGCAGAGAGCAGCATATTTTGTGGGGTTGCTTGAAATGCCACCAAACGTCTTCTCAGGTTTATGTACCACTCTGGTGTGCAGGTGCCTCACCAAGGCTCGTCAGCCCGTTAGCTCAAGGGAGCCGTCATTCGACACAGTGCAAAAAAAAGGAGCACACTGCCTCACACTCCAGCAAAAAGTTGGCCCCAATGCATCTTGATAAATGCAGTCAGATTCATTTCACATTAACAAAAGTAATCAAAGTCTTTCACCTTAGTAGGTGCAGCAAGTGCTGTGTATCTCTGGACACGTGTTTCTGGGTTTCGCCCGTCATCAGCAGAGAGCAGCATATTTTGTGGGGTTGCTTGAAATGCCACCAAACGTCTTCTCAGGTTTATGTACCACTCTGGTGTGCAGGTGCCTCACCAAGGCTCGTCAGCCCGTTAGCTCAAGGGAGCCGTCATTCGACACAGTGCAAAAAAAAGGGAGCACACTGCCTCACACTCCAGCAAAAAGTTGGCCCCAATGCATCTTGATAAATGCAGTCAGATTCATTTCACATTAACAAAAGTAATCAAAGTCTTTCACCTTAGTAGGTGCAGCAAGTGCTGTGTATCTCTGGACACGTGTTTCTGGGTTTCGCCCGTCATCAGCAGAGAGCAGCATATTTTGTGGGGTTGCTTGAAATGCCACCAAACGTCTTCTCAGGTTTATGTACCACTCTGGTGTGCAGGTGCCTCACCAAGGCTCGTCAGCCCGTTAGCTCAAGGGAGCCGTCATTCGACACAGTGCAAAAAAAAGGGAGCACACTGCCTCACACTCCAGCAAAAAGTTGGCCCCAATGCATCTTGATAAATGCAGTCAGATTCATTTCACATTAACAAAAGTAATCAAAGTCTTTCACCTTAGTAGGTGCAGCAAGTGCTGTGTATCTCTGGACACGTGTTTCTGGGTTTCGCCCGTCATCAGCAGAGAGCAGCATATTTTGTGGGGTTGCTTGAAATGCCACCAAACGTCTTCTCAGGTTTATGTACCACTCTGGTGTGCAGGTGCCTCACCAAGGCTCGTCAGCCCGTTAGCTCAAGGGAGCCGTCATTCGACACAGTGCAAAAAAAAGGGAGCACACTGCCTCACACTCCAGCAAAAAGTTGGCCCCAATGCATCTTGATAAATGCAGTCAGATTCATTTCACATTAACAAAAGTAATCAAAGTCTTTCACCTTAGTAGGTGCAGCAAGTGCTGTGTATCTCTGGACACGTGTTTCTGGGTTTCGCCCGTCATCAGCAGAGAGCAGCATATTTTGTGGGGTTGCTTGAAATGCCACCAAACGTCTTCTCAGGTTTATGTACCACTCTGGTGTGCAGGTGCCTCACCAAGGCTCGTCAGCCCGTTAGCTCAAGGGAGCCGTCATTCGACACAGTGCAAAAAAAAGGGAGCACACTGCCTCACACTCCAGCAAAAAGTTGGCCCCAATGCATCTTGATAAATGCAGTCAGATTCATTTCACATTAACAAAAGTAATCAAAGTCTTTCACCTTAGTAGGTGCAGCAAGTGCTGTGTATCTCTGGACACGTGTTTCTGGGTTTCGCCCGTCATCAGCAGAGAGCAGCATATTTTGTGGGGTTGCTTGAAATGCCACCAAACGTCTTCTCAGGTTTATGTACCACTCTGGTGTGCAGGTGCCTCACCAAGGCTCGTCAGCCCGTTAGCTCAAGGGAGCCGTCATTCGACACAGTGCAAAAAAAAGGGAGCACACTGCCTCACACTCCAGCAAAAAGTTGGCCCCAATGCATCTTGATAAATGCAGTCAGATTCATTTCACATTAACAAAAGTAATCAAAGTCTTTCACCTTAGTAGGTGCAGCAAGTGCTGTGTATCTCTGGACACGTGTTTCTGGGTTTCGCCCGTCATCAGCAGAGAGCAGCATATTTTGTGGGGTTGCTTGAAATGCCACCAAACGTCTTCTCAGGTTTATGTACCACTCTGGTGTGCAGGTGCCTCACCAAGGCTCGTCAGCCCGTTAGCTCAAGGGAGCCGTCATTCGACACAGTGCAAAAAAAAGGGAGCACACTGCCTCACACTCCAGCAAAAAGTTGGCCCCAATGCATCTTGATAAATGCAGTCAGATTCATTTCACATTAACAAAAGTAATCAAAGTCTTTCACCTTAGTAGGTGCAGCAAGTGCTGTGTATCTCTGGACACGTGTTTCTGGGTTTCGCCCGTCATCAGCAGAGAGCAGCATATTTTGTGGGGTTGCTTGAAATGCCACCAAACGTCTTCTCAGGTTTATGTACCACTCTGGTGTGCAGGTGCCTCACCAAGGCTCGTCAGCCCGTTAGCTCAAGGGAGCCGTCATTCGACACAGTGCAAAAAAAAGGGAGCACACTGCCTCACACTCCAGCAAAAAGTTGGCCCCAATGCATCTTGATAAATGCAGTCAGATTCATTTCACATTAACAAAAGTAATCAAAGTCTTTCACCTTAGTAGGTGCAGCAAGTGCTGTGTATCTCTGGACACGTGTTTCTGGGTTTCGCCCGTCATCAGCAGAGAGCAGCATATTTTGTGGGGTTGCTTGAAATGCCACCAAACGTCTTCTCAGGTTTATGTACCACTCTGGTGTGCAGGTGCCTCACCAAGGCTCGTCAGCCCGTTAGCTCAAGGGAGCCGTCATTCGACACAGTGCAAAAAAAAGGGAGCACACTGCCTCACACTCCAGCAAAAAGTTGGCCCCAATGCATCTTGATAAATGCAGTCAGATTCATTTCACATTAACAAAAGTAATCAAAGTCTTTCACCTTAGTAGGTGCAGCAAGTGCTGTGTATCTCTGGACACGTGTTTCTGGGTTTCGCCCGTCATCAGCAGAGAGCAGCATATTTTGTGGGGTTGCTTGAAATGCCACCAAACGTCTTCTCAGGTTTATGTACCACTCTGGTGTGCAGGTGCCTCACCAAGGCTCGTCAGCCCGTGAGCTCAAGGGAGCCGTCATTCGACACAGTGCAAAAAAAAGGGAGCACACTGCCTCACACTCCAGCAAAAAGTTGGCCCCAATGCATCTTGATAAATGCAGTCAGATTCATTTCACATTAACAAAAGTAATCAAAGTCTTTCACCTTAGTAGGTGCAGCAAGTGCTGTGTATCTCTGGACACGTGTTTCTGGGTTTCGCCCGTCATCAGCAGAGAGCAGCATATTTTGTGGGGTTGCTTGAAATGCCACCAAACGTCTTCTCAGGTTTATGTACCACTCTGGTGTGCAGGTGCCTCACCAAGGCTCGTCAGCCCGTTAGCTCAAGGGAGCCGTCATTCGACACAGTGCAAAAAAAAGGGAGCACACTGCCTCACACTCCAGCAAAAAGTTGGCCCCAATGCATCTTGATAAATGCAGTCAGATTCATTTCACATTAACAAAAGTAATCAAAGTCTTTCACCTTAGTAGGTGCAGCAAGTGCTGTGTATCTCTGGACACTTGTTTCTGGGTTTCGCCCGTCATCAGCAGAGAGCAGCATATTTTGTGGGGTTGCTTGAAATGCCACCAAACGTCTTCTCAGGTTTATGTACCACTCTGGTGTGCAGGTGCCTCACCAAGGCTCGTCAGCCCGTTAGCTCAAGGGAGCCGTCATTCGACACAGTGCAAAAAAAAAAGGGAGCACACTGCCTCACACTCCAGCAAAAAGTTGGCCCCAATGCATCTTGATAAATGCAGTCAGATTCATTTCACATTAACAAAAGTAATCAAAGTCTTTCACCTTAGTAGGTGCAGCAAGTGCTGTGTATCTCTGGACACGTGTTTCTGGGTTTCGCCCGTCATCAGCAGAGAGCAGCATATTTTGTGGGGTTGCTTGAAATGCCACCAAACGTCTTCTCAGGTTTATGTACCACTCTGGTGTGCAGGTGCCTCACCAAGGCTCGTCAGCCCGTTAGCTCAAGGGAGCCGTCATTCGACACAGTGCAAAAAAAAGGGAGCACACTGCCTCACACTCCAGCAAAAAGTTGGCCCCAATGCATCTTGATAAATGCAGTCAGATTCATTTCACATTAACAAAAGTAATCAAAGTCTTTCACCTTAGTAGGTGCAGCAAGTGCTGTGTATCTCTGGACACGTGTTTCTGGGTTTCGCCCGTCATCAGCAGAGAGCAGCATATTTTGTGGGGTTGCTTGAAATGCCACCAAACGTCTTCTCAGGTTTATGTACCACTCTGGTGTGCAGGTGCCTCACCAAGGCTCGTCAGCCCGTTAGCTCAAGGGAGCCGTCATTCGACACAGTGCAAAAAAAAGGGAGCACACTGCCTCACACTCCAGCAAAAAGTTGGCCCCAATGCATCTTGATAAATGCAGTCAGATTCATTTCACATTAACAAAAGTAATCAAAGTCTTTCACCTTAGTAGGTGCAGCAAGTGCTGTGTATCTCTGGACACGTGTTTCTGGGTTTCGCCCGTCATCAGCAGAGAGCAGCATATTTTGTGGGGTTGCTTGAAATGCCACCAAACGTCTTCTCAGGTTTATGTACCACTCTGGTGTGCAGGTGCCTCACCAAGGCTCGTCAGCCCGTTAGCTCAAGGGAGCCGTCATTCGACACAGTGCAAAAAAAAGGGAGCACACTGCCTCACACTCCAGCAAAAAGTTGGCCCCAATGCATCTTGATAAATGCAGTCAGATTCATTTCACATTAACAAAAGTAATCAAAGTCTTTCACCTTAGTAGGTGCAGCAAGTGCTGTGTATCTCTGGACACGTGTTTCTGGGTTTCGCCCGTCATCAGCAGAGAGCAGCATATTTTGTGGGGTTGCTTGAAATGCCACCAAACGTCTTCTCAGGTTTATGTACCACTCTGGTGTGCAGGTGCCTCACCAAGGCTCGTCAGCCCGTTAGCTCAAGGGAGCCGTCATTCGACACAGTGCAAAAAAAAAAGGGAGCACACTGCCTCACACTCCAGCAAAAAGTTGGCCCCAATGCATCTTGATAAATGCAGTCAGATTCATTTCACATTAACAAAAGTAATCAAAGTCTTTCACCTTAGTAGGTGCAGCAAGTGCTGTGTATCTCTGGACACGTGTTTCTGGGTTTCGCCCGTCATCAGCAGAGAGCAGCATATTTTGTGGGGTTGCTTGAAATGCCACCAAACGTCTTCTCAGGTTTATGTACCACTCTGGTGTGCAGGTGCCTCACCAAGGCTCGTCAGCCCGTTAGCTCAAGGGAGCCGTCATTCGACACAGTGCAAAAAAAAGGGAGCACACTGCCTCACACTCCAGCAAAAAGTTGGCCCCAATGCATCTTGATAAATGCAGTCAGATTCATTTCACATTAACAAAAGTAATCAAAGTCTTTCACCTTAGTAGGTGCAGCAAGTGCTGTGTATCTCTGGACACGTGTTTCTGGGTTTCGCCCGTCATCAGCAGAGAGCAGCATATTTTGTGGGGTTGCTTGAAATGCCACCAAACGTCTTCTCAGGTTTATGTACCACTCTGGTGTGCAGGTGCCTCACCAAGGCTCGTCAGCCCGTTAGCTCAAGGGAGCCGTCATTCGACACAGTGCAAAAAAAAGGGAGCACACTGCCTCACACTCCAGCAAAAAGTTGGCCCCAATGCATCTTGATAAATGCAGTCAGATTCATTTCACATTAACAAAAGTAATCAAAGTCTTTCACCTTAGTAGGTGCAGCAAGTGCTGTGTATCTCTGGACACGTGTTTCTGGGTTTCGCCCGTCATCAGCAGAGAGCAGCATATTTTGTGGGGTTGCTTGAAATGCCACCAAACGTCTTCTCAGGTTTATGTACCACTCTGGTGTGCAGGTGCCTCACCAAGGCTCGTCAGCCCGTTAGCTCAAGGGAGCCGTCATTCGACACAGTGCAAAAAAAAGGGAGCACACTGCCTCACACTCCAGCAAAAAGTTGGCCCCAATGCATCTTGATAAATGCAGTCAGATTCATTTCACATTAACAAAAGTAATCAAAGTCTTTCACCTTAGTAGGTGCAGCAAGTGCTGTGTATCTCTGGACACGTGTTTCTGGGTTTCGCCCGTCATCAGCAGAGAGCAGCATATTTTGTGGGGTTGCTTGAAATGCCACCAAACGTCTTCTCAGGTTTATGTACCACTCTGGTGTGCAGGTGCCTCACCAAGGCTCGTCAGCCCGTTAGCTCAAGGGAGGCGTCATTCGACACAGTGCAAAAAAAAGGGAGCACACTGCCTCACACTCCAGCAAAAAGTTGGCCCCAATGCATCTTGATAAATGCAGTCAGATTCATTTCACATTAACAAAAGTAATCAAAGTCTTTCACCTTAGTAGGTGCAGCAAGTGCTGTGTATCTCTGGACACGTGTTTCTGGATTTCGCCCGTCATCAGCAGAGAGCAGCATATTTTGTGGGGTTGCTTGAAATGCCACCAAACGTCTTCTCAGGTTTATGTACCACTCTGGTGTGCAGGTGCCTCACCAAGGCTCGTCAGCCCGTTAGCTCAAGGGAGCCGTCATTCGACACAGTGCAAAAAAAAGGGAGCACACTGCCTCACACTCCAGCAAAAAGTTGGCCCCAATGCATCTTGATAAATGCAGTCAGATTCATTTCACATTAACAAAAGTAATCAAAGTCTTTCACCTTAGTAGGTGCAGCAAGTGCTGTGTATCTCTGGACACGTGTTTCTGGGTTTCGCCCGTCATCAGCAGAGAGCAGCATATTTTGTGGGGTTGCTTGAAATGCCACCAAACGTCTTCTCAGGTTTATGTACCACTCTGGTGTGCAGGTGCCTCACCAAGGCTCGTCAGCCCGTTAGCTCAAGGGAGCCGTCATTCGACACAGTGCAAAAAAAAGGGAGCACACTGCCTCACACTCCAGCAAAAAGTTGGCCCCAATGCATCTTGATAAATGCAGTCAGATTCATTTCACATTAACAAAAGTAATCAAAGTCTTTCACCTTAGTAGGTGCAGCAAGTGCTGTGTATCTCTGGACACGTGTTTCTGGGTTTCGCCCGTCATCAGCAGAGAGCAGCATATTTTGTGGGGTTGCTTGAAATGCCACCAAACGTCTTCTCAGGTTTATGTACCACTCTGGTGTGCAGGTGCCTCACCAAGGCTCGTCAGCCCGTTAGCTCAAGGGAGCCGTCATTCGACACAGTGCAAAAAAAAGGGAGCACACTGCCTCACACTCCAGCAAAAAGTTGGCCCCAATGCATCTTGATAAATGCAGTCAGATTCATTTCACATTAACAAAAGTAATCAAAGTCTTTCACCTTAGTAGGTGCAGCAAGTGCTGTGTATCTCTGGACACGTGTTTCTGGGTTTCGCCCGTCATCAGCAGAGAGCAGCATATTTTGTGGGGTTGCTTGAAATGCCACCAAACGTCTTCTCAGGTTTATGTACCACTCTGGTGTGCAGGTGCCTCACCAAGGCTCGTCAGCCCGTTAGCTCAAGGGAGCCGTCATTCGACACAGTGCAAAAAAAAGGGAGCACACTGCCTCACACTCCAGCAAAAAGTTGGCCCCAATGCATCTTGATAAATGCAGTCAGATTCATTTCACATTAACAACACTGAGTGTAGACGCTACTGGGAGTGAAGTGGATGAGGAGGAGGAAGGGGACACAGGGGAGGCAGTGGATGTTGGTGTGTCTGCATGGGGATGGTGCTTGTGTGAGTGCCTCTGAGATGAAGTGTAGTACTTGTGTTTGTCTGAGCAACTTCTGTGTGTTGATTTGGGTGCATGATGGTCTGAAGGTGTGCTTGGGATAGGTTGGGGTTGAGGGGATTGGTATTGGGTAGAGGAAGTGGGAGGGGGGAGGCTGGAGACAGGGATAATGGCTGCCATCAGTGCGGAGGCCAGAGCCTGAAATGCTCTCTGTTGGGCTGCCACACCAGAGTGAATGTCCTCCAGGTATGCATTTGTTTGTTGCAAATGCCTTTCGACACCCTGGATGGCATTCAGTATGGTTGACTGCCTAACAGTGAGGAATCTCAGGAGGTCGATAGCCTCCTCACTGAGGGCAGCAGGGCTGACTGGGGCAGGGGCTGAGGTGCCTGGAGCGAAGGAGATGCCCACCCTCCTGGGTGAGCGGGCACAGGAAGCACACTGATGGGTTGCTGGGAGGGCGGTGCTGGTACAGGGGGTGGCAGCTGTACCTGTTGTTGGGGTGGGCACAGAGGTGTCCGCCACTGCCAGGGAGCTTCCTTCAGAGGGGGAGTCGCTGTTGGTAGTGTCCCCTCCTGTCTCCATCGTGGTCCTCCCCTCCATCCCACTGGTGCCCTCACCGTCAGTGGATTCGGCCTCGAGGCCCATGTGGGTTGCAGCTCCCTCCGTCACTGGTGCCTCTGCTCCTCCGCCAGATGATGCTTATGCACACAAGGACAGGGTGACAAAACAAAAAGGGGGGGAGAGACAGAGGATACACATGGTCAATACCAGCAGCATCACTACTGTTGGCATACACAACACATAGGGATCAGCCCTATGCACTAGGCCATGCACTATCAGTTACAAAGCTAGTCACCAGCCCATGGGGTAACACCATTAGCTGCACGCCTGAAACCAACAGGACCCTGCCCAGTAGTGGATGCCCACTAACACTATTGGGGTTGGAGTGCTTCAGAGTCTGCCCAACAAGGGACCTACCCTGCCAGTTCTCCCTGGCCTAGGGACACCCACAGCCCGCATCCCTCACCCTGGTAAAACCTTAACACCCGCAAAGTCAGGATTCTGAATCTGTACTCACACCCTTGTGGCTGCTGTGATGCCTTCAAGCGCCCATCCAACTCCGGAGAGGCCACCACCAGGATTTGGAACATCAGGGGGATCAGGGTACGATGGGCACCCCTTCCTCGTTGGGAGGCCAGCCCCAGGTAGGCCTCCGCTGTCTTTCTTGCCCAGTGGCGCAGGTCCTCCCACCGTGTGTGGCAGTAGGTGCTCCGCCTGTCAAAGATCCCCAAGGTCTGCACCTCCTTGGCGATGGCACGCCTAATACCCTTTTTCAGATGAGTGCTAACCTGCAGGAAAACATGCATAGAAAATTGGGAGGATTAGTCATATAATCCGGACTGTTACACTCATGGCCCACAATATCTCTCCCATCCCCTTACGCACAGACATTGACCACCAAACATACAGCACTCTGCCCAGGACCCCTCAGCACCCCCCACACAAGGCTTACACACACAGCAATCCATACATTCATGGCCCACGCATCATTCTCACAGTGTACTCACCTGTTTGTCTGGAGGACCATAGAGTAAAGTGTACTGGGGTAGGACCCCATCCACCAGTCTCTCCAATTCTCCGAAGTGAAGGCAGGGGCCCTTTCCCCAGACACTCGAGCCATTGTCGCTTCCAGACACAGGTCACAGCAGCACTTGCAGTATAGGTCCTCTCCTATTGAAGGTCAGGTAGCAAGTGAGTGAACAGATAGAAAATGGCGGTCACGTCCGCAGCGGTGCGTACCATCACCGCCGGCATACATCGCCATTGGTTCCTGGAACCCACTGGGCCCAATGATAACCAATGCGAAGTTGCGCGGCTGTCGTCGACCGCAACAGCGACCAACACCAGCGGAATTACCTCATTTCCACTTGTCGCTCCTCACAGGTCAGGCAGCCGCCATTTCAGGGGGACACAGGCCATGGCACCTAACTGCGTCACAGCAGACATTGGCACATCAACTGACTCTCGAATTCACATACTGTTTCTGTAAAGGAAGAAATTCATTTTTATTTTCACATATGTGTGAATATGACGCTCTGCTCACAGTTTTTCACCCTAGAGTTCAACCTCTGAGGATGAATAGGAGATGGAGACATCCCCCTGTGTACAGACCCCTGGTGGACCTGGCGACAATGGAGGACAGGCACATTATCCTGACCTACAGACTTGATAGGGCCACAATCCAAGAACTGTGTGCCCAATCCAAGCCAGACCTGATTTCAGCTATCCACCAGCCCACAGGTATACCCCTTCTAGTGCAGGTCCTCTCAGTGCTCCATTTCCTGGAAAGTGGTTCCTTCCAAACAACAGTCGCCATGGCATCAGGGATATCTCAGCCAATGTTCTCCAATGTGCTGCCCAGAGAGTTGTCTGCCCTGCTGAAACACATGCGTAGCTACATCGTATTCCCCCAGGTGGAGGACTTGGCCACAGTGAAGGCTGACGTTTATACCCTGGGACATATCCCCAACATCATTGGTGCCATTGATGGTACACATATAGCAATTGTCCCGCCCCGGAGAAATGAACAAGTGTTCAGGAATAGAAAAAGCTTTCACTCTCTGAATGTGCAGATGGTGTGTTTGGCGGACCAGTACATCTCCCATGTGAATGCCAAGTATCCTGGCTCTGTGCATGATACCTTTATCTTGAGGAATAGCAGCATTCCATATGTGATGTCTCAACTCCAGAGGCACCGGGTGTGGCTAATAGGTGAGCCGATGCTCCCCACCCAGTTGATGTAGGTATATGGGTGTGGGTTTGGCCCTAAGGGTGAGTGTGTGGCTAACAGGTATCCCTCAATATTTACAGGTGACTCTGGTTACCCCAACCTCTCATGGCTACTGACCCCAGTGCTGAATGCCACGACAAGGGCAGAGGAACATTACAATGAGGCACATGGGTGAACAAGGAGGATAATTGTGAAAACCTTTGGCCTCCTGAAGGCCAGATTCCGGTGCCTCTATCTGACAGGTGGATCCCTGTACTACTCACCCAAGAAGGTGTGCCAGATCAACGTTGCATGTTGCATGTTACACAACTTGGCATTGAGACGCCAGGTGCCTTTTCTGCAGGAGGATGAGCCTGGAGTAGGTCTTGTGGCAGCAGTGGAGCCTGTGGACAGTGACGAAGAGGAGGCAGAGGAAGAAGATGTGGACAACGGATTTACACTCATTCAACAGTACTTCCAGTGACACACAGGTAAGACACTGTAACTTCACCTTCCATTGCAGTTTTGTGTTTGACATTGAACATGTCAGCCTGATTTACCTATGTCTATGGCCACTTACTGTACCCTTTGACATCTCTATTTTCAGATCTCTGTGCCGCACTCTGGCTGCTGGTGTGTTTACTGCTGCCCACTACAGGTTGTACCCATTTTAATATTACAGTAGATTAGAAATGCAATGTTTACAGTTTGTGAAACTAATACATGTGTTATATAATCCACAGACTCCATACTTGAATTTGTTCAAAGGGTGTTTATTTTGGTGCTAATAAGTGGAGGGGGTATTGCAATGGGCTGGGTTGCTGATGGAGGAAAGTCCAGGGTAAAGTCCGGTCTATTTGTATCACAGGTGCATTGTCCAAGGGGACATAGGAAGGAGAGCAATTGCAGTTCAAGGTGGACAAGGTGACAGAGTGGGACAGAAGGGTGACAATCAGGAGAGTCTTATTTCCTTGTGGAGGTCTTGGCAATGTTCTCTGGCATCTGCCTAGATCGCAGGGACCATTTGCGGGGTGGTTCTCCTTCTGCAGGGGGTGGGATGCTGGTGGCCTGTTGTTCCTGTGGCGGGGCCTCCTGTCCACTAGCACCGGCAGAGGGCTGTTCTTCGGTGTGGCTAGTGTCCGGGCCCCGTTGGTGTGCCACTGCCTCCCTCATGGTGTTGGCCATGTCTGCCAGCACCCCTGCAATGGTGACCAGGGTGGTGTGGATGTCTTTCAGGTCCTCCCTGATCCCCAGGTACTGTCCCTCCTGCAGGCGCTGGGTCTCCTACAACTTGTACAGTATCTGGCCCATGGTCTCCTGGGAATGGTGGTATGCTCCCAGGATCCCTGCAAGTGCCTCGTGGAGAGTGGGTTCCCTGGGCCTGTCCTTCCCCTGTCACACAGCAGTCCTCCCAGCTTCCCTGTTTTCCTGTGCCTCTGACCCCTGAACCGTGTGCCCACTGCCACTGACCCCAGGTCTCTGATAGTCTTGGGTTTGTGGGGTTGCCTGGGGTTCAAGTAGTGGTGGACAAACTGCTGATTGATGTGTCCTGGGGACAGAGGTATGGGCCTGATGGGTGGGTGCTGTGCTGGTGTTTCCTGACGGGTAGGCTCTGTGGTGGGTTGGGACTGTGGCAGGGTAACCGAGTGTCCAGAGGTCACCGATGGGCCAGGTTGGTCATCGTGATCCAGGAGTGCAGAGCTGCTGTCATCACTGTGGGCCTCTTCTTCGGGGGGGCTGGATGTTGGTGGCACCTCCTCTCCGGTGACGCTGAGTGGGGATCCTGTGGGGATGTAAATGCAGTGTTATTATATCTGTGTGTGCCATCTTGTGCATGGATAGGTTTCCCTCTATGGTTGTTATTAGCAAGGCAGCTTTGTCATGTGTGAGCTGTGCTTGGTTTGGCTAAGTGATTGTTACTAGTGTGCATGCTGTGGTGATAGGTGTCCATGCAGGTCTGTGATGGGTGTCCATGCATTGGTGTTGCATGCAGGGCTTGGTATTAGTATGGGTGGGTTGTGATAGTGGGGTATATGTGAGGTGGTAGAGTGATGGGGGGTGAAGGTAGGGGTAGGAGTTTGTGATGGCATGCAGGTAGGGTGGGGGATATAGTAGTAAAGATTTGACTTACTAGAGTCCAGTGTTCCTGATATTCCTGTTGAGGATCTCAGGATACATGATCACCAAGGCTTGCTCCTCCCATGTTGTTAGTTGTGGGGTAGGAGGTGGGGGTCCACCGGCAGTCCTCTGTACAGCTACCTGGTGTCTTGCAACCATGGAACGCATCTTCCCCCGTAGGTTGTTTCACCTCTTCCTGATGTCATCCCTTGTTCTGGGGTGCTGTCCCATGGCGTTGACCCTGTCCCCGACTCTCCGCCACAGCTCTATCTTCCTAGCAATAGACGTCTGCTGCACCTGTGATCCGAATAGCTGTGGCTCTACCCGGTTGATTTCCTCCACCATGACCCTTAGCTCCTCCTAAGAGAACCTGTTCTGTCTTTGTGGTGCCATGGGTGTAGTGTGAGTGGTATGTGTGAGGGTGTGTGGGCTGATGTGTTGGGGTATGTGCTGTGAGGTGTGTGGATGGTGTACGGGTGATGGTGTTATGTGGCTCAAATTCAGTGGGTGCTCCTGGCTTGTCTCTCTCTCAGTTGGCAATATTTGTTTTCATTGTAAGGAGTTGTGGGTATTGTGGGTGTGTGTTTTATATTGGATTGGGTGTGTGGGTGTGGTGTGTGTATGTGTGTCAGGTGTGTGTAGTTTGAATTGTCCAACGTGGTGCACTTTTGTTAGTTTGTGTGTATTTTGAGCGCAGCGATGTGTACCGCCAATGGTTTACCGTGGTTGAATGACCGCGGCGGTGATTCGTGGGTGATAATGCTGTGGGTGTATTTCTGTTGGCGTAACGGTGTGGGTTTTGCTACCGCCAGTTTGTCACTGACCTTTGGGCTGGGGGACTTGCGTGTGTCTCTGTATAGTGGCGGATTTCACTATGTGGGTCATAATACCCGTAGCCGTATACCGCTACGGTCACGGTATATTGGCGGCCGTCAGCACAGCAGTAGATGGCATTTACCGCCAATGTTGTAATGAAGGCCTCAGTCTATCACAGAAGGGACCGTCGTGGATTGGTGGTGTTCACCTAGTGTAAGCATATAGTCCTTAACTGGAAAGAGTGTGTATTTACTTTATTCTACATTATCAACAAAATCTGCAAAATCAATTTCCACATATCTGCACTCCTCGTGCACATTAAGATTTAATATTTTTCTGTTACTCAGCTTCTACATAAAATCAGGCCTGTGAATCGCCTTGCAGGCCAAGATAATTACTCTGTTGGCCAGCTGGATGATCAAAGGCCTTTGCGCACAATCGGGCCAATAATCAGTTATTAGTCCTGCTCCTGGGGGAGGAGCAGGTGGGGCAGAATCTACATGTATTGATTACTTTTCACACTGCACTTGGCCTGGGAAGGCTAAATCCCACAGAAAACAGAAGGGAAGCCAGACCTCCAGAGTCAGTCACAATATGTGTTTCCCTTTGTAGTTTTAGGGGGAAGGGAACAAGCAGTGGTGGGAATTAGGGGTGCAGCTTAGGCTCTTATTGAAGGTCTATCAGGAGGCCATTTGATGGGACCATCTTGGAAATTCCCAAAATACTGTGCAGGAGGGTTGGGCCAGGGTTGGAATGTTTATGTTTGATGACTGGGCAGAAGTCCCTACTTTCTGGAAAATCCACCCCACTTGAAAACTCATGCATAAGGGAGAGACATTTGAGAATAGACCCGACCTCTGGGAGGAAAGACTGGAAGAATGCCCAGCTGGAAGAGAGAAGACCCCTGACTCTTGCAGAGATGAAATGTAGGACATTTAAACAACAGCTTGCACCGAGGGACTAGAATTTGTTTCTCTGGAACCAATGGCACTTGTCCCCTTACACCCTTTGGCAGGCAGTATAGGGATAGACCTTCAGTGGGGACCCTGTAGGGTTCACCTAAATCGTCTGTGAACGCATCCTGCAGGGGTGTGACTTTTGATGACCTAGGTGCTCTGCAGTGGTTAAAGAAGGATGTGCCTCCTGTGGAGTGCAGGCTAGGAGCACTCTACATTTTGTTCCGCGGGATGCTGCTAAGGAAAGGCCCAAACCCAGGAGAAATACCAGGCTCCCAGAGAGGAAACAGTCCTGTGAGAGTCTGGAAAGCAATAAAAATCAGGCTCCTCAACAGTTGTAAAATTTAGAAATCAGGAGGGCTGAACAAACCACTGGTGGTGCATGGAGCGCACCATCTGCTGACCATCTGGAGCAAACCACAACTTTCTCTGCAGAGTGAATCGTTACAGCTATTAATTAATGTCATTGTAAGAGGGTACTGTCCATTGTGAATTTAATTGTTATGCACTGGCTTATCATGACATATTTCTGACTTTTACAATATGTTGATACCCTGACAAAGACAGTAATCCTGTCTTTTGATAACTAACACCCATTATATTTTGTCTAGAGAATGTGTGGTGTATAATAGCCTTAGAGTGTCACCATAGCTATTTCTACTTGCCATCAGGTTTATAATTGTAAATTAATACCTAGTATTGAGCAGTGTGTGCATAATAGAATACTTTACATATATGTAAAAGCATTACTTCAGCACTGATACACTGGGTGTTGTTTATTTTGAAACTATGCACTGGCATACTAGCCCACATCACCTTCACATTCCCTTAGACATAGGGTTAGGTAAGAATTTATAGAATCTGTAGACCATCCAGAAGCACATACATCATGATTAGATTGTTTATCTTCTTTACCCTGATCCAAATGCTGATCACCTTGCTTTGTTTCATCTGCCTAATTATTACAGCTCACTTTTTATATGCTAGATTGCGATTGTTTCAATAAATGTATTGAAAACCTATCTTTCATCTATTTGTCTCACTTCGGCATGCATGAGTAACTGAGTGAAAGGGGTATGATCCATTTCCGTGGCTTCCGTGGGGAGTTGGAGTGACATGTTCAGGTTGCCATCATCACCGTTTACCCCAGTGGGTTTAGAGGTTTAGGTGAGGCACTGTGAGCTAGCCAGGAGTTAGGCGAGAAGTTACTAACTGTGTGGATAGACTCAGTCTCCCACACTTTGCCGTTCTGATGTCCTAAATGTGCAGTCGTATTACCAAAGTAGGAACAGCATAACATGGCATCCAACGTGGGAAGGTAAGGTACTCATTTAAAGGATACCTGAGTAGTTCTTTCTTGTACATCTAAGGTGCCCTATTCACTTTTATACAGAGACGTCCGTGGTATTAGGGAAACATCCTCTCAGCTGTATAGGCAGTACCTATATCTGTTTGTAGGTTGTTCAAGCTTAAACATTTAAAAGGGTACTCCACTTGCTGTTTAAATATCTGAATTCTGTTTTTACAGATGGTGAATTCACTAGTTATACCAGTAAATTGTAGCTGTCACATAGCATTTACTTTTAAATGGGCAACCTACTGGGAATAGAGATGTTATGTTTGTGGTTGAGGCACACAAGGCATACAAACGCAAAAAAGGCCCAAACTTAACTCCATATTTATATTGATGCTACACACATATAGGGTCAAGATATTGGAGTTAGCGTCATTTTGTGGATGTGTGAACCCACATTGCCTCAATGAGATTCAAGGTAGGTGCTCCCGTCCAAAAAATAGCTCTAAGCCTGTAGCGCCATATTTATTCCCCGTGCAAAAATGGCGCACGGGTGGGAGGCGGGCCTAAATAAATGGAGCTAAGCCTGCTTAGCGCCATTATTTAACGCCTGAGTCAGACCAAACACCATGCAATGGGCCCACAGGTGCCCGCCCCAGGAACACCGCCACCCACACCAAAGGAATACCAGAGGTCGGAGGACACCATCTTGGGTAAGTATAGGTAAGTATTGATTCAATTTATTGGCTGTGCCACAAGGCCCTCCTGCATGGCACTGGGTCCAATGGCCATGCCTAGAGGACACTGGTCCCCTGGGCATGGCCATTGGGGTGGTGGGCATGACTCTTGTCTTCACCAATACAGGAGTAATTTTTGGGTGCTATTGCTCAAGAAATGATGCTAGTTTGGTTAACATCATATATATTAACGTTAACCAGGCCTAGCATCATCTCTGGTGCCCTAATGCCATTTCCCCCTACCGCCACCCCCCAGCTAGCTTCTTTTCTTTTGATGCTAGCCAATCCCTACCCCTGGCTTGTGTCATTCCATAAATATGGCGCCCGGCTTGTGCTCAGGAATGGAGCAAGCTGGCGGTAAACTTTTTGACGCAAAAATGCATTTGCACAGTTTTGCCTTAAAAAGTATAAATATGGGCCTTCATGTCTAAATTAAAAGTTATGGTCAATTTTCAGAAATTGTTAATAAGACCTGCTGCCCGAAAGCTACAAAAACTAAGGCCTTCTCCATATGAGGGACCAAATAAATGAAAGTGCCCTATTCTGTTCCCTGGGTATTATATTTGAAGCCCGTGGGTCTTGTGGGAGGCCAATTGCCCAACAAGTACTTAAAATGGATTATTTAGATTTGCTAATCAGCTTGGCTGCAAACCTATTATGGAACTGCTTCAGATGTACAGAAGTATGGGGTCTATGGCTCTGGTGTGTGTGGCTGCATTTCACTGGGGTGTGTGCAAGCTGTTGAGAATAAATGTATCTGTCGCCTGTTAGCGTTACTACAAAGCATAGCAAGTTTTATTCTACACCTTGAGTTAGGCATGGACTATATTGAGGATTTTTTTTGTGGGTCCGGCTCCCTTGTTGTAATGGATAAACATTTGGGGTAGCCCAAAGGCTAAATTCTCTCCCCTAGTATTAGCAGACTGTTTAATGTTGGATAATTGACATACCATTCCATGGCTGGCATATGTCAAAAGCCTTTTTACAATCTTGACCTGAAAGCACTTTTCAATTCTCCTGACAGGATCTGGCCCCATTTCAAAGAATGTGTCAAAAGGTGCTATTTGTCTGACACTGAAGAAGGGTGCCTTGTAAGGACCCTCAGCATGGTTTCAGTTCTGAACTTTATGTGGCTTGATAACATTCCAGGGGTAAATATGTACTTGATATGGCTAACTAATCCACAGCATAGGTTTTACATCACAAGGTTGAGGCTTAATTTAATTCACTATCTGGTTGCTTTTCCAGTGGCCGGTTCAAGAGAAACTATTTGCACTGATGTTCCTGCAATAGTGTTTTAACCCAGTTTACGATGCACTTTATGCTCTTCTGTAAATTGTTCTCTGTGTTCTGGGGATATTTTCTTCGGCCCATTTTAAAACCTATGCACTTTACGTCTCATATACATGGCTTGAGGTACATGCAATCTGCTGCCACACCCGAAGCTTGCCATGCTGGTGTGAGTTTTATTAGGGCTGCCTTAAAATCACGGACGTTATATGGTACCGGGCTTCATTGTTTAGACTGTTTAACTCATTATGTCTAGGATAATGTTTTGAGCAACTTTTAGATTGTGTCTTAATGTTTTCTTTTTTGTAGCTCGCTAGGGTGGGTGTTACACCTTGTTAGACTCGGCATCCTTGGCGTGGTCTTCCCTAACTTTGTGCCTCTGTTTCCCAGGTTGTTGATGTGTTTTTACTGTTTTTGTTACCCTGGGCACTTTACCACTGGCATCCAGTGCTAAAGTGCAAGTGATCATATATAAAATGTATGTGTAATTGGATTTCCATGATTGGCAATGATTTACTGGTAAGTCCCTACTACAGTGCACTAGAGGTGCCCAGGGCCTGTAAATCAAATGCTACTAGTGGGCCTGCAGCACTGGTTATGCCACCCACATTAGTAGCCCTGTAAACATGGCTCAGACCTGCCACCGCAGTGTCTGTTTGTGCAGTTTAAAACTGCCAGTTCGACTTGGCAAGTGTACCCACTTGTCAGACCTAATTCTTCCCTTTTCTTACATGTAAGACACCCCTAAGGTAGGCCCTAGATGGCCCCATGGGCAGGATGCAGTGTATGTTTAAGGTGGGACTTATACTAATGTGTTTTATATGTCCTGACAGTGAAACACTGCCAAATTTGGGTTTCACTGTTGCAAGGCCAATCTCTCTCATAGGTTAACATGGGGGCTGAAATATTATTAAAGCGCAGATTCCCTTTGGGAATAGATGGGCATATGGAGTTTGGGGTTTCTGAACTCATAATTTAAAAATACATCATTTAGTGAAGTTGGTTTTGAGAGTGAGTGTTTGAAAATGCCACTTTTAGAAAGTAGGCATTTTCTTGCTTAAACCATTCTGTGACTCTGCCTGTTTGTGGATTTCCTGTCTGGGTTAGTTAGACAGTTGGTCTGTTTTGCACCTCTCTCTAGACACTGACACAAAGGGAGTTGGGGTGTAGTCTGCATATCCTGATGAGCCATCTGTGCCAGGAGGGAGGGGAAGAGTGGTCACTCACACCTGAAAGGGCTGTGCCTGCCCTCACACAATGCAGTCTCCAACCCCCTGGTGTGTGTCTGGGGCCTGGCCTGGGCAAGGCAGGATCTTGTGACCAAGAGGAACTTTCCTTTGAAGTAGGACTAATTCAAAGGCAGAAAGGAGTATAAGAAGAGGACCCAAAACCCCTGAAAATTAGATCACTTCTGGAATCAAGAGGAACCTCTGCCAAGGAGAAGAGCTGAAGAGCTGAGGAGAAGTGGCATCGACAATTGTGGCTGTGTATGAATGGTGCGCATTTCCAAAACTTCTGCTGCCTTCAATGTTCGAAGTTCATGATGAGAAAGTCTTATTTGAAGAAGGGGAGTGCTCAAGTGGTAAGACACCCAGCCACAGGGTATGTGAGCTGTTACCTAAGAAAGGTCACAGTCCATGTATGCAATGAAGAAAACCAGGGCACATCGCAGGATCATAGTGAAATCCTTTTATTCCTTTGTGCTGTATCAGGAAAACAAGTCCCCTGATCCCATGAAACACACTAGGTAGGTGGTTAAAAAACCCAATTTTTTTTATGGTTGTAAGAAAACAGCCGACACGTGTTTCGTCACCATTGACTTTTTCAAGGCTGTGGACATATACAAATGGGATGTGTCAATCACAGGAATTGTTGATGGATTGATAGCAGATTAAATTATAGTGTGAACTGTAAATAAAACCAAGATTTGTGAGTTGGAATGAGAGGCCATGTACCGTAGGTTGGAGGTGTGCCCTAGATCTACCATGAAAGGAGAAGGAGAATACCTCCTTCTACCCCCCGTGTGTAGTGAAACAACCAACGAAATGGTGGACATTTTGTGTTGGCAAAAAGAAAGGAAGAATGCCAGTGCAGGTGTAAAACCAAGAATATCCCAAGATAGAGAGACATACAAATTTCAAACAACCAAAGAAGAGATATTGTGTTTAGTGCTCCAAGAATAGTAACTAACACCCAAGTTATGTGTGGAAAACAAATCGTACATGTCTAAAGAAAGTGCGGAAAAGGAGAGAAAGACGGACATACCTTTTAAAATCTAGAGGTTATATATGTATTAACAGACTCCAATTTTCAAGGATGTAACAAAATATACAAATTGTGGCATGGATGATACGAGAGTCCAGAGACCATGTTAAGTCTGAAATGTAGAAGAAAACAATGAGCCAGCAGGAAAAAGGGGGAAGAGGAGAGGGGGCTTTGGTAAAGTGATGATGACAGCTGATAAATGAATGATTAATAGACATCGCTCTACACTTATTGGTATAAACAAAAAGTGCAATGGCACCGTCTGTTACAGACATCTAGCTAATAAGGTTCTAAGGGCAAGTCAGCCACAAATCATAAGTATGTTAGGGCTAATAATGGGAAACTGAAGAATGAGTTGAGGCAGATGTAAACCAAAAAGAGAATCGTCTGCCTCTGTGGAGCGTGAGCCCTTCTCAGAGATACTGAGTGCCCCTAAGCCATTGGAACGCTGTAGATTCCCATTTAAATGTTGCAATCTGTTCTCTTGATATATGCCGAAAAAAGGGGAAATTGAATTATGCCAATATTGTGTCTCCAAATACAGAACGCGGGGAAATAAAGCGCCCATCCGTTTGTCTGTGCGGGTAGCACATAATCAATAATAACGGCGACCCTTGTCATTAAAAACGCGTGTCGCCGTAGGAAAAGTTTGTTGAAAGGTATGGGTATATGCCCTCTTACCTGCAACCGGTCTCTCGTCTAAACTAACTGTGTGTGGCGTCGCATCAGAAGCGTGCGCCGGCACACAGCTGGTATTTAAATTGGGAAAGAAACTGGAAATAGAAAATGGACTAACACACCTAGGGATGTGAAGTCGGCCATCTTGTAAGGGAGAAAGAAACCCGAGTGTGGGGAAATGTGAGAAACAAAGAAAGTAGTGCATGTAGGCAAGAACAGGTTCGAAAACAGTACCATGCACGTGTATAATAAAATAATGTGGTGAAGAAAAGAGAGAGCGTGAGCCCACAAGGGAATAATGGAAATATGTAATTTGCAAACTTGTTGTCAGAAATATTTTGCAAAACAAGAATTATAACATTTAGGCATTTGAACAGGGTTCCAAAGAACGTACATGTTGGAACAGATCATCTCATGATTACTAAAACGACACGCAAGTATAGTCACATCCCTCGGGACAGGTAGAACTGAGACATGCATAACAATGATGTACTACCGTCAAGTGTTACGCGTAAGCACATTGTATTGAGAATAGTCACAGATAATACATGTGAAATTACATTATAAAAGTCACACTTCCAAATCCAGTATATTGTTGCAAGATTGGTGATCTACAGAAAGACATAGAGGTCTTTGTCAGAATCAAGCCCCTCCTCCACTGTGCGTAATCTGACTATCCCTCTGCTCTCAAGTTGTCTCAAAAAGAGAGTTTTGTTACCCCCCCCTTGGGCACTTGCCCAAAGTAACAATGCCATGTGTTTGTATGTCTAGTCTCTCTTGCAGAGGGTGTGCTGAGTTATAATGAACTGCAAAAGGGTAGTCACTGTTATTATTTTTGATTGCCCGGATATGTTCTTGCAGTCTTTCTTTAAACGGTCTGATTGTACTACCGACATAGACTTTTTTACATATACAAATAATACAGTAAACAGTGAACTTAGTATTACAATTCATGAATTGCTTGATGGTATGTGTTATTTTTGTGTTATAACAAAAATTCTTCGTTTTCTCTAAGGCATATTCACACACATTGCAGTGACCACATTTGTAGAAGCCTGATGGTGGTGAGGGTAACCAGCTATCGTTCATGACCATTGGTAGATAACTGTGGCACAATTTATCCCTCAAGGTGCTGCCCCTGCGATGGATCATGTCTGGTGTGTTTCTGAGACCTTTCTTAAGGGTCTCATCCGATAGTAAGATGTGCCAGTTATTCTTAAGAATCTTAAATACTTCTGCACTGGCACTGGTATATGTAGTTATGAATGCTGGGGCCTTCTTTTTGCCAAACTGTCTATGTGGTTTCTTATGAAAAAGAGATGCTCTGTCTATCTTTAAAATCCTTTCACGTGTGTTACTTAGCAATTTCTTGGAGTAACCTCTATTAAGAAAACAATGCTCTAGTGATTCCAGCTGTGTGGAAAATTCTGGGTCTTCTTGGCAGTTACGTCTGATCCTCACAGCTTCCCCAAAGGGGATAGCTTTGATTTGGGGATATGGATGTGCACTACTGGCATGTAAGATGGAATTTGAGGCTGTCGCTTTTCTGAATAACTTAGAGCAAATATGATTTCCTTCGGTGTACAATGTCAAGTCTAAAAAATCAACGCTAACTGAGCTAGCAAAGCTGGTGAAGTGTATGTTGTATTGATTGACATTTAGGTACTTGATAAACAACTCTAGAGAGATGTGGTCATCTGACCAAAAAAGGAGGACATCGTCGATGTACCGACCCCAATAGAGGATGTGCTGCGTAAGCTCTGGTGGGCCCTTAGCCCACAAGTGATGGTGTTCATAGTGTCCCATATACAGGTTGGCAAAGGAAGGTGTGAATTTGGCCCCCATGGCGACCCCCTGTATCTGTCTGTACCAGACCCCCTCGTGCAAGAAGACATTGTTGTCCATAACTAAATTAATCAGATCCATCAGCATGTTGGAATGTTCCAGAAATGTTGCTTCTCTTTTGTCCAGGAAATGCTGGATAGTGGCCATACCTTCCTTCTTGGGTATGCAAGTGTAAAGGGAAGTAACATCCAGTGTGGCTAGAATGTGACCTTCCGTCCATTCGTAGTCTGCAATGAGGCTGAGAAGCTGTGTTGTGTCTTTAATGTATGACGGTAGGTTGCATACAAAAGGTTGTAAATAAAGATCAATAAATACGGAAAGTTTTTCAGTGGGTGAATTGATGCCAGATATTATAGGTCTGCCAGGGGGAAAGGGTGCTGACTTGTGGACTTTGGGGAGAGTATAGATGCATGGAAACATGGGCGTTGGATTGAAAAGATACTTGTATTCAGAATCTGTTAGGAGACCTCTGTCCTTCCAAAAACTCAATTTAGTCTCTATGGCTATGGTAATTCTGCCTATAGGGTTGTTATAGAGCTTGCAATAGGCTTTTCGATCTTGGAGTTGTCTATCTAATTCTCCAACGTAATCTTTACGGTTCATTATGACAATGTTTCCACCTTTGTCAGCTTCTTTGATTACTACATCTCTGATGTCATCAAAAGAGAGTAGAACCTTATGCTCCTGTGGACTCAAATTGCGTGACCAAGTTTTACGTCCAAGTGTGTATTGATTTTCCAATTTGTGGAGATCTTTGGTGACTAATTTGTAGAAGACATCTATTGAATTGTCTGATGAAAGGATAGGTGTGAATCTAGATCGAGGTTTGAGTCCACTGATACAAGTGGCAGAACTGGTGATGCCCAAATCTACTAAAATATCATCACAAGTGGGTGCATTGCTGCTGTTATCATCACCTTCTAAAGAGAGTAGGGTCTGTATATCCCTTATATCGCCAATAGAAAATTCACATGTGCCTATGTCTTCTCTGTAGTTAGGGTTAGATTGATGTTTGTGGTTGAAATATTTCAATAATTTACACTTCCGTACAAATTTGAAGAGATCAATATGCATCTCTGTAAAGTCCGGAAATGACATGAGAGGATTTGTTACAACATGTCTGTTCTTTGGAACCCTGTTCAAATGCCTAAATGTTATTATTCTTGTTTTGCAAAATATTTCTGACAACAAGTTTGCAATTTACATATTTCCATTATTCCCTTGTGGGCTCACGCTCTCTCTTTTCTTCACCACATTATTTTATTATACACGTGCATGGCGCTGTTTTCAAACCTGTTCTTGCCTACATGCACTACTCTCTTTGTTTCTCACATTTCCCCACACTCGGGTTTCGTTCTCCCTTACAAGATGGCGGACTTCACATCCCTAGGTGTGTTAGTCCATTTTCTATTTTCAGTTTCTTTCCCGATTTAAATACCAGCTGTGTGCCGGCGCACGCTTCTGATGCAACGCCACACACAGTTAGTTTAGACAAGAGACCGGTTAGGGCATTTGCCCATACCTTTCAACAAACTTTTCCTACGGCGACACGCGTTTTTAATGAAGCGGTCGCCGTTATTTTTGATTATGTGGTACACGCACAGACAAACGGATGGGTGCTTTCTTTCCCCGCGTTCTGTATTTGGAGACACGATATCGGCATAATTAAATTTCCCTTTTTTTCGGCATATATCAAGAGAACAGATTGTAACATTTGAATGGGAATCTACAGCGTGCCAATGGCTTATGGGCACTTAGTATCTCTTTTTGGTTTACATCTGCCTCAACTCATTCTTCAGTTTCCCATTATTAGTCCTAACATACTTATGATTTGTGGCTGACTTGCCCTTAGAACCTTATTAGCTAGATGTTTGTAACGGACAGTGCCATTGCACTTTTTGTTTATACCAATAAGTGTAGAGCGATGTCTATTAATCATTTATATTTTTTAGCTGCCATCACCACTTTACCATAGCCCCCTCTCCTCTTTCCCTCTTTTTCCTGCTGGCTCATTGTTTTCTTCTACATTTCAGACTTACCATGGTCTCTGGACTCTCGTATCATCCATGCCACAATTTGTATATTTTCTTACATCCTTTAAAATTGGAGTCTGTTAATACATATATAACCTCTAGATTTTAAAAGGTATGTCCGTCTTTCTCTCCTTTTCCGCACTTTCTTTAGAAATATACGATTTGTTTTCCACACATAACGTGGGTGTTAGTTACTATTCTTGGAGCACTAAACACAATATCTCTTCTTTGGTTGTATGGCATTTTGATGGCTCTCTATCTTGGGATATTCTTGGTTTTACACCTGCACTGGCATTCTTCCTTTCTTTTTGCCAACACAAAATGTCCACCATCTCGTTGGTTGTTTCACCACACACGGGGGGTAGAAGGAGGTATTCTCCTTCTCCTTTCATGGTAGATCTAGGGCACACCACCAACCTACGGTACATGGGATCTCATTCCAACTCACAAATCTTGGTTTTATTAACAGTTCACACTATAATTTAATCTGCTATCAATCCATCAACAATTCCTGTGATTGACACATCCCATTTGTATATTTCCACAGGCTTGAAAAAGTCAATGGTGACGAAACACGTGTCAGCTGTTTTCTTACAACCATAAAAATTGTATTGGCTTTTTAACCACCTACCTAGTGTGTTTCATGGGATCAGGGGACTTGTTTTCCTGATACAGCACAAAGGAATAAATGGATTTCACTATGATCCTGCGATGTGCCGTGGTTTTCTTCATTGCATAGCTGAGGAGAAGTGCTGCCCTGCCTGTGACTGTGCTTTGTGGTGCTATCCTGCAGTTGCTCCTTCTACCTGTGAAAGGGGACAAAGACTGGACTTTGTTGTGCATTCCTGCTTGTGAATAATATCCAAGCGCTTGAACTGAGCTTGCCTCCTGTTGTTGAATCTCAGGGCCATCAAAGACTCCCCCTGCCAGCACCTGTACTCTCTGTGGAGACTCCTGCCCTGCCAAGTGGTGCCCTATCCAGTTCCTGGGCCCTTCAACGGTGAAGTTGGCAGACAAAGACTGAAAATCCACGCACAGACTGCCGTGCGGGGAAATTTTTGATGCACCTTCAGGGACGCGGCTGATAAATGGCGCACCACCGGCTTCGTGGCTGAAATCAACGCTCCACCTGCATCGCGGCTGGAAGATTGATGCAACGCAGCTGGAGAAACGATGAGCAACACGCGCTAATGGAGGCTGATAACGACACAGCCCAGTTTTGTGATACCATGCAACCGGATTTTCAATGCAACATCGCTGAGCGCGGAAAAACAATGCAAAACCTGCCCGGACTCGAGGTGCCTGTCCAGATCGACACATCGCTCTCTTGCGGGAGGAAAGAAAGGACGCACACCGACCTGACCGGAGGAGAAACGACGCATGGTCTCACTTGCGAGTGAGAAATCAATGCATCGAAGGCCTTTTTTGATGCACACTCGCCCGTGCGGGTTTATTTTCACGCTACCTAGCTACTTTTGCGAAATAACAGCATTCTCACTGTTTTCTAAGGATTAAGGGCCAGATGTATCAAAGGGTTTTGCCCATTCTGTGTCTATGGGAAAATATGTTTATACATATAGCCCTAAGAATCTCATTCTTTGAAAATTCATAACTTGAGTTATGTATGTTGGATTTTTGTTGTTTTGGTCTTGTTTTGTTTAGATAAATATTCTCTATTTTTCTAAACCTGTGTTGTGTCATTTTGTAGTGTTTTCACTGAGTTACTGTGTGTGTTGGTACAAATACTTTACACATTCCTTATGAAGTCAAACCTGCCTGCTCGTGCCAAGCTACCAAGGGGGGTGAGCAGGGGTTAACTAGGGGTGATTCTCCTTTACCCTCGCTAGAGTGAGGGTCCTTGCTTGGACAGGGGGTAACCTGACTGCCAACCAAAGACCCCATTTCTAACATACCTTTTTTCTTATTTTCTTTTCATAAGGCCTATATAGCTTCAGACAAAGATAATTGCAGTTTTGAACATTTGGAGAAGACAGGTTTTTATGATTTAAATGGTGGGCCGATCAAAGTTTTACGACCATGACTATGTCTTGTCAGTTTCTATTGGTGACAATGTAACCCATTGTCAGGCCTCCAAACCCAGATATGCCCCAGTAAAATGCTTCTGAGTTGATCATTTGCCTTTGCAGGGACCAATGATTATTAACAGAGACCAATGCTTGTTTGCACAGACCACTGCTTGTTGGAACTAATGCTTGTTTTAGACCAATTCTTGTTTGGGAACATGCATTGCACAAGCCTCTAGCATCCCTGTGACTCAGACTGGGTGTGGATTCCTATGACTCAGACTGGGTTTGGCTGGATACAGCAGGTATTTCAACCACAACTGGCCAGAGTGAATTGCTTGTTGTAAAGGTCACGAGCTGCAGAGAAAAAATCTCTGTACCTCCGCTTTTGATTTTTACGTTCTGTTCTGTCCAGCCTGTTGGAGGACGCTCCTGGAAGAAGAGACTGAGGGAATTAACCCTTAAAAAGGCGGTAATGCGCTGCTCGCAATTTAAGAATATTAATTGCTAAAACTTGATACTTGCTGACTTGAAATTTAATAAGGGAATGTTGCAGGATGTCATGCGCCTAAAAGGGTTTTAAGGTCATTCGGATGTTTGCTGCTTGTCATGTTATAACTCTTATTGTAGTTGCTTGCATTATACCACAGAAAGGAGTTTCTATTGAACAATTAGTATGAAAACGATATACTGTGAAGACGTTTATTATGGCTGAGTTTAATGTGGCATTACTATTGTTGTTAGCAATATGTTGTACTGTGAATGCAGTTATTATCACTGAGTTCAAAGTGACATTTGCCTTACTCCAAATTGTTGCTGGTGATGCGGAACATTCTGTGTTTGGCCCTTAAACAAAGTTGAAGCTTATCTTTGCCATGCTCAAAATTACGCTGTGATGTAACAGTGATGACCCGGTTGTTCATTAAGTTGAACGTTATTGATTAACCCTTTGTTTCATAATAACACAACTTGAACCATAATCCTTGATATTAACCATATGTTTTCAGTGTGATTTAAACACTGAATTGTGTTCCTCACAATACTAGCACAGTACAGTGATTAACCCATGAATATCTGGAGAATGAATTCCCTTAGAGTTTGTTATTATTTTTGCCTATGTAAGTGTCTATGAGTTGAGTGAGTCAGCATCTTAGGAAATCTCGTCAAGGTGAAACACTCAAGGTATCCACTGAACTTCAAGGAACATCTAGGTAGGCTTAGATGAGGTGACGAGGGACTAATATGGGATCACAGTGGGAGTAGTAATAGACAGTATAGGAGGTTCAAGGCTCTTATTAATTACAGGTAATCCACGTCATTTCTGAAAATTCCTAGAGAGAGGGAGAGCCATCAAAAGCGGGAACGGGGACCACAACAGGTACATCTAGCTTGCTCATCATAGTTTAACAGTAAAGAATACATGGGTTATGAAATATTATTTATTTGACTGATGTGTAATTTATCATAGGAAAGAACCATCACTAGGAGCCCTTATTCAGCCCTGCAACTCTAATGTCTCTCTCCTTCTCTCATCCATCCCCTTTCCTCCAGGACGTTACAGTGCTGATCATGTGTATTTAAGTATGAGGCACACAAAGTTTAGGTGGAATTGGAAACAAGCAGTTTGGTCAACATTGTGTCTCCGTAGGACAAATAGGTTAGTGCTTGACACACATTTGAATGTCAAACTGACCTGCACCTATTTTGGCTATGTTTTTAGAGGGGGAGTCACAAATAAGCTGATTCAGAAATGAAATATTTGGATGGCTCATACCTTTGATCAATATACATAAAATGTCTCTTTAATCTTGTTCAGCTTTGTATTTATTTTTTTAAATTTGCTGAATAGGTTAATACCTTTTTTGTACTTTTATGGTCTAACTGGGACCTTATAAAAGTATTGACTGATTGAACTTAACACACAAACAACAGATAATGGTGAAGAAAGATACAACATATGCCATGCTTAACATAGAAAAGTTAGAAAAGTTGCCTTTTTCAGTGGCTGAAACACCACCATCAGTGTGGTTAGTACATAGAGTAATATCCTTGCCAATATAGACTTTTCAATTCACTTTGTGTTTGAAACACTTTCCTGTGGGTGAATTTGAAAATGTAAGGGTGAGTTTTTTCATGAGGTGTGGGAACTGCCTTTCGATTACAAGTGTATAAGTGGGGAAAAGTAAGTTGTTCTTTGAGGTAGCGTTTGTGAAACTTCTGTAAGCCATTCAATGATTTGTAAACAGGTGGAATTGTATGGTGTATGTAACACCCACTTTTTCAGTTACTTTCAAATGGAAGGTACCTGATGCTGACGGATCAAGGCTGCTTTGGGATGAGAGCAGGTGCTCCATATGTGATTTCTGTTTCTGAAATAGTGACCTGCTATGGAAATGTGATATTTCCTACCACACATGAGATTAGAGTAGCAAATATCTGGTCTTTCAATGTCAAATTTGACAAGCTGAGCAGACTGGAAGCATTCTTTTTTTGTGGCTTTCACTTCTGCCCGTAAAACCTATGGCCTTTAAGTAGAGAGGTCATCAAAGGAGATACAAACCCCCTTAAATACCATCTTTCTAAGGCACTGTGATGAACTTGTGAGTTGCATTTTCAATGCTCCAAACACCGATGGGATTATACACTTTTTTAAGGCATTAGGGTCTGGGTTTGTAATTACATTCCAGACTGTCTTTGGAATAATACCATCAGCCACACTCACTGTTTTTGAGAGTTTTTGGATGCATACCACTGGTATAAGGGTTCATTGGTAGAATCTTTGGCCCTCGATGGAAGTCCCATCTTAAAGCTAAAGGGTGATGGAGCTGCCATTTACCCAGCTGTTTTCTGATCGCATGATGCATTACTTTGGAGTCTCGCTGTTGGGGGGAACTAAATAAAAACTGGTCATTATTGTTTCAGCCAGTGTTCTATTGTGTGCATACTGTGTCCACCGCTTGTGGTGCCCTTTCGAGAATGTGCTGGAAGTGTGCCTTGCTAAGTGATAGGTACTTCCTACAGACATAAATATGCTGATGTTGAGGGTTCATTCCCAGAGTTGTCCTATGAGAATACAGTTGCTTTGTGACACCTTCTATGAGCCACCTTAGAGGAACATGGATGCTAAGGCTTCAGGAGTCCTTTCTGTGTCCAGGGCATGGAATAATGCCACCTCAGCTGAGGCCTCGGAACATGTGTGTTCCTTTGACCTTCTGGATTAGGCCTTGGTGGTAATATCGTCAGCAGAGGCTGGGTCCATCTTGTATTCCTTCACAACTGATGTTTTTGATGAGCTCACATTGAACTCCGTTGACTTTTAATTTGGTCCTGTTTTAAAATCTGAAATTTTAATTGCCTTCTGTTTTGGTCAGCATGCTCTGCTTGTCAGTATGGACTATTTTAAGGCACATTAGATTTTTAACTCACTATTATTTTAAATGTGTTTAGAATCTGTACTCAATTGTGGTGTGAGGACCCTTTGAGGACCTGGGTTGGTCAACCCATTTTAGCTTAACTTCACAGCTTATGTTTTTATTCACTATTCATGTTAGCCTTACTGCTTGTAGGAAAGGATTTTATGTGTTTTATCAGTTTCCTTTATTTTAAGTAACAAAGAAACAGGTTGCTCATTTAGCTTAGCCTTTGCACAACACATATAGTCAGTATTTTCTGTCCAAGGCTCTGAAAAGCGGTAGCCAATATGCTAACTTGTTTTGCCTGCACAGGAGACAGCTTTTATCACCCAGACACAGCATTACATCACAACTGTATTCCCACTGTGGTATGGTTTATTATATAAACTGCACACTGACTGGATCGCAGAGGTCATTCCGGCCACAATGATCCTCGGGCACATGCTATGTGACACAGTTCGGCTGGCACTGATCTTTCAGCTCCCAGAGAGGATTGCCTTCCACATGATAGGCTGATTCTTGATACTCTATCCAGGTATGGAGCTGGGACTTATCACCTAAATCGGGTCAGGCAGAGGGTTACAACCACTATGTTCTCAGAGATAGACATAGGGTTAGGTGGGAAATTCTAGAATCTCTACACCATCCAGATTTACATACATCATGGTTGCATTGTTTATCTGCTTTACCCTGATCCCAATGCTGATCACCTTGCCTTGCTTCATCTGTCTAATTCTCATAGCTCACTTTTTACATGCTATTTTGTGATCGTTTTAATAAAATAATTGAAATCATATGGTTTTTTTTTCTCACCTCAGCATGCATGAGTAACTGAGGGAAAGGTGTATCTCTGTTTCTAAGGCTTCCCTGGGGAGCCAGAGTATCATGTTCAGGTTGCCCTAATCACATTTTGCCCCAGTGGCTTTGGAGGTTTCGGTGAGGCCCTATGATCAGTCAGGAGTTAAGTCAGTAGTTACTAACTGTGTGGATAGACCCTGGCCCTCATTTTAACATTGGTGGTAACCCCCACATACAGCCATGGTGAAGGCTGCCAACATACCGCTGTGGTGGCAAAAATCTGTTCCTCATATTATGACACACACACACCAATCCGACAGAAAACTGCCACATACACAAATCCGCCAGCCCAAAAGTCAGTGTTAAATGGTCGGTACCAAAACCCATATTGTTACACCAACAAACCAACTCCCACCACATCATGATCCACGAATCACCACCGCGGACATTCAATGGCGGTAGACCATTGGCAGTACATACCACCATGCTCAGAATAGACACCCAAATACAAAACAACACTACATTGCCCAATACCAAAAACACACACCTGACACTCATCCACCCACCACACCCACCCACCCACAGCACCATAAAACACACACCCACATTACCCACAACCCTCTATGAACAACAATTACTGCCAGGAGATTGACACGAAAAGCACAGAGACAACTAGACACACATACCACATACAACCATACATCTGCCACGCACCCCACATCTCACACCCCACCACATTAGTCAACACACTTTCACCAACAAACACCACACAACACCCATGTCCCCACTAAGGCACCCGTTTCACTGATGAGGAGGTAAGGGTCATGGTGGAGGAAATAGTAAGGGTAGAGCCACGGCTGTTTGGAGCCCAGGTACTGGAGATATCCATTTCCAGGAAGATAGAGCTATGGCAGAGAATCGTGGACAGGATGAATGCCATGGGACAGCACTCAAGAACAAGGGATGACATCAGGAAGAGGTGGAATGACCTACGGGATAGGTGCATTCCGTAGCAGCAAGGCACCAGCTCACCATGCAGAGGACTGGCAGTGGACCTCTACCTCTTCCCCCACAGCTCACAGCATGGGAGGAGCAAGTCTTGGCTTTACTGCATCCTGAGGGACTCACTGGAGTAGCGGAGGACTGGCGCTGGTAAGTCAATATTTATTACCTACCATACCCAATACCTGCATGCCATCACACCCCATCACCCTCACTCCATCCCTCCACTCCATCCCACACACTGCACCTACACATATGACTAACCCCAATGCCAGACCCTCATGCCATTCCAAAGCATGGACAGCCCTCCCACCCCTGCATGGACACCAATCACTAAAGCATGCACAGCATAGGGAAACTAACAATCCCACAAAACATCACCATGCACAACCAAAGGAGGGGAAGCCAGGGATGTACAATATGTCACAGACATGAAGAATAATATGTCACTTACATCCCCACAGGTGCCCCAGCCAATGTCAGCGGAGAGGAGGTGCCACGACTATCCAGTCTCACAACAGAATATTCCCCAAGTGATGACGGTAATTCTGGACTTCAGGATCTGGATGAACAACCTGGCCCATCAGAGACCACTGGATAGTTGGTCACCCCAGCCCACTTACAGTCCACCACAGAGCCTCCTCCATGATTATCCAACACCACTACACCCACCCAGCGTACCCACACATCTGTCTTCAGGACACATCAATCAGCAGTGTGCCCACCTGCACAGGGACCCCAGTCCACACCTCGCCCCCAACACAATCAGGGACCTGGGGGTCAGTGGCAGTGGGCACATCGTTCAGGGGACAGGGGCACAGGTACACTGGGAGGACCGCTGCGTGCCAGGGGGAGGACATGCCCAAGGAACCGACTCTCCAGGAGGCACTCACCGATATCCTGGGAGCCTACCAACATTCCCAGAACACAATGGGGCACATCCTTGACAACGTGCAGGAGAACAGATGGCTGCAAGAGGAACAGTATTAGGGGATCAGGGAGGACTTGCAGCCCATCACCACAACACCTTGATCTCCATAGCAAGTGTGCTGGCAGACATGGCCAACATCATGAGGGAAGCAACAGCACAGCAGCAGGCCCCTACCACTAGCCAGTCCATTGGCCAGGCCTCCACTTCCCCTACAACTAGTGGGCAGGAGATCCCGCCACAGGACCCACAGGCCACCAGCACCCCTCCCCCTGCAGAAGGTGAACCACCCCGCAAACGTTCGCTGTGACCCAGACAGAAGCCAGAGAAACTTGCCAAGGCCACCGCCAGGAAATTAAACTCTCCTGCTTGTCCCTCCTGTGTCCCACTCTGTCACCTTGTCCACTCTGAACTGCCTTAGCTATCCTTCCTATGGCCCCTTGGATACTGGACCTGTGCTACAGACTGGAACAATACCTAGGACTTTCCTGCACTATCACCACATTCCAATGCACTTTTCAGTCACTTATTTGCACTACAATAAACACCCTTGAACACAGTTTGAGTGACACTGTTCTATGTGTTGAAAATGTGCATTTGTGGGAACAGTCACATCTAGTGCAAATTATCTGAACACTGTGATAGCATACAAACAATGACCTGTAGCTGTCTGTAGTCATCACATCAGTACACAGTCGCTATATCACCAATATCTGTAAAAAGACAAGCCATAGGTGACAGTAAGTTGAGATGCAAAGGAAATTAATGCCATCATGCTACAGCCACACAGAGAACATCAATAGTCAGAGGAATGGTCAGTTGCACTGTCTAACCTGTGTGTCATTGGAAGTATTGACATATAACTGATGTTCTGTTGTCCTCATCCTTATCCTCTACCTCTTCATCCTCACTGTCCTTAGGGTCCACTGTTGCCACAGGGGCATCTCCAGTCTCCTACTCCTGCAGAAAAGGTACATGCCGTCTGAGGGCCAGGTTGTGCAACATGCAGCATGCCACTACTATCTGGCAGACCTTCCCGGGTAAGTAGCACAGGGATCCACCTATCAGATGGAGGCACCTGAACCTGGCCTTCAGGAGCCCAAAGGTCTTACCGATGATCCTTCTGGTTCACCCTTGTGCTTCATTGTAACGATTATCAACCCCTGTCCTGGCATTTTTCACAGGGGTCAGGAGCCACAATAGGTTTGGGTAGCCAGAGTCACCAGCAAGTATTGAGGGACAACATTTAGCCTCACACAATGCTATGGAGATGACACCTGAAGACATACACTAACATACAGTGGGTGGGGACCCTGGCTCACTTATTGGCCACACCCTCTGCCTCTGTAGGTGGCCCATCAGATTTGGGATGCTGCTATTCCTCAGGACAAAGGCATCATGCACCGACCCAGGATACTTGGCAGTGACGTGGGAGATGTACTGATCTGCCAGGCACACCATTTGCACTTTAATTGAATGGAAACACTTACGATTGTTGAACACTAGTTCATCCTGGCGGGGCGGACAAATGCCATATGTGTCCCATCAATCGCCCCAACAATATTGGGGATATGTCCCATTGCATAAAATCCGGCCTTCACAGTGACCCCATTTTCCACCTGGGGCAAAGCTATGTAGCTGCACATGTGTTTCACCAGGGCAGACAAAACTCTTCCCAGCACGATTGAAAACATTGGGTGTGACATTCCTGCTGCCAAGCCCACTGTCAATTGGAAAGAACCAGCTGCCAGGAAATGGAGCACTGATAGCACTTGCACAAGAGGGGGGGATCCCAGTCGGATGACGGATAGCTGAGATCAGGTCAAGCTCCAATTGGGCACATAGCTCTTAGATTGTGGCTCTGTCCAGTCTATAGGTGAGTATATTGTGCCTGTCCTCCAGTGTAGCCAAGTCCACAAAGGGTCTGTACACAGGGGTTTGTCTCCTCCTCCTATTCATCTGCAGCGGTAGGTATCTAAGGGGCACAAGAGTGAGTAGGCTGTCACAATTTGAACAATGGACATAGGGGGTCATTCTGACCCCCGCTGGCGGCGGAAGCCGCACGCCAGGCGGGAACCGCCAGAAGACCGCACAGCGGTCAAAAGACCGCGGCGGTCATTCTGACTTTCCCGCTGGGCTGGCGGGCCACCGTCAAAAGGCCGCCTGCCCGCCCAGCGGGAAAGCCCCAGCAACGAGGAAGCCGGCTCCGAATGGAGCCGGCGGAGTTGCTGGTGTGCGACGGGTGCAGTTGCACCCGTCGCGATTTTCAGTGTCTGCCAAGCAGACACTGAAAATCTTAATGGGGTCCTGTTAGGGGGCCCCACGACACCCGTTCCCGCCATCCTGTTTCTGGCGGTGAAAACCGCCAGAAACAGAATGGCGGGAAGGGGGTCGGAATCCCCATGGTGGCGCTGCTTGCAGCGCCGCCGTGGAGGATTCTTTGGGGCAGCGGGAAACCGGTTGGAAACCGCCGGTTTCCCTTTTCTGACCGCGGCTTTACCGCCGCGGTCAGAATGGCCCCGGAAGCACCACCAGCCTGTTGGCGGTGCTTCCTCCGTCCCCTGCCCTGGCGGTCTATGACCGCCAGGGTAGGAATCACCGCCATAGTGTTCATAGTGCATTTATGTGATGGGACAGTGGGAATGGTGAGGTATGTGCTAATGTAGGCTGTGATGCAGTTAAGGTTGATAGGATTGTTGTCAACCACCATGAAATGGCGACCACCTGTCCTGTATGTAGGGACAGGCCGGCGGTGACGGTGTACAAGGCTGCAGACGTGACCGCCATTTTCCATCAGATTCCTCACTTGTTTTCTGACCTTCAACAGGAGAACACTTACACTGCGTGTGCTGCTGTAACCAGTGTCTGGAACCTACCATGGTCCGTGTGACCGGGGAAAGGGCCCTGCCTTCACTGCAGAGGAGTTGAAGCGATTGGCGGATGGGGTCCTACCCCAGTACGGACTGCTGCATGTGTGAAGGATACATGAGATGTGTGTGCAAGCATTGTGTCATCGAAGGGATGTCTTGTAGTGGTGTACATGGTGTGCACCGGACGATGTGTGTGGCAATGGTGATGGAAACAGGATTGGTGGGCCATATGTGTAACAGGTTGGAATGTATGTATAATGGTGTCCTTCAGTCTGTATCAGCTCTGCAGGTCAGCGCCCATCAAAAGAAGGGATTATGGCATGCCATCGCCAAGGATGTGCAGACCCTGGGGGTCTATGGCAGGTGGAGCACCCACTGTCGGAAACAGTGGGAGGACCTGAGACGATGGGAACGGAAGACTGCGGAGGCCCAGCTGGGGATGGCCTCCCAACGAGGAAGGGGTGCCCAACAGAACCTGACCCCCCTGATGGCCCACATACTGGCGGTGGCCTACCCAGAGCTGAATGGATGTCTAAGGGCATCACAGCAGCCACAAGGGGGTTAGTACAGTGGGTGTTACAACTGTAATTAGTAGGTGGCATGGGATCCAGGTAGTGGGTGTGAGTTAGTGGGTGTCCCTTAATGCCAGGTCAGACATTGCAGCGTGATCCAGCTCAAGGGTAATGCGTGAATGGCAAATGCATGTAAACTAGCTTGTTAGCATTCCATGTCAGTCAGGGCTTTGTGGGTCCCAGGAGGGGTGCAGTTGGCAGCATGTGGCCCTCATCTTGCCATGGCATCTAGCCAAATCACTGGCAGTGCAATTCATAGTGCTCAATCCTGATCCCTGGGTGTGACGGTGCTATGTTTACCAACTCTGGTGTTGGTGCAGTAATTGACCCAGTGCTTCCTTTCTCTCTCTCCCCCCTTCTTTCTTCTGCCATCCTGTCCATGTGTGCATTAGCATCATCTGGCAGAGGAGCAGGGGCACCGGCGACGGAGGGAGCTGCATCCCACAGGACGCTGGAAGCAGAGTCCACCAACGTTGAGGGAACCAGTGGGACGGAGGTCGAGGGGAGCACCAAGGCGGACACAGGAGGTGACAACACAGACTCAGAATCCTTCTCTGATGGAAGCTCCCTGGTGGTGACGGACACCTTTGTGACCACCCCAGCTGCAGGTACAGCCTCCACCCCTGTACCAGCACCGCCCTTCCAGTAGCCCCTGAGTGAGTTGCTCGTGCCCGCTCACCCAGGAGGGTGGGCATCTTCTTCGCCCCAGGCACCTCAGGCCCTGCCCCAGTAAGCCCTTCTGCCCTGAGTGAGGAGTCTATTGACCTCCTGAGATCCATATCTGTAGGGCAGTCAACCATTGTGAATGCCATCCAGGGTCTGGCACCCCAGATGCAGCAATGCAATGCAGTTCTGGAGGGCATCTACAGTAGATTGACCGGCCAACAGAGATCATTTCAGGCTCTGGACTCCTCTCTGATGGTAGCCATTGTCCCTTTTCCTACCATCTCCCCTCCAACTACCACTTCCGCGTCCCAGTCTCCTCATCCCCAACCCATCCCATGTACATATACAAACAACCATGCACACAAAAGAACACACATGAGTGGCACAGTCAAACACAGGCATTCATCACACAAGCACTCACGCAAACACCAGACAGTTGCAGACACAACCACATCCACTGCCTCCACTGTCTCCCCCTCCTCCTCCTACTTCACCCTCACAGTCACGTCCACACTTACGCCTGCATGCACTGCATCAACATCCACCACCAGCATCACCCCACCAAGCAGCACATACACCTCACTAGCAGACACCTCTACTACATCCACCCACGCTCCCCTGTGTCCTCTCCCACCCTGTTTTCCCCCCTCCTTAAAGGTCACAAACGCAAGCACTCAGACACCCAACAGCCATCCACCTCACATCATCACACTGCCCATGCACCTGCACCCAAGTCCAGCAGACATTCACCTCCAACAACCCCTCCCTCAACCTCCACTCCCATCCCTCCTCCCTCATCCCGCCCCACCGTCCCTAAGAAACTTTTCCTTGCCCAACTTGACCTCTTCCCTCCCTCTCCCCCCCCCCTGCACGTAAGAGCAGGGTCCCAACAACCCAGATCAACACCTCAGCCATACGGACAGTGGAGGCACCTCCTAGTCGTGGAGGCAAGACAGTGAAGGATCCCACTCCACCAGCCGGGAAGGTTAAGGATCCCACACCTCCTGCCATGAGGGGGAAGAAGCCCTCAACTCCTGCCATGAAGGGGAAGGAGCCCTCACCTCCTACCATGAAGGGGAATAAGCCCTCGACTACTGCCATGAAGGCTAAGGATCCCACACCTCCTGCCATGAAGGGGAAGAAACCCTCGACTCCAGCAGAGGATGTCAGGGGGACACCACAACACTACTACTAGTGGTCACAGAGCCCTCACCGCCAGCTGAGGAATTGCTGCCTTCTCATCCTGCAGAGGCTGCACAGGAAGCACCTTCACCTGCTGAGACAGTGCAGCCCTCATCTCCAGCAGAGGCTGCCCAGGAGGCACCTTCACCTGCTGACACGGTGCAGCCCTCACCTCCAGCAGAGGCTGTCAGGGTGACACAACCACCACCAGTGGTCATGGAACCCTCCCCGCCAGCTGATGCTGTCCAGGAGGCACATTCACCTGCTGAGACAGCGCAGCCCTCACCTCCACATGAGACAGTGCAGCCCTCACCACCAGCGGAGGGCATGTAGGCCACCCTCCAGGGACTGCTGTACAAGAGGCCCCCTCAAGAAGCAGTGGACATGTTCCCTCCTTGAGAGACTGTGACCTTGCACTCCCCAGCATAGAGAAATGGGCATGGAGCCCCCTCTAGAACCAGTGGGCAGGTCACCCACCTGAGAGACTGTGACCTTACACTCCCCGGCAGAGAGAAATGGGCATGGAGCCCCTTCCAGAACCAGTGGGCAAGTCACCCACCTGAGAGACTGTGATCTTGCAATCCCCAGCAGAGAGAAATGGGCATGGAGCCCTCTCCAGAACCAGTGAGCAAGTCACCCACCTGAGAGACTGTGATCTTGCACTCCCCAGCAGAGAGAAATGGGCATGGAGCCCCCTCCAGAACCAGTGGGCATGTTCCTGTATTCGGCTGAGGTGTCCCCCACCCCACATCCCCGTGAAGTTCCTGCCCACTTGCAAACTGATGCCCCAGCAGAGTTCCATCTGGATGATGTCAGGATTCGAGTTGGGCCTTGGACTGTGCACTGTGGCCAAGTGGGCCCTTAGTACTTTGGACTGGGCATTGACCCTTTGTGTACATTTGTACATATCTGTTTTTCATACAATTGGTCCATTTGGTAGTTGTTCACATGCAATACATTCTCATTACTGCATTCTTGTTGTCTTTGCATTATTATGACGTGTGTCCTGTGCCACTGTTTTTCGTCTACAGCTGGTTGTGTTTATGGTGTGTGTGTGATTGGTGTGTGTTGTGCGTGTGTGTGTCACTCTCCTTTTCCTCCCCCCCTCCCTTGTGTGCTAGGCGGCTGTATTCACCGTTGGTGTCTCAGTCGGCGTTGGTGTTCCAGGTAGAGCATGGCGTAGATGAGCATGGGGAAGACTTGCAGTTTCAGTTCCATGGCGGCTTTGCCCTTCTCCGTGTCTCCGATGGTGAGTCTTTCGTCTGCTGTGGTCTGTTTCTGCCAGGCTTTTGATGGTGTTGGTACTACCCCAGAAATCGTGGCGGTTTCCTGTGTCATGATATGGTGGACAGTGCTTTGTCTACTGCCTGGCTGTTGACGGCTACCACTGTGGTGAGTGTTGTTAACACCGTGGTGGTTGGTGTGGTACATTGGCTGTCTATGAGCGTTATCTCTGCCATGGTCATAATTTGGTGGTAAATACCACTACTATGTTGGCAGTATTACCGCCAGTTTAACAGTCACTGCTAATGTCATAATGATGGCCTCAACCTCCCATACTTTGCTGTTCTGCGTACCTACACATACAGTCCTATTACCAAAGTAGAAATTGCATAACAATGTCTTATGAGAAGGATAATACACAACACTCACACGGGAAAGAGTGCTTTTTTGATAGTACCTTAAAAAGACTTCTATTTTTTTTTTTTTATGTTCTGGGACAGGATAACTTCCCTGGAAGAGGTGCTAAAGTATTGATTCAAATGTCTGAGTTACATGCACAACCTATTTGCCAATGTGCCAATGGAAAACGTATGCCTGGTACCTAGATTGATGCCACGTTGCACCAAGCTACACCAAGCCCTTACCACACATGCCTTTTGCCCCTTAAATAACCAGCCCTTAACAATTAATTGTATTTATTTGTTTTATGTATGCATTCTATAAAGTAGACTCAACCCACTGTACATCACACAATAGTGATGCAATGCTACAACATGTTACATAGAACCAAAGCATTTTTACAGACAATTTTACAGCCAACAGTAAATATGGGACTGGAAGGAGGAGGGTCAGTAGGTGTAAGCAATTAACCTAAATGAAGACAAGGAAAAAGGAACAACATGGATCATTACATCACCATTATAAGTGACCAATATTTTACAGAATATGCAGCCCTGAAAAAGCAGACAGATGAGGACAAGGACAGAAGACAAAAATAGTTGAACATAGTGTATACTCAAGGGGTTGGCAAACACTGAGATGAGTAGGATGGAAAGCAAGGAAGAGAAAATGTTGCTATGCAGGAGAGTTTAGATAAAGGAGGAATGTCATACAGCAGAAGCGGAAGAAGAAGAAGGTGGGGACAGATTAGAAAATGATTAGGGGAATAGAAATACAGAGAATAGGACAAGAGATCAAAGAAATAAGAGATTTAGGCCCTCATTACAAACTCAGTGGGAAAACCCGCTGAGTTGGTGCTGACGGTCAACAGAAGACCGCTAGCGCACAGAACCCCCGCCGGCCACATAAAGAACATTCGACTGGGCCTGCGGGCGGAAACAGTGTTTCCACCTGCCGGCCCAGCTGAATGCAGGGCCTGACCATTAATGCTGGCTCCAGATGGAGCTGGCGGCAATGTAGCAGTGCTACGGGTGCAGCAGCACCCGTTGCGCATTTCACTGCCCGTAAATCAGGCAGTGAAATGTGTGAGGGGGCTGTGCATGGGGGCCCCTGCACTGCCCATGCCAAGTGCATGGGCAGTGCAGAGGCCCCCAGGGGGGGCCCGCGTCACCCATTCTGCCAGTCTTTCCCTTGCAGCACTGCCCTGTCAGATATGAAACTCCGCCACTGCCAGGCTGCCTGGTGGGGGAAGTCTGGTGGTGGTGGAGTTTCAAAAGTGGTGGTTCTGCCACGTTTATCATATGGGGTCCGGACTGCCATGCCAGTGGCTGTAATTACCGTCACCGCCGGAATGGCGGCCCAGACCGCCATGTTCATAATGAGTGCCTTAGTGTATGGTCTTTAGAAGTAGTTCACACAGGAAAATTTTTAGCTTTATGTGAATGTAGTGAAGGAGCCTGCCTGATTTTAGGAAGAAAACATATTTCAAATTGTTATTGTAGGACTAGAGAATGCTTGAGTGGTTGCTTTGTTGGTTTTTAATTTCTTGCACTCAGGAGTGTGGTTGTGTAGACTTCTTAAACTTTTATTTCATCTGGTTCATTTGTTGGTTGAAAGACGGTTATGGGGTTTGTTCTTAATTCATGTTTTGTATTTAATGAAGGGGAAATTTTAAATTGTAGCTTTGCTTCAGTTGAACGACATTGTAAGTTGTTAAGTACTAGGGAGATGTAGTCCTATTGTTGTGCTCCAGACAACAGTCTAGCTGCTCAGAGGCTTTCTGCTTTAATGGGGATTAGGTAAGCAGGGGAAACACCAGCTACTATTACATTTATTTGTCTAATCAGTTTTGGAAACAACTGGAAATTGAGCAACTTTATGACATCATTAGGTTGAAGAAAGGATTTCAGTGTCTTGACAGAAAACAATGTGGGTCAGACTTTAGAGGCTGTTGGTTCACCATCATAGGCCAAGGAAAGATAAAACAGAATACCATATACTCAATATTTCTGCTGGGATGATGCAACTAAGGAGATGCCTTTTTACATCCGAGTTCAAATAGCAATGCTCTGTTTATATTTAAATTATGTTGGAGCTTGATTAGGAGGCATTCTGTGTTTTCAGGATTTAGTTTGAGTAAATTAGATTTTATCTATATTTATATTTGTGCCTTCTGTAGAACACTCTTTAAGGCATATAGAGTTTGTATAGGGGAGATTTTATTTTATAATTTAGCTCCTTCTGCATATTGGAAGCTGGCAAGCCCGGACTCCTCCTTCAGAAATTTCAGTGGGTCAAAAAACAAATTGAAGAGTGTCAGACAAGAATAAGTATTTGATGCTGTGTTCCAATTGCCACCAATTGTCTTCTATTCATTAAAATAAAAGCAATCCATGATTAATCTATCAACTTTCATCAACTGAGCCAACAGGATTATCAAGCAGCTGGCACAATTGTTTGTATACAATGGATGTAATTGAGGTTTGTAAGGTTTTCTGTGACAGTACTGTCTCTATGTAGCCACATTGTTAAAAGGTGTGGAGGTTGATGTCTTTGATATGTTGATTATCATACAGGTGAACAGTAACACATGTTTCAAAGACCTTTCCTATCCAAGGAAGGTTAGCCAGTGGATTATAATTTGCAAGATTATTTGGATCCAGCTGGAGTTTTTCTTTTTAAGAGGAGTGATCTACCAGTTCTAGGGTGTCAGGAACTGTTCTCTCATTCACTAGCAAGTTGATAAATTTGTACCCAAGGTTTCAGATCAGAAGGAAATTAGCTTTGATGGTCAGTAGAAATACTGGGCATGCTAATCCAGGGATTTAAGTGAAGTTAGAAAGTGGAAACAATGGTGGTGTCAGAGCTGTAGCAGGGATTGAGGTTTTGATGTGCATGTTCTTCACAAGATGAAGACCAAGATCTAATTGAATTTCTGATGGTTAGTCTGTAAAGGTTAGATGATTGAGAGAGTGGAGATTGCTTTCACATAAATGGCTTGTTTAGCAACTTGTCCCAAAGGGTTTTGGGATTGTACTTTAGCCCACCTGTACATATCCAAATTAGAAGAAAATCCCATCTCTCCAATTGGAAGAGCCCTCTCCTCTTGCAGGAAACCAAGCAGGGGCCCATGTTTATGAGAAGTAGACATTGGTTATTTGGGATCCAGGATTTCTCATGTTAGTGCCACATTATTGTCCTACACAAACCAATCTATGATCATGGTGTATTGTATAAAGCACATTTTTGTCTTCTTTCACTAATATGATAAAAAAAAAGAAAACAACTTTTGTTTAACAGATAACACAGTGTGCAACACAATTATTTGTTTGTACACTCAGTGTGTGGCGTGCTACTTGTGTGAATAAAGAGGACATGGCATACAAAATGGACAGGATGTTGGTGTGGCTAGGTCATATGACAAAATGTTTGCTTCAAAGTAAGTTGTTGTGTTTGGGTGTTGCTCTGTGGGACCCTTACAAATTGAAACCTTGTAAAAATAAACATTTCTTTGAATAAGTTACTATTGAAATCTAGTAGAGGAGTCTAGTTTTGCTAAGGCAAGCTTTATTTAAGTGGGATGTAGTAGAGCAACAATGAAGCTTACAAGCCAACAAGCAGAGCAAACAAGCCATGAAAATGAGGCAATTAAAATATGTAAATTTCCTTTAAAAACTAGGGCCTATTTTAAAAGTCAGTCGAGAAATCCATGATATCAGTGGTAATGGAATCCAGAATGAATCCAGCATCTGCAGATGACAGAACCCCCAGAGCCTCAGAGAGTAAGTCAAAGGAACAAACATGATCGAGAGTCTCAGCGTCTGCCAAGGAAACAGAGTCCTGTGCCATGCCTGCAGTAGGTGAACCAAAAGGAGAGAATCCTGGAGCCATAGCATCCAAATCCATGAAAGATGGCTCATAAAAGTCATCCTGAGGCAATCATAGTCTCATAGGCAACTCTGTAAATGAGCCCTTAACTGGAACATTACAGATTCATGTCCATAAATAGAACCAATTGAGTTGCAAGACACACATCCAGTGTGCGCTTGAAAGGGTACAAAAGACAGCAGAACATTAGCTGTACACAGTAGAACCATACTAGCCAGAAAGATGGACTACTTGTCATTTAGGGACAAATGAATCAAGCAATTTTGCATTTGCAAATGGTGCAAATCGCACATTTCTGCCGTTTGCGAATACAAAAAGGCCTTTCAAGATGTGAGAAAAGGCATTCGCTGTGCAATTTTAAGGAATCGCTAAGGATCCAGCTGGAGGTTTTCTTTTTAAGAGGAGTGATCTACCAGTTCTAGGGTGTCAGGAACTGTTCTCTCATTCACTAGCAAGTTGATAAATTTGTACCCAAGGTTTCAGATCAGAAGGAAATTAGCTTTGATGGTCAGTAGAAATACTGGGCATGCTAATCCAGGGATTTAAGTGAAGTTAGAAAGTGGAAACAATGGTGGTGTCAGAGCTGTAGCAGGGATTGAGGTTTTGATGTGCATGTTCTTCACAAGATGAAGACCAAGAGCTAATTGAATTTCTGATGGTTAGTCTGTAAAGGTTAGATGATTGAGAGAGTGGAGATTGCTTTCACATAAATGGCTTGTTTAGCAACTTGTCCCAAAGGGTTTTGGGATTGTACTTTAGCCCACCTGTACATATCCAAATTAGAAGAAAATCCCATCTCTCCAATTGGAAGAGCCCTCTCCTCTTGCAGGAAACCAAGCAGGAGCCCATGTTTATGAGAAGTAGACATTGGTTATTTGGGATCCAGGATTTCTCATGTTAGTGCCACATTATTGTCCTACACAAATCAATCTATGATCATGGTGTATTGTATAAAGCACATTTTTGTCTTCTTTCACTAATATGATAAAAAAAACGAAAACAACTTTTGTTTAACAGATAACACAGTGTGCAACACAATTATTTGTTTGTACACTCAGTGTGTGGTGTGCTACTTGTGTGAATAAAGAGGACATGGCATACAAAATGGACAGGATGTTGGTGTGGCTAGGTCATATGACAAAATGTTTGCTTCAAAGTAAGTTGTTGTGTTTGGGTGTTGCTCTGTGGGACCCTTACAAATTGAAACCTTGTAAAAATAAACATTTCTTTGAATAAGTTACTATTGAAATCTAGTAGAGGAGTCTAGTTTTGCTAAGGCAAGCTTTATTTAAGTGGGATGTAGTAGAGCAACAATGAAGCTTACAAGCCAACAAGCAGAGCAAACAAGCCATGAAAATTAGGCAATTAAAATATGTAAATTTCCTTTAAAAACTAGGGCCTATTTTAAAAGTCAGTCGAGAAATCCATGATATCAGTGGTAATGGAATCCAGAATGAATCCAGCATCTGCAGATGACAGAACCCCCAGAGCCTCAGAGAGTAAGTCAAAGGAACAAACATGATCGAGAGTCTCAGCGTCTGCCAAGGAAACAGAGTCCTGTGCCATGCCTGCAGTAGGTGAACCAAAAGGAGAGAATCCTGGAGCCATAGCATCCAAATCCATGAAAGATGGCTCATAAAAGGCATCCTGAGGCAATCATAGTCTCATAGGCAACTCTGTAAATGAGCCCTTAACTGGAACATTACAGATTCATGTCCATAAATAGAACCAATTGAGTTGCAAGACACACATCCAGTGTGCACTTGAAAGGGTACAAAAGACAGCAGAACATTAGCTGTACACAGTAGAACCATACTAGCCAGAAAGATGGACTACTTGTCATTTAGGGACAAATGAATCAAGCAATTTTGCATTTGCAAACGGTGCAAATCGCACATTTCTGCCGTTTGCAAATACAAAAAGGCCTTTCAAGATGTGAGAAAAGGCATTCGCTGTGCAATTTTAAGGAATCGCTAAAATAGCGATTCCTTAAAATTGAGACCCCATTTAGAGAATCGCAAATTGTGATTCTCTAAATAAGAAATTGCAAATAGGGAATTCCTATTTGCGATTTCCAAAGCACATATATCAAGCATTTCCTAAATGCGAATTGGGCATTTAGGAAATGCAATTACCACCAAATCCTGTTTGGTGGTAAGCATGTGCAATTTTTAAAAATGCATTATAAATGCATTTTAAAAAATGACATGTAGTGCACACGTGCCCCTAGGGCATGTGTGTGCTTCACATGTCCGCAAATATTTTTTTGGGGTGCATCATAGGGAGCCTTAGGCCCCCAGCACCCTGGGGTTTGCATTACCTGGAAACTGGAATTCGCAAATTGGGAAATGCAAAACCATTCGCACCTATGGGACTACAGGCCCATGGGGATGAATGGAGTCCCATTCTCTAATTGGGTTCGGTAATAGCGATTGTGAATTTTAAGAAATCGCTATTACTGAATCACAAATTTCATACATCCCATGTTGCACTTCTTAAATAGCGATTTCTTAAAATTAGCTATTTAAGAAATGCAAAACAGATTTTTGATACATCTGGCCCTTAGTTCCTCCGACAAAGTACTGTATCATGTTTTCATGACTCATCTGGATGTGCGGTAGTTCCATCACCATTTGGCTTGGAAATGGAACATCCATTGTAGAGCAAAAAGAATACCACCAATTAATGGCAATACAAGTGGTATGCCTCCAAAAACGTTCAAAAACGTGGAGTTTATAAAGGATGGAATCGCTCCAAAAAACAGTCTGGAATGTGCTGACAAAAACAGACCTCAAATCTCCCTACTGGAAAATGTTTCAAACATGATGTAAGCTGAAATGTTGAAACTGGCAGAGAAATAACTCTGTGTATTAAGCATAGGGTATGTTGTATCCTTCTTTGCTATTATCTGTTGTTTGTGTTAGATTAAAAGGCAACATCAACTCTTTAGAGCTCACATGATTCCAGGTCACGTGGTTCAATTTAAGAATTTGCAATGTCCAACTCAACTGTATTATAGATCTAAGTTGACCCTGTCCATACTGTAAAAAAAGACATGTCATTTTGTATCATGTCAACTGCAGAAGATGCAATGTTGTTTAGTGTGGAATTATGAGCGGACAATGTACTCATTCCATTATCAACAACAGTCAATGTTTTCTCCAAATTTGTCTGATCTATTTACCTAACATGAGCAGCAGCTTTCATTTGAGAAAGCTTCTGAATTTCTTTCTGAGTGGCATACAAGAATCTTTTATAGTGTGGTGATCTAGGACCTAACAAGAAGTCTTGTAAATCCATGTTATCAGAGAGGAAAGAAAGGTGCTCTTTTACAGCTGACAAAATGGAATGTCGTAACCATTGCTGACATAACTTTCCTATCCTGTAAAAAGTGACAGCCCCTTTGTGTGTGTCTCGACAAAATGAGGGTCTAGTCTGCTTGCTTTAAAACCCTATGAGAATGTTGTAAAATGTGCATGGCAACAATTTGTGTCCACTGGCCACAATAACCACCCATTGGCACCTGAAAGTGACAAATTGAATGCACTATTCTGAACAATACCATTGATCTGATCTCCTGTGTAATTCACCTGGCTTTGTCAATTATTGAATTGTGCATTTGAAAGGACACTGGGCAAGTAGTCTGCTGAACTGTGTTATTCAGAAAAATCATCTGTAATGGAGTCAAACACACTTTAAATAAGGCATCTGTACCCTGCACGTGCCAATCTTTTGTTCCCCAAAGTGATTCTAAATCAAGTTCTTCATTGCAGTATTCATAACCTTTTGTGTCTAGTTGGGAAATAAATACATTTGAGTAGACTAATTTAGTAGCGGTAATCATATTTTTTCCACTTTTGCTGATGGTAATTAGATATAACAGGATACCAGATCTAAAGTAACATGCCCAGAACAATATGTGAATTTATCTGGTAGAGTGGGGCAATGCTCCGATTGTGTGTAATTGAAAATTGGACATGTAGTCCTAACTCTATGTAGGTAATGGTGTGCATCATGATGGTAACAAAACATTTCACCATAATTGGCTGAGTTCATGTACATATCTTCACTTTCAGGCACAGTATAATATTAAAACATATCGAATTTGAATAGTCTCGGTTGGGCCCAAAATATCATATGAAACTTTATCCCAAACAATCCCATCAGAAACTAGAACAGCTGAAATGTTCACCAAGGACAAGTCTCTTCGCACTTTGTGGGAAGACAAATGAGGATTCAGTACCTCATTTACCAGTTCAGCAGCAGAGCGTTCATAAACGTAATGCCCACTTATAAGCAAAATGATAACAGTCACAAATTCAGTCCATAAGAAGAGAGCAAGCAAGGCAAGTATAATCCACAAATAGATCCATGGAAGGAACAGATAAGTGCATATAAGCCAATTAAAATGTTTACATATACCATGAACAAAAGTGTCTGTAGAGTCTAAAGAAAAGTTGCCAATGTCAACAAAGTACTCAGAAGCAGTCTGTGTAAAAACAGGAGTCACAGGAGGTAAAAGAGTACTGGTAGATGCCTCTAAAGGTGGTTCATCATAAACAACTCTGTTGGTTTGAGAAGTAGTAGAGAACTGTAAACTTACGACTGGTACATTTCTTTTTGTTGTAGTGATAACTAGAGCCAATAGAAGTTCATTCTCATCTCTCCTCAACCTAGGGGAAACAATGTTGGTGTTGCTCAATGCTTGAAGAGGTATTTCCTGTATGACAGTGAGAAAGGAAAAGGAACTACCCGAGAGTCCTTAAGGCCTACTGTGTAGGATTGGCCAAATGATGAAGTTTAACTTGATCAATGGAGTCAAAGCATTGGGTCTTTACAACCAGTGAGAAGTACCTTGAATAATTCCAAGGAATGGCATTGGTGCATGATATGATGGGTTAAAATTCTTTCTTCACTGCAATCATTTCAAGAACTAGATCTCCAGCTTTTGGAATCCAGCCAGTAGGCATCCAAATTCTGAATTCAGGTGGTCGCAAAGGTCCAGATCAGGGGTCTAAAAACTGCGGGATGAGCTCTCAGAGGGGTTTTGAAGGTTCCTGGGGGGACGCCAGGCTCTGGGCAAAAGAAGCATTATGCTGGTAACAGGCTTTTTTTTAAGAGGGAAAAATGAACAGCAGTAAACCGCTCTGTAATGGGCCATCACTAACATATTTTGTCATGTATATTAAAGCTGGGAGTATGTGATAAAAGGGAAGGGACTCCAACTACTCCCCAAAACCTCCCCCCAAATGGACTCCAAATACTCCCCAAAACCTCCACCCATAGCTCCAATAATCACACTATGGACACTTTTACACATTGGTGAGGCCTGTCTGACCAGAATGGCATGGCAGGCGTCATGTATTTGACTGTATTTTTAAAAAGCTAACAGAACTTATCCGCAATGTTTAAATAAGTCTAGAAATATTTAAACATTCCAAAGTAATAAAATAATTATGAAAAATTCTGAGGAGGGTCCAAATGGTTTTTTCCAACTGTAAGGGCGTGGCATTAAAACATTTAAAGACCACTGGTCTAGATGTACACACTACAGAGGCTTGTTTGAAACTGAGAAGTGTGTCTGTGGTGGGCGTTTGATGGTGAAACCTTTAATTTGTTGGCAAATATCACAGCTAATGACTTATTGCTTTATCTGTTTATACAAACCATGCCACCAATAGCATTTTTGTAACAAAGAAACAGTAGCTGCCACACCAGCAAGGTAGATTCAAATGTGCTGCTTTAGTTAATTCTATCCTGCAGTCTTGGTTCAGGATCACCCAAACACCCAACCCTGGAATGGTTACATATTGAATGTTTTGGGCGCTTAAGTGGCAGGAATATTTTGCTAGATATGCTTTTGGTAAAGGAGTGCCATCAGCCAAATCATTCATGGCAGCCAGTATTTTTTCATCCACCCTTGTATGGGAACAAGTAGTTGCAGCTATGGTAGCAGTAATGAATTCTTCATCTGCCAATGAATTCCCTACAACGCATATTTCTACTTGATCGGGACTCAGTATATATATTATATGAGCCCATTGCAGACTATCTTTAAGTTCTGACACCTTTTATCAAAACATTTTATGCTTAAAAGGATTTCCTTTGGAGTCTCTTAACCCATTGAGGTGGCAGTAGTGCAAGTGTCATTAAAAGACTGGACACAGTAATACGAATCACACACTATAAGTGTTGGGAATTCAGGATCCGTATGTTCCAGTGCCAGTACCAAAGCCAGTTGTGCAATGCAATCCCCAAGGGACTGCATTAGAGTTTGCTGAGTGTAAACTTTTCATCCCTCATCACTCCGTAAACAGCTGTGCAAGCCATGGAATATTGATGTTTGGTGCCCATGACAGGCTGAGCTGAACCATATGTATATACAATATCATTATGCTGATCAACTCCCAAAATGTTGGTAGGCGTGGGGTATTCCAGTTCATATAGGATGAATTCTTGAGTTTGTAATTTAGGGTAAACATATAGGTGGTCATTATGACATTGGTGGTCTATTCCGAAGACCTCTGCAGTGACAGCCGCCAACAGACTGCCACGTAGGTGATAAATTGCCTGCCCGATTATGACACACAAACATAAAAAAAGACAGGAACCAGCCATAACCACAAGTACAATAGACCAAACAGAGGCGATAAACTGTTGGACCCACCACCCTCAACACTAGCCAGCAATACACCGCTCTCCAAATTATGAACCATGAATCACCACAGCAGACATTCAACGGCAGTCAGCCATTTGCGTTGCACACCGTTGTGGCGGAATTGGGCACCCAACACCATTTCAAGCCAAAATTGGACTCATCAAATAACCCTCACCTGACACATATGCACACAGCCAAAACACCCCAAAATAGCACTATATAGCACACCCCACATAATGCACAATCCTTTGCAAACACAAAAAGACTGCTACACCTTGCCGGGCCAATCCCTCAGAGAACTGCTTACACACACCACATCCACCAATACATCCGTCACCCATCACGCAGCACACACCCTACCACAACACTGAACACCCTCTGTACAGCACACACAACACACAATAGGCATGTCCCCGCAAAAGCACCCCCGTTTTACTGATGAGGAGTTGGGGTAATGGTGAAGGAAATTGTCAGGGTAGAGCCACAGCTGTTTGGTGCACAGTTCCAGCAGATCTCCATTGCCAGGAAGATTGAGCTATGGTGGAGGATCGTGGACAGGGTGAACTCCATGGGACAATATCCACACACAAGGGACGACATCCAAAAGAGGTGGAACGACCTACAGGGGAAGGTGCATTTCATTGCATAAAGACACCAAGTCGCTATCATGAGGACTGGTGTTGGACCCCCACCTCCTCCCTCACAGTTCACAGCATGGGAGGAGCAAGTCTTGGCAATCCAGCATCCTGAGGGCCTCAGTGTAGTCACTGGAGGGCTGTACACTGGTAAGTCACCATTACTAACCCACCTCCACTGATACCTGCATGGCATGTCACCCCCTCACCCCGACTCACTACACCCCACTCCATCCCACACAGTGCACCACCCCAATGACCAGACTCAAATCTGTACCCCTGCATGCCCTACCCACTGCAAACACACCCCTTCCCAGCTCTGCTTGCAAACCCACCAACAATGCATGGAGAGCATGCAAAACTACCAATCCCACAATCCACCACCATACACTACCCATAGGGTAAGGTAGAAATGTGGAAAATGTGACAATTACCTTAAGAAATCACTTACAACCCCACAGGTGCCCCAGCTAATGTCAGCGGCGAGCAGGTGCCACAGTAGCCCATTCTGCCACCAGAAGATGCCCTCAGTGATGACAGCAACTCTGGATGTCCCGAGCTGGATGAACTCCCTGGCCCATCTGGGACCACAGGTCAGTCGGCTTCCACATCCCACAGCCAGTACACCACAGGGTCCCCCCATCCATCTCCAACATTAGAGCAGCCACTCAACGTCCCCAGATCCCTGTCCCCAGGACACGTCGATCAATAGTGTGCCCACCTTTACAGGGACTCGAGTCAACACCACACAAGCAAGATGGTGATGGTCGTGGTGTAAGTGGGAGTGAGCACACCGTTCAGGGGACACAGGCACAGGAGGCCAGGGACTGTGGGAGGTCAACTGTGCGCCAGGGGGAGGCCAGGCCCAGGGAACCAACTGCCCAGGAGGCACTCACACATGTCCTGGGGGCACACCAAAAATCCCAGGACAGGATGGGCCAGGTGATCAGCATCATGCAGGAGAACCAGGGGCTACAGGGGGTACACCACCAGAAGGACATGCAGCATTTGCAAAGCCTAAATGCCAACATGGCCTCCATTGTAGGGGTACTGGGTGACATGGCCAACACCATGTGGGAGAACAGAGCACACCAGTGGCCCACTTCCACTAGCCAGTCCACTCATCAGCCATCAACATCTGCTGCAGCTAGTGGACAGGAGGACCTTGCATAAGACCTACAGCAAAGGAACCACCCCACAAACGTTCCCTGTGACCTAGGCAGACACCAGCGACTGTTGCCAAGACCAAGACCATTGCCAGGAAATGAGCCCCTCAAGAACGTCCCCCTCTTGTGCCACTGAGTCATCTTGTTCACTTTGGACTGCCATTGCTCCTCTTCCTATGGCCCCATGTACACTGGACCTGTGCTACAAACCAACTGGGCCACTACAATGAAGTTTTCCTCAACCATCACCCCAATCTATTGCACTATCTCTTCACTATTGTCACCTCAATAAACACCCTTGAACACAATAGGAGTAATAGTGCTTTATCAGACAGAAATGTGCACTGTAATGAACTGTATTATCCTGTGCAAATTTCCTGTAATGTGTGAATCCATCCAGCAAATGTAATTAAGCAGTCTGTAGTCATTATATCAGTACACAGTTGTGACCACACCAAGATCTGCAAAAAGGGAAGGCAAAAGTGACAGTCTATTGAAATGTAAAGCCAGTGATTGGCACAACACAGCTGGAACACAGCACTTAACTTAAATAGAGATATGATCAGATCTACAGTCTTATCTGAGTGTCATTGGAAGTACTGTAGTATGATATGTGTCCTGTTGTCCACATCTTCCTCCTTTTCCTCCTCCTCACTGTCTTCAGTCTCTACTGCTGCCACAGATGCATTGTCTCCCCCCTCCTCCTGCAGGTAGTGCACATGGCATCTAGGGCCAAATTGTGCAGCATGCAGCAGACCACCAGAATCTGGCAGACCTTCTTAGGGGCGTAGCATAGGGACCCACCTGTTAAATGAGACACCTGAACCTGGCTTTCAGTAGACCAAATGTGCGTTCCACAACCCTCCTGGTACGTCCATGTCCCTCATTGTATTGACTTTCAGACCCTGTTCTTGGATTGCTAACAGGAGTTAACAGCTATGACAGGTTTAAGTAGACAGAGTCACTTAGAAGTAGTGAGGGACACACATTACACATGTACAATGGCATGGAGTACAATTCCAGTTGGCATATACTAACATACATTATGTGAAGACTGAAGCTCACCTATAAGTCACATTCTGTGCCTCTGTAGTTGTGCCATCACCTGTGTGACGCTGCTATTCCTCAACACATAGGCATCATGCGCAGATCCAGGATGGCAGTGATGTGGGAGATATATTGATCTCCAAGGCACACCATCTGGACATTTATTGAGTGGAAACTCGTTCTATTCCTGTAGATCTGCTCATTTGCCCTGGTAGGGACTAAGGCAATATGGGTCCCGTCAGTGGCTCCAATCACATGTGGTATGTGTCCCATGGCGTAGAATCCAGCCTTCACAGTTGGCAAATCTTCACTCTGGGAGAATGAGATGTAGTTGCTCATGTGTTTGAGCAAGGTAGGCAAAACACTTCCAAGCACTAACGGAAACATTGGCTGTGACATTCTTGCATCCAAGCCCACTGTCACCTGGAATGAACCACTTGCCATGAAGTGGAGCACTGGCAGTAACTGTTCTTCAGGGGGATTGCTGCAGTGCTACGGATGGCAGGAGTAAGATCAGGCTTCAATTGTGCACACAGCTCAGTAATTGTGGCCCTGTCCAGACGATAGGGGTGTATGATGTGCCAATCCTCCAATGTAGCCAAGTCCACCACGGGTCTGTACATGGATGCATGCCTCCTCCTCCTCCGCAGTAGTTGATATCTAAGTGAGACCAGATTAAAATGTGTGTCACTACAGGAAGTATGGACACACAATATCACAGTACACAGAGCATGTATGTATGTATAAGACTGGAATGGTCTAGGTGTGTACAAACGATACCAATGACACACATAACTTTGTCCAACATGAGTACTAGCATTAAGAAATGGTAACCGCCTGTCCTGTACGCAGGGACAGGTGGAAGTGACCTGACTCCGCAGGCGTTTGGTGTCATGGCAGAAAGCGGTCTGCACTGCCGTAAAACTCCTCATAGGCTAACATGGAGCTCTATGGAGTACAGGAACCAATGATGATCAACGCAGGCGGTGACGGTGTTCACCACTGCAGACATGACCGCCATTCTCTCTGTACCACTTCCCTTGATTCCTGATTCTCTACGGTTGTACATCTCCACTACGTATGCTGCTGTGACCTGTGTCTGGAGTCTGCGATGGCCCGTGCTACAAGGGAAAGGACCCCAGCCTTCTCATCAGAGGAGTTGGAGAAGCTTGTGGATGGGGTCCTACCCCTGTATGGGCAGTTGTATGGGCCTCCAGACCAACAGGTGAGTACATCATGGGTATGTGGGATGCGACATGGCTGCATGAAGATGTATGTGTGCTGGTAGTGTGTCATTTGGGGGGGTTGGCTGCATGCAATGTGAATGCAGAGGTTAAGGTTATGTGTGTGCTCAATGTGGCTCATATGCAGAATGTAAGCCATTTGTGTAACAGAGTGGATTGTTGAGTTCATGGTGTCCTTCTGTTTGTGTCTCCTCTGCACGTCAGCGCCCATCAAAAGGAAGGGTTGTGGTGTGCAATCACCAAGGACATGCAGACCATATGGGTTCATAGCCAGCAGAGCACTCACTGCAGGAAATGGTGAGAGGACCTGAGGCACTGGGCCTGGAAGACCGCAGAGGCACAGCTGGGGATGGCCTCCCAATAAGGGAGGAGTGCCCGTTGGAGCCTAACCCCCCCCCAATAGCCTGCATACTGCCAGTGGCCAATCCTGAGTTGGATGGGCGCTTGAGGGCAGCACAGCAGCCACAAGGGAGTGAGTACAGACTGTGTGGTATTTTTTTGTTCTTTTGCCTGGCATGGGGTTTGGGTGCAAGGTTCTAGTCAGTCAGTGCCCCAATATGCAAGTTTAGCTTTTCCTGTGTGGTTCTGCTTAGCTATATAGGGTGGTATGTATATTTGGTATTGGTAAGTAGCTACCATACCATGGCAGACAGGGCTTAGTGAGTCCCAGTAGGTGTGCAGATGGTAGTGTTTGGGTTCTTTACAGCTGTGCCCCGATAATGGTTTGTAATTGTGGTTTATACTGCACAGTGTTAGCCCCAGTGTGTGAATGTGATGTGTATGCCATATGTGTTGTTGCTGCTGTGATTGACCCTGTGCTCCCTTTCTTTCTCCCCCACCCTCTCTCCTTTTCTCATCCTGTCCTTGTGTGCATTAGTATCATCTGGCAAAGGAGCAGGGGTACCGGTGAGTGGGGGAGCTACAGCCCACGAGACCCAGGAGGCAGAGAGCACAGACGCCGAGGGGACCAGTGGGTTGGAGGGTGCGGGGAGCACCACGGGAGAGACAGGAGTGACGACTACAGACTTAGATTCCTCCTCTGATGGAAGCTCCCTGGTGGTGGTGGGCCCCTCTGGGACCACCCAGTGACAAGATCTTCCTCCACCCCGTACCAGCATTGCCCCCCCATCCAGTTGCCTGTGCCCAGAAGAGTAGGCATCTACTTCACCCCAGGCACCTGAGGCCCTGCCCCAGTCAGTTCTGCTGCCCTCAGTGAGGAGGCTATTGACCTCCTGAGATCCATCTCAGAGGGCAGTCAACCATAGTGAATGGCATCCAGGGACTGGCATCCCAGATGCAGCAATGCAGTGCCTACCTGGAGGGCATTCACAGTGGGTTGGCTGCCCTACATAGATCATTTCAGTCTCTGGCCTCCTCTCTGACGGAACCAGTGTCCCTGGTTCTACCAATCCCCCCTCCAACTACCTGTTCCCAGTCCCAAAGCCCTCTCCCCAACCCATCCCACACACACAATTTGACAAGCTTGCACCCAAAACAACAGACAGGACTCGCACAGACAAACACAGGTACCACACTTCACTACACAAGCACACACACAGCCAACACACAGACGCACATCCTACTACAACCACTGCCTCCACTGTCGCCCCCTCCTTCTCCTCCCTCACAGTCATCAACACACACACCTGCATGCACTGCATCATCAATCCCATTTCCTTCCACTTGTACAGCTTTGCCCACAGTCACCATAACAGCAGACACTCAGACATGCACCCCACACACCACATGCACAGTAATCACCACCACCACCATCACAACCTCATGCAGCACACCCACCTCACTTGCAGACCCCGCAACAACATACATACATACGTGCTGGTTGTCCTCTCTCACCCTGTCTGCCCCCCCTCCAATTACACATAGGTGCTCCCACTCAGACACCCAACAGCCATCCACCTCACACATGCACACTGTCCATGCACCTGCACCCAAGCCTAGCACACCTAATCCTCCTACAGCCTCTCCCTCTACCTCTACCTCCACTCCCACAACCCACCCCATTTGTCCTAAGAAGCCTTTCCTTTCCTGACTTGACTTTTTCCCTATCCCGTCCTGCCTGTAAGAGAAAGATCCTTCCCCTCCAGCCCAGTACCTCCTGCTCCCAGGCAACTCCCGCCCTCCCCCTAAAACTACACCTGCCAGTAAGGGGCACAAGAGTGCCACTACGGCCTCCTGCCCCAAGCCCACTCCTCTGCCCCTAACCAGAAGGATAAAAACCCACCCTCTCTCAAACCCAAGCCCAAGGACCCCCCTCCCAAGAAGAAAACCCATACTCCGCCCCCACCTCCGCTGCGGAGGTGCCTGACTAACAACATCATGGTGCCCCTGCCTAGTGGAGTGACTGGGCTGTCAGGAGTCAAGTTGGGCCTTGAACGTTGCCCTGTGGCCATTTGTTGTCCGTGGACTGGCCAATGGACATACTATATGAAAATATGTATTTGTTCTTTAATTGAGGTCACTGTTCCAGCATTATTTCAGTAGTTGGACCAGAGGTATGTGTCCTAGCTTTCTTTGCTCCTGGGTTATGTTGCTGTTGATTAACTCTGCAGATTGTTCTGGGTGTGTGGGATGTGTGTTTGGTGTGTGCTGTGTGTGTGTTACGCTCTCCTCCCTCTCTTGTGTGCTAGGTGGCTATACTTAACATCATTGTCTTCATCGGCGTTGGTGCTCCTGGACTGCCATCACGTGGTAAAGCATTGGCAGGACTTCCAGTTCGGGTTCCATGGTGGCATGGACTCCTCTCCCTTTATGTGATGTGTTTCCACCAGGCTTTTGGTGGTGGTGGTCCCGCCTCAGAAATCCTAGTGGTGTGCTATGTCATAATATGATGGGTCATTGTCTTCCATCTGCCTGAAGATGGCTACTGCAGTGGTCAGTGAACGGACTGCACTGGCGGTTCGGGTGGTCCATTGGCTGACCATGGGAGGAATCATCACCATGGTCATAATTTGGCGGTCTTCCCCACCAGCTTAGTGACCATACAATCAACGTCGCAGGCGTGGAGGTCAGCTGACCGCCACTGTCATAATGAGGGCCATAATCTACCTCAGTGGCAGTGAAGGAAGTGGTCCATTGTATCCATCTAAGATGTAAGGCTTTTGTATTTTGGAGCTAGCCTTTGTGACAGCCTCTAAGGCCGGAAGGGGAGTAACAACAATAATGCATTTTCCTGATCCAGTGGTCTTTTCTTAATGACAGCCAACTGAACTGCAATCAGTATTTTTTCAGTGGATGCAAAACACATTTAAGCATTGGAATATAAAAGCATTTTATATGCAATCAGCACTATGTCACCTTCATGGAATGTGACACAGGTAAAGCCTGTGGCACCCGGTAATATCTGTATGACTATGTTTGTTTTGTTTGCATATGTGTGTAAGTGTTTACCTCAAGCATGTCAGTCTGTAGTTATCTGAATATTTGTTTGTGTTCGAGTGTCCAATGTTTGCTGGAAAAATCTGGGTGAACTAAATCGTACAGTGGTTTTGTGCATTGTGCATAATCTGGTATTTAAGTTCTGCCAAAACGGAAGTATACTAACAAGGATTGTAATTATTTTTTGATGGTATTTGGAAGTTGTTAATGAGTACTCTTCTCAAGGAAGGGTGGTGTCAGGCTGTTCTCTTTATTTCATAACTCACATCCTAGGAACACTGAGAAAGGCAATTTTTGTTTCTTTAAAATTTAATTTGTAGCCAAAAACAATGCAATCAACTCTGGCTAAATGAGTGTTGAAGTCATCATCCGTCAGATATATGTCGTCAACATAGGACAATGCTTCTGGGACAATATCATGCAATATTGATGTTACACAGGCAGAGAACAGCCCAGGACTGTTTTTATACCACAGGGGGAGGCGGGATAAATGGTGCTGGAAGCCGAGCACAACAAAAGTGGTTAGATTTCTGCATTCACATGCTATGTTCTGGCAGAAAAAAACATTGGAAACAAGCCAAGCCAAGAGAATGTCATAGCGAAGTGTTAGTCTTTCCCAGAATATTACTTTATCTGTGCGCATTATGTCCCCCTCAATTTGTATGTTTAATTTGTATACTCTATCTGGAGGGGGGCTCACCTATCTGGGGTTTCTATTTTTATTTAGTCATTAGTTACTTTTGCATCCAGAAGCTCTTGAAAATTCTTGAAAACTATTGTGACCTCTAGCAGAGTCACTGCCCATGCCTTGTTCAGCAGTAATGTCCTCAGTATGTGTCACTGAAATTCCTGAAACCTTCTTCTTCCATTTGAATTGGGTTTTTTGTTGAGTAAGGTATTCTTTCTTTTTTATGATGATGTCAGATGACCGTTGTGAGTCCTTTCTTTGGTTTCATGTATGCCTCTTGTCTGTGCTCTGACTGCCCGCTCTCACAGACCGCTTCTTGGATGTCATGAAAGAAAAAATAACGGTATGTATCAGTAACTGACACATGTCAGGCTGTTTCAAATTATCACAGTTACATAAATTATAATGTTTTTCAGAGGTCTCTGGCTGCAGACATTCTCTCTTTGATTTTATTTTGTCTTTATTTGATTTTTGTTTGTCCTAGCATTTTTTAGAAGACTTGTGCTTACTTGGTATTAGCCTCTTCAGAATTACCTTTAAGCTGTGGCTTATTTGGTTTGGCCCCCAAACTACCATGACCTATGAATGTATATAATAATACATTTCTGCAATAATTTTTGGTAACTTGTGCTCTTGATCTATTAAAGGACCTTGGTGAGATGTTGACGAACTGCCAATGCTGCTACTTCCTCTTTTATGTTTAGTAAAAAGGGAAGCAGCAGCATTGGCAGTTTTCCTGTGGTAAAATTGCCAATTAGCTTAATCTCCAAGTCCAGGGCAGCGACAGACTCATATTAATGTCCTGTCTGTTTCAACACATTTGGCAAAACAGCAAGAGATGGTGTACCATGAGTTATGTTGCACAGTCATCAATAGAAGGTACCATCCCAACTGGAAAGCACATTGTGAGAACTCTGTGTTTATCTTGGGGTCCCTTATGGGGAAACCCTGCTTCAAGCTGTTTTTTTTTTAGCTATCCACAACAGAATTTCCTCCTGTCTCATTGGTACTTTATCCATAATAGCATTAATAGTTACTGGGTCAATCCCAGGTCTAGCCAATTGTGGTGAGACAGCTGGAGCAGCCCTCACGGGGGCAGCGTTCAAGGTGTGCATAATAAATTGTGTTAAACATCTGCATAATCTGACTAGATTATTGTATAGTGGGTGTAAATAAATCACCTGCTGCTAAATTTTGTATGTTTGGAAATGGTGTGTAGGCAGCTCGAACTGTCATCGTGGCCCCATTATTACTATGGGGACCCAATCTGACTTGTTCAACAACATGTGGTAGGGTGTCTTGGAACCAATTCTGATGTTTCTGACATGTTAAAGGTATTTCTAAATATTGCTATACTCTGTATTGGCCTAGTGGGTTGGCCACTGTGTATGTATGAAATGCATTTATGTTGACATCAACTGCAGGAAAGGTGACCCATGAGTAAAATACTTCAGTTCTGTACGCATCAAGTGCCTCTACCATGAATGTAATATCTCCACCCCCATTAGCTAGCCTATTTTGGAGTAAATGTTGTGAAAGGGCATGTCTACAATTGACCAGAATATGAACTGGATTCGTCATTTTGGTGAATGGAATTCAGAGAAGGACATACTAAGCGGGGTATAATTTTAGAAGTTCTAACTTGAACAACCTAAAGACAAATATAGGTGCTTCCTTTACTGCTCAGGAGGATTGATCTCTGTCACCACAGATGTCTCTTTATTAGGTAAATCAGATACACAAGAGAAACTACACAGGAAACTACACAGGAGTCCCATTAAATAACCTTAATACATTGGTAGCGCCATATTATACAGTTCCTACTACGATAATAGGACTGCAATTTTAAAACAGCAGAATTTCAGAATGTGGGAGGCTAAGGGCCTGATTACAAGTTTGGTAGTTAGACTGCCATACCACCACACTGCCAAGTTGGAGGTTCCAAAAAGACTGCTGTGCCAACGGGCGCCAGACCGCCGTTTTACGATGTATGCAGGCTGAACCACCAAAACAAATGGCTGCCTGCCAGCTGCGCGGCAGCCCACAATGTTGACAGTGCACACTCTGTTGCTGTTGTGGCTACGTGAAACCGCTGAGCCCATTACAAAAACAGAGTCGAAGTGGTGGTCGCCTTGCGGCTGTCAGCCGATGGCGATTGGCCGCCGTGGTACGCATTCAGCAAAGCAACAGACAAGTGCCCATTGGATGGATTCAAAAACAACACAGCTGAAATATTGGCCCAGTGGGCACACCTGCAAATCACACTATAAAACACACCCCTTCCCAGACCATGATCCTTTGCCTCTCAACTGCAAGAAACAGACCAGAGACCACTGTTTTTCACATCATTGACAGATAAGACTCCCTTTTTTACCATCCCATTCAACACCTTTTACACACTTTTGTCCTTTCACTCCCTATATCACTTTTTTAGGTAAGTCCCTGTCATCCACTTCATTTTACACCCATGTCACGATCCAAAAATCCGGAAGATGAATTGAGAGTCTTGTTGGATGAAATCTTAAGAGTACAGCTGCAATTGTTGGAAGCCCAAGTCCAGCATACACCTCTCAGTAGTAAAATGGAAATATGGCAAAGGATAGTCGTCCGAGTCAATGCTGTAGGGACCACCCTGTGCACAAAGGTGGACATTAGGAAGAGGTAGAATGACCTCAGGGGGAGGGTGCATTCATTGGCCTCCAGGCAACACTTGGAGGCCAGTAAAACTGGTGTTGGTCCTCCCAGTGTCCCATTACAATTCCTTCCCTGGGAAGAGAAGGTCTTGGCCATCCTGCATCCTAAGGGCTTGACAGGAATAGCTGGGGAGTGGAGTCTGGTAAGTTACAACACAAAAACTGTCACAAATCTTCAATGCACTGCATGCTCACATCTGACCTTTTGCCACTGTGTTGTTCATCTACTTTCTCAACATACAATACCCAGAGTTGCAGAAATGTAAGCTTGTCAAAGTGTATTTTTGTACATAACATCACATATATCAATCCTTATTACATGCCATATGTTGGAATGGGGTCTGTAAGTGTTTCAACATCAGATGATCATTCCATGACCAATGGCATGTGTCAACATGTAAACGTATGGGCCAGCCCAACTGCAGTGTGGCAACAGATATGTAAGACTGAACACTTGTCAAGTGTTGGGAAATACGTAGAGTGACATGACTATAACTACCAGGAGGCTCTATTTCTGTACTCCGAACCGACAGGCCTTACTGCACTTGTCCAAATACACCTGTGTGTCATCTCTCAAATGATGTACCCTCCCCTGGGAGTTTAGCATTTGTGTTCTGTGGGGACTCAGCAAGTGACATAACTACAACTACCGGGAGGTCCTGCTTCTGTACCTCTAACCAACAGGCCTTTCTCCACTTGTCCAAATACATCTGTGTACCATCTCTCAAATGTTGTACCCTCACATGGGAGTTTAGTATTTTTGCAGTGTGGGGAGTCAGCACGTGACATGACTGCAACTATCAGGAGGCCCTGTTTCTGTACCTCTAACCAACAGGCCTACCTGTACTTGTCCAAATATACCTGTGTGCAATCTATCAAATGATGTATCCTCCCCTGGGAGTTTAGCATTTGTGTAGTGTGGGGGCTCAGGGAATGACATGACTACAACTACCAAGAGGCCCTGTTTCTGTACCTCTAACCAACAGGCCTTCCTGCTCTTGTCCAAATACACCTTTGTGCCATCTCTCAAATGATGTTCCCTGCCCTGGGAGTTTAGCATTTGTGTAGTGTGGGGACTGAGCGAGTGACATGACTACAACTACCAGAAGGCCCTGTTTCTGTACCTCTAACCAACAGGCCTGCCTCCACTTGTTCAAATACACCTGTGTGCCATTTCTGAAATGATGTTCACTCACATGGGAGTTAGCAATTTACATATCATGCTCAACACAGAGACGTGTCTATCTACCTAGCTTGCTCTTGTACTGGTATCCAAAAATGAAACTATTGAGGACAGGAATGACACCTTCTGAAATGCATTCATCAAGAGTTCCAAAGGCATTAATCTGCTTCATCAAATTGGTAGTGGCAATGCTTTTATGATGGCTATAGCTACATATACCACAAAGTTGTATGTTTGCCTGCATCTCACGCAACTAGGCCTTGGAATGGTCAAATACACATGTCTCCTCTCCACTGTGTTGGCTTAACTGTTTCTAAGATGTCATGTTCATTCCTCCATCTAAAGTGCAACTGATCATCAATCCTAATTAGCTGCTTGAGTCTAATAGTTTCTGCAAGCTCCACACATCATGTCAATAACTTCAAGACCATGGTAGCATAGCAAACCTACCACTTAAGAGTGTTCAAGGTCTCTGCTTACAGTCATATAAAACCTTTGGATGTAGATTCCACACTCCAACCAATAACGTTGAACTCTACATCTGACACGTCAAACTAGCATAGAACCTGGACATACATCATCCATCAACCAGACTCCCAACCCACCTGTGGATGAAGCCCTCAGTGATGACAACACTCCTGGACATGTGGACATGGATAACGGTTCTGGTCCAACTGGGCAGCCTGGTCAGACAGCAAAAGTGAGTCTCACTGTGCCTACAACAATATCTCCCACCCAGGTTGTTTCAACATCACAGACAACGTGCCCCCCAGCCTGTATACCTAGCACAGTTGCTACCACCTTGTGCCCCCCAGTCTTGGATTCTGTGGTGCAAATCAACAATCCTGACACTGAGGTCCAGGACCCAGTTGGAGAGGGCACTCTGGGGGTCATTCTGACCTCGGTGGTAAAAGCCGCTTACCGCCGGTCAGAAGGCCGCCACAATACCGCCGCGGCCGCGGTCAGCCGCCACGGACATTCTGACCCACAACTGCAAAACCTCAGAAAATCCGCCCTCACTGCAGTCTGCCACATCAGCGGCCAGCGGTAAACTGGAGAAGACCAAACCTCCACCGCCACGCCAACAGAAATACGCCCATCCCATTATGACCTGCAAATCGACGCGGCGGTCATTCAACCGCGGTATTCCATTGGCGGTAGACCCCGCCGCGGTCAAAATACACACACCTTTACAAACCCCTACCACATTGGACAATTTGAAAGGCACACACCTGAAACACATACACACACCACTCCCACACATCCAATACCATATAAAACACACACCCACATCACCCACAAACCCCTACCAACAAAAACCAGAGACGAAGGAGAGAGAGAGAGACACATCAGAGAATAGATAGCCAGTCACACAGAGGCACACCGCAACATCACACACACCACATAGAAGCACAAAGCACCACACACCAACACACACATCATCACATACACCACCCCACACCTCATACACACCACCCCATGGCACCACAAAGGCACCCACGCTTTTCGGACCAAGAACTCCGGGTCATGGTGGAGGAGATCATAAGAGTGGAACCCCAGCTCTTCGGCTCACAGGTCCAGCACACCACCATAGCAAGGAAGGCAGAGCTCTGGCAGCGGATCGTGGACAGGGTCAACGCGGTGGGACAGCATCCCAGAAATAGAGAGGACATCCGCAAACGATGGAACGACCTACGGGGGAAGGTGCGCTCGATGGTCTCGCGACACAACATCGCAGTGCAGAAGACTGGCGGGGGACCCCCACCCACTCCACCCGAATTCACAACATGGGAGCAAGAGGTACTCAACATCCTGCATCCTGATGGCCTCGCTGGAGTACACGGAGGGATGGACTCTGGTAAGTACAAGGCCAACCACTTCACCCCCCCCCCCCAGCATGCTAACCCCCACCCTCACCCCCAACCCCCCAGCACACATCCTCCCTGAGAATGTCTCCCCAGCACAACCCACCCAACACCAACCCCTGCATGCCACCCCCAAACTATGGACACCCATCACCTAAGCATGACCACTGCACATACCCATCACCCCCCCCCACAAAACACCCTCACAACACCTCCCCCAAGGGAATGCCAGCACTGGGGGACAAGGGCACCTATAAAACGCAAGCTAATGCACACACAGAAACAATAACCATACCCTCTTACCCCATGCAGGACCCGAACGACAACACACCGGTCAGGGGGGACCAGAAATGTCCATCCCACCCCCGGAACAGGCCACTAGTGATGACAGCAGCTCTGTCGACCTGGAACCTGACGACCAGCCCGGACCATCGGGGACCTCTGGGCAGTCGGTTCCCCTCACCCAGACACAGGCCACTGCAGACCCAACCCCCTCTGGGAACAACCGCACAGCTCCCACCCAGCGGGCCCATGCCTCTGTCTCTAGGACAGGTCAAGCAGCGGTGTGTCTACCACTACAGGGCCCCCAGGGTAACCCACCAACCCAACAACAACAGGGACCTGGGGGCAGTGGGAGTGGGCACACCGTCCAGGGGACAGAGGCCCAGGGAAACAGGGCAACTCGGAGGGCTGCTGTGCGACAGGGGGGGGAGGAGAGGCCCAGGGAACCCACTCTCCAAGAGGCCCTCACCACCATCATGGCTGCCTACCACCACTCACAAGAGACGATGGCGACGGTACTGGCCAGGTTCCAGGAGATCCAGGCACAGCAGGAGCAACGCTACATGGTGTTCAGCGACCAACTCAGCAACATCTCAACCGCTATGGGGAGCATAGTCCAGGCCCTGAACCGCATAGAGGACACGTTTCGGGACCATGTGGCATCACACAGGGCCCCTGTCACTAGCCAGGCACAGGAACAGCCTACCACCTCCGCCGGCGCTAGTGGACAGGAGGCCCCACCACAATGACAGCCCACCAGAACCCCACCTCCTGCTGAAGAACAACCGCCCCGCAAAAGGAGCCTGAGATCCAAAAAACCGACAGAGTAGGATGTCAAGTCCCCCGCCAGCATCACATACCCCCTGAAGTCCTCCCACTGTCCCACATTGCCACCCTGTCAAACCTTGAACTGCCCCTGCTCCATCCTGCCACAGGCATATGGACAATGCACCTGTGAGACTGAGAACTGGACTCCGCCATGGACATTACTCCACCCCCACCCATCACTGTTTCACTATCATGTACCAATATCTATGCACTAATAATAAATCACACATTGCACTGAAATCAATCAGGACTCAGCCTGTCTTATTTACAAATGTATGACACATTACATATCAATTACGTATTGTGAACATTGTGAATTACACATACCGAGGTAACTTAGCGTTAGTCCATGGGCCAACCAAGCCGAGGTCACGCAGTGGCTCATACAGCACAGAAAAGGGAAGGGAAAATCAAACATCATGTTCATAGGTCTGGGGGGAAACCGACAAAGTTGAGATGCAGGAGGCTTTCAGGAAATGTAAAATGGCATGGGTGATCATTACCTGTGTGCTACTGGAAATACTGTGCTATTACTCTGTCCCTGTTGTCTGTGTCGTCCTCTGAGTCTTCCTCCTCTTCACTCTCCGCAGGCTCCACAGCTACTTCAACACCACCATCTGCACCATCCTCCTGCAGGAAAGGAACCTGACGTCGCAATGCCAGATTGTGAAGCATACAGCAGGCCACGATGATGTGGCACACCTTCTTTGGTGAGTACATCAGGGATCCCCCAGTCATATGCAGGCACCTAAACCTGGCCTTCAGGAGGCCAAAGGTCCTTTCGATGGTCCTCCTAGTTCGCCCATGGGCCTCATTGTACTGTTCCTCTGCCCTGGTCCGGGGATTCCTTACTGGGGTCAGTAGCCAAGGCAGGTTGGGGTAACCAGAGTCACCTATTAGCCACACATGTTGTCTCTGTAGCTGCTCCATCACATAGGGGATGCTGCTATTTCGCATCACATACGCGTCATGCACTGACCCTGGGAACTTGGCATTTACATGGGAGATGTACTGGTCAGCCAAACAGACCACCTGGACATTCATTGAATGATAACTTTTTCTGTTTCGGTACACCTGCTCATCGTCTTTTGGGGGTACCAAAGCCACATGGGTCCCATCAATGGCACCAATGATGTTGGGGATATGTCCAAGGGCATAGAAATCACCCTTCACTGTAGGCAAGTCACCCTCCTCTGGGAAAATGATGTAGCTCCGCATGAGTTTCATCAGGGCAGACAACACTCTACTCAAAATCTTTGAAAACATAGGCTGAGACATTCCAGATGACATGGCCACTGTGGTCTGGAATGACCCACTTGCCAAAAAATGGAGGACTGACAAAACCTGCACCAGAGGGGGAATCCCTGTGGGTTGGTGGATGGGGGACATCAGGGCTGGCTCCAGCTGGGCACACAGTTCAAGGATAGTGGCACGGTCAAGTCTGTATCGAAGTATTATATGGCGTTCTTCCATTGTCGACAGGTCCACCAGCGGTCGGTACACGCGAGGATTCCTCCTTCTCATCCCAAGTCCCAGCGGACGGTGCCTAGGAAGGACAACATGGAGCACAGAGTCAGCCAAACCACAGGTACGTACAGACAGCTTGCACAGTTAAAGAATGGCAATGGGTTGAAAGGCGTGTATGTGTGGCAATGCAAGGCCTAGGCCTATGTGTCGCAGTCAAAATTAAGCCATGTAGGCCCTTGAAATGGCGGCTGCCTGACCTGTGAAGTGGGACAATGGGATGTGAGGTCAATGCGCTGGCGGGGCACACCGTGGCGGTAGGCGGTCGAAGACCGCGGCGCAAAGCCGCATTGGTTAACATTGAAGCCTATGGGTTTCAGGAGCCAATGACGAAGTGCGCCGGCGGTCGCGGTACGCACCGCCGCGGTACGCACCGCCGCGGGCGTGACCGCCATTTTCTATCTGCTTAATCACTCGAGACCTGATCATCCACAGGAGAGGACCTATACTGCAAGTGCTGCTGTGACCTCGGTCTGGAAGATACAATGGCTGCTGCGACTGGGGAAAGGGCCCCTGCCTTCACGTCTGAAGAGTTGGAGAAGCTCGTGGATGGGGTCCTCCCCCAGTATGCGCTACTCTACGGTCCTCCAGACCAACAAGTGAGTACACCGGGTGCACATGGAATGGGCTATGCCTGTGTGGATTGGGGTGGATGTAAGTTGGTGGGGTGGGGGGCGAATGAGGAGTGCAACGCCCGACAGATGAGAGCATGTGCCATGTGGCAAAGTTGGTGGGGGGGGCCAATCACATCTAACATGCAGGTCATTGATGATTTCCTCCTTTCCACCCTGTACATGTCAAATAGGTCAGCGCCCATCAGAAGATCGAGATTTGGCGTGCCATCGCCAAGGAAGTCCGGAACTTGGGGGTCCACAACAGACGGGGCACCCACTGCCGCAAGAGGTGGGAGGACATCCGCCGCGGAACAAGGAAGACCGCAGAAACACTGCTGGGGATGGCCTCCCAACCTAGGAGGGGTGCCAGTCGCACCATGACCCCCCTGATGTCCCGGATCCTGGCGGTGGCCTACCCAGAATTGGATGGGCGCTTTAAGACATCACAGCAGACACAAGGGGGTGAGTATCAGCACATTCTCCTATCTTTCTGCGTAGTGGAGGCATCTGGGTGGGGGAAGAGGGCTGTGGGTGACATTAGGCCAGGGCGCTTTCTGTAGTGTAGTCCTCTCCCTTAGGCATGGCCCTGTGCCCCCGGCCCCCACCTCAGTAGGGTGACAAGTACAGCCATTGAAGGTCCAGCATCTCCCATGTGCGCGTTTGACGTCTCTTGGCCTGTTGTCCTAGTCAGTAGTACTGAGTAGTGTACCCCGAATGCGCGGCTTAGTGCATTAGGCTCCTGGGTCTGTCCTCTCCGCCAACGGTGTTGACATTGCATGCACTCAACCTGGTCTTCTTTTTTCTCCCCCCACCCTTTCTCTTCATCTTCTTGTGCATGTGTGCATTAGCATCATCAGGCGGAGGAGATTTGGCATCGGAGCACGAGGGAGCTGCAGGACACAAGGCCCCGGTGGGCCCAGGAACAGACACCGAGGGCACCAGTGATCCGGAGGGCGAGGGGAGCACCACGACGGGGACCGCTGGTGAGAGCAGCGAAAGCGACACGTCCTCGGATGGGAGCTCCCTAGCGGTGGCGGCAACATCCGTGCCCCCGCCTCTACAGGTACAGCCGCCACCCAGCGCACCAGCCCCGCCCTCCCAGCAGCCCCTCAGTCTTCGCTCCGTGCCGGTTCGCCCAGGAAGGCGCGCGTCTATTTCGCCCCAGGCACCTCAGCCCCTGCCCCTGTTGCCCCTGTTGCCCTCAGTGCGGAGCTCATTGACCTGGTAAGGACGCTCATTGTTGGGCAGACGACCCTTTTGAATGCCATCCAGGGTGTGCAAAGGGAGGTGCAACAGAGCAATGCGTACCTGGAGGGCATTCATTCGGGTCAGGCTGCCCATCAACAAGCGTTCACTGCTCTGGCCTCAGCACTGACGGCAGCCATTGTCCCTGTTTCCAGCCTCCCTCTTCTTACTGCCTCCAGCCTTTCTCTGTCTCCTGTTCCTCAGCCTATCCCATCCACACCATCAGACCAGCCTGCACACACCTCAACACCCAAGAGCAGCTCATCCAAACACAAGCACCACAGATCCCACAAACACTCACCCAAGCAACACCCAGATGCAGACATGCCAACAGCCACTGCTACCCCTGTGTCCCCCTCCTCCTCGTCTCCCTCCTCCCTCCCTGTGATGTCTACACTCACACCTGCATGCACCCCAACATCAGCCAGTGCTTCCATCACCACCTCACCCTCCAGTACAGTCCACACTCGTGCAGTCACCACCCCCACTGCCATTTACACGTCCCCTGTGTCCTCTCCCACTGTGTCTGTCACCCCCTCTTCCAAGACACACAAACGCAGGCAGCCACCCACCCAACAGCCATCCACCTCACGACAGCCTACAGCACCAGCACCTTCACCCAATGACAGCACACCTGACTCTCCTACAACCACCTCCTCTACCTCCACTTCGATCTCCACTTCTCCTACCCTTTACCTTGGCCCTAAAAAACTTTTCCTGGCTAACCTTGACCTCTTTCCCCCCGATGAGCTCCCCCATCCATCTTCAAAGAGTCTCAAGAGCACCGCAGCCACCACCAGCCCAGCTTCGGGTGTCACTGTTGTGCATGGGTTCTGGAGCCCACCCTTTGCCAGCAGTGACACATCGATCAGCAGCAAGGACACGTCCAGCCCCCCCCCCCGGCAAGAGGACCCGCAAAAACAAGGGCCGCCGTGCGAGGACCGACAGGGCTGCCCCCAAGGAGCAATGTGCGGCCACTTCACCACCCACACCATCTAGGGGAGGCAAGGGCCCGAGAGCCCCATCAAAGGAGCGGAAGGGCAGCAGGAGCGCGGAGAAGGTGGACCCCACATGCCACATCCCAGCTGGGAAGGAGGACACTAAGGAGGCCAGGAGTCCGTCCCCGAAGGGTCCAGAAACGTCACGGTCCGAGGGCGACTGAGCCGGGAGTCCAGGCCAGGTCTGGCTCCCTTGACCTGCTGGATGAGCACCGCTGAACAGGGCCCGCGGGGCAGAAGAGCACTGCTGAACAGGGCCCCGCCGTGGAGAAGAGCACCGCTGAACAGGGCCCGCGGTGCAGAAGAGCACCGCTGAACAGGGCCCGCCGTGGAGAAGAGCACCGCTGAACAGGGACCGCCGTGGAGAAGAGCACCGCTGAACAGGGCCCGCGGTGCAGAAGAGCACCGCTGAACGGGGCCCGCGGGGCAGAAGAGCACCGCTGAACAGGGCCCCGCCGTGGAGAAGAGCACCGCTGAACAGGGCCCGCGGTGCAGAAGAGCACCGCTGAACAGGGCCCGCCGTGGAGAAGAGCACCGCTGAACAGGGCCCGCCGTGGAGAAGAGCACCGCTGAACAGGGCCCGCCGTGGAGAAGAGCACCGCTGAACAGGGCCCGCGGTGCAGAAGAGCACCGCTGAACAGGGCCCGCGGGGCAGAAGAGCACCGCTGAACAGGGCCCCGCCGTGGAGAAGAGCACCGCTGAACAGGGCCCGCGGTGCAGAAGAGCACCGCTGAACAGGGCCCGCCGTGGAGAAGAGCACCGCTGAACAGGGCCTGCGGTGCAGAAGAGCACCGCTGAACAGGGCCCGCCGTGGAGAAGAGCACCGCTGAACAGGGCCCGCCGTAGAGAAGAGCACCGCTGAACAGGGCCCGCCGTGGAGATAGGCACCGCTGAACAGGGCCCGCGGTGCAGAAGAGCACCGCTGAACAGGGCCCGCGGTGCAGAAGAGCACCGCTGAACAGGGCCCCGCCATCTCAAGCACCGCTCCGCTGGTCACCGCTGTCTCGCCACCTCTCCGCTGGGCCCTTCCTGTCAAGCACCGCTCCGCTGGGCCCTTCATCTCAAGCACCGCTCCGCTGGGCCCTTCCTGTCATGCACCGCTCAGCTGGGCAACGCCGTCTCAAGCACCGCTCCGCTGGGCCCTTCATCTCAAGCACCGCTCCGCTGGGCCACGCCGTCTCAAGCACCGCTCCGCTGGGCCCTTCATCTCAAGCACCGCTCCGCTGGGCCCTTCATCTCAAGCACCGCTCCGCTGGGCCCTTCATCTCAAGCACCGCTCCGCTGGGCCCTTCCTGTCATGCACCGCTCCGCTGGGCAACGCCGTCTCAAGCACCGCTCCGCTGGGCCCTTCATCTCAAGCACCGCTCCGCTGGGCACCGCTGTCTCTCCACCTCTCCGCTGGGCCCTTCTTCTCAAGCACCGCTCCGCTGGGCCCTTCATCTCAAGCACCGCTCCGCTGGGCCCTTCATCTCAAGCACCGCTCCGCTGGGCCCTTCTTCTCAAGCACCGCTCCGCTGGGCACCGCCGTCTCAAGCACCGCTCCGCTGGGCCCTTCATCTCAAGCACCGCTCCGCTGGGCACCACTGTCTCTCCACCTCTCCGCTGGGCCCTTCTTCTCAAGCACCGCTCCGCTGGGCCCTTCATCTCAAGCACCGCTCCGCTGGGCCCTTCATCTCAAGCACTGCTCCGCTGGGCCCTTCATCTCAAGCACCGCTCCGCTGGGCACCGCTGTCTCTCCACCTCTCCGCTGGGCCCTTCTTCTCAAGCACCGCTCCGCTGGGCCCTTCTTCTCAAGCACCGCTCCGCTGGGCCCTTCATCTCAAGCACCGCTCCGCTGGGCCCTTCATCTCAAGCACCGCTCCTCTGGGCCCTTCATCTCAAGCACCGCTCCGCTGGGCACCGCTGTCTCTCCACCTCTCCGCTGGGCCCTTCTTCTCAAGCACCGCTCCGCTGGGCCCTTCATCTCAAGCACCGCTCCGCTGGGCCCTTCATCTCAAGCACCGCTCCGCTGGGCCCTTCCTGTCATGCACCGCTCCGCTGGGCCCTTCATCTCAAGCACCGCTCCGCTGGGCACCGCTGTCTCAATCACTGTTTATGGTTCACTGTGCCCACCATGCCTCCTCCTTGACCAGTGGAGACTGTCATCCACCTGATGGACTGTGGCTTTGCACTCCCGAGGATGGTACAGTGGGCAGCCCACCCACTGTAGAGACATTGAGAGACTGTGGCTTTGCACTCCCCAGGATGGTCCAGTGGGCAGCCCACCCACTGTAGAGACATTGAGAGACTGTGGCTTTGCACTCCCCAGGATGGTCCAGTGGGCAGCCCACCCACTGTAGAGACATTGAGAGACTGTGGCTTTGCACTCCCCAGGATGGTACAGTGGGCAGCCCACCCACTGTAGAGACTTGAGAGACTGTGGCTTTGCACTCCCCAGGATGGTACAGTGGGCAGCCCACCCACTGTAGAGACTTGAGAGACTGTGGCTTTGCACTCCCCAGGATGGTACAGTGGGCAGCCCACCCACTGTAGAGACATTGAGAGACTGTGGCTTTGCACTCCCCAGGATGGTACAGTGGGCAGCCCACCCACTGTAGAGACATTGAGAGACTGTGGCTTTGCACTCCCCAGGATGGTACAGTGGGCATGGTGGCTCCTCGTGGATCTGGCGTCATGGACTCATGTGGCTGTGGTGCCCCCCCCTTCCCTTCCCCCTGAGGTGCCTGTAGTTTTTACATCTGATGCCCCTGCAGTGTTCTCTCCAAAGGACTCAGGTCTCCTGTGTGGGCTTTGCCCTTGTTTCTCAAAACTTTGGCCCACGGACATGATGAATTCGTAGGATGTGCAGGACTTGTTACTTCAGTTATACACTGATGTGTATGTCATTAGTTTTGTTGTGAATATCTTTCATGGTTGTACGATAATTTTCAGGAGCTTTTTGGTGCATAAATATTTATTCCAAATTTGATTATGTCCTAGCATTTTTCAGGGGTGTTTGGGTGGTGTCACTGTGACTTGTTGCTCTGCATTGGTGTGTACATAGTTGGGGGGGGGGGTGGGGGTCGCATATGTGTGTGCCCGTAACCTTTCGTCCTCCCCCCTCCCGTGTGTCGTAGGTGCAGTACTCACCGTTGTCGTCTGCGCCGGACTTCGTACTCGTGGTAGATGAGAAGGTAGACGAGAGCAGGTAGGATGTTTAATTCGGGTTCCATGCTGTCCTCCTTCCTCCTGGAGTGCGTAGTGGTGAGCGTTTTCCCGTCCGTAGTCTGTTTCTGCCGTGTTTTTATCGGCGGTGCTCCCGCCCCGGAAAAGGTGGCGGATTGGTGAGTTGTGATAGTGTGGGCGGTACATTGGCTGCCGCCTGGCTGTTGGCGGTGACCGCCGCGCATTTTGTTTGTACCGCCGTGGCGGTCGGAGTGTTAAAGTGGCTGTCTGTGTTGGCGGTTCCCGCCAGGGTCAGAATCCCATATTTTTTACCGCCAGCCTGTTGGCGGGTTGGCCGCCGCTTTAACACCGACCGCCAGGGTTAGAATCACCCCCTCTGTGCCAAGGGCACAGGCTCCAGGGGATAGGGTCCATGGGAGGGATGCTGTGGGCCACCAGAGTGAGGCCACTGGGACCATTAATGACCAGGATACCATCAGCCAAGTCTTGGGGGTCCATCATGAGTCCCAAGGCATGATGAGCCAGGTGCTAACCCAACTCCAGGAAATCAAGCTGCTGCAGAGGGACATGAACCAACATATGGAGGCTCATGACTCCAACATGGGCACCCTAACAGGGGTGCTAAGGAACATCCCTACAACCTTGAGCAGGGGTTTTCCCCCAATATCTACCCCTTCCTGTGGGCCGACTACATCAAGCCCAAGTACATCTGCGGCAGACACGAGAAGAGAGGCCTTGCCAGAGGACTAACTACCTTCAGACACTCCTGCCTCTTCAGAAGCTGAACCCTCCCAGTCCTTACAAATGGGGCTGCCCATGTAAAAATACAGGGGGTGCTGATGGCAAGACACCCACCTATGCCAGCAAGAAACCTCATCCTTAATGGTTTCCTTTGTGTATCACACATTCACTCTGTTGAATGATCCTGAACCCCATTCCATTGCTGATGGGAGGAGTACTCTTGACCTTGCAGTTCTGATGGTGTGGTATCTATTCCTATGTTTTTATTCACCATGACTAGCCCCCCACTTTTAATTTGTTACTTTTTTCACAAGTTTTCTTCACCCATAGCACTGTAATAGATTCATAAGTCACAAACTCATTGTTTGCTGTCCTAAATTTCACATTTAGTAATGTAGATGTGTAGGAACATGCGAACCATGCACTGAACAAACAAGCTACTTGTTGAAGCAGAGATATATTGCATGTAAACAGTGTCCAGCTCAGGATTACAACCATTCTGCACAAACAAATGCATACAAGTGTCTTGTCAAAGAAGAAAATGTATTACATTGTTCAGCTAAAAGTCTGGCAATATGTCTGAAACATAGCAGATCATTTATGATTGGCTCATACTGGGTAAATGATCACATTTACAGGTACAGCATTACAGACCATGGAAGGAAGGGATATATCATACATTGTCTTGTAGAGTAGGTAAAAATGAAATTGGATGATGTCATCAGCTGGAGCCATATTGTCTACCTCAAAAAAGGAATCTAACAACATATAAGGCAAGACTCAGACAGATGATAGTACAATAGTTTCTGATCACAGGCTCATTGTAATCTAGTGCTTCTGCATCTGGTGGTATTACACAAACAAATGTCAGTGATGTGCCACAAGCAGTTTGGCCTACAATGCTGAAACACATCAACAGCTACATAAGGTTCATACAAAAAGAGTGTTTAGCCAGTGTGAAAGGAAACTAACATGAATTTGGCCTAGGACTACCTAGTCTCCGACCACATGATGTGCAAGATGTCTTGGAACAGGTCATGTACACCCAAAGTCTGTGACCTACATTCTCAGGATCATCCATGTCCACTTCGTATGCTCGAACAGCATCATATACCTGCAAATGTCGCAACTCTGAAATGTCCCAATGAAGATGTCATGGTGAAGGTTCCTGAACAAATGCAAAAACAAGAAATATAGGGCCAGATGTATGAAAGGTTTTTGCACTCACAAAAGGTGCGAATCGCAAAAATCGGCTGTTTGCGAGTGCAAAAACGTGGTCTGCGATGCATGAAAGGCATTCGCAGACCAAATATAAGAAATCACAAAAAAATTCGATTTTTTGCGGTGCGACCTGGTTTTGCGAGTCGCATTTTGCGATTCGGTATTTCCAGTAGGAAATTGCGAGGTGCAAAATGTGAATCGCAAAATCCAAATCGCAAATAGATGCATCAAAAAATCGCAAATAGCGATTTTTCGCAGAATGGCATTTTGCACATGCAAAATACCACTAAGTGAAAGCAGGTGGTAACTAGGTGCAACCTATATAAAGAGGCCCAGAATGCCTCACACTCTCTACCACAATGGCTGCACTCTACGTCATGGCGAGGAGGATGAGGATCCTGGCAGGTTTGAGGAGAGGGAGGAGGAGACAGGAGCGCATTTTCAGAGTGCGCATTACACTTTTTGACCTGACAGAGAAGGAAATATTTGAGAGGTATAGGTTGAACTCAGCCATGATACTTGACCTGATAGCTGAGCTACAACCCATACTGCAGCGCAGAACACTAGGGACCCATAGCATCCCCACCCATGTGCAGGTATTATGCTCCTTACACCTACTCGCCTCAGGGAGCTATCAAGGGGTCATAGCAGCGGCTGGGGGGGTGTCACAGAGCACCCTCTCCAGATTCTTTAATGCATTTATCAACGCCATGCTGAGCAAACTCCAACAGTACATCAGATTCCCCCACACCCCACAGGAAATACAGCAGACAAAAATTGAGTTTTATCAGATAGCACAGTTCCCCCACGTCCTAGGTGCCATAGATGGCACACATGTGGCAATATGTCCACCATCTGTCACAGAGTATGTGTACCAAAACCATAAACAACAACATTCCATGAACATACAGGTGATATGCAATGCCTCCTACATCATAACTGATCTTGTGGCCAGGTACCCAGGGAGCACACATGATTCGTACATCTTTCGCCACAGCGGCATTCACACAAGACTGCTAGCTGGGGAGTTTGGTGAAGGATATCTTCTAGGTAATGTCACTCCTTACACTGGCCCATAGATAACACACCCTTGTCAGATGGCTGAGGTACTCATCACAATTTCCTGTCCCTCCAGGAGACAGTGCCTACGCAGTGCGCACCTACATGATGACGCCCTACCTCAATCCCACAACACCGGCAGAACGGAGATAAAATGCCGCACACAGGGAAACCCGCAACGTGGTGGAGGGCACATTTGGCCTCCTGAAGAGTTGCTTCCGTTGCCTCCACAAGAGTGGAGGGGCACTACAGTACAGTCCAGAGACCACATGTAGAATAGTGGCTACTTGTGCAATCTTGCACAATATAGCTACAACCAGGGGCATACCTATAGAATTCAGTGACACTGAATCAGATGAGGATGACGATCCCATACCACCTCTACAGCCAGCAGACAGGACCAGTGCAGCAGAGGGAAGGCAAAGGCGTGCTGACATCACACACATCCATTTCAGACGTGAGTATGTATAACAAAACTACACTGACAACTGTACCTGTAGTGATAGGAATTTATTACCTTACGTCAGGTAATTAATTGTGAAAAATGAAGTAAACAGGTGAATAAGAAAGCCGAAAATAAACAAAAGAACTGAGTCCCACACTATTCCATCATAGTGGGAACACCAGTGTCAATGCGGCAAGAGTCACTTCCTACTCCCTCGCACACCACTGGGGTGCCCAGTTGACTCACTGGCACCCAGAATGTCACCCTCAGTGGCAGTGCTGCGCCTGGCACTGCCCCGTCTGGTGTCTGAAGCAGGTACTTGCACACTACTGAGGCTCGAACTGTCCTCCGTGTCCCCCAAAGGCAAACTCACTGGGAGTGGCCGACCTCTGTCCCATGACTAGTTCAATCACATTGGTGATTTGGACAAGGCCCTGGACCACATCCCTGCTGGTGTGTGCAGCCTCCACCTGGGCCGCCACAGCACGACGGGCGATGAGTGCGGTGGAGTTGGCCATCCTATTTGAGGACCTGCAGTACTTCGCAAACATGGTTCTGAAGCGGTGTTCATGTCTGCGTCGACTCACCCTTACGTGGCGCAGCTCCTCACACAGGTCATGCACTGCACTGGTTAGCTCCCTAGTGTCCTGAGAGGCCTGCACCTGTCCCTCACGCAGCTAGGTGATATTGTTGTCCAGGGTGTCAATTCGCCGATGCAGGCCAATCATATGTCTGTTGTGGACTCTAAGGTTCCTGTCCAGACTCAAAATTCTCCTGTTTTGCAGGCGCTGTTGCTGCAACATAGCAGCTTCAAGTCCACCAAACAAGGATGTACCCTCAGCTGCCTCCTGCGGTTGCTGCTGGGACACTGTGGCACTTCTGCGATGTGCTGAATGACCCCTGTCCTCTGGTATCTGGCTGCGCCTATCGGGTGCAGATGGTGTGCTTGGCCCCTCCTGCTGCACATCGGAGTCACCACTGAGGTCTGGAAGTGGCAATGGCCTGGGCCTGTGGCGCACAGTGGAGACATTGACGGACCCACTGGTGTTGGTGTCAGAGGGCTGCTGTGTGTCCGTCTCCCCTACACACGGAGTTTCTGTCGCTGCTGTGCCAGGCCCACCTGCAACAACAATATGCAGCATGTCAGTTTTGTATGTTACATTATCTGTCCAGAAATGGCAATAAAGCTATAGGTACTGCTCTACATGGTGTAGTGTGTGTTGTGTTACCTTGGGTGTCACTATGCTTGCTTACATTGTCATGCTACTGTCTGTACTAGTTTGTGGACCACGACTCCCATAATGCATTGTTGTGCTGCTACTAAGATGTGGACTGGACTACTTCACACACTACTTCACATTACATGCTAATTCCTAAGGGGCTTTTATGCATGCACATATTGGGTTCACACGACAACATTACACTTACCTTGGCTGGTACTTGGTTGAGCGGAGGTGTCTATATCTGTGACCCCTGTCACTGCTTCCGGTAGGAGTGTCGATTCCACCAGGTCCTCCAGTGGTGTGGCAGGTGGCTCGGTTGGTGGTCCTCCTCCTGTGCCCCTTACCTCTGCAAGTCTTCTTGCCACCCTCTATTTGCCCGGGACCGCAGGTCATACCAGCGTTTCTTGATCTCCTCAATGGAGCGCTGTGCCACTCCAATAGCGCAGATTTTGCCTTGGATCTCAAGCCAGAGTCTTCTCTTCTCACTCTCAGGCACCTGGAGGGATGATTTGCCAAACAGGCGGTCATGGCTCCTCTCCACCTCTTCTGTTAATACCTCCAGCTCCTGTTCCCTGAACTTGAGTTTGCGCTTCCTCTCCTGCTTCTCCTGTGCTGCACCTTGGGGCTCCTTTGTGGCTCAGCTGATGCTGCTCCTTCAGAATGCTGCTCATTGTGGCTGGGCTGTTCTCACTCAGGATGCTGGTTTGGGTGTGGCACCTGAAACTGCCTGGGATGACTCATTTCCTGCTGGTGATGTCATCAGGCTCCTCCAGGTGTGCATTCTCGAACTTTCTCGCATTTTGCGATTTTTTACGGAATCGCAAAAAAGTCGCAAATTGCGAGAATGCAAATTGCGATTCGGAATATGGGCTTTGCAAACCACAAATAGCGAATTTTAAGAAATCGCTAATTACGAATCGCAATTTTGTTACATGGCCAATTGCGACTCGGAAATAGCGATTTCTTAAAAATCGCATTTTGAGATTCGCAGACCCCAGTTTTCATACATCTGGCCCATAGTTTGGAAACCATACATATGACATAATTAACATAGCAAGCATCTGGAGAACACAGTCCATGTTATAAATCTAACACAAACAAAGCAAAATCTCCTAAATGTTATTGTGTCAAAAGCTTCCTCATTAGACACACACAGCTAGTATTTGCCAGAGCTTCAGCTTCAGAACTGTTCCAAAAATATACTCCTCACAGCATCGCACAAGAGTTCATTCTACAGTCAAGGTCATGCCATCTCATGACATACTTACACTCATGAGAAGAAGCTGTTGATGAGATCTTGTCACAAATCATATCTTTCCTCTTTACCACTATCATCTTCATTTGGCATTTCCAGAGTCTCACCCTGTGGCACCGAAGGCTCAGCCTCCTTTGGGCTGTAAGGGATGTTCCTTCGCAGGGTGATGTTATGAAGCATGCAACACCCCACAGTGATTTGACACACCTTCCCGGGTGAGTAGAGGAGGGCTCCCCCAGTCTTGTCCAGACAGCATTATCTGCCCTTCAGGAGCCCAAAAGCCCACTGAACTGGCCACCATGTTCTTCCATGGGCCTCATTAAAGCAGATTTCCCCTGGCGTTGTTGGATTCCTCAGTGGTGTTAACAACTAAGGACAGTTGGGATATGCTGAGTCTCCTGTTTTGTAATGGGAAATAAGGGCCACTATGAGTCACACACTTCCTGATTGTAGCACCTGACATTGCATACACAAGATCACAACAGTTGTAACTTAACAACAAGCCAGGCCCTCTCCGGCTGCAGTTGTGACATTAGCTGGGGTATGGTGCTATACCGCATTACAAAGAAATCATGGGCTGAACCTGGGAACCGGGCAAAGATATTTGAAATGTACAGATCTGGCAAGCAGACAACTTGCACTTTGATCGAATGGAAGTGTTTTCTGCTGTGATAGACTTGTTCACTGGTATGCGATGGCACCAATGTATTGTGAGTGCCATCATTGGCTTCCACAAAATGTGGAAGGTGACCAAATCCATAGAAGTCAACCTTCACAGTGGCTAAATCTTCACGTCTAGAGAACCTGATATAGCTGTCAATTAGTTTCATCATTGCCAATAGCACGTCTCTTAAAACACCACTGAAAATAGGTTGTGACATACCACCAGATATACCCATTGTTTACTGAAATGACCTTATGGTCAGGAAGTGTGATACTACCATAAGTCTCACAATGGACAGTATACATGTTGGATTAGTGTTTTGAGGCATGTGATATGGCTCTAGCTGATGACATAGATCTTGGAGTGATGTCTATTCGGACAGCACTGTTTTATTATGTCACATTCGTTCATGGTCTGGAGGTCTGGAATTGGATGGTAGACTGCAGAATGTCACATCCTTCCTCTCCCAAGGTACCTATTTTTGGAATGAAATTAGTTGGAGCATTAGTCACTGTGTCCAGACTAACATATCCGATGATTAAGTTCAAAGTCATGTGACAAACATTACTGACTGGAAATACATTACACCCATTACATACTAAAACCTTCTACTACTGAGTGGTCCAGCTAGGATCCCCGTGGCTGTCTAGACATGTGTCTACTACATATATGTGTACATAACACACCTATCTGCTCCTCTTGTGCCCCTTGATATTGTGAAGTATGTTCCGACCACCAAAAATACTTTCACCAGCGGGATACAGTGCCCCACGGTTCTATGACATCTGTAGCCAGCAACGCACTACACTGATGACTGTGTTGGAGAATCTACATATCAAGGGAGCTTTACATCTGTTGTGATGTTACTACAGGTTAACAGATGTTGTGATGCATTTTAAAAGTCAACAAAACTGTAATTTCAAAGGTGATGACCACATACATGATGTACATGTACGCAGCGGTTTGGAAAATAACTCACTTGCCTCCTGACACTGCTACCATCCACACCTCCACCACTTCAGCTGCTGTGTGCCACCTCTTGGAGCAATCACACCAGGCCAAGCAGGTGAAAGGGCCCCTGCCTTCTCTCCAGAGGAGAAGGAGAAAGTTGTTGAAGAGGTCCTTCTTCTGCATGGTCAACTCTATGGCTCACTAGAGGAATAGGTAATTAACTCACATACATATTTGGCTATGTTCAAGACCAGGCTTTCCTTCCTCACAGGCTAAAATGTGCCTCTTAGTCCCAGTGAGTCATTTGGGTACCTTTTGTCACAATCTGTAGTCCATTCATAGGACGAACAGGTTGTGAATTGTGGAGCCCTGTACTCTGAGACTTTCAAATGACCGTTGTGTTTTGTGATGTGTGATAAGCCCTAAATCTTCCTTCTGTTGCAATCAAATATCCATGCAAGCACACTTTACAGCCAAACAAAGATTTGTCTGATGAACTTATGATGGTAAATAACACAATATATGTATTTGCATTACAGCATGAGCTGTGTATGTATACTGTTTGAGTGAGTTGAGGATGTTGTTAGCAAAGTGTAACGTCCCACAAATCAGTCAGTCCAAATCAGGTCTTGGCAAACTGTGGTGTGAGACGCATGTAAAACTCACTGAGCTATTCAGAGTGCCACACACTCCAGAACTCACATATAGTATGGCCACAGGATGTACTGTCATGCAGGAAAGCAATGGTAATGTGCTGTTCATGTAGGTTCTGAATGCTCAGCCTGCAGTGAGCAAGGCTTGTCAAAGCCTTTTCACAGTATGGGACATAGCCCAGACTGGTGTACAGTAACTGAGGCTATACAACTGGGTCTCTGGGCCCAATCCATGTAGACCTTCTGATACTTGAATGTGGCCAAAATGCGTTTTCTGAAGCAAGATTTGGCCTGCATGTGTTTACATTGACTACATTAGGAATGGGGACTGAGGTAACCACCTGACTTGGTACTTATTTCCATTGACCCTTATTGTCAATATGTGTCATTGCCTAATGAAAGGCCCACTACTCACACACATCTGTTGTTACCTTTTTAGAAGTCATGTGTGTACAGTACAGGCCTATTGCACAAGTGAAAACCCAACAGTGCAGATAGTTGGTTGATGTAGGGGAGATTATGACATGTGAATCACTAGTTTTGTTACAGACATTCTGACCAAACATACCTTGGTATGTTCAATGTCATCTCTGTAGGAATTCCACATATGGTAAGAGGAGTTTCCTGTGATACCAGCACATACCACACAAGCCCACTCAGAATTGGAATAAGATTCCATTATGTAGACCACATTTGCACTCATCCACAGAGATGCTTTCAGTGACACCCATTCAAGCCCTTTCATTGTCACCTAAGTCTTACGGTATAGTCTGTACCATGGTAGTTGCATGTATGGACAGTATGCAGCGAGTCAATGTACCTGGATGTAAAGGTCTGTACAGTAATGCACAAGTAGTCTACCCTTCGGAAGGTCACAATGGTGTGTTGTGTTTCCTAGTGGTTCACATCACAGTACATGTTGCTTGGCCCTGGGCTATAATATGTCAGTGAGCTTGTTTAGTCTGTGTAGACCATAACCAGGTTTATGGATAGTCAGCAGATGACTCCAAAAGTTTCCCTTTACTTATCAACATGTGTGCATTACACATGTTGTGTGTTCACAATTACAAAATGCTTGTGCTAGGTGTTTTAGAAATGTGTGTTATATGACCAGTTACCCTAAAAACGGTGCAATTGTGCGCTCTTTATTTGTATATTGCAGCCATAAATGGCAACGCCCATCAGAGGCAAGGGATGCGGAGACCTCTCTCCCGGAAGGTGCGGACACTGGGGGTCTATCGCCAGCAGAACATCTACTGTGGAAGGACCTGAGACAATGGGCCCGAAAGATAGTGGCAGTCCAGCTGGGGCTGTCCTCCCAACGTGGGTGGGGCGCATGTCGTAACCTGACCCCCCTAACGGACCGCACACTTGCACTGGCCTACCCTAAGTTTGATGGGCTTTTTACGGGAGCCCAGAAACTACAAAGGGGTGAGCTCTGGGCAGATTCACACCTGTTACGTTGCCAGGTTGGTGTGTTAGAGGCAGCCATCTCCCATGAATAAGGGAGATGGCCAATGCGCGAAACACAAGATGCGTTAATGTTTGTGTAGGTATGGTAGTTGGTGCATGGTGATGTGCCTTCACTCTTATCCTAGTGATGAGGGGAACAACAGAGTACAGTCCAGTAACAATATACTCTCTTGAGCAGACACATGGCTGAGAGCAATGATCAATCATCGCATGTTGTTTCATGTTTTGGGTGTCATTTGTACTCAACAGCCCACTTGTCTTCAGTGTGTCATCCCCAACATCAAGCAACATGAGGTAATAGATCCCTGTACCCATCCATGTGTACGTAGAAGAGAGCATATTGGCATCTATACCCAACAGGCCACTTGTCTTCAGTGTATCAAGAGTGTTGGTGCCTCACTACTGTCTCTCATGTGGTGGTGGCCATCATGCATGTGACATAGCAGACATTGTCCTTTGTGCGCAGTCACTGAGCAATACCTTCCCCTGGTATGTAGGGAATGTAAAGTTAAATGATTTGGGTAACATCACCGCTGGCATCAGTAACTAGCCTACATGTTGGCATGTGAATCTTGCACTTTTGTAGTATCATTTTCACTAATGTTTCATACATGATCTACCTGTCTTAATGAGATGGTATCCGATTCCTTTACACATGTGTGCATGCCAAAATCTCTTGTTAAATATTTTCATATGATAGGTATACAGTTCATGTCATACCAAAGACAGGAGTGTGTCAACATTGTTTGTTGGGTCACACATACCCTAATCCATTACTCCACGTCATTTGTCATGAGCAATTGCAAAAGCAATGAAGGACATAACACTTGGACCTACAGTACGTACTCATAATGTGCATTGACATGCCATTGATGTTGAATCATTTGGCTAAGTGGTTTGAACATGTCAGTTGTTGAAGGTTCATTACCTGACTGTTGACATGCATCAGAGAGTGACAAGCAGAAATGTTGAAATCATATGAGTGTGTACATTCAGTAATCCAGTGGAATCTGTGTTTGCAGGACATACAGTTACAGAGATGTGCCTTCCCATTGAGAAACATGTTTAAGACCCTCTTCAGATTTTGGAAATTTCCTGAGCCACAACAACATGCAATGGACTATTGCCTTTTAGTAACGCAATGTTAGAATGATGCTCTCAGCAGTATCAATCAAAACAGGTGATTTTCCCTAGGCCTAGCCGATTCATTGTGCTGTTGATATTTGTCAACAAATCTCCCAGACATTTTGACCAGATTATATCCAGTGTACCTTTCTGCGTAAGATGTATTATCTAGCAAAGCAACATTAGTGCAACTTCCATTACATTATTTTTGAGATGTACATATTGTGAAATTACCACCGGTGACTTTACACAGTGTGACATGGGTATTTCCATGTCGCCTTCTTTGGGCTACTGTACTTCTTACTGCAAAGTGGCTGGATCATTTGACCATTATTTTATTATAATGTGGTATTGTGTATATGAACAGTTGCTGATTGCAGGGCCCTGTGTGTAATCTGTGAGAATGTCCTTGGCATTGCCATTATATTTGATGCCAATAGGTTAGGTATGGGTGCTACAAGAGCCAAACCATTCAAGGGGACAAGGTCTCCTACTTGATGCATGGGTATTGTGATTGGACAACTTCACTCATGCAACTGAAGTTTGCTGCCATTCTGAATTTTGTGTTTGCAAATATTTACAGTTCATGTAGCATGCATGCATGTGGTGTTGCAAATGTTGGTGGCACTTTGGAGGACCTTGTGGCTGAGGGCTGCTATACATTATGGTAATGGTTTGTAATAAAAACTGCTATTCAAGTGTGTTACGGGACATGGACTGACCCTATTTGTCTTTGTCATTTCAGCATTATCACAGGCAAGTGGAGGTGACAGGGCTGACATCAGTGGGGAAGCAGCTGGCCATGGTCCTTCCAGTCACGAAACATCAGACACGGATGGACTCAGTGGCCCAGAGGGTGAGGGGAGTGCCATGGAGGATACTGGTTCCACATCATCTTCTTCTAAGTCAACCTCCAGAGGACACTCTCTAGTGGTGGAGGAACGCTTAGGAGCTGCACCTACCCCATGCTTGTACGCCACCACGAGTTCCATCTTGCCCTTCCCTGTTGGTCCCTACTCATTTGGCTCGCCCCACTCCCCCAAGAGGGTAGCCGTCTCCTTCACACCAAACATCTCACCCCCTGCACCTGTTAGCCTAGCTGCCCTGAGTGAGGAAGCAAGTGACCTCCTGAGGGGCATCTCTGTGGGTCAGACTACCATCCTGATTGCCATCTAGGTGCAGGGCACCCTGCTCCAACAGATAGTTGCATACCTGGAAGGCATTCACAGTGCTATGTCCAGCCTACAGAGATCTTTTCAGGCTCTGGCCTCCTCCCTCATGGCAGCCTTTGACCCCCATGATCCTCACCCCACCACCTTCCTCTTCCCCATCCAATTTCCCTTTGCCCATATCTGTTCAAAGTACACTCACACATACACATGCACACACCTCAACAGCTGCAAGCAGCACACATAAACACAAACACCACAAGACACACAAACACACAAGCACTCAACACTCACCCACTCACAACCACCACCACACCCCGACACAACCCCAACAGCCACAGAAATAACTACCACATCCACCATAACCCCAAATACCACTCCAGCACCAACAGACACATCCACCTCATCCACCATACTCCCAGATACCACACCAACACCCACAGTCACCACATCCACCAGACCCCCAGACACCTCCCCAACATGCACAGACACAGCCACCACATACACCATTACCCCAGACACCACCACAATACCCACAAACACAACCACCACATCCTCTATACCCCTAGACCCTACCCCAACACCCACAAACACAGCCACCACATCCACTATATCTCCAGACACCACCCCCCACACAGACACACCCACCACTCCCACCATACCCATCACATCCACGTCGCAGCCCACCAAGAGATGCAGTTGCTCACACTCATACACACAACAGACACCACCTAAACCAACTCACACATCAGCATCAACAACACCCAAAGCGACCCTTGACCCACGCACTTCCTCAGCCTCAAAACCCCTAATCCCTCCTGTACACCATCCCCATTTTCCCCAAAGAAAGTTTTGTTTGCCCTTCCCCTTATCATTGTAAAAACCACCCCACAAAGCAAAAAGTACTCCGACCACACCCCAACCCATCCTTCCATGTTTAAGTCCTCCCCTGTGGCACCTGCCCCCCGGTCACCACCATACCTCACCCAAACCCAAGAAAAAGCCGACCCCACCCAAAGTGAAGCCTACCCTCCCACAACCAAACCCACCCATCCAAAACCCAACCCCACTCCCACCCAGGGATGATCATTGAGTTGCCTGAAATTCCTACTAAATGCCCCTTCCTGTGGAGGTTTCTGTGGCAGTGATCTGTGAGGCAAGTTGTGGGGCACAGCAGTGTGCTCAGCACACCTCTTAACAAGGACCGCCCATTGGCCTCTTCTCTATTTTGAAGGCCTGTAAATAAAGTTCAGTTGTTTGCTTTGCTATACATTGGTCCTGTCATAATTTTTCTACCTTTTTGATGTTCATGAATAATTTGTGAGGTATGTTTACAGTTGTATTTGTTTCATTCAGATTGATGATCCATTTGCTGAGGTTGGTAATATCTGACTTTGAAACCAGTGCTAGAGTGACCCATGACAAGGGGAAATGTTCTATGGATCGATGTGTGGGATGTGATTCAATGGAGTTGGCATTGCACTGGGGGATGTTTCATATCGTAAGTATTTCTTATTGACTTGGCTACTGTCAAAATCTATTGGGTTACATTTCCCCCCCTTGATCTAGATTGGACATTTGTTTTATGTGTGCACGCTAGAGGGTTGTTTGCCCACACATGGAGGGAGTTCAATTGTGCTATCTTTCTATACTATTGAATGGACATGTGTACTTTATTGTGTGTACCTTACAGCTACTTTATCAAAATGTGTGACCAATGCTATTACTGGTATATTTGCTTTCTAGACTTGCACTTGGTAATGCTGTTGGTTGTCCCTGATATTTATCAGGCCACATTTCCTGTGCAAATAGTGTTTTTGTAGTTCAAAGGGAAATGTGTCCCAGGGCAGCAGCCTTCCTGGTATCTCCCTTATGCTGCAATATCTATTCTGCAGGAATTGTTTACATTGTGTGCTTATGATGTTTGCCAGACAAATTATTCTGCAGCCCATTTACCTTACGTTCTCTTGCAATATGGTTGATATGTGTGAGTGCATTAAAAGGACTTTGCAGGAAAAGTGTGTTTGGGTTCAGTGTCACATCAATATAGATGCATGTCTTCTGTCACAACCGGCCATGGCATGTGTGCAATGGGAGGGTGTCAGCTGTTGTGTGATACAATGTTATGAACACATCACTGTCCCTGAAACTGGTTAAGTAGCATGTGGCACTGCAGTGTCAGTGACCTGGCCAAAGTGGGTGCCATGGGGCTGTGGTGGGACATACATGGTGTACAACTCCGAACCGGGGCAAATAACATATATGTGGGGCATGGAGCACAGCCTACATACCAAGTCAATGGAAGCACATTGAGTTGCTGTGGAGCTGGAGGAAACCGGCAGGTGTTTGACTTACCCTTGGTTGCGTCCATAACGACTTTGATTTTGGACACCATCGAGCAGCACAAGCAGCAGCAGGACATGTAGGATTGGCTCCATGGTGGCTCCATGGTGGATGCCTACAGGTGAGTTTCAGCCTTATATACCTCTGTTTCCACCCCACAGTCACATCAGAGGGAAGCAACATTGTGATTGGGACATCAGTTGTACTTGGAGTCCACCCTCCGATAGATGCATTGGCCTATCTTGCCAACACCACAGTCTAGATTTTGCTGGTTGTGTAGGTGGGACTGTAGTGGTCGTTCATCTATGTAACCGCATGTATCGCAATATGGCGGTCAACTGCCAACACTTCAGTGGTTGGGCCACAGCCATGGGACCGCCAAACTTGTAATCAGGCCTTATGTTTGTCCACACTATTAGACACTGTCTGCCCAAATCCTGGCTAACTTATAGGCCTTACCTGAACCCCCTAACCCACTGGGGTAGTAGGTGAATATGGCAACCTGAACATGGCACTCTGACTCCCCAGGGAAGTCGTGGAAACAGAGTGCACTCTTTTGTTGTATTACTCATGCATGCCCAGACGAAGACACAAAAGATATACAAACTGAGTTTTCAATATATTTATTGAAACAAATGTGCATAAAGCGAATGAGCTGCAATAGTTAGGTAGATGAAACAAAGCAAGGTAACCAGCATGATAAACATGATAAAGACAGTCAATAACCCAGACATGCTACTTGTGTTCTAGAAACTCAAGGTTCTTGAAGTTCCTACCTAATCCTACAACTACACTGAAAGCATAGCTGGTATACCCTTCTTCCAGGCCCCATTTAAGGAATTAGCCCCAACCTCAAACCTGAAAGCAGTGTTGAGAATCAGACTGCAGTGTAGATGGCAATCGTCTTGGGAGCTGGTAGACAAGCTCCCATAGAGCTGCACATCAAACACAGCACCGGTCCCAGTACAGTCATGGCTGGAGTGCCATCTGCCCCACCTGGGTCAGTGCACCATTTATATAGTAAAGCCATACTGTTTTGGAAGCACAGCTCTGATGCAATGTTGTGTGCAGCTGTTAGGAACTGTCTCCTGAACAGGCAACACAAGATCGCGGAAACCCTGTACAGTGTTCCAAGCCTTGAACAGAAAGTACTGATTACATGTTGGGCAAAGGTTAACTAAACAAGCAACTCATACCACATATTGTTAGAAAAATGTTATATAAGAAATGTGTCTAAAATGTCATTTCTAAATAATATTGCGCATACATAAACAGCCATGGGTTTTTCAAGCAATAATATGGCTGACTGTGCATGCGCAAGAGTCGTAATGTAAAGCAATGCCGAGGGAAAGATGGTGTTGCAATGGACTAGTGTGGATGTGAGAAGATGGGAGCCACATCCAGTGAGAAGGTGCTTGCTCTTCCCTAAAATTAGGGGAAAAATTACAAATGAAACATGGAGATGGAAGGGGTGAGAGCGCAACTGAGGAAGGGGTGGGGATAAAGCAGCAAGCACAGTTAAAAGTAGGGGTCCCAAACTATATAGCAAAACATACACAAAAGGGACAGAGAAAAAAACACATATGTTCGATGAGGAACTGAAAAAAACATTTCCCCTATTAAACTCAGTAGAACTATATATTTAATCCACTCGGATAACCTATAAAAAAAAACAATACCCCACTTGAGGGGCAGTCACAAGAGAAGGACCAAGAGCCATTAAATAAAAAGCAAGAACATTTTATTAGAAAGGCAACTAATGATAACCAGTTGGATTACCCAAAGGCCACTCTGAGTATTGGTAATATATGCAATAGTTTTGTTTTACAACAGACAGCTTAACTGGCCCATGGGCAGGAACTATAAATGGCCACAGGCTTGCAGTACTGTGCAAAGAGTCGGCGAGAGGACATGAACTGTACTATGGTACCTTCGTCAAATCAGGGCCTCTCTTGTAAATCAAATGAAATTGAAATAATTACAGGTGATTAGAAATATGTCAAGTTGCCGATATTCTCTATATGGAACTTCTTATAATTTTCAAAACCAGTACACTATTACAGATAGTTAAAAATATTCTGCATGTAGATTTTCATGTTAAAATGTAGATGTCTCACCACTTTTAAGTTGTTTTTAGTTACAAAATAATCAAAACATTTGCCCTGTTCAAAAGTCACAATTGAAAAATAAATGTAAATTTAGCGTCGTCGAAAGTGTCTCCTTCGCCAGCACCCACTAGGACAAAAGGAATATTATCAGTTTCTGTGTTAAAAAATGCAGATTACGAGTGGGTCAATAATCAAAATCTACGCCAAAAAACATCAGAATACACTTTGACTACCCCTTAAAGTGACATAAAGTTCTGTTCTGAAAACTACCCATTTCGTGACATTAATAAAGGGTTACTCATTCTCCTCTGTCCATGGTGTCATACTACAGGGGCCTGATTGATAGACCACCGTGTAGTGAAAGCACATCTAATGCATACGGATACTTATTCAAATGACTCCAGTGCTGTCCTTCCATATCGTGTTATTCATGTCAGCTTATCTAAATGCTATGCATGTGTTTAATCATTTTTGAGAGAATACGGCATGATTTAAAATATCATGTGAACCTTACACCTCAGTAGATTTTCATACTTTAAAGCAAAACAAAAGGTGTCTTTTGACAATATGCTGCAGTCTTAAGGGTGCTATGAAAAAATACATGACAAGTGAAAATGCTTTCCAGATGTCTAATTCCTACAAATTTACGGCTCGACTATTTTTTTTCTAGCTGCAGTGCCCCAAAGAAGATAACCACAGACAAGTTACTTATAGAATGTGGTAAAAATTGTGTGCCAAAAACTATTTTTGACATAACTTCCGTTATATTGTTTCCCTAACACATGACCTCGATAAACCCATAAACGTTTGGTATTCATTTTCTAGGAAGCTTGTGGTAAAGTAGAATGGGTTAGACATTGATTATAAACTACGAGCTATTTTGTTTGGCAGAAAACTATGTAATTGTGGCCAAAATATAATGTTCACAAATTTCCCAAAACTTACATGGCATTATATCTATTGGTAGAGTTTTGAAGAAAGCAATGTGACATTTGATCTAATGTGCAAATGAATGAACAATTTATTTAATGAGTTCAATATTTACAAAGCACCTTTTTGAAACAGTAGATGACCCTTGAACACCATGCATCTCACATTAAATGTAATTATGTCTGCAAAAGGTAACCAGTGTGGCATTCAGCAAATAAACTGTGACTTGCTTAGGTAGATCAGAGAAAAGCCTGTTGAAACAGTCCATATAGGGACTTGCTAATGTGTCTAGAATAAACCTTTTCCTACATTAAGAATGAATAGGATTTAGCATAGCCTAGAGATCTTGCTCTGCAGGTCAACAACAATGTGTTTTAAAAAATAGATACACGTTCAACCAAACATCCAAATTCTTTACCTTATCCAGCATCATCATATAATTGTCAAACACATTGGGAAATAAGCTATTTTCTAGACGTTTTGGGAGGGATGGAAACTGAGCTTCATACCATATGGGATCCAGTTGCCCACAGTTAGAGTGCCTTCTTGGTAGAGTCACTTTTGACGGTCATCAGGGCCAAACTGTTGCAAAAGCTTCTGTCTATATGTGTTAGGCACCAAGGTAAGGGCGAGCTTGGTGCTGAATGAGAGTTTACCACTGTGACAACAGGCGAATATTCCCCAGTGGGGCCATGGAGAGCCTGATGGGCAGCCATGTGATTGTCAGGTCAGTAGAGACCAAGGCTGCTGTTCCCTTGGAGGAGAAACGTAACAAAATTAGAGAACCCCACTGGGCATTAAGGTATTTATCTGCCTGCAGTGGAGCCTCTGGTGTCGTACTTTCATCGCAAGCACTGAATTTGGCAGTGTGCTCCATGTTTGTTGCACCTGAGAGGCAATTTTCTTCAAGGATAAAACTCCCAGAGCAAGAGTATGTTTCTTAAGAACCAAAAAACTTTGGCCTGATGTCCTGAGAGGATTATTACTTTACGCTGCAGTAATTGTCTGATTTCCTCACCCTTTCACGGCGGTCCTGGGCAGGGAAACCTAGTGGTGCACTCCCCATCTTAAATAGGATGTAGCGATTTCCACTCATCTTACAAAAAATCAGTGTTGGTCCTTAACGGTCGTGCAAATGTTTGTAATCCTAAATAACAAATCAGCGCTCAACCTCTTATAGTTCCACTGCTTGCTTGAGAACCATTAATCACAGATTAAAAAAAAAATAACCTCAAGGGAACTCTCAAAAAAAGTCCCAAAGAATATATTTTTTATCAAAGGTGATTCAATTATGTATATGACACATTTCTCTGAATAAACATATTCTTCTTAAGTCCATCATGAGGCGGGAACCATATTTCAGTGTTCAATTTAATTTTATTATTGTTCTTCAAACAGTGCAATGCAGCCCAGCCAAAGCTGACTTCTTCCGGGTTAATCAAAGCCTGAGTTTTTTCTTTATGTGAACTCGTAAAAAGTGAGAGCAGTGAATCAGTGGTATAATATATATTCCGCCCTAATGCATCCTGCAAAGTAGAGCCATACAAACACGCCGTAGTAGCCACACAAAAAATTCCCATACACTCACAGCTGAAGACTATTGGGGGCTGGACCATGAGGTCATAGATTTCCAACAGTGCAATCAAAGCCACTTTTGGAAGCTGTACGGCTCGTGAACTTAAAAATGGAGTGGGGGAATGGCAAGTTTGGTGGGGAGGAAACACCATCAACTTACACTAGGCCCAAGGCGTAGAACTCCGCTGATGGAGTTTGCAGAATTCAGGCACTTTGCGTTACGCGGAGTAGCACGGAGTTCCACAATCAGGCGTGGAGCAGAGTTTGTTCACGTACTTGCATGAGATTTGGATTTGGTGTTCTCTTGCGAGTGCCACAACGCTCTCAGGCCACTAGCAAGCACCTGCAAGACTGCATTATCTTGCAGTGCTTCTGGCTGCATGCATGAGACTTTGCTTTTAGCTGTGCTTCTTCTGGCTGCGGCGGCTGCCAAACTGTCTTGCTCGCGAACGCCCCTGGAGTAGGTTTTCCTCTCGAGAAGCATCTAAATCTAGTCAAAAAGAGTTTTTTTCGATAGATTATCTTCTCCAATGGACCCTTCAAGTTAGTTTTTAGTGTGAGAAGCCTTTTATCTTTTTTTTCAAACAGGAGGGAAGTGCCCCAACTTCTTGTTCCTGTCCAGCAGGCTCCTCCTAGTGCTTTGTCCATTTCCTGGTCACTTGAATTTCAAGGTGAAAGGATCACTCTCTTCGTCTCTGGGTATACCTTTGGATTTGAGGACTTTGGCCCTCATTATGAGTTTGGCGGTCCTGTGACTGCCATGTTGGCGATGGTGGTCCGATTGCCAACAGGCTGGCGGAGCAGACCGCCAAATTAAGAGTTTTGCGGTGGTGCACGCAGAAGATTACCAGTGGTCCTCCGGCACTGCCAGGCAGTACAGACAGCGGCGGTCATCTGAAGATACAAACAGTCTGGCGAAGACCATGTTTCTGCTGGACGTAATAGGAGCTTGCACTCTGCCAATGTAACCACTGCGGTCCAACCACCATGAGCACCAGGCGGAAGCGAACAGTATAAAAGGAGACGCTCACCTCCAGGAAGCCATACTAGTCTGGAGCTGCCATTGAACCAGAACTAGACGTCATCCCACTGCTCCTGCTCACTGAAAGACAACGTAATCATCGCCAACAAGGTCAACAACAATTGTAAGTACACACTCACCTGTTACATATGTAAAATGTATAAATATGTACAGTTACATAACATGCCGTAGAGAGGGTGGTGCGAAGGGCTGCACTCACACGTAACAGCATACTGACACACACACTCACACGTAACAGCATACTGACACACACACTCACATACTGCCTCAAGGACACCCACACATACACATCATGCACACTTCAGCCAGCACACACACACACACACCACACATCACTACCACACATTTAAGCACAGCAACACAGCACAGGCCCAGGGTCACAGATTGCCATACAACATACAAACTCATAACAACACAACAACTGGACAAATGCAAATACATGTCACACATGCATACCCAACACTGGCCAGGGATTGGACGCACATACAGCACACATGTACACCCATGTGTAATGGAACACACTCAACAGCCTCAACATACAACCCTGCAATCGACACACATCACACACACACGCACAGCACAGTGAATCTATTACGACATGCACAATACACGCAGACACATACAGTCAAAACACACAAAGCAACACATTCAACAAGACTGGCACAGCAGCGATGGGAGCATCAAAACCATACATGGAAGGAGGTCGTACTGGGACACATCTCATGTTGAATAAGGCCAACAAAAATATGCCCACATGAAGAGGCCTCAGATCTCATGTACAAGATCTCATGTACAAGCAATACCAACAACAAATGTAATGCACAGTCACACATATGGGTGAAGGGCAAGACTACAAATCATTCACTACTCCAAAAACCATTCAAGCCACAAGCCTGCTCTGAGGGACACACACCTAAATAGTCACATGCACACAAAAGCAAAGCACACTTGCACAACTCAACACACTCCATGTCTCCCCTGAAAATACTCCACACCACACAAACACAATAGCCACATCAGGGGACAAGGCATACACCATACAGGACCACATCGCACATCACTGCAACAAACACATATCACTACAAACACAACACAATGCCATGACACCAACATTTCAGCTACATACACATACCTATCACACAAGACACACCCTACCCCTGGTGGACAACAGCACTGCACACAGCCTCACATAATGCTAAGACAATACATGAAGCAGCATGCAGCACACACAACAAAATACTGGCACACAATAAATGTCAGCCAGGAACAACTCAAACCTAGGAAAGGGAATGCAGGACAAAGATGTAACCAAAAAAACAACAACTAGTTGGCTTTAATATATTGATAGTGCAAAATATATGAAAGTCCAAGGCCATTGGCCAGTCCATAAGTCTCACGTTTTGCACTAAAGGCACAAAATGGTGCCCCACCTTGACTCCTGACTGCCATGTAACCTCCTTACGTAGGGGGCATCAATGGGGCAGACAGGCACCTCAGGGAGTATTGGGGGGTGGTGCTGGAAGGGGGGGGTTGGGCTTGGGAAGGGTGGGTTTTGGCTTTTGTATGGGAGGGGGGAACCTTCTTGGGAGGGGTGGACGTCTTCTTGGTGGGGGGGGGGGCAGGGGAGGCCTTGGAGGTGGAAGGGATGACCTTGGGCCGGGAAACCGCTCTTTGGAGGTGTCACAGGGGGACGAGTAGAGAAAAGGTCATGGTTAGAAAGGAAAACATTTTAGACACACAGGCATGGTCATCCGAAGGGGGTTTGGGTGTGGAGGGGGAGGGAGTGGTTGTCTGAAGTTTAGTTGTGGATGTCTTGGGTGCATTTTTGTGGGAGGTGTGCTTGGGCGTGGTGGATGTCTGTTGGGTGGGTTAGTGAGGGTGTTTATGTGTCTCGGGCTGAGGGAAGTGGAGGTGCTGGGGATGCTGTGGTAGGTGAGTGGCTGTCGTGATGGTGACTACAGTTATGGTGGATGTGCTGCATGTAGACGTGTCAGTCGTTGTGGTGTCTACAGGTGAGGTGACAGGGGTGGATGTCTGAGGGTCTGCTGGTGGTGTCTGCGGGTAGGATATGTGTGGTGGCTAGATTAGTGAATGTTGGTGTGGCATCTGCAGTTGTGCCAGGTGTTGTGTATGTGATGCTGGGGGTGGTGGGGGTGTCAGGGCAAGACATGACTGTTGTTGTGTCTGCAGGTGGATGTTGTTTGTGTGCATGCCAGTGGTGTGTCTTGTGGTGCCTATGTTTGTGTGCACTTCCCATGTCTGTTGAGGTGGATACACGCCAGTCTGTTTGTGTGCTTAGGCTGGGTCAGTCAAGGGGGAATTTGGACTGGGAAGAGGAAGGTGTAGATGGGACTTTAGACATGGGGTGACTGGCTGCCTCAGTGCGCAGGCCAGTGCCTGAAAAGATCTCTGTAGGCCATCTGTTGCACTGTGAATGACCTCCAGGAATGCTTTGCTTTGTTGGTCCTGGGTTGCCAGTCCCTTGATGGCATTCACGATGGTGGAGTGACCCACAGAGATGCTTCCCAAGAGGTTAATAGCCTCCTCACTGAGGGCAGCAGGGGGAGCAAGGGCTGGGGCAGAGGTGTATGCGGCAAAGGAGACACCCACCCTCTTGAATGAGCAGGCACGGCCAACTGGGTGGGGAGATACAGGGAGGGTGATGATAGAACAGAGGGTGGTGGACAGAGATGGTACTGGAGTGGTCCCAGATGGGTCTGCCACCAGTAGAGAGTGGCCACTGGAGGAGGACTCAGATCCGGTCTTCCTCGTGACACTCCCCTCGCCCTTCGGGCCACTGGGCCCTCGGTGTTTTGTGGTGTTGTGACTGGAGGTCCCACAGCCAGAGGCTTCCCCACTCAGCTGTTCCCGGTCTTCTTCCCCTGACGGCGCTGTTGCTCAAAATAGATAGTGAAGTAGAGTAATTACATTCACATGATAACACTTCCATCACAAATCAGAAAAAATCACATACCATCATGTGAACTGACCCCCGCACGAAGTGCCAGCAAAGTGCCAACATCATGTAACAACACAATACAATGCATCTCCCTCAATTTTACAACTGTAAAACACCAGCAAGGCAAGCTAACAGAATACTAAAATACAAGGAATAAAGTTGACCAGTCACACTGACCATACCATGACTAGGTGACTATTCAACTCAATACAAGTGCCATAATCAAAACACCATAGTCAAGCAGTTGACAAGCAACGGATTTCCATTGTAAAGTAGCTTACCAAATACACAGTCTCAATACTAATCACACAAATACCTTACCATGATGTCATGTACCAGGCAAATCATATGTTACCAAGTAAAGTCAGGCAACCCTGGAACAAACAAGCCATACCTTCATCAAGTGACATAGATTCAACCATATCACTATGGTCACATACCTTCATATGACATATCAACATGTCACACCTACCAAATATTAGTCAAGGATGTAGTACACATGTCACACACATTCACTAATTTGGGTATGTATCAAATAGACTACTGAACTGTGCAGCAAGGAGGGAAACAGACCTTGCAAACACTAGCATGAGTAAAATTATTTGTCACAGAATGCAATGCAACATCACTACCCATACATCAGACATGGCAAGCATGGCATCTATCTGTGGAGGATTCCCAGAGGCAGAGCATAAGTGATGCTAACAGAACTGGTACAACAACCATGATGCAAGCCAACAGTCAGGTCACACTTACCAACCTACACACAGGTGTTTATGAACTACAACAACGGCACCAAATAAGTTTATCATCAAACATGGAGTTCCCAAACACCCTGGCCTCATGTGTCATATCCTTCATAGCTACAGCAGGTACTAATGATGACTTCCAAAAGTAAGGCATGAATTTTGTTTTCAGAATACACATGATGTTGACCCAGACTGTCTGGGCCATAGCTGTGAGTGGACAACCATTGCCTATGTATCATACCTACAAAAGTAGACACCATGACAATCGCATTCTTACATCTGAAACCAACATTTATGGCCCAGTGAAAATGTAGCATATGCACACTGGTATCCAACATGCGTATTGTCAACTCTGATGGAACGTCACACATGTCAATTTGCATTCCTCACTTACCAAGGGGAATTACCTTGCAACAGGTGTAAAGATGTTAGTTATGTATGTCATGTGACATGTTTGATGGACACCACTGCATCACATAATGCTGTGACACATCAGAAACCAACAAACACTGGAGATGTCTTGCCCCTGCCTGACTTAAAATCACACATAGACATACCCCCGATACATAGCAGAGGACAGAGAGCACAAACCTACCCACCTTTCTACTGTGAAATTAGGGAGGAGTGGCCTTTTGGCGGGAACTAACACCCACCAGAGTAGTAAAAGCAGGAAAGTGGAACAAAAACACAGCCATAGGAGTTCCATTCTGTGCTATAGCACTGAGGGGTCTCCATAGTTGAGTACCATGTCTCAAAACAAAATTAATGTACACACCTGTTGGCACATAGCAGATGTTGGATAGGGGGACATTACTGCTAACACTCCCCACAAGGGTACCCATCACAACCACCAACTCAGCACCTGCATGACCAGGTACTAGAGCAGTGTATTTTGTGTGACATGAGCAATCCACTTGACATTGACCAGGAACACAATATAACATATCATACAAAATGGCAAGTATCAGCTAAACCAAATACCAAACATTGCACACATACATCCACAACCCCTGATGATCCCAAGCTGCATATTATCTCCACAGGTCACACCCAGGCTGCAGACAGGCCCATATTGCCAGGACAACATGCAAGGGAGTCACATGCTGTGCACACAAACATACAAAGCTCTAACTGTGCGCTCCTATGCACTTACGCATGCACCCACATTCTACTTCAGGAAGTGGGGGTCTTTGTGTCAGTCCAAATATTTTTTACTATATTTCCAAAGCATGTGTGTACACAGAAACTAAGTGAAATAAAGATACACTTAGCCTTGCATTTGACATGTCCCACATCATGTCCAAAACACTGGGTCAAATATCATGGAATATCAGTTCACAACACACTGTTTGCAGACGTTTATTGCCCAATAAACTAGGAGCATGCACAGTACGCATCAGAGCTGGATTAAGGGCAGTGTGATCATGGGACCTGTCAAGGATATGTTACACAAATGGTCAGAGTAGTGAAGAGCACATCTGTCACAGCTCTCCACCATGCCCCCAAAACCATGACAATGGTATACACTGGGCATCGGCTGAAGTCGATGAACCTTAGTAGTGAGGCATGATTTTTAACCTTCACATTCTGTTTATGGATACAGGGTGTGTCTACAGGCTCACATTTGCAGTGCAAAAGATATACAACAACAGTCTAGATGACAATATTTACAGAATGTGGCAATTGAAAGGCAACTTTCTCTGCAGGCAGACCACACAAATCAACACAAAATACCATGACCAAAAGGTTAGACGTATCACAGTACTTCATGTTTCCCATAGCCAATTCCCCATGGCTATCAATGTGCAGAGCTTAGAGCCATAAAGTGTCATTAGCTGGCTTCAGTACAACACTACAACAATGCCAGATGTGGCCACAGAAGTGTGTGTATATACAGAAAGGGCACACATATGGTAAGAAACTAGCAAACAACATGCATCAACAACTCCTGCTGTCACATTAGCACATTTGAGCACACATCAAGCATATCTGTTGATGTGATTTACCTGGTGATGGCTGTCATGACACCTCAGCTAACCATGTGCAACAGACACAAGGTGGGCCAAGGAACACTCATTGCACACCATACAGAAACATATGGGCACATGGTGCTCTTACCTGCTCCTCTGTTACACCATAGAGCTGTTCATACAGGGGTAGGACCTCCTCCACAAGCTTCTCCAGCTCTTCTGGTGAGAAGGCAGGGGCTCCAGCATCTGCAGGATGTGGCATGATTGCTCCCAGAGGCAGTACACAGCTGCTCAGGTTGTGTAGGTCTTGCTGCCAGAAGTGTTTGGAGTCAAGTGAGAGGCTAATCAGGAGATGGTGATCACGTCCACCATGTACACAACCATCACTGCCGGAAGACACTGCCATTGGCCCAAGACCGGGCAAGGCAGCTTTGTATTCCAATGGAAAGCTCTGTCACAGTAACATCCGCCTACCACCATGACAACTTTCCCCGGCAGTCATCGTCGTTTCCTATTGTCCAGTGGGGTAGGTCAGGCAGTCACCATTTTAAAGCCTTTCGATGGTCGGAAAAGTAAAATTTTTCATGAGTCACAATGTGGGAAACATTTCTACCACATAATCGTCAGTGTTGGCATTGTCCACAGATGTATATTTGTCCTGATTGAACAAAACATGTTGTCATGTTGGAGTGCTAAGTTTTGGAAATCTTTGGTGGCACAGTCACCACTCCCTTGGCCATGGGCAAAAATGCTTTTTCGGCTTTTAATCACAGGCATTGTTTTATGTCAGTATCAAATAGTCTCGCTGACGCATCCATTTAAATATACATATCTTAATAACTAATGTGCCACTTTTACTATTGGTATGTGTTGTGTATCATGTTTTCACTGTATCAAATGGCATGTCACATTTTTATGTGAGATATGTAGTGCCACTTACAAGAGACACAATGAGTGATTGACATACCTTCTTATTTTCTCTAACATAGTTACCTTGGAATGAGAAGGGTCAACCTCCTGTGTACCGTCCACTCTCAGACTTGCAGACCATGGAGAATAGACATGCCATTCAAATTTTCTACCTGGATAGGCAGACAATCAAGGATCTCTATTATCAGTTGGAGCCAGATCTGATGCCTGGCATCAGTCATCCAAATAGTATACCACCCATTGTACAAGTCATGCCAGTGCTGCATTTCCTGGCCACAGGTTCCTTCCAAAATCTATTGGCCCTATCTGAAGGGATGCCCCAGCCTATGTTCCTTCTGGTCTTGAAGGATGTACTGTTTGCAATGTTGGAACATCTGGACAGCTACATCCGATTTTCACAACATGAGGATTTGGCCCATGTGAAGGCAGAGATTTTTGGTTTGGCACACATCCCACACGTAGTGGGAGCCATTGATGGTACACATGTATCCTTGGTTCCCCCACATGGCAATGAACAGGTCTAAAGGAACAGGAGGAACTTCCATTCTATAAATGTCCAAGTTGTCTGTTTGGCACACCTCTACATTTCCCAAGTATGTGCACGGTACTCACGTTCAGTCCATGATGCCCTCTTCATGCAGTACAGCGCTATCCCACAGCTGATGACATGTCAGTACCCACAGAGGGCCTGGCTGGTTGGTACGTTACATGAATCATGTGTGTTTGTATGCTATGTCTGCTTCCAAATGTGATGATAACCAGAACTCATGTTTGCACACATGGCATGATTCCTTGCAAGGAACGCTGCCTACCCAAACCGTTCCTGGTTGTTGACACCAGTGAGGAACACAACCACACCAGGGGAAGTCCAGTTCAACGAGGCCCGTGGAAGGACACAGCGTGTCGTGGTGTGGGCTTTTGGGGTTCTGAAGGCAAGATTCTGCAGCATTGATAAGTCTGGAGGAGCCCTCCTCTACTCACCCGCTAAAGTGTGTCAGATCATTGTGGCCTGCTGCATGCTCCACAGCCTTGCCCTGAGGCGACAGATCCCATACATCCCAAATGTGGGGGAGCTATCACTTCCACCGGGTGAGAATGTAGAAATGCCAAGTGAGGATGGCAGTGATGAGGATGAAGGTGTAGACATGCTGGTAGATCTCATCAATCAGTACTTCAGTACTATAGTACTTCAGTACTATTGTAAGTATGTGATGGTTTGTAATTTCATTGACTCCGTGGGGTAGTGTGGGGGTCAGGATAGGTTGAGAAGGATCTCTGTGTGACCATCAGACAGGCCATTTGATGATTTGCAGTATACAGCTCAGGTTTTCAGGCAAGTTTATACTTGGAGTTGTGACTCTCATGAGGATATCCTTGTTTGGGGCACTCAAAATGCACTATCTGAGAAAAAAGAATACTTGAAACAGATTTTTCTGGCTCGTGTGAGCCTTTACCTAGCTAAACTCCTTGTTTAGCACTTTTTCCTTCCAGGTCTCTTCACAATGCCATCCTCATGTGGACATTTCTGAGTTCTGTCAAAGGTAGGTGGCTTTAGCTGTTTTGGCATGTGAGGTGGGCATGGTTTGATCCAGGTACTCTGTATATATTTTTGGGGAGTATGAGTTCCATGCCCAGGCTGTCAAGACAGTGGGATGGCAAAGATTTGTGCTACACAATGGACCGGTTTGCCGTGGTATGTGGGTCCAATGGTGTCATGTGTGTGATCATGTCTTCGACACATATCATCTTGCGCAATCCATTCACACAACCCTCACATTGTATTGACAATGATCCTGTTTCACTTCTATATAGCTGTCATTGTGTTCCCTCATTGCAGGCCATTGTGCATGTGTGTCAACCCTGACATAGGTGATGAACATGCCTACAGATGCCTGACCATTGTAAGTAAAAGTTTCTCTGGCTAGGAAATGTTGTACTGTCCTCTGTCTGTAATATAGGGTATGTTGATTTGGTAGGCATGGTATACATATGTGATAAGGGTTCAGCTGATGGCAGTTTCCACCTATCTGTTAGGCTATTCCGGGGAACACAGTCTGACGTGTCCCTTACTTCAGTGATCAATGGGATGTTTCTTACTGACACCTCTGCATAAGCTATACGTTTAGACCTACTTGACCATGACAGTCCTGACACGGTCAGCCCATGTGCTACACAGGGTAATATAGGGAGATTGGTGATTGTCCATTGAGTCATTGTGTTGGTGGTAAACCCCATCATGACACTACCTATGACATGTCCCTCCTCACATTTCCTTCCTATGAATTAATCATGAGCATGAAGTATATTTCTGATTACACTACTTAAGTAGATGAAAAATGGCTATCAAACATAGATGGTGTATTAGTTATGTTTATTGTCATGTGCATAGGAGAATAGGATGTATGTGAGCAAATAAATAATATTCAAACAGTGAAGGGATAAATCATGGTTGGTGTTATCAATTGAGTGTCGGCTGCAGCATTTTAAGTCGCAAGTCCAGTGTCCTACGATCCTGGGAAATTGGAAAGTGGCTGTAGAAAAGTCAACAGGGTGCATCAGAGGCACAAAAAAGAGAATATATCAGTTGGGGGATACTTCCTGGCAGTGGTTGTTGTCCTGCCATCTGCACCTCCTGGTTGTTTGGGTGGATGTCTATGCTTGCAAGGGGAGTTCTTCAGCTACATAGGCAGGGCGGTTTAAGGCATGTCCTTCTCCTGGCAGGGCCTTCATTTCACTGGTAGCCACAAATGTTGAAGGGGCTGGTGTAACTTGGACAATGGAAGGGGTCTGGTGTTGTGGATGTTTCCTGCTCAGGAGTGTGCTGATGTCTCTTCGCACCCCTGTTAGGGAGACCATGTGGGCATTGAGGGCCTCCCACTGCCATGACTTCCTGGTGGCTGTACCTCTGCAGCTGACTGTACTCCCCCATCATGGCAAGTACCTGGCCCATCACGCCTTGGGATTGTTGGTAGAATCCCAAGACTTGTGAGATGGTGTCCTGGCCAGAAGTATCGCTAGCAGCCTCAAGCCACTGGCCCACACCATCCCTCCCACTCACCCTACATCCACATGCCTGCACCCTTGGCACAGTTTGCCTACTGGTGCTGGTCCATCATTGACAGGGATTTCGAGTTGTTGCTATGGTAGCTTGACTGTGGGGCACAAGATGGTTGTTGCTATCCGTTGGACACAGGTTTGAGGTTGACTGGTTGCCAGGGATGTAGATGCAACAGGGCTGGGAGGAATCAATGTGGGCAGGGTGAAGCTGATTGTTGTCTAACCAGGTTGCCCAGGTGGGCCAGAGCAGTCCTAAATGTCCACACATCCAGGAGTGGCCTCCTCATCGAGGGCTTTATCAAGGGGGGAAGTGGCTGTTTCAGGAGTGCTTTCCATGGTCCAAGTGGCATGTGTACCTTTTGAAGATGGGACACAGACAGTTACAGGTTGTTATGTGACATGTAGCACCAGTTCTGACAGGAAGATATGCTTCAGGCCATGTACATATTGTTTTTGCTTGATCCCCTTCTATGACAGTGACACCTGCTTTCAATTATTAAGACCTGACATTTGGGGTACAGACAATTCCTTTTTAAGTCACCTTGCTACAGGCTGTCAGAGTATCTTGGCACTTGGATGTCTGTTCATTGACTTATATCTTGGCAACAGTGTAGCATTATGTGTTTCATGGTACCTCCCAGTTAGCAATACTTCATTGTTGAGTTAACAGACAGCACAATGTTATGTGGACACTCCCCTGGCCATCAGATTTGGAGTAACCATTCTACTTGGCCATATGTGACAGGTTACACCGAGTGCAGCACACTGCATATATGTGAGATCCCCCCAGGTGAGTAGAGTCCAATAGGTGATGGGAGGTAGGAGGGACAGAGTGGTAGAGGACACAGTTGTAGCTGTGTGTTAGTGTTATTATTGCTGTCATTCCCACAGACTGTACAATTGTAGAGCTTTCAGATGAGTATACTCCATTGTTCAGTTTACATGCAAGGCTATTTTCAATCTGGTACACTGTTCTGGTTTTAGTAATGGTAGAACAGTGCCTGCTGGGAGTTGTAGTGCTGTCAGTCCCTGTACTACCCATGCCATACACAGATACTGTTCCTCCAGCTGAGTTAATGTCACATGTGAGATGCCAGACAGGGGTATTCGGGTAGTTTTACACAGGGGTGGTGAGTGAGTTGACTGTTAAGGTAGCTAAAGGTGATTAGGGAACATGCATATCAATACATTTTGGTGGCTTTATTGGTGTAGTGACTTACGCGACTCCAGTCCCCCAGGTATTCCTGTCAAGCCTTCAGGATGCAGAATGGCCAAGACCTTCTCCTCCCATGATGTGAACTGTGGTGGTGGAGGTGGGGCACCACAGCCAGTCTTTTGACATAGAACGCACCTTCACCCCGAGGTCTTTCCACCTCTTCCTGATGTCGCCCCTTGTGCACGGACAGCTGACTGCCGAATTCACCCTGTCGACTATTCTTTGCCACATTTCCATTTTCCTTGCAATTGTGATATGCTGAACTTGGGCTCCAAATAAGTGTGGCTCTACTCTGATAATTTCATCCACCATGACTCTCAACTCGCCGTCGTTTTTTTGTGGTGAAACGGTGGTGGTGAACAACACTGTAAAAGGAAGATGGGGTGGAGGTGCTGTGTGGTGAAGGGTGACGGCTAGTAAATGATGTGTAGAGGTCTTATTTTGTGTGATGGGTGTGTTGTGCGGGTATGGGACAGCTGTGTGTGATATTTGGAGGGGGGCCTAATCTATGGTAAAGTGTCTCTGGATTTGGGCTCTGGCTTCTATTTGTGGCAATGTAGATGCAAAGGATTGTGGTGTATGAAAGGGGTGTGTTTTATGGTGCAGTTTGTAGGTATGTTGGGTGTGTGAATATGTCTCATCTATGTGAATTTTTAATCCATCCAATGTGGTGTTGTGTATTACTGCGGTGACCACTGACCACCGTGGTTCGTGCTGCCATTTAATGACTGCCATTGTGATTTGTGAGTCGTAATAGGTTCAGTGGTTGGTTGTCGGACTGGCATGCTGGTGGTTGGACCACCTATTTCTCACCCTCCAGAGTCCTGGTGGTATCGTTTTTTTGCCTGTGTTTTGTCAGTCCTGTCTGTTCAACTCGTAAAACAGCGGTCTGTGAGATCGCCAACCTGGCAGTCTTTTGGCAGCCACCACCATGGCAGTCTGGCCGTCAGACTGTCAAACTCATAATGCGGCCCTTTCTTATGTGAAATCTCGCAAGTAAATTCCAAAGCTATTGAATAATAGTGTTGTTTGTTTGATTGGCAATGCACAAGTATTTCTCTGTACTTTAACCCCTTCGCTGCCAGGCCTTTTCTCCTTCCTGTGCCAGGCCTTTTTTTGGCTATTTGGGGCAGTTCGCGCTTAGGCCCTCATAACTTTTTGTCCACATAAGCTAGCCAAGCCAAATTTGCGTCCTTTTTTTCCAACATCCTAGGAATTCTAGAGGTACCCAGACTTTGTGGGTTCCCCTAAAGGAGGCCAAGAAATTAGCCAAAATACAGTGAAAATTTCGTTTTTTTCAAATAAATGGGAAAAAGTGGCTGCAGAAGAAGGCTTGTGGTTTTTTCCCTGAAAATGGCATCAACAAAGGGTTTGTGGTGCTACAATCATCAGCTTCCCAGCTTTCAGGAACAGGCAGACTTGAATCAGAAAACCCAAGTTTTCAACACAAATTTGGCATTTTACTGGGACATACCCCATTTTTACGATTTTTTGTGCTTTCAGCCTCCTTCCAGTCAGTGACAGAAATGGGCATGAAACCAATGCTGGGTCCCAGAAACCTAAAGATTTCTGAAAAGTAGACAAAATTCTGAATTCAGCAAGGGGTCATTTGTGTAGATCCTACAAGGGTTTCCTACAGAAAATAACAACTGAAAAAGAAAAATATTGAAATTGAGGTTAAAAAAACAGCAATTTTTCTCTACGTTTTACTCTGTAACTTTTTCCTGCAATGTCAGATTTTTTAAAGCAATATACCGTTACGTCTGCTGGACTCTTCTGGTTGCAGGGATATATAGGTCTTGTAGGTTCATCAAGAACCCTAGGCACCCAGAGCCAATAAATGAACTGCACCCTGCAGTGCGTTTTCATTCTATACCGGGTATACAGCAATTCATTTGCTGAAATATAAAGAGTGAAAAATAGCTATCAAGAAAACCTTTGTATTTCCAAAATGGGCACAAGATTAGGTGTTGAGGAGCCGTGGTTATTGGCACATCTCTGAATTCCGGGGTGCCCATAGTAGCATGTGAATTACAGAGCATTTCTCAAATAGACGTCTTTTTTACACACTCTCTTATATTTGGAAGGAAAAAATGTAGAGAAAGACAAGGGGCAATAACACTTGTTTTGCTATTCTATGTTCCCCCAAGCCTCCCGATAAAAATGATACCTCACTTGTGTGGGTAGGCCTAGCGCCCGCGATGGGAAATGCCCCAAAACACAACGTGGACACATCACAATTTTTAACAGAAAACAGAGGTGTTTTTTGCAAAATGCCTACCTGTAGATTTTGGCCTCTAGCTCAGCCGGCACCTAGGGAAACCTACCAAACCTGTGCATTTTTGAAAACTAGAGACCTAGGGAATCCAAGATGGGATGACTTGTAGGTCTCTGACCAGGTTCTGTTACCCAGAATCCTTTGCAAACCTCAAAATGTGGCTAAAAAAACACGTTTTCCACTCATTTCGGTGACAGAAAGTTCTGGAATCTGAGAGGAGCCACACATTTCCTTCGACCCAGCGTTCCCCCAAGTCTCCCGATACAAATGGTACCTCACTTGTGTGGGTAGGCCTAGCGCCCACAAAAGGAAATGGCCCAAAACACACCGTGGACACTTCAAATTTTTTCACAGAAAACAGTGCCTACCTGTGGATTTTGGCCTCTAGCTCAGCCGGCACCTGGGGAAACCTAGCAAACCAGTGCATTTTTGAAAACTAGAAACCTAGGGGAGTCCAAGATGGGGTGACTTGTGGGGCTCTGACCAGGTTCTGTTACCCAGAATCCTTTGCAAACATCAGAATTTGGCCAAAAAACACTTTTTCCTCTCATTTCGGTGACAGTAAGTTCTGGAATCTAAAAGGAGCCACAAATTTCCTTCTACCCAGCGTTCCCCCAAGTCTCCCGATAAAAATGGTACCTCACTTGTGTGTGGGTAGGCCTAGCGCCCACGAAACAAAAGGAAATGGCCCAAAACACAACGTGGACACATCAAATTTTTTCACAGAAAACAGAGGTGTTTTTTTGCAAAGTGCCTACCTGTGGATTTTGGCCTCTAGCTCAGCCGGCCCCGGGGGGGGGCAGAAATGGCCTAAAATGAATTTGCGCCCCCACCCCTCCAACCCCTCCCCGGGAGCGACCCTTGCCTACGAGGTCGCTCCCCTTGCGTGACATTGGCGCAAAAAAAAATCCCCGTGCCTAGTGGTTTCTGCCCCCTTGGGGCAGATTGACCGAAAAGGGGGCACCCAAGGGGGGCAGAAATGGTCTAAATACAATTTGCCCCCCAGGGGAGCGACCCTTGCCTAATGGGTCGCTCCCTATCTCTAAAAAAAAAAAAAAAACAAAAAAAACACAAAAATAAAATTTGCCCTGGCGCCTAGAGGTTTCTGCCCCCCCCGAGACAGACCGGCCTAATTATAGGCCAATCTGCCCCAAGGGGGGGCAGAAATGGCCTAAAATAAATTTGCCCCCCCCACCCCCAACCCCCCCGGGAGCGACCCTTGCCTACGAGGTCGCTCCCTTTGCGTGACATTGGCGAGAAAAAAAAATCCTCGGTGCCTAGTGGTTTCTGCCCCCTTGGGGGCAGATTGACCTGGGCAGAAATGGTCTAAATACAATTTGCCCCCAGGGGAGCAACCCTTGCCTAATGGGTCGCTCCCCATCTCTAAAAAAACAAACACAAAACAAACACAAAAATAAAATTTGCCCTGGCGCCTAGATGTTTCTGCCCCCCCCCCCTGGGGGCAGATCGGCCTAATAATAGGCTGATCTGCCGCCCAGGGGGGGCAGAAATGGCCTAAAATAAAATTGCCCCCCAACCCCTCCCTGGGAGCAACCCTTGCCTACGGGGTCGCTCCCCCGCGTGACATTGGCGCCAAAAAAAAAAATCCCCGGTGCCTAGTGGTTTCTGCCCCCTTGGGGGCAGATTGAAGTGAAATCGGCCGATTTGCCCTGAAAGGGGGCAGAAATGGTCTAAATACAATTTGCCCCCCAGGGGAGCGACCCTTGCCTAATGGGTCGCTCCCCATCTCTAAAAAAACAAACAAACAGAAAAACACTTTAAAAAAACTTGCCCTGGCGCCTAGAGGTTTCCTGGGGGCAGAAATGGCCTAAAATAAATTTGACCCCCGCCCCCCCCAACTCCCCTCCCAGGAACGATCTTTGCCTACGGGGTCGCTCCCCCTGCGTGACATTGGCGCAAAAAAAAAACCCCGGTGCCTAGTGGTCTCTGACCCCCTTGGGGGCAGATTGGTGTAGCAAAAATCGCCCGTTCAGCCCCCAAAGGGGGAAGAAATGGCCTAAATACAATTTTCCCATCCAAGGGAGTGACCCTTGTCCAAGGGGTCGCTCCCCATCTGTAAAACAAAAAAAATAAAAAATCCCCGGTACCTAGTGGTTTCTGACCCCCTTGGGGGCAGATCGGCCAAATCAAAATAGGCTGATCTGCCCCCCAGGGGGACAGAAATGGACTAAAATAAATTCCCCCCCCCGGGGAGCGACCCTTGCCTAAGGGGTCGCTCCCCTTGCGTGAAATTCATGTAAAAAAAAAACTCCCTGGTGTCTAGTGGTTTCTGTCCCCCTTGGGGCAGATTGGCCTCATAAAAATAGTCCAGTATGCCCCCAAGGGGGGCAGAAATGGCCTAAATATAATTTGCCCCCTAGGGGAGCGACCCTTGCCTAAGGGGTCGCTCCCCACCTCCAAAAAAACAAAACAAAACAAAAAAAAAATGATCCCTGGTGCCTAGAGGTTTTTGCCCCCCCTGGCCTTCAAAAAAAATGCCCCCCCTGGGAGCGACCCTTGCCCAAGGGATCGCTCCCTCATGGCAATTTCACACCAAAAAAGAAAATCCCTGGTGCCTAGTGGGCATTTCAAAAGCCGGATTGCAAGCAATCCGGCTTTTGAAACGCTCACAGAGACTATAAAGGGAAGGAAATTCCTTTCCTTCCCTTTGAAGCCTCACTGGGCCTCCCCCACGTGATCGAAAGAGAAATGCTTTGCATTTCTCTTTCGATGCGCCCTGACGTCACGGGGGGTGGGGGGTGTCGGGGGTGGAACGGGAAGGGCTTCCCCTTCCATCCCTGCCTTGGGGGGGGTGGGTGGGGAGCGCATGGGGGGAGCGCTAGCGCTCCCCCCAGTTTCCGAGATCACCTCATCCAGGGCACCGTAGGGGTTAATTTGATTTTAAGATTTTATAGCGGTGGGTGGCCTGGAATTTACGTATGAGCCTAGTTATTATTTATTTTGCATTTCATTGATTTTTCAACTTTTGCAAAGGAAAATTGTTGCACAGCTCAGTACCTTTTCTATGTGTTTGTAACATTTGCAATATAATTTTACTATGTGGCCTACATTTCCAAAGGGCCATCTAGCCAGTAGGCCAAGTAATAGTAGTCATCAGTACATGAAATAAATTTTTCTGTGATGTACATTTTTAAAACGTCATTCAGGGCAGGGATGGCATTGGATTAAATTAAAAATGATGCCTATTGTTTGCATTTCATTTTTTGTTTTTGTAAAAGCTGTACATTTTGTGAGGTAATATTTGATGACATAGTAGGATGTGTACTGTTGTGAAATATTTATAGCTCAGTTGATTTTTGTGTTTCGAATTGCTAAATTAAGGTAGGTTAGTGTTTCATCAATGTTACCATCGTGCCTCCTTGTAGCGAGTGTGTGAGTGTGTGTGTGTGTGTGGCTGTCATCATACCCCATGTGTTGTTGCCCTGCCATGTGGCCAGGGGCAATTTTGTGTAGTCTATGTCCATAGGCTTGCATGTGTTCTTTGTTCTCCATGCCTCCTTGCTCACAGTTGTTGCTTGCTCCAAGCGATGTGGCTTAAGCAGTACCCCCAGCTCCCATATTTGTAAGGCCCCAGGAGAGACCTGCACCAATCTGTCCCTCAGTAGAAGTATGCACTGCAGAGAGACGATCAACACACCCACCTACCTGCAGGTCTTCTTCAGGCATTGGTCCAGTAAGAAAATTTGGGACTTTTTACGATTAGCAAATAGGAGGAGAACATTGCAATATGCTTCATTTGCCACACAAGTGTTCGTCAACGTAAGCATGGTTCACATTATGGTATTGGAGGCCAGATGGACAATATGAAAAAACATCACACAATCCGGTGGGAGGAGCACCTTAAAAAAATTGCTGAACGTGGTCTCGGTGGTAAAGGTGAGGAGAGCCAGGAAACATCAGCTACAACTGGTCAGATCACGGTGAGAGGTGAGGAAGGAAATGGTGATATCCTCAGGCACAGTAGCCCTGTTCCCCACAGTGCACCACAATCACTCACCTTAGCACCTCACAATGGCACAGGAAGAATCAGAGTCAGATGGAGACATCACAGCACCACCTACGTCTCAAGAGTGACCTCCATCAGTGGCTCCACAAAAGAAGAAAATCCAGGCTACTATTACAGGCAGGAAGTTCCCTACGACTGCAACCACCCAAAAAGCACGTTTGTACAATGGGAAGCTGGCAAAAATGTTAGCGCCGGACCTCCTCCCTTTTTCTTTTGTAGGAGTGGTATTCTTAGAGTTTGTGGCAGCCGTCTGCCCAAAATGAAAGGTTCCAAGTTGGACCTATTTTGCCAGAGTTGCTGTTTCAGCACTGCATCACAATGTGCTGCAATTGGTTGGACAAGTGTTGTAGAAAAGAGTTGTCCACACTGTCCACTTGATGACGACATGTGGATCAGCTGTCAGGCTGCTGTTTAACATGTGCATCACAGCACACTGGATCTCTTTTGTTGGGGGGATAAGCAAAAGCTATCTACAGGTCTGGGCACTGAAGAAAATTTTAAGAGCATTCAGTGACATGTAACAGTAGCCATGTTCACCATGGAGAAATCAAACATAGCTGTAAACACCTTGAACAAACTGAATAGCAAGGTGTCTGAATGGCTGTGACCCAGAGGTCTCCAAATTGGATTGGTTGCCACAGACCATAGTAGTTACATAATCAAGGGCATGGCAGACGGTGGCTACTTCAGGGTCCTGTGTTTGGCACACTGTCTAGTCAAAAACAAACTGGCCACCTGCAGACAAATCTGCACTCATTTCAGCCATTCTTTTAAAACCCAGAAGCAGCTGTGGATTATTCAGTGTGGTAACAGAGTACCAGTTAAAACTCTCATACAGGAGGTGCCAACACGTTGGAACTCAACCTATTACTGTATATGTTGCAACCTCTGTTTGAACAGTACAGACAGATCAATGAATGTGTCATTCTAAGAGGAGAGGATGCAATTGGGAAAGCTATGACCATGGATGCAGACACATGGGGCCTAGTCAAATGCCTTACACAGATGCTGCTCTCTTTTGAGGTTTTCACACTAGAAGTTAGCAAGGAGGACAGTAGGATGGGCCAAGCTGTCCCGTTTGTTGCATTTGCTACAGGAGCAGCTACAGAAAGTGTCTGAAAGGTTCACACTCTGAGGTGCCAGCAAAAACTCAGACATGCATGCCTTTGTTGAGAGTCAAAGCTATTGCTTGATTTGTAATGTAAGGCTGCAAAATGACAATATCTAATCCAATGAGTACTTCTGTGCCACCCTACTTGATACACGCTACCAAACAATTTCTTCCCACTTTCATTGCTTTTTCTGAAGGGGATGTTTCAAAATGCAAGAGGTGGATTGTTGAACAAGCTGGAGAATTGGAAGAAGAACGGCTGGGACTTAGAGGCCCACTTCACAATTCTGGAGTGCCCCCTTCAACTTCCAAAGAGGACAGTCTTGTCTCAAAACAGCCAACACCAGCAACAAGAACACTGGCAACACAGTATCGGAAGCATCGTACCCAACCTCTGCATTGGCTTAGTTACAAGGTACAGGTTTTAAGTCCAGTGCAGTGGCAAAGGTAAAACAGCTTGAGCAACTGGCAGCACTAATGGTACTTCAGAGGATGTTCCAGGAATATCTGGATGACCCAGAGGTATATGTGGATCAAAACCCATTTGTGTATTGTGCCAATGGCCAGAGCTCAGCAGGTCTGGAAAAAAGTATCACGCTTGTACTGTAGACAGCATGTCTGCTGAATGTGTGTTCAGTGCATCTGGTGCAGTTGTTGTAGTGAGAAGGACTCTCCTCACTACAGGAGAGATCGTGGAGAGATTAACCACCTCTAATCGTGGAGAGATTAACCATGATAAAAATAAACCAGCATTTCATAACATCTAATTTCACTGTTCCCGAGACACCACAGGAGGAAGAAGAGGATGACTGGTCAGAATCAAGTGTGTTTTCTGACCAACTTCTGGGTGAACCACCTGAGTTTGAGGACAAACTCTTCTTCCCACACTGAGTATGCCATTGCCACCATAGAGCATTTTAATTATTTCTCGTTGAAGTTCTTTCTTTCTTTCCTTCTTTGCAAAACAAATTACCATTGGAACATTGATTGTGTTGGATTTATGCTGCCCCACCATTTTAGTCACATATATGGCCAAGATTGAAGTTGAACCCATGTGCAGTGAAGAGGCCCCCTCATTCTCAACAATGCCTGCCTCTCTCACATGCCATTGCCTATCCTTTTTTTATTTTTTACATATTCTAGGCAGGCTGCCCCAGAAGATCATTGATTAAGACTGCCAGTGCTAAATTCCAATGTGTTGCTACCATCAAAGAGGAGATAATATTTTGTATCAACCACTTTGCTTGAATTTGAAGAGGTAACTACTAACTATTGCACCGATGAGTGGTGATATATTGAGTGATTGTGAGTGATGATTGACAATGTATGTGGTGGCTGACAGTGAGGGAGGGAGTTCAACAAATTTGTAAATTAGTTTTTTGATGATTTGCAATGTTTGGGGGCTGATGGGTTATCATTTTTTCCTGACAGCGATTAGCCTTTCAAACTTGGCAAAATGTACCTGTAGGGTCTATTAAGTTTTTCTGGTTTCTCAGAGACTAGATTAGTCACTTTAGTTACCAAACACAAATCTACACAACATACTCCAATTTTGTTTCTCTATTTTCTCTTCAACAGCAGTGCACTACACAGGTCTACCTCGCTTGGTTTGGGACTGGAATGGAGTTACTCACAAACAAGAGAAGAAGGAAGAGGATGGAAGTACTCAGGAAGGGACTACCTCAACAGCAAAAAGGAGGAAGTTATCAACTTCAAAGAGAAACCATCTTGATGGCGAAAACTCCGAGGCTTAGTATTCACTCAGCTCTGTAGATTGGAGAGAGATGCATTGATTTGGGAAATACTATTGACTGTGTCTTTGCTGCATTGCTGGCTCAAACGTGAAACTCCTCTTGATGTTCTTGCTCTGCCTCTGAGTCTTCTTGGTTAACTCCTGGCTCCTCATGAAGCTTACCTTGCTTCCTTGTGTCCTTCTCCTTTACGCAGTTACTGTTTTTCAATATGCAGGCTGTCTCCTAGTCTTCTCCTGCATTAACTAAACTTGTTGAAAGTAGTACGGTTTGCAATGCATTTAACTGAACTGTGTCATACTTGACCCTTCATTGTTCCCTTCCACAAAAGATGTATGACGGTGTGCTTCTCAGCGCCCCAATAAATATTGTTGTGGTTTCTTCTGTGTAGTGTTTGTCTTTGTCACACCTTTCCCCAAATTCCCTTTCCCATCCATTCATCGATACCCTAACCTTCATCCCTCAACCTGTGTAATTTATTGAGGTGTGGCTTAATTTTGTACCATAAATGGATCACACACTTGCTGGGGCGGATGTATTGAAAGCTACACCAACTCACTGAATGACCTTTTATTACCTGAGATATTCCACACCGCCCCCATCAACATCATCATTAAGGCTTTGTATTGTATCCTCCATAAACGCTTGACCTTGTTCAACCACTCCTGACTCTCTGACTCTAAACCCACTTCTCCTGACTCAAGGATTTCATTTCCTTCATTTGGATTTTAAATACTAGCTTCCCATTGCTCAGAAGAAGTTGATAGTGCTAGTTTTTATCATCATTTCAGGTCTTCTTTGTTGTGTGTCAATAACTGTCATTGTAGTGGTCTGGTCTCAGTCTTCCTAAAGTTATGATATAATATATGACCCACTGACTCTATCTTTTCTTTCAATCTAGTTGACAGTGATGGATAACCCATTGATTAATCCTACAGTTGGAGTTTGTATAGGTGGGAGTGACACCTTGTATCTTCTCTGTTAGTGTGCTAGTCTGCTACTACTGCTACTACTACACCCTTAAGTTAAGATAAAATGTCATCTCGGGACAGCCCTGCAGTAAGAAGAATGAGGTATCAGCCCTCACCTCATCTATTTAGGTAAAAGGAGAACTATAGATTGAAATGAACTGGTTTAGTTAGTAATTAACTTCTACTGAAGAAGATGTTTGTGTGCATCTGGGGTTTTGTAGGCAAAAAAGGCAATGCAATTATCCCCTAGTGGTTAATGTAGTTACAGAAGGCAGAAGACCAAGAGTATAAGTAAATGGCTTACACTTTTTTTAGCAGATTTAAAAAACAGGCTGCTCTAAAAGACCAAAATAAACATTGAAGACATAAATGAAGTAAAATACATTTACCCCTTTTATCTTTACAAGTAAGAAAGCCCACCCTTTCCACCCACAACAGGCCCACCCCTTACTCCAAACAAATGGCCTTGTCCCCAAATTCCAACGAAAGTCCAAAGTGAAAAACCCAGTCCCAACTCCCATCCCACCCTCTTCACCTACAAGACGTCCCTCCCACCAAAACAAAAAAATGTAAAAAGGGCTCTTCCTCGGAAGATTGGAATTTGATGTGATTATGATTAGGAGAGTCACAGGGACAATTCTATTTGTTTACCCACACATGCCTCACAAGCACAAACTGTTTAGCAAAAACGAATGATGGCAGAATAACACCAGATTAAAAAACAGTGATTTTATGTTTATTTTCTTTTAAATGCTTTTATAGTTACTACACTTTGAGAGGAAAAATGAAAATAAATTACCTCTCATTTATGAGTAAGGCACTATGCAGTATGGAGATATGCTAGTACTCATACCCTACTATAATATGAGCCCTGGCATAATCAGGGCCCTTATATATTGAGGTTGCTGCCATAAGTTTGATGCCGCACTACATGGCACCAAAGGGACACGTGGATTTTGTTACAGGACTAGTAGATTTATGAAGCAACTTGCCCCATGGACAAGTAGATATTTTATTAAATTCCACACCCCTGCCACATTCATTGCTAAATGACCAAGCTCATTAATTGTTTAGACAGTTGCCTCCATTACTCTGCAGTTTGATAGCCAAGACTGCAAGATTGCCTCCCACCTTTTCTGAATTATATCTAAATGATCTGTTACAGGCCATCTTGAGATGAAGTAAATGACAAGAATTTTAGAAACCTGTGTTGTAGACATATAAATCCCTAGCCTGTCTAAGCTCAGAAGATCATTCTTCTTTTTTGATAAGGCAGATGGTCCGCTTACACATCCAATCTTCACCATATTAATTCAAATAGTACCCTAAGCCCACCACACTCTTCAACCTTCAAATAACTACCTGCCCTTACATGGGTCACTGTTAATGGGGCAAACTACAATGGATGACTTCATTAATTACAGCTGCTTTTTTATGAGGCTCTGACCTCCCTGCAATTAAGTCTGCACATCTTTTCAGTCCTTCTATGTGTGCTACTGTGTTTTCACCCTCATGACGGCCCACTATGCTTTGAATCATTTGTTTTGTTCTGTAGCCTCATTCAAAACAGTTGTGCTCAATACCCATTCTTGACTCACTTTCCTGACTCACTATGCTGGTATTGATTTTCCTGTCTACTATATGTCATAACCATCTGTTTTGTCAGCCTGCTTCTACTGGTCTGCTTTCCTGTTTGTTCATGTTCATGTCTACCACACCTAGCAATCACAATGCTGCTCATTAGCCCCACTAATGCTCCCTCAGTAAAATCCCTCTTTCAAATCACCCACCCTCTTATCCATGGCATTTATAATTATATATGTGAAATCAAATCAGCTGTTCCCAAGCCTCACCTAAATCAACTGTGCCCACATTTTCATGCTACTTTTGATATTCATGTTTACTACATGGTCATTTCAATCATGGCTATCTAGCACATTGGGCTACTCTAACCTTGCTTACATTTGTTCATAATCTTTCTGATTGCCCAAATCATTGTGCTGCTATTCTTTTTCACCCGTAGTATATTTTTCAAACCTCCTTGCTAGCCTGATTCATTCATGCCCTCTCAAATTGTATGTATTTCCAATATCTTGAGCAATCTAATGTAATTGGTGGCATGACCTGTCAGCTGAGGCACCTACTCTCTGATTAAAAGCTCTCATCATATCATCTCTACCACTAGTGAATAAACTGACATTGATACCTCCTACCTTTCCAACAATCCAAAGCTATAATTTGTTTTTCCCTTTAATTTGCTATTTTACCCTTGCAGTCTTCTACTGAGATTCACCTGGGAACGAGAGAAAGGAGGTACACAAACCTATCACCCCCAGAGGGCCCCATTCATGTATAGCTACTCACCCTTCACCCATTCTAGCCATGCACCTCTTCTAACCTCATTCCTAACCAATGTCCCTAAAAGTTGCTAAACCATGTACCTTACCACACCTAACATCTCGTATCTCCATCAGACTCATCCCACACATCCATTCACTCTTCCACTTGGAGGCCTTCCCGCAATCACAAAATATACACCTCAACAAATTCCTCACCACTCACTATAAAAACACATCACCTCTCAACCACAGGCTCATCGCCTGTCCCTCTACTACTGACAAGCCTTCATCTAACATTGGCAGCCTTCTCTGCCAACACAACCTCAACATTTAGTTCTATCTGGCTCATCCTGAGTTCTTTGCTCATACCTAATAAATACTACATTCACCATCTATCTCACCCAAAAAAAAATGTTGTTGGCCTCAGTAATGCTTACAAAGATGCACACACTATCTCCATTCTCACAATTCTGTCCCTTTGAATGTATCTCTGTCTACTTGTCCTTCAATCACATATTACAAACTAAATTGCATCTCATAAACCACCCACCTGGCCATCACATGCAATTCTTTGATGCTTTATTGTCCTTGTCTCCTTTTACTCCATCTCTAACTCTGACAACACATAACTAACACATTTTAATATGCCAGATACTCAACACCAATAACTTCAGGGACTCCTTTCTGAACCTCACAGCTTCACTAAGTTCCCAGGTTTTCAGCTCCCACAATAATAGAATAATTATTTTAGTCTTATCCTATCCACCTCACCATGCATTTCCTGCCTCCTACTCTCTTTCAACTCTTCTCCCTTGAATAGACAGATCACTTCTTTGAACTATTATTTTACCTCAAACTTATCCAAACTTCCCCATAATTGACAACGAAAACCCATTTTTATAACATCCAGATCTTTCAACTATGCCAGTGAAGAGCTTCACCAGATCCTTTCCACATTGCATCTGATAATGCAGATTACCCCCTGAATGCACTCAGTTCCACTCTCACACAACTTTCACTCTCTCAACGTATGCTCCTCCAATACCTAGAAAGTGGTATGCAAGCACAATGCAAGTGGCATGCAAGCACCTAGTTCACTTAGAACCTAAGAGGATGAATACCTCCCTCCAGGTCATTATGCACACAGTTTCCTAGTTCCTAGTTTCCTAGCCTAGTGTATTCTGAGTTTCTCTGTCCTTTGTCCAGGGAGCCAGCTGGCCTATGCTTCCCGCAGAGAGTCCCATGAGCCACATGTCAGGTGAATGACGGTCCATTTCCAGACGTCAGCAGGTACCACCAATGAATCCTCAACTTCATGACAATTCAAAGGATCACCGGATGGATTTGTATTTCTCTTGATACACTTGCTTGTGCACATTAAGCCGAAGAACTTATGATTAGGTCCTGAAGAAAGACACCTCTAAGGAGGGTCAATCGGCTGAAACATGTCAACACAGTTCTAAAATTATATGTCTTGCAATACAGCTCAGTGCCAATTTCGTTCATTTTGCCTAAAGGGAACCAAAATTCTAACATATTTGTAAATGTCAGAAATATATATTTATTGTAGATTCTGTCTATCATTTGAGTACATTTTTTACTTTCAGGTAATTCACACAACTCCAAAATAACAGGCATGGAAATTTAGGTGGGATGTGATTTCCTTACCTACTTCTTTAGCCTTACACATACTCCTCAGGCTGTAGTGTCCACAAAAGTAATTGTTGTAGAAATATGTACATTTCACATTTGTATCTCTTTTTTCCCACTACGAAATCATTTTGCTAAATAGAGAAATCTCATCTAAGGTGACCCCCAAGAAATATTGATATGTTTCAGGAAGAAAAAAAACAAAATATTGACATATTTGTCAATTTCAGAAGTATTTGTTCATTGTAGATTCTGTCCTATGATTTGAGTATTTTTTTAACTTTTGGGTGATTCACAAAGCTCCAGAGGAGTAGGCATGGAAAATCTAGATAGGTTGAAGATTTCCTTAGCGATTTCGTTTGATTTCCACTTACTCTGCAAGTATGCTAGTTATAGTTACCTTAGGCAATGAGTTGTAGATACTTGAGATATCTCTAACTATAGCAGGTGAACCTCTATGGTTTTGTATGTTTAAAATGTGAGCCTAACTATAATGACTCTGGAACCTTTGCTTATTAAGTGAATTTCTATGTTTTTTTTAGTGTAAAGTAATTTTTATTACTATACATTAATCCAACCACGGTTGGCTGCAGGGCCTGGGCCCAGGGCCAGGCCCTGAGGCTAAACCCCTATAACCACCCAACATTGGTCCATGCATGGCCTTCGGCCATGTGCAGAAGGAGTTGGCCACAGGTTGTTTTTTGTATGTGGGGGGAGGGAGGCCGCCTGCCCCCCTCCCCTGGCTGATTTTGCCCTCAGGGATCCCATTCCCCAGGGCCTGGCGTCAATATATTTATATTTGAGAGGGGTAAAGGGGCCCTGTGACCACACTCCTAAGGCAGACCTTGGCCCTGGGGACCCCATCCTTCGAGGCACAGTCTAAATATTTTTTGGGTGGTGTCCAGGCCCAGGTCTGCCCTAGGAGTGTGGGCACATTATATGTGAATAAAGCCCTGGGGAGGTGGTGGTCCTCATGGCTGAGGGGGCTAGGCAGCCCCCTGCACTGTTTTCGGGATATTTGATTGGTGCCCCTAGTAGGTGGCAGTCCCTGGGGGCTGTGGTGGTGCTTGACGGCCCCGCATTACGTTTGACTAACACCCTGGGGAGGTAGTGGTCCCTGGGGATACAGTGGTGCTGGGTAGCCCCCGCACTGTTTTTGACTGAAGCCCCGGCGAAGAGGCAGTCCTTCGGGCTGGGGGCAGCCGGTTGAGCCCATTGCACTGTTTTTGACTAGAGCCTCAGAGAGGAGGCGGTCCCCGGGGCTGCAGGGGGCCTAGCATACCCCCCGCATTGATAATTTTAATGCTCCTGGGACCTGGCCCACCTGGGGGCCTCACAGAAAAAAGTGCGGGAGCCCGCGCTTGTTTTTTGGGGGGAATTTTTGTAAAATCCACTGTAGGTTCCAACAAAAAAAAATTTTTTATGCTTTTTGCTTTGTGGGGTACCTCTGGGACAAAAGCACCAGAGCTAAGTGGTCAGGGTGTCCTTACCATGGCCCCTTTTGATTTTTTTTAAATCTTTTTTTCTGGGACTTGGTTGATTCAGAGACCCAACATGGCTGCCAACACTTCCTGTGTGAACAGCCAATCAGATCCCAGCACGCATTCGGGAGGATTTGGGGAGCCTTCGCATCCCTATGTATACAAATTTGTTTTTCCTCAAATATTTAAAAAACTACTGAACTGATTTACATCAAAAAACAAAAAAGGCACTTTGTGGACTAAGAGTTACCTTTCTGCCAAATGTGGTGTAATTCCATCCAGTCGTTGGGGCTGTAGACCTGTTCAAAATCCCTATGGGAAGTAATATTGAAAATGCATCTGTTTTTACCTCCCCCCCTTTTTTTCAACCCCCGCTTGACAGATAACCTCGAAACATTTCACACAGCAGCTGAGGTGAGCATCAAATGTTTTGGAAAAATTGTGTAAAGATTCATCAACCGGTGCCAAAGATATAGGCAAGTAAGAAAATGCTTTTTCTATAAAAACTGGAAACTAGGGGCCAGATGTATGACCCAGAGTTTTGAGACTTGCAATTTGCGACTCATTTGCGAGTCACAAATTGCTAGTTGCAAAACCATATGGACAACAGTGTACCTCACACTGTTTGTGATTCCCAATGGGGTCGCAAAAGACCTACCTCATTAATATTCACGAGGTAGGTTGCAATTTGCGACCCCATTGGGAATGGCTGCACTCACAGGGATGATGGCCTGCTGGGGACAGCAGACCACAATGTTTGTGACTGCTTTTAAATAAAGCAGTTTTTTTTATTTTATCCAGCCCGTTTTCCTTAAAGAAAAACACAATGCTTTTCAAAAACAAAAATGAAAAGTTTTCTTTTCATTTTTTCAGAGCAGGCAGTCTGCTCTGAAAAAATATTTTCGCTACCATTCACAAAGGGAAAAGGGTCCCATGGGGACCCCTTCCCGTTTGCGAATGGGTTAGCACTTATTTGAAATTGGTGCTAACTGCGAAACAGTCATACATCGCACAGCGACTCGTAATTAGGAAGGGAACGCCCCGTTATAATTGCGACTCGCAAACCCTATTTGCGACTCGGTAAAGAGATTACCAAATCACAAAATTTGGCTTGTGCATCGCCAAATGCGTTTTTCTTGTAGCAAATGGCCTGATTCCTTGAATTGGGCCATTTGCGACGAGAGAAAACCTTTGTACATGTGGCCCCTAGGCCCTAACTATAACTCCCTAGTGGCGACTGTGTATACACTTAGGGTATGTCAGACTTTGTTTTTGTTGCACCACAGCAAGGCTACTGGGCCTCAACTACTATGGTGATTGCTATCATTTGCCTCTGGTATCCTTGGGCCCTTCCTCTTCTGGCTCTGCAAACTGGGCCAAGCACAACACCCTTCAACGTCAGACTTTCAGGGTTGTGAGGGCGACCAATCACAGCCTTTTCAGGGAGGTGGTGTGGAATGCATGAGTTCGGGATGGAGACCAACAGACATTAATTTCAATATCTAGCCCATTGTTTGTCTTTTAGAAAAGAGAACAATATTTAATCACAGATCAATATTAAATACTACAAAATAGAACTTAGGACACGAGCTTGTGAACCCCGGAGGCACTTCTTCCCTGTGGCCCTACACCCACTGATCCCCCATATAGTAAACCATCCATGAGAAATTTTAAGATCTCCAGTCCCCCAAAAGTAGTGGCAAAACCATGAATCTGGCAGAGGTGCAGCTTACGTGTCCCAATCAAGTAATATGCACTCTCAGTTCTGATTATTTCAAGTTTCTTACACTTGGTGGTGTAGTGAGTAAAGCAGGTTCTTGGTGCTCCCCCTAGAGAGTGCCTGACAGCTTTGTAATTCTTGTGGGTGGGCTCTTAACCTCAAGAGCCACTACATCAGACACATGCAACTGCACATCTGTGTGGGAAGCCACCCAGCTCTAGCATTGTGCTACAGCAGCCCTGGCATGCGAAGCATAGATGTGGTCAAGGCTCTTGTGTCACCACTCAACAGAGAGGCAGGCCTGGGTCCTCAGCCATTATGTGCTGGTCACTACAGCATATGCAGCTTCAATCCTGCTGTTATCGTTGACATAGAAGACACAGTGGGCAGGGCAGTTGCAGTCACAATCGGGCTGTTGTCATCAAAATGGCAGATGCGGTCAACCTAGGTCAGAACAGGCAGGTGTAAAACCAATTGGGCCAATCCCCTCAGCACAGCAGACTCAGCCCCACCTGGGTCAAAACAGGCGGCAATGGTCACTGAAGACTCGCTCTCAGGTAGTCAACTTCCTCTGGATGTTCCACTGCCATGGGAGCACACTAAGCTTCTCCTCCTGAACAGCCTTCCTTTTTGCAAGGCCATGGAGACTCTGTCCCTCTCTTAGCAGGCTGGCAGGCAGACTACTAGGCACTTATTCAGACCCTCAGCTCCTCCAGCAGTAACTGCATACATCAGGTGATAACCCCTCACCTGTGGGACACTGGCTGTCAGAGAGCACCAGCCCTATTTACACACAGTCCTTCGAATATTCTGCTGAACACTCCCATCTTCGGTCTTGAAGAAGAGGGAATGACAGACACAGAAAAAGGTTGAGGTTGAAACCGAGAAAGAGAGGTAGCCAGAAAGGCGTAGGGTAGTGCGAGTGCTGATGTACAAATAGAGAAGTGAGTTGGTGAGATAGAAAGTTAATGGTGTGATAAACTGAGCAGTTATGTTGTGAGAGAGAGTAGGTTGTAAGAAATATTTTAGGTAGAGAAAGAAATGAGGACGGCATAGGGGAGATGTAGAGAGTGGTGAGGGAGCGAGAAAGGGGAGTGAAAAATAAAGAGGTGAGGTTTGGTGGGATAGATGGTAAAAGATATGGGAAAGTGAGGTACAGAGAGCAAGAGGAGAGATATGCGAGATTTGGGGAAGGTGAGAAGGTAAAGAGAGCACTGAGGTTCAAAGAGAGGGTGAAATAGAGAGAGTTATGGTACAGGAGGGAAGGGAACAGAGATGCAGAGATGGCCAAAGAGGGTGGTTGAGGTGAGGTCATGTGAGAAATAAAGAGTGGTGAGGTAGAGAATGAGTGAATTGAGAAAGAAGTAAGGTAGAAAGAGGTAAGGTAGGGAAAAAAGAGAGAGAGGCGGGGGAAAGGTACAGGGAGATGTGGACATAGGTACAGGAGAAGGCTAAAGAGACAGAAGTGTTGTAGAAGAGGCGAGGTGATTAAAGAGAGAGCACTGCGCCATGAGAAGGGAAGAGAGCTGAGGCATAGAAAGAGGGGTAGTGGGGCATACAGAGACGTGACTTTCAGTCAGACACAGAGGGGTAAACAGAGAGGTGAGGTACAGAGAAGGGCAGAGATTAGTAATTGGTGGTGTATATAGAGCTGAGGTAGAAGATATAGAAGCAGAAAGAGGTAAGTGAAGTAGAGAAATGCAACGTAGAAAGATAGGGAAGAGGCAAAGTAGACAGGGAATGATCATGTGAAGACATCCAACTCATTTATGTAGCAAAAAGAGGACATGGTCTTACTCAGTGGGTGGTATCAGAGACTCTCCTGTTCCAGATGCAAAGCAGTTGCGTCTTTTACATGGTCTTGGAAATAAAACTACAATTCTAGCCTAACTCCAAAATAGCAGCATACTCTGAGTGAAACGTGGGGTGCAAGAAGGGACAACAAGCAGCAGTGGATTAAGTGCACAAAAAGATAAAAACAAACATCACCAAAGCCAATAGGCCTGGCATTGGCAATCCGGTTCAATGGTTACATGTCTTCTTATTCTTTATCGCAAGCATATGCTACCAAAAAACAAAAACATTCTGCCAACTAACTGTTGAGGCCACAAACCTGCAATAAAAAATCGATTAAAAATAAATTAACCATCACATATAATTTTAATACAACAGAATGAGTAGATCTACATGAAAAGTGTACCTAACTCTGGTATAGAAGGTTGTTTTTATTGTAATGTACGTCACAGATAAATGTTATTCTTACTGGCACAGAGAGAAGATGGCATTTGATTTGAATTTCTGTAACTTGAAGACAAAATGTAAACAGAGAAAGGCACCAAAGATCGAAAGGAAAAAATTATCAGCAAAGTATTAGCCTACAAGCCCTGGCACTGAAGTGCACTTCTTTTTAAAGTAGATGTGCACAAGTGATCAGAAAAATGCTGTAGCTCAGTACATGATATGCATTAGCTGGAGTGGGCTGGCTCATAGCGCTGTGTTGGATGCTGGTGGTGGGTTGAAGAAAAACGTGAATCAGTCCTCTTTGAAGCAGTGAGACTTACACGTGGAGCAATAATAACGTCTTTGGGGTTGGAAGGGATGATATTATCCCCATATAGCAAATATGTTTTACAATTAACTCTGAACTGGCCATGATGTTGCGTCTGGAATGGATGCCTTTTCTATGGTCAAAATCTGCCCTTGAAGTGTCAATCTTTTTTTCACTTACATGTTTTTACCACATAGGGCGCGCAACCTATTTATGAAATATGTTTGCAATAGTTGGCATAATTGTAGCTACACTTGGTCCTTTAATGTCAAATGTCTTCTCTTAACCCAGTGAACAGCAAAGGTTGTTAAGAAGTAATATTGGGGTCAAATGGCATACATCTCCTTTTCAGCCCCAGTTTCTCTCATATAGTAGACTGAATTAACCAGCCTCCAAATCTCCCTTTGATGTATTTTGTCGCTGCCAACTGTGTGATTGCTGATATTCAAACTCATTGAGAAATCTAATATAAAAAGTATTTGCAATGCAATGGGTCTCGAGCTTGCTCAAGTAAGAGCTATAAGCGTTGTAAATTTCTAACTGGACTTTTCTTGATACTTAGAAAATGAAATGTAAAACAGTTGACATAAGCAAGCCAATTCAAAGCGCCAAGGCCGCCATGAGCGCGAAGGAGAGACACAAAAGGAACAAGCAAGTACAATGCAACGGGTCTCACGTTTGCTCATGTTAGAGCTGATCGCGTTGTAAAGTCATATCTGCAATCTCTCCAACTTAACTATTTTAGGAGATTTTAATATTCATCTCGACAACTCAGACTGCCCTTCGGCTAAATTACTGGCAACCTCTCTCGCAGCACTCCAACTAATTCAGCATGTATCTGGCCCTACCCACCAGAAGGGTCACACGTTGGATCTTATATTCAGCAATATTGCCAACTTGCTGACGGCCCCTCCCCTGCCATTACTCTGGACCGATCACTCCCTTCTCACTTTCACTTTCCCGTATGATGCCACCCAAGGGCACCTCCCCAGCACCACCACATCTGGACGCATTTGGTCAAAACTGGACCCGGAAGAATGGCGTAAGGCCCTCTTGACTTATGGCAAAACCGGTCACTCATCTGCCCCAGAAACTTCAGACTCTTTTGATAAATGGATCTCATCCTCCTTGGATGTTGTTCTACCCATCAGAACCAGAGTGGTTCCCTCACCCCACAAATCTAAACCCTGGTTCTCCCCTTACCTGCTTGAACTAAAAAAGAACTGTAAAAAACTTGAGAGACTGTGGCGTAAAAACTACAGTCTCTCTAACAGAGAGATCTACAAGCAATCAGTCAGAACCTATCACCACAATATTAAAACTGCCCAGTCTACCTTTTATGGTGGAAAAATAGAATGTTCTTCATGTCCTCAAAAATAAATTTTTCAAATTTTTAGAGACCTTACCTCCCCTCCCATTTCTACCCCTATGACGGAAGCCTCCGTCTCCCAGTGTGATCGACTGGCATCCTTTTTTCAGGACAAAGTCATCAGTATATACTCTGGGTTTCCCGTCTATATGAATGATCCCTCTATTTGTAATGACACTGACTCCCTTCCTGTAGGAGTCTCTCTAACCTCCTTCCCCCCTCTCACCGAGGACGTGACCATTAATCTCCTGTCCAAAATTAAATCCGGCTCCCCTCTGGACCCCGCCCCTCCCTCTGCTCTCTTGCAGGTAGCAGGCACCATTGCTCCTCCTCCCACTAAAATTCTTAACAGCTCCTTATCCTCGGGCTCCCTTCCCCAGTCATTTAAACATGCTGTGGTTAAGCCCCTTCTGAAGAAACCCAAATTCGACCCCACTTTATTGGAAAATTTCAGACCTATTGCCCTCCTCCCTATCTCCGCAAAAATCCTTGAGAAACATGTCAACACTGAACTAACCAACTATCTCGAAAGCAATGAATTTCTTCATCCCACCCAAATGGGCTTTAGAGCCTTGCACAGTACTGAGTCAGCTCTCCTTTCAGTAACTGAGACGGCCCGCCAGCTATTAGACCTAGGGTCTCACGTAGCCATCATCCTGCTTGACTAAGTGCAGTTTACGACACTGTCGACCATGTTCTTCTCTGTCGGAGACTATCGGATGTAGGAGTCGGAGGTTACGCCCTCTCTTGGTTTTCCTCCTTCCTTAGAGACAGATCTTTCCAAGTCTTGGACAGGACCTTCTTTTCTGGCCTTTTTCCCCTTGGCATGTGGAGTCCCCCAGGGCTCGTCCCTTAGCCCCACTCTTTTTAACGTTTACTTGTCACCTTTAGCTAGAGTAGTTGCCCCTCATAATCTGTCCTTGGTCACCTATGCAGTCACCAGTTAGTGGTATCCCTCTCCAGCTCTGGAGACTCGCCGGTGACCAATCTCTCCCGCTGTATGAGTGACATCGCCAAATGGATGACCATGTCCAAACTCAAATTTAACAATGGAAAATCGGAAGTCCTGGTTTTGGGCAACGGTCCCCCCCCTCTTCCCCTTCCCTCGCTCTAGATGCCTTCAGTACTCTTCCTCCCCCCAAATCTCAGGTTAAAACTCTAGGTGTGATGCTTGACCCCAGGCTTACTATGGACTCTCAAGCCAGTAAAGTTTCTTCTACCTGCTTTGGTCTTATGTGCATGTTCAGAAAGATTCTCTCTCTTCTTCCTCCTACAGCCAGAAGAATTCTCATCCAAGCCTTAATTCTTTCCCGTCTGGATTACGGAAACTCTCTGTTCCTTGGCTCCCCTTTTTATGTTATAAAGAAGCTGCAAAGAGTGCAAAATGCAGCTGCCAGGCTTCTTACTCACTCCTCAAAATATTCATCCGCCAAATTGGCTATCTCCACCCTCCACTGGCTCCCCATCAAAGAACGGATCCATTTTAAATCTCTCTGCATTGTCCATAGGGCCCTACATGGTAAAGGTCCCATCTCTCTAAGGAAACGGATCTCCCTGCATACTCCTTCTAGGAACTTACGTTCCTCCTCTCTTAGGTATGCACACATTTCTCGATCTAAGAGAGCCTGGGGCAACAATTCTTTTTCCAGTAAGGCCTTCCACCTTTGGAATACCCTTCCTTTGGAGCTCCGTTATGAATCCTCCGAGCGCCTCTTTAGGAAAAAGTTCAAAACTTTTTTATTCTGTAATTAGCATTGATCCCCCCTCCTATTTGTGCGTTGCTGCTTTTACCGCTGGGATGCCTTCGTCGCCATGCGCTTTACAAATCTTATAAACTAAACTAAACTAAACTCCTAACCCGACTTTTCACCTATTGGGCAAAAGTGCACGTAACCCGAAAAAGTGAAATTAACTATGTAAAGCGCTCTACTTCTCCCAAGCGAGATCGAGCTCGTAAATTAGAGAAAAACAAGTTCACGAGCCCGATGGAAAACAGCGAGCCTCGCATGTTTTCTGCACTTGGTCGCTACACTCGAGGAGGGCTAGCCACCAGAAAAGGCATGACGTATGCATGCCTTCGACTAATGAAAGCAAGCAGATTTTATTAGGCAAGCCCAAAACCCAATAAAAAACACTGACGTGAAGTTGACAGGGCTCCGAGCCCTTTTCTAAATGCTAAAGCATCTCGCTGCGATACGCATGCGCGAGCACATGCAACGCAGGCTCTACCCTAAAAAGGTCACTCGCAATCAG